>NW_006262075.1:14031477-14207149 GCF_000493195.1 Citrus x clementina
CATATTAATAGGGGCGAAGTTATGAGGGGGCTAACCCGAGCTGTTTCTTGAAAAAAAATTAATCAATTATAAATTTACTCTTTTTAAAAAACTTATAGTGAAATATAAAAATATAACTAATAATTATAGTCAATATCTATTTTCTCTAAATCGAAAAACTCACCTAAATCCCTAACTAATTGATCCAATTATCCAAAGTCTAAATTCCCCAAAACTCAGTTGTTCAAGTCATCAAGTTGCCACCTCATGGGTGACGGCTAGCCTCTGCCGCACCCACATGCTCATACTGTTTTTGAATTAGTTATTAGCTTATACTTTTGTCAAATTTTTTGATAAAATAATTAATAATTCTCTAATGTATTATTATCGCAGATAGTATCTCTAATGTATTACTATCGCAGATAAAATAATTTAGATACGATATATGAGTTTTCTTTTCTGAAGAATCACATGACAAAATTTTGTTGATAGTATTTTTTTATTATTTACATTGTACTTTTATAGTTTTTCTTGCTTGTCTAGTGTATTTTAATCATTTTATTTGTATAGAATAATTTTTTTGAGAAGTAATTGAGTTTTAAAAAAAATCTAGCCCACCCCAAAAAATAGTGCTAGCTTCGCCACTGATATTAAATTTAGTTTAAGGAAGTTAAAAAAGCTATTTAAAAAGTATGATTATTTCTTAAATTTATATTGTTAATTATTGAATATTATATTAGATATTCAATTTCAATATAAATTAATAATTGAATAATTTTGATATTTAGTATTATGTAGTAGTTTGAATAAATTACTGAATGTAATTATATGTTTAATCTTAAATTAAATGCTAAATGCTATTTTACATAAATTAATGAATAAAATTTGGAAATGTAATATAGGCTAAATTCTAGTTTAAATAAATTTTGAAATAAATTTTTGATATGTAATTTTATTTATTAAATATTAGTTCAAACAAATGTATGAATAAAATTTGAAGTAAGGAACATGTAAGAATAAGAAACAAATGCAATAACTAACCGAAAAGAAAGAAGTCCAAGCTTTTGTTAGGCATGTATTCATAGATCAGAATCTTCTCATCTTTATCTATGCAGCAGCCCAAAAGTCTCACAAGATTCTTGTGCTGAACCTTGGCTATCACCGAAGCTTCATTTTTCATCTCTCGCAATCCTTGTCCAGATCTTCCTGAAAGCCGTTTCACAGCTATCTCATCTCCTTTTGCTAATACTCCCTGAAATTGTAGTTCTTGTTAAATAATAATTAGTCCATAAGCTTGTTGCCAAAATTAAAATTTTACCTTGTATACAGGACCAAAACCACCTTCCCCGAGTTTATTTGTGGCAGAGAAATTATTTGTGGCTGCACAAACACTGGAAAAACTGAAAAAGGGCAATTCAATTTGCTTTTTTCCACCGTTTCCATGCTTATTTGCTTCAGTAAGCTCTATGTTAATAGCTTGTCGGTTCATACCCAAATCAAATCGCATCAAATCCTCCCCTGAATGGTGAAGACATAAAAAATATTCGTACTATATACTCGATCAAACAATCATATGTTATATATGCTATGCGTGATAAATTAATTAACTATTCTTACGTACCTTTGCTTTCCGGATTTCTCTTCACATAACAAATAATAATCAAACCCAAGGGTATCATCCCACACGCAGTTGCGGTCAGCAGCATCAAGACGATTACAGAAGGCCTCGCAGCGAATGTTAATATTAAGGCGACGAATGAAGCCATTACTAAATTAACAACAGTGATGACTACATAACGCTCCATTGAGCTCAACTGATTACTAGCCCCAGTTGATACAGTTCATCTTAAAGGAAATTTACTAATTAGAAAGTAACAAAGACTTTTCTTTTAGAACGTATAAAATATGATTGACGCTGAAAATAGTCTTATCCAATTAAGTCTTGCGTGCCGACTCATAAACGTTGAATCATTAGACTGATTTGTGTTGATTATCATATATAAAAACAAACAGGTCCTAATACTAAGACTTTAGCTAGTTCCCAAGTCTACACTTACCGCGTCCGTGACTCACGAGTGGAGTTCCAATTAACTGTGAAAGTGATCTACTGCGAGAATACTAAAAGAAATGATTAGTCCAACCACAGCCAAGTTTGATTTGGGAAGGCCCAAAAACCTTCGATGATCAGAATTCTTGTAATTAAAGAAGAATCAGGTAATAAGTTATACCTGTTCGATCAATAATTTTGAATATCACCCCTCTGCTGTTAACAATCTTAAAAAATCGAAGGTTGGTTCTATAAAACCAGGATTCACATAATTAAAAAAATAATATGTGTCACTTTTCAATAAATTTCTTTATACCACATCAGTTTGTACATACCAATTTGTATAAAATTATTTGTACTATATCATTATTGAATTGATAAAGTGAATAGATTCATCTTTCACTAGCTTTGTGCATTTTTGTGTGTAAAAAGCATCACTCAAAAAAGAAAATAATAAAGCCTTTTATGATCCCCTAGAAACGAAGGATTCTAATCAATTTTTTTTTTCTTTCCATCAGACCTCTTCAACGCTTAAAGTATACTAGGGATGCACAAATAGCGGCAAAACTGGAAATGCATATATAAAGTGTTCTGGACAATGGAGATGATATAATTTTAGTATTTTAGATACTCAACTATTTATGGGCCACTTCTGCTTGTAGCCCAATGGCATGGGGCTCACCCTTTAAATAAGGTCGATTTCCACCAAAGCAACATTAGTAAGAACAGATTTTCGAGATTACTGCTAATTTAGGGTCCTGTAATTTTTAGTTATTTTAAATCGTATGTATATATTTGCAACAAATTAAAAAAGAATAAAGGATTTCTCAAAAAATGAAAAAAGAAAAAAAAAACTAATACTTTTGTGTTATGCTGTTAGATTTGGAAAAGCCTTTACAGTGATTGGATAGATTTTTATTTGCTTAACAATTATTTTACTGCTAATTTTATATTTAACAATTCTTTATAATCAGTAAACATGGTACTTCTGATAATAAAAACACTCCTTGATTTGAAAAAAATTAATCATTTGATCATGGATATCAACGGATCGCGCACTTTGCAATTTTCATTATTCTTGTTGCCTTGGTGTCTGCTGTCTTCTTGATTGTCCACTACCTGTTAAGAATAAGTTGAGTCAGCTCTGTGAGGCTCTGTGATGTCAGCAAATTGTTAAGTGAAGTAATGAGTCAGATGCCACGCTACACAAGCTACTGGAAGATTATTATGCATGTTGTTAAAAGTTTGTTATAAGTCTGTTATTTCCCACCAAAATGTTGTGGTGAATAGTAGTGTGTGCATATGATTCTGCTACATTCACAAAGTTCCAGATGCTACTATATATATACTGTATTGTAATCTCAGTCTATTGTATCAAATCATAATGAATTCAGTTTCTGATTTTCCTCTCTAAGTCAACAAAATTTCCTTCATTTTCTTGCCAGACAAACAAGCATACAGAATATAAAACTTTAATTCTACCAACTTCTTTTATGATCATCTCGATGGCCATGTCATCCAGTTTTTGCGGAGTAAAAATCGTTGGAGCAGTACAATGATTCTACATCAAAGGCTACAACCTTCGGATCATTCTTTAATTGAGAGACATTATCTTTAGTCTTTTTGGGAGATGGGAGAAGGGACCACGTGTTCATAGAATATAAATTCTATAGAGTGGCGACATACTGTTGACTTAAAAGTCTTACGAGGAAGAGGAAGCAAAAAATGTGTGGTGCACATAAAGTTTTCACTTGGTGAGATTATAACAAGATGGCAGCAATCACCAAGAGAGAGTCTCATATTATATAAGGTTCCAATAGTTTCTAATCTCTTAAATCTAATGAATCACTTGATATAGGGGCGGACATGGGTTGATTTGGATTGGATTTTAAGTCAACCTAAACCAAACCATAAAAATTTGGATCCAACCCAAACCAACCCCAATATTTTTAACTCAACCCAAATCAAACCATTTGGGTTTGGTTTGAATTTTATTATCAAAATAATTTTTATTTTAATAAAATTTAATTATATCAAAATTATAATAATTATTAATTGTTATTAATTATTAAATTGATATTAAAATATAAAAAATATAGTGGATAAAAATTATAAATTTTAGAATAACTTAATCCTTAGATTAAAGAATACTAGAAAATCAAAATAAAGTTTAATCACAAAAATTATTATTTCTCAATAAATAAGAACGTACACTTGAATAATAAACTTTCACAAACATGACATTAACAATCTAATAATAAATTTTTCCACTTGTTATTTATTTAATTATGCAATATTTATTTTTATTTATCATTTTGGTAATTTTGCGTTATGTTGTCTACTTATATGCTTAATTTTAGGGAGATTGCCACTTTCCCCCCTACAGTCTTGATATTTGAGCATGGCTTCGTAGAAGTAGGGATTTGGACATCAAATCACATAAAAATCTTAATGTATGCTTTTACTTCAAGGCACTCTATTTTTATGCATTAAATTTGTCTAATAAACTTTTGATTAAAATTGATAAGCCTACTAAAATGGGCTAAACCATTGAATGGCTTGAATTTGGATTCATGATTATAAGAACCCAATTTGCGGTTAATTGATAATGCACATTCAAATAGACATTGAAGAGTAATGATAATTTGCATATACTGTAAACAACTTTATTTTTTATTATTGTCGCACTTGCAATAAGATCAAGACATATCATAATCATTTTATCGTCGTTGTAGGCCCATTGATTTTGTGCTTTGTTGAGCTTGAGCCAACATATTTTGAATGATATTTTGAAATATTTTCAAAATAGATTTTGGATGATATGGGATTATTGGCGATCCTCAAGAATTGAGAGATGAAAGATACGCTATTGATGGTAGTATATGAACAAAAAAGTAAACGAACCTGTGGCAAGTGCAGATAGATATAAGTCTTTGCTGTTGCAGGGTTGTGATTTTCTGCCCCATTACTCCAGTCATAACACACCTACAGGAAATGTCAAGATAAGATTTAGAATGACACTTTTCTAGTTTAAGTTTAAATGTCCAAGAAATCAATGCACTATGCTATGCCAGGATCAGAACATAGCAGGAAGAACCAGAAATTTTTAGTTGTTTAATTTCATGGAAACGCAAATTCAGGTAACTTTGAATTAACATGAGCCATAGAAGACTAAGCATCACGCAAACAGACAGAATGAAAAGAGGCGTGGATTTCTAGAATCCTGCCATTATCTTGAACTTAAGCATATATCCCAACATGTGTGAAAAGTAGGATGATAAGAGACTCCAAGTCGACTTTAGGAAGATGGATGAATTTATTTACCAAGTACGCAAATATCGAGCCATCATTATTGAATGTACTGCAAGGTATAGGTTGCCCGCACCTTGACATGGCCTGAAAATCCAGTAAAAATCACATTGTTTTATGTATTTCATCTAGGAAGAACAATAACGACAACAACAATAATTGTTATTGAAGTACTTAATGAAAGTCAAAACACCTTGAGCCGCTGTTTACTATCCTTGTCCCAAAAATTAAATGCACCATCAGATCCAGCAGTTGCAAAAGTGTGATGTATCTGGACAAAAAGAACAATTACATGAGATTTGACAAATAGATGTAGGCGCTTCACCTTATAAAATGAAGAATACTTAGGTGCATCTCCTGCTCTACAAATCTTATATGATAACATATGATGTTAATAACAGCAAAAGTATATGCACTGAGCATCGAAATCCTCACAAAAGAAAGTACATTTCCACTGTTGGATAAAAATTCCTATGATACCAACATCTTAAGGGCACCAAGATCTAATACTTGAAAGATCTCTAATCTTTAGAGAAATTACAAATACTGGGAAAAATTATGTAAGATATGGGTGGCATCACTAAAGTTACCTCAAAATGAGCTATTATATCACTCCAATGTATACTTTTATTTCTAAGTTTTACATCTCGAACGTTTTATGTAACTGAAAATTTGAAATCAGAAAGCACTAAAAGGAAGCTTACAGGATGGAAGTTAATGAGATGACAGAGCATGTCTCACTACCGTCTCTGTGGCATTTGAAAGTGAAGTTCTTACTTTGCTGTGAATCATCAAGATGGAGAACGCCGACCCTTCCCTCAATTGAACCAACCTATCGGAATAACACCATATTCAACAACCAAAAAATAAGAGAAGCACAAAGATTAGAAGAAAAGACAGTGATCTCAATGAAAAGAAGTTGGAGCCAATGTTGATGAAAGTGGAATACGTAATTGAGGCTAAACTTAGCCCCTCATTGCTGGCAGGGGAAGCAAATTTAGAAACATGGGAATATGCAACCCAATTGACAATGCCTCATATTTCGACAATAAAGACCATGAGGAACGAGAAAAGAGAGATAAAAATAAATGAATGCATACCCAGAAACCTTGCTGGTCAGGAAAGGCAGCAACACATCTCGTCTGGTACTTCAAAGGGGAATTGATTCTCTTGAACTCAGTCTGGTAGCATTAAACAATGATTAGACATACTCGGAAGAAAATGCATATATTAGATATAAATAAGTGAAACAAAATATAAAAAGAACAATACATGAAGGTAAAATATGGAAATCAATAAATACCCAACAAAAAAGTTAAATAGTAACAAGAATTCATCGCCTCTTGACCATTTTTATGTTGCAATAAGCATGTACCATATATGGTAAATTGTAATACAGGTAATGCGGAAACCGTTATCTAAACTCTCATGATAGTGTGTATGAAGATATAGTATTGTACCCAACCTTTAGTTCAAATTTCTAAATTAGCCAGATTTCAAAATTTCTAGGAGCTATTATATCTTATTTATATCATCATCACATAAGAACAGATAAAGCATGACTGAAATTATCAAATAAAATTGAAAGATATAAGGCAAATAAACCCATTCCAAATTGCTATTTTTTTCAATTAAAAAGGAATATTGAAGACATGGAAATACATACTATAACTGTAGTGTATATATGTTGGCAAATCTACAAACATCAAGCTCTTCTCAGTAGACCAGTTTATTATAGTATCCATTCCTCCTTGTACACAAACAAAATGATATCGAGAAATAACCCTTTTCCAGACAACACCAATCAGAAGAAAAATATCTGGCAACAAAAGAAATCATACAATAATTTTATACAGGATGCTCCATGACATTGAGAAACCCTTTTAAATACAAGGGAAGGTGGTTCCATACGGTACGATAGCTTTCAATTCCAAAAACAGTCAACAAATAATTATTGTTTCCATTCCACATTAAAAAAGATGGGTTCAAGTTAAATTTTAAATCAAAGTCAACCAACTACTAGTGTCACAGCAACTGCTGCCACTCAAAACACATGCTTCAGCTGCCAGCACCAAATTTGCCCATTTAATTTACACGTATAAATCAATGCTCTCATGGAATAAAAAACGATACCTGAGGATTCTGCAAGTTGAAGACAACTAGATTTCTATCTGCAGTTCCAACAACCATAAGCGGAGCGCATAGCAGCGGTCAGGCAGCTGTTGAGTGCGCACAGGATTTGGCTGCCTTGTATCCCAGTACCTAATTACATATTGGAACATCAAGAGGATAAAGATCTCAAATACAAGAACATCAAGAGAGTACAAGTGACTGATCAACTACACGCAAAATCATACAAAGTGCACATGGCACCACATGGAGACACAGTAAACTGTTGACCACATCAGATACCAAATAGAAATGAAAGGATATACTGTAAACCCAAAAGGAGAAAGAAAAGAGAATGACACACAACTTAGAGAAGAAAGAAAGACAAAAACCTACGATATTAAGGCACTCATCAAGGGCGTTTCTCTTTAAACAACGCCTAAATTATATAAGTATGGGAAAAGAGTGCCGACAATTTGAGAGTCCATAGATCCACTTTGAGCATCGGTAATTGTCAGTACAAGTTAGCATGGCAGAGCTAAACACGCCCAACATTTCCATTCATTCATCTGAACACAACATGGTCACTCTTCTGTTTGAGGTCATGTGAACTGACCACTTAACTATCCACGTGCACATATTGTCCAACTTAGCAAGAAGGTCATTACACTCAACTACACAATGAAGACTTCTAACAGATGAACTTCTAATAATAAAAGCAATTTACTGGCCGAACCAAAATGCCACATAGACTGCAATTTTAAATTCATATAAAAAGAAGAAGTGAAAATTCTTACTTCAATGTCTTCTGTATGAAAATCACACTATAAACTTCCAAGCACTACTAGCAAGCCTGATGATTCACTTACTAACTAGTAACTACTGTTCTTTTACACTGAAACTCCAACACATTCACAAGCTTAGCAATTGGTTCGCTTTCAACAATCCGTTCAGCAAGACAGCAAGCAAACAAATGATCATAGCTTCGCATATATATTCAGCATTTAAAAAAAAAATCTTTATCCGAAAATGTAGAGTTAATTTTTACATTAACACAAGCAATTAAGCTTAACCCTGACAAAAATGTATAATAAATAATTTATATAACTTTCTACTTCATCCTAATAATAACATCACCATAAGCATTAATTCAACAGTCGCCAAGTTCATCATACACAAGAAACCGACAAGAAATTTAACGGTAAATAATTTTTAAAGATTATCGGAAAGAAAAAATAATAAAGAAAATAAATAAATAAAGTATACCTCGATGGACTTGTTAGGGTTTTGATTGGTGGCAACGGCAGCAGCACCGAAAGTAGCCATTATTGCTTGAAGAAGTTCAGTTAATTTGCTATTAACTTGCTAATTTTTTATCGTTTCGTGATATTTAGTTAGTGAGTGACAGAGAGAAAGATTATTAGTTGATTCGGTGATGATTTGAACGAAGAGGGAATCGAGAAGTAATAGAGAGGACAGAGGAGAAATGTAGTGGGTGTCGGTTAAGACTCTGCGCATACCCCGCGTGGCGTTGTATCAACGCCTGTTAACTGAACCGCGCAAAAACTACGACCATCCAGCCAAGGCTTGAGTTGAGTTGCCGCTAGAGATGGCAGAAAAGTGAGCGCCCGGCCCAGCCAGGCTTCGGCTCCACTTTTAGGCTTCGAGTCGGATTAGGACTTAAGGTGTTCGAAATTGAGCCGGATCCGGCTCGGTCTAGGGGTTTATCAAGAAAGTCTGAGTCCGATCCTTCAGCCAGACAATTAAATATTAAAAAAAAAATTCTAGTTGTATTTAGGTTGGAGCTTTTTAAATTCAGTTTATTTAAATAGGTTTATATTAGCAGAGTTTTTACAAATAGATATTTTATGCAAAAATTTTAATTTTTTAGTTGTCAATATTTTATTAAAAGTTATAAAAATTATTTTAATATGCAAGTTTTTTAAAGTTAGGTTATGAAAAATAATGAAATAAAGTTGTCAAATAAGTAAATAATATTTTAAACATTTTAGTATTTTACAAAAAAAAAATTTCAACTTTTACTCTCAAAAGTCCAAAATTTAAGCTTTTGATAGTGGACACCAAATATCTTATTTAATATTAAAAAATTCTACTAAACAAATAATCAAACAATAACAAAAAATTTGATTAAGAGCTTATGGGATTAAATAAATACTTATAACTATTAAATAAGTCATAGCAAATAGACACTTACTAATTGCATTGTGATAATTGATATTGTATTTGTTTCTATTCAATTTTATTTTAATTTCATGTAATTTTATTATATTAAGTGTCACTATTACTAATTATTAATTAGTGTTATTTACTATTAATAACTTTTTTCCCCATTTTCATCTTTTTGTCTTTCTTTCCTTTTGAAGGTTGCTTTTTCCTTCTTTATAAAGGTTAGTCTTTCCTTCCATACTTCCATGTGAAGGCTAACTTTTCTTTCCTTGTGAAGATTGGTTTTCAATTCATTCATATTATTTAAAGTCTCTACAATAAATAAAAACATATTATTAAAATAAATATAATAATTTATGTATTTAAATTTATTAAAATATTAGTCTGCTGCATAGATTACATTATTTATATAATATTTGTATTTATTAAACATTTTAAAGTCTATTTTTTTGGGGATAATAGAGATAAAGAGTATAATAGTCAAAATGAGTCTTAACATCCTTTTATGAAAACTTAGGAGTGTTGGTGACTACTTCCCCGCATTTTGCAAGTGGAGATGTCTTTTTCCCCTTACTAATATGTATTATACAATTAGAAGTCTACTCATACACCATCTAGATCAACTCTATTATAGCATAACCTATAATTCTATCTTACAAATACTGGAAGGTTATTTGTTCTACCTACAAAAATCAATAGAGAAAATTCATATCTTTACGTAATTTTTAATTAGGAGAGTAAAATTTAAGAGGACTTGGAAGAATTGCAGTTTACCACTTGGCTAATGGCTGAGACACAAGTCGGTAACAAAATAATATTAAAGTTAGATAAATTATGTACAACTATATTCAATGTAAAAATTGCACAATATTAATAACTCAAAATAATTGACAATAAAAATGTTATTGGCGCACATACTAAAAGCTTTTATTTGTTTATTTGAGAGTTTTTCTTTTTCATTTATTTAAAAGTAAGAGTGATGGCAAAAGTTCAAATCAATTTTTTATAAATTTTTAATTCTATTTTTTTCAATATTTGAACTCATGTTACAATTGAATAAAATTATTTGAAGACCATTTAACTAAGGTTTGGTTTGGGAATCTAGGGATTGGGAGTTTGGAGTGTGAGTGAAAATATGTTGTTTACTTACATTGAAAGGAGAGTGTGGAATAGGAGAATCGTATTTATATGTTTTTACTTTGACTTAGATTAGGAGTAAATTATTTTAAATTACACTTTTACCCTTATTTAAAATATTGTAGTTTTTAATTATAAAGTAAATAAAAAATATATTTATAAAATAAATTATTTAATTTATTATTAATTTTAATTATATAAATTACTAATAATTATTAATATTCTTAATTATGTAAATCATAATTTTTTATTAATTTTAATTATGTAAATTAAAAATTATTATAAGAGCAAAAAATGAAACATTATTATTAATAATATAGTACATAATTAATATTTTCTCAAAATAAACTATTTATTAATATTAAATAAATATAAAATATTATATTTTAAAATAAAGATAGTATATTGTAATAATATTAATTCTCTATGAATATAATAATAATATTTTTAGGTAATTTTAACTTAGATTACATAAATTATTATTTTTAACTAAACATAATAATATTATTTAAATAAATATGATGCTATTATTTTTAAATAATGTAACATTATTTTATTTTTAATAAATATAAATTTTATTATATTTGATAAAGAAAGGATAATAAAGAAAGAGGTGGGAGTGGCCCCGATAGAATTGAGAATCCCACTCCTTACTGGGAAAATGAGTGAGATCCATGGAGTGAGACTCTCATTCCCCTCATTATATAAGCAAGAAAACATTGAAGTGGAAAGAATTCATAGTATTTACTCTCATTTCAATAATTAAACATAACATAAATTACTAGGCCAGGCCACAGGGGCCTGAAGCGTTTTTGGGCTCATTTCTTAGATGGACTCATGACTCATTCATTTCGTCAAAAGTTATTTTCTAAGTTCTTCTTTCTACTCTATAAAACTTCCAAGTAAACAAATGGAATATGATCATGAATCGCTGTGTATCTAGCTTGGTGTAGGAATCTTGCACATATTAATTTAGTACGGACTCTCGAAGATATATTGCGTGTGAATTGAGCCAATATAGATCTAAATTGGAGCCAATTTTGAGATAAAGATTTAATAACAGTTATAGATAGGCCCTTATTTCAAATTATTGTCAACTTTGTTAACTTCATCAAACAGGGAATAAAAGAAATCTCAAATATCTATGACATAAGAGAAAAGCAAAAGCTAGCTTACATGATTATTCAAAAGGAGAGATATAAATCACTTCACACACGGAATCGCCGATATATAAATTTGTAGATAAGATCGTTATACCATTTGTTTACCTGCATGGAAAACATTAGAGGTGAAACAACTGCTCCGAAGCCTACCGCAAATCCAATTGACATGGCTATGAAGAACCAATCAATTTCATCGCTTGAAGCTGGTGGCGGTGAAGGTTGTAACTCAGGAGGACGTGTTTGGCTGTCATTCGTCAAAGGAGGTCCGTACAATCCTTTGTTTCCTTCATAAGAGGTCGGTGAAAATGATTGGAGTTGAGTACTTGTCGGAATCTTTCCCACTAAGTTATTGTATGAGAGATTTAGCACCGATAGGAAATTTAGGCTTGCAAGCTGGGCAGGAATTTTCCCACTGAGGTTGTTCATTGAGAGGTCCAAGGACTCAATCTGTTTCAAGTTCCCAAAAGATGATGGTATCGAGCCTGTGAGAGCATTGTGCGACATGTTCAGAGCATAGAGTGATTTGAATCGTCCCATTTCTTCTGGTATTGGCCCTTCAAAATTGTTGCTTGAAAAGTCAATGGAAGTGAATATATTTGGGACCTTCAGTAGCATGGTCTCTACACCTTTTACTGTAACTGTTACTCCAACCTCATAGAATTGGTAGCTCGATATCTCATATCGAAGGTGTTTGAGCTCAGATCCGGATTTGGTTTCAGCAACCATCATCTCCTCCATGGTAAGTAACCATTTTTGTGATAGTCTTCCACTGAATTTATTGGATGCTAAGTCGACTATTTGAAGCAGAGGCCAGGAGACATTATTTCTCGGACAGCTAATGTGTCCGGAGAAGTTGTTGGATTGCAAAACTAGAACTTGCAAACTAGAAGCATTCCCTAACCAGCACGGGAAATTATCACTGATATGGTTATTCTTGAGGTCTAAAACATGCAGCATATTGCAATTGGCAAGAGATTTTGGAACCACTCCTTGCAGTTGATTTCCACCGAGATCTAGAATTTGCAACCCACAATTTCTTGGAAATATTGTGTCAGAAAGAGTGCCATTGAGGTTGTTTCTCCCTAAGTTTAAAACCCCTAGAGTGGTTTCACTCCGGGCGATTAAACATGCAGGAATTGTGCCACTCAAATTGTTGTTTGATAAGTCAAGAACTTGAAAATAGATACCCTTGCATACAGATTCCGGGATGACTCCAACGAGACTATTGTTTGCAGCGAAAAAGTATTCAGTTTTAGACATGAAATTACCAATGTCAGCTGGGATGAAAGTAAAATGATTGTTGGAGTAATCGACGTAGGAAGTATTTGTTGACATGTGAGG
Source organism: Citrus x clementina (assembly GCF_000493195.1). Taxonomy (NCBI): domain Eukaryota; kingdom Viridiplantae; phylum Streptophyta; class Magnoliopsida; order Sapindales; family Rutaceae; genus Citrus; species Citrus x clementina. The sequence continues at coordinate 14,044,750 of NW_006262075.1, forward strand.
GATATTTCCTCGGAGCTGGTTGGAGTGCAGATCAAGCAAGCGGATACTAGAAATAGAGTAAGGTTCTTGCAAGCTCACTAGGAGATTGTGTGAAAGATTTAAGAAGTTAAGATTGCCATTACCGACTTCCCAAATCCAATTTGGTATTACTCCAGGTATTTGGTTATTTGAAATGTTCAAACCAGAAAGTTGTGATTGGTTTTTTAGAATAGGAATGACCCGTGGTTTGCTTGAAGCCTGTCTCAATCTGCTAAACTTATTGGAAGAAAGATCGAGGGTATAAAGGTTTCTGAGTTCAAAAATTATTGAAATGGGGACAGGCCCTTCTAATCTGTTGCCGCTTAAATCAAGGTCAAACAAAACAGACGAGGACACATTTGAAATTTCTGGAAGTTGGTTCTCAAACTGGTTGTTGGAGAGCCAAAGCATCTCCAGATTTGGAAGTAGAAACAGAGATCTGGGAATACTTCCATTAAGTGAATTGTGCGACAAGAGAACAAGATTGAGATTTACAAGTTGTTCCCAGAAGGTGGATGAGATCCCACCACTTAAATTATTGAACGAAAGGTCTAAGTAGTTGAGATTTCTTGACTTGTGAAGAGATGGGATGTGACCAGAGAAATGGTTAGATGAGAAGTCCATGTGAAATAATTGGGTAAGATTAGCCATTGAAGGGGGAATTGGCCCTGTGAAATTGCAACTTCTAACCTCTACCCTTGTCAAATTTTCAAGGTTCCCAAGGGAATCTGGTAGTGTCCCTGAGAATCCCGTGCCAAGGAGGATCAGGTTCCGAAGAGAAGAATTCTTAGGAAAGTTTGGCAGAGAACCCTGAAGCAATTGGTTAATTGACAAGTCAAGAGTCTCAAGGGTAGGATCCTGCAATATCTTTTCTGGAAACTTCCCTTGCAACCCACACTCGCTGAGATCCAAGGTCTTCAAATTCAGCAGATTGGCCAAAGACTCTGTACATGAGGATAGACCGTAATTGTCATACAAACGAATCACGGAGAGCGACCGTAACTTTGCCAGGTAATGATTGATTGGACCTGAAAGATCACAGCCAGACAAGCTTAAAACTTGTAGATTGGGTAGAAATGATAAAGCTTTGCACCATTCAGTTCCGGAGGCGGACAAATCTATTCGATCAAGATGTAATTCTCTGAGCTCTGTTAAGTTCTGCAGAAACAAGCTTAAGTTTGGGATCTCAATTCTCCAGGAAAATACTCTTGAGCGCTCACGGCCTGGCAAATCAAGAGGAACCAACCTGCGCTCACGGCCTGACAAATCAAGAGTAACCAACCTTGTCAAGCTTGAAATCTCAATGGGAATCTCCCCCGCGAAGCCACCCTGGGAAAGATTCAGGTGAGTCAAATTTGTCAGGTTGCCCAATCTGGATGGTATTTGGAATCCGTAGAAGAGAGTGAAACTCAGATTGAGGCTCTGCAGATATTTAAGATCGGAAAGGCCAGTCGCATTCTCAAGTCCGCCAATGATTGGTTCCCTGCTCAAGTCGAGACCAATAACATGACCAGCCTCATCGCACCTTACACCGCTCCAATCACAACAATCGGAGCTTTGATGGCTACTCCACTGACTCAGTTTTGTAGATGGAAAGACACTGTCATTGCTTAATATGAAACTGTTCTTCATTTGGAGTAACAAAGATTGTTGATCGCTCCGACATTGGCCAGAAACCAAAACCATTTGGATCCCAAAATAATTGGCTAAAAAGGGTATTAAGAAAGACCATGATAAGAGTAAAATTGATCGCATTGTTTTAATAATTGCTGAAATGAAACTCGGAGAGGAGCAATGAAACTTGGGATTTGCGATGAATTCATATAACGGGAAAAAGATGGCCGAAGTTCCCTAGAAGTTACACCCCCAACGTATAAACTGGGAGCTAGAAGTACTACAAAAGTCCAAACTAATTAATGTTGCCAGGACTTGGTAGAAAAAAACAAAGAAAATTGGATCTTTTGGTTAAATGCGTACATCAAATACAGGAATCTTCCATTTTCATAGGCCCAAAATTACGACAATAAAAAGTTAGTAGGAGACCCGCATAAAACTATAGAAGTCACTTAAAACTTGGTTCGGCTCATTTCTTATAACATTGTTTTTCATTCTATGCTATGAACAAATATCTTGTTACAACTTTTTTCACAAAAAAAAAAAGGTTGGGCTATTTACACTCTAAAAAGTACTCTAAACACTCTATTACTTTATATACTCATACATTAAATTTGAAAAACTAATTTTTACTTTGTACACTCTTTAAGATGCCAAAAGTATCCCTACTTAAATCATTTAAATTAATTTACTAAAAACACCAATAAAAATATTCAGCACACTCAAAGAAATTTGTTTTAATAAATATAGCATAACTAGCAACAATGGAATTAAGTCAAGTTTTAAACAAATTTTTTAAAATAATTTTATTTATTAGTTTTTATTAATTAAAGAATGTATTCCATATCAATTTTTGCACCTATAAATTCTTTAAGATCAAGAAGTATGGACTTTCACTACCCTAATAATAATTGAAAACCAAATTGTAATATGACACAAAAAGAAGAAGAAAAAGATGCTGATTGGGTTACTAAGTTTAGAGTGCTTTAATGTATTTATTTTTAAATCAAAGACAAAAAATATGAACTCCTTTGCAATAATTTCTGTTTATTTTATTTCTTGAAAAATGTAAGTCTTACAAATATTTTGTCTTCAAAATTATTTAAAATATTGATTTGCTGCATGTTCAATGAATTATATTTTAAGATGTTAGATATAAAAGATTATATGTTAAATAATGAGTGTATTATATGAGTTTTAAAGTCATTAAGTTGTATTTGCTCACAAATAAATTATCCTTAATAGTAATTTATATGATGGCTAATTTTGTAATTAGATTATTTTATTAAAACCAGAGTGCTCAGAGTAGTTTTTAAGGTGCAAATAGCCTATATCTTGTTACAACTAAAATTTAGCATGACTTGTTAGAGATCGTCTATGAATATTGCCCGTACAATATATATCTAGCTTGGAGCCAGTTTGGAGATGAATATTGTCTCAATGACAGAAGTTAAAGGCCCTTATTTGAAATTCTTGTTAATTATTTTATTAACTTTATCAAACAGGAGAAGAAAAGAAATCTCAAACAAATAAGATATTATGTATGTTTGGCATACTTTTATGTAATTGAAATAAGTACTTATTTAATTATATAAACTCTTTTAAGATTTATTTTCATTGTTTGGATTTTTTTTAGTAGAGCCTTTAAAAATTAAATAAGTTATTTTTTTTTTACTAACAAAAACTCAAATTTTGGGCCTTTGGGAGTAAAGGTTAAAAACTTTTTTTAAAATATTAAAACATCAAAAAATTCTTTATTTATTCGATAATTTTATTTCATTCATTTCATAATATAATTTTAAAAAACGTGCTTATTAAATAATTTTATAATTTTTAATAAAAGTTTGCATTGACAAACAAATAACTAAAATTATTTTTATAAAAACGCTATTTATAAAAGATTTACTAATAAATACTTTATTTAAAAAGCTATATTTGGAAAGTTGTACCAATGTAAGCGTAAGAGAAAATTAAAACAAAAACTTTTAGGATTATTCAAAGCAAACTAAAAGTTTTAGCTTTTAGGTGTAGACTTGGAAACTAATTAAAATAATTTTGAAATGAAGGATAGGATTTTGGAAACTAATGGAATCGTTGGGACCTAGTAAGTATGTGATAATTACAAGATTATAATTATATAATTCATAGGAAGATAATGGTATTAATTAAAATTTAGTCCATTTCTTTGGAATCTCTATATATGTTCTTATCCTCTCACCCATCGTTTTACAAATTGTTGATCTTGGCCTCCCCAAGTTCGTAGTTTCTTGATTCTGATCCCGTTGAACCAAAATCATGGCTCCATGCGTTGCTGCCTATATTAACTAGGATTCTTTCTGCCTTCTCCAGTATATTAATTTTAATTAGTATCAGACCCTACTGAACCAATAAAAATCAGGGTCTTTATTTGTTATAATATCCAATAATTAGTCCCAAAGAGTCTTAGCCAAGTGATTTTTGCACAGATTTACTTAATTAATTACGGGAGTTTTAATCTTGAAATAAGTATAATAAAAATATTAATTTAAATTTCACTATTCCTCTACTATATTAAAAAAAAATCTAATAATTGATTGAATGCAATTCGTTCTCGCATCAAACTCAAAAGCTAGCTTTGATTTGCTTGCGGGACCCGTAGACTTCAAAAAATCTTGTAAGGAGAGAGCTAACATTTGAATTTTGATAGTGATTTTATTGCTTGTAATAAAAAAAGTTGATTGAATGCAATTCATCTCGCGTCAAACTGAACGCTAATTTGCTTGTGGAGCCCGCAGACTTGTAAAAGCCGTACGGATAGAGCTAACAATACAGGTTTTATGAAGAGCCAACACAAGATTCATACACACGTTGGAAAATTATTGGGAAATTTACCCATTTGACCACCTTCCAACTTTTAATATAAGAAAAAACCACACTCCATGTTTTCTTACAATAGCAATCATTTATAAGGTTCTTAAACTAAAATATCCATAAATTCTCAAAACTAAACAAAAAAAAAAAAATATTTCGCCCAACATTGCCCAAAAACATCTCCCATCACCCCATATACATGTGTAGGAGTTTCTTCACTTCTAGCGTTTCTTGAATTCCAGCAATTTCCTTCACTTTCGGCGGCGATTTGCTTCACTTCCGATTGTAATTTGTGTGAGTTATAGTTTGATTCTAGCAAGTTCCTTCATTTCTGGTTTCGGCGGCTTAGGTACTTTCTCGATTTTTTCATTAATTTAGAATAAATTTTGTTTAAATTGCTTGGTTGATTGATCATTGATCATAGTTAATCATTAGATATGTATTGGATATGAAAATATTATAGTTTTTTTAAGATTAAGATATCTAATAAATGGCATACTAATGGTTTGTTTAAATGCCTCTAAGAAATTATTGATCTAAATTTAAAGTCATTTTGAGGTTAAAGAAAAGGTTGGTGTGCCGGCCAATCAAGAATGCGGGTAGCATTATTTTAGGTAATTTTAACTTAGATTACATAAATTATTATTTTTAACTAAATAGAATAATATTATTTAAATGAATATGATGTTATTATTTTTAAACAATGTAATATTATTTTATTTTTAATAAATATAAATTTTATTATATTTGATAAGGAAAAGATAAAAAAGGAAGAGGTGGAAGTGGCCCTTATAGATCTCAGAATCCAATTCATTACTCAAAAAATGAGTGGGATCCAAGGAGTGAGACTTCCACTCCTCTCATTAAAAAAGAAAGAAAACACTAGAGTGGGAAGAATACATACTCGCTACTCCCATTCTAACAATTAAATACAACATAAACTAATATTTTGAACAAACTAATCGGCCAGGCCATAAGGGCCTGAAGCCTTTTTTGGCTAATTTCGTAGATGGTCTCATAACCCACACATTTCCTCAAATGTTATCTTCTAAATTCTTATTTCTACTTTATAAAACTTCCTTGTGAACAAATGGAATATGATCATGAATCGCTATGTATCTAGCTTGGAGCTGGAATCATACATAATCATGCACATATTAATTTTGTATGGACTCACGGGGATATGTTGTGTACGAATTGCGCCAATATAGATTTAACTTGGAGCCAATTTTGAGATAAAGATTGTCGCAGTAACAATTATGGATAGGCCCTTATTTTAAATTATTGTCAACTTTATTAACTTCATCAAACAGAGAAGAAACGAAATCTCAAATATCTATGATATAAGAGAAAAGCAAAAGCTAGCTTACATGATTATTCAAAAGGAGAGATATAAATCACTTCACACACGGAATCGCCGATATATAAATTTGTAGATAAGATCGTTATACCATTTCTTTACGTGCACAAAAAACATTAGAGGTGAAACAACTGCTCCGAAGCTTACCGCAAATCCAATTGATATGGCTATAAAGAACCAATCAATTTCATCGCTTGAAGGTGGTAAAGGTTGTAACTCAGGAGGATGTGTTTGGCTGTCATTTGTTAAAGGAGGTATGTACAATCCTTTGTTTTCTTCATAAGAAGTTGGTAAAAATGATTGGAGTTGAGTACTTGTCGGAATCTTTCCCACTAAGTTATTGTATGAGAGATTTAGCACCAATAGGAAATTTAGGCTTGCAAGCTAGGCAAGAATTTTCTTACTGAGGTTGTTCATTAAGAGGTCCAAGGACTCAATTTGTTTCAAGTTCCCAAAAGATGACGGTATCGAGCCTATGAGAGCATTGTGCGACATGTTTGGAGCATAGAGTGATTTGAATCGTCCCATTTCTTCTGGTATTGGCCCTTCGAAATTGTTGCTTGAACAGTCAATGGAAGTGAATATATTTGGGATCTTTAGTTGTATGATCTACACCTTTTACAGTAACTATTACTCCAAATTTATATAATTGGTTGCTTCATGTCTCATATCCAAGGTGGTTAAGCTCAGATTTGGATTTGTTTTCATTAACCATCATGGTAAGTAACCATTTTTGTGATAGTCTTCCACTGAATTTATTTGATGCTAAGTCGACTATTTTAAGCAGAGGCCAGGAGACATTATTTCTTGGACAACTAATGCGTTCAGAGAAGTTATTGGATCGAAAAACTAGAACTTGCAAACTAAAAGCATTCCTTAACCAACATGGAAAATTATCACTAATATGGTTATTCTTGAGGTCTAAAAATTGCAGCATATTGCAGTTGGCAAGAGATTTTAGAACTACTCCTTATAGTTGATTTCTACTGAGATGTGGAATTTGCAACCCAAAAATTCCTAGAAATATTATGTTAGAAAGAGTGCCACCGAGGTTGTTTCTCCTTAAGTTTAAAACCCCTAAAGTGGTGCTACTCTTGGTGATTAAACATGCAGGAATTGAGCCACTCAAATTATTGTTTGATAAGTCAAGAACCTGAAAATACGTAGCCTTGCATATATATTCAGGGATGAATCCAATGAGACTCTTGTTTATAGTGGAAAATGAGTAAGTTCTACCTATGAAAATTATTGTTGGAGTGATCGACATAGGAAGTTTTTCGTGCCATGTCAGGAATATTTCATTGGAGCTGGTTGGAGTGTAGGTCAAGCGAGCATATACCAGAAATATGGTATGGTTCTTGCAAGCTCACTGGGGGATTCTGTGAAAGATTTAAGAAATAAAGATTGACACCACGAACTTCCCAAATCCAAATTGGTATTTCTCCAGATATTTGATTATTTGAAATATAAAAAAAGAAAGTTGTGATTGGTTTTTTAGAATAGGAATAACCCATGGTTTGCTTGAAGCCAGTCTCAATTTGCTAAACTAGTTGGAAGAAAGATTGAGGGTATGAAAGTTTCTAAGTTCAGGGAATATTGAAATGGGGAGAAGCCCTTCTAATTTGTTGCCACTTAAATCAAGGCCAGGCAATACAGAAGAGGACATATTTGAAATTTCAGGAAATTGGTTCTCAAACTGGTTGTTTGAGAGCAGATGTATCTCTAGAATTGGAAATAGAAACATAGATTTTGGGATACTTCCATTCAGTGAATTGTGCGAGAAGACAAAAATATTGAGATTTAAAAGTTTTTGCCAGAAGGTGGGATAGATCCCACCATTTAAATTATTGGATGAAAGGTCTAAATAGTTAAGATTTCTTGACTTGTGACGATATGGGATGGGACCAGAGAAATGGCTTGATGAGAAGTCCATGTGAAATAATTGGGCGAGATTAGCCATTGAAGTGAGAATTGGCCTTGTGAAATTGTAACTTCTAAGATCTACCCTTGTCAAATTTTCAAGGGTCCCAATGGAATTTGGTAGTGTGCCTAAGAAGCTCGTGTTTGCTAAGTTCAGGTTTCAAAGATAAGAATTCTCAGGAAAGCTAGGTAGAGAACCTTGAAGTAATGAGTTGTATGACAAGTCAAGAGTCTGAAGTGTAGGTACCTACAATATGTTTTCTGGAAACTTCCCACGCAAATCACACTAGCTGAGATCCAAGGAGTTAAAAATATGATTTTACCATGCGGTAAACAGTAACACAGATTAACCACGCAGTGAATAGTAACACAACTTGAGCAGTAACGTGGCATGGACAGTAACACGACATATGTGGTAACATAGTTTGAATAGTGTTATTCGCTTGGTTATAAAGAAGAGAGCTTTTCATAAGTTTTTATCATCCCAAAGAATTCATTTCCTCTTATATTTAGAGAGAATTTTAGAGTTGAATACAACTACTCTTGAATTGAGAGTTTTCGGTGTATTTGGGGTTTGGGTGGGAGAAAATTATTTCTGAGAGTATGGTTGGAATAATTTTCCACATAGTGAATATTTTATCTTGCTGTCTCTTGACAATGATTGTGATATTTCTCTAGATTTAGAGTTTTTTACGTAAATCTTGTGTTGTGCTACTGATATTGTTCTCAATTTAATTTTCTGTTGATTTGTTACTTGACAAATTGTTTCAAGTGATCTTGGAAGGAATCTCAATTTCCTAACAGTGGTATCAGAGCCATTGGGTGAAGTTTTGGCGTCGGGGGTTGTTGGTTAATTTTTATAAGCAATTACTATCAATGCCAATGTGCAAGTATACACAACAAGTAATAAAGTGATAAGTATTCAAGATCGTCTATACACAACAAGTAATAAAGTGATAAGTATTCAAGATCGTCTCCACATGGATTGATGTTACTCAAAATGTTAAAGCAATCACAATAGTGCAAATCAACTTAGGACCGAAATAAATAATTGTAAAGTAATTTCCAAAGTAATTGAGGATTGTGAAAGAATTAAATAAAATAATACCGTAACGAAATAAACTAAGTTAAATGTGTCTAAAATTCAATTGGAATTATAGTAGTTGAATGATCAAATTCTCCTAATGGGGTGACTGTTGTTTATTAAGTTAGCACCAGTTGTTACAACAAGTGCTGCAGCACTGGGCAGAATAAACTTGCATCCTCAGCTATCGCATGTTGGACGTTTCATACCATTAAATCTATTAACAATGACCAGTTGCTAATATGGTTGTGGTACGGCATTATAACCTTCAATCTCTCCACCCTACAAGGTGAACACCTATATCTAGCGTGTCACAAATCTTAACTTCAAGTATTGCCCTTATGGGATTCAAGATAACTTAATCCAGGAAACTCAACGTAAGATCAAGTAGTACTCTAATAATATCCGCTAAGACATGCCCTTTTGCTGCTCTATCATAACTGAAACTATTAAATAGGTGGTCAACCGAAATAACAGTTATATTCATACAAAACTACTAGAGTAAAATACTACAACAGTGCCATCACAACATATAAGAACAATCAAGAACCCATTGGATTATTTGTCACTGAACTACAAGTAAATTTAGTTTATAATCTGAAAGAGAAAAATAAACATAAATATTTTGATCTCGGAATACATCAAAACAATTAAAGGAAGAAGATAAATATAAGTTGAGCATGGTGAAAAACAAATCCAAGTAATTCTGCATGATTCTCCAATGTTGCCGAAAAAAACACTCTTCAATTCCGATCTTCTTCTTCTTTTCCTTTGTAATTATTCTGATGATTCCCTTGCCGCCTTTCTATGTGGTGCTTGCCTACCTTTTATATTGCAATTTAGGGTAAACACAAGCCCTATTAGCGTTCATGCGTTAAATTAGGAAACAAGCGCTGACCCGCACCTAAGTTTTCTTCCGCATTGTTCCCAGATTACTACAACACAGGTTGCTCTAACATCCTCAACAGCACTGCATTATTCCCGATTGTGCTTTTCTTCTTTTGTGGCCATCTTATTTCCTCATCTTGCTCATTTACTGTCTCAACATCCCCTCATATATTAAGACTTTCTGAGAACCTACAATTATGCACTTATTTTTAGCACAAATTACTTTAATTCAAGCAAACTTATTAAAACTTGACTAAAATGAATGTTTATGCAAAATGCAACCAAAATGTAATTAAAACACCTTATTTGTTCCCTAAGTGATCTTGATTCAAGTCTAGAATTGATGTAATAACTCTCATTTCCTACAGTTATCAGGGGTACTATCACGTATACGGTATTGTTCACATGAAGTAATGGGAGCCAATCTAAATTGTCTGTGATAAATAGCAAAGCTAATATGCAAACCAAATATGTCAGAATTGAAATTTTCAAGTTCAGTGAAAATTGAAATAGAAAATCTTGATAGGAAAATCAACTTTGGCTTATGACAAATTTAAGTTAAGGATGTGTTGATTCAATTTGGGTTACATAAGGCATTAAAGGGGAAGCCATCCCCTACTTCTAGTAGTGGCTCTCTAAAAGCTAGTATCAGCGATGAAGATTGGGAAGAGTTGGATGATAGAACTGCAAGTTCCATATGACTATGTCTAGCAAAGAATGTTTTTGCAAATGTAGGAAATATTCCTACATTGAAAGAGCTTTGAGAGAGGCTAAAAAAATTATATTAGACAAAGAGCATCCTAAATCGATTGTACCTGAAGAAGTAATTTCACACGCTGCGAATGGCTGAAGGAACAAAAATTTCCGATCACCTCAAAGTTCTTAATAGTATTATGACAGAACTAGAAGCCATTAAAGTTAAAATTGAAGATGAGGACAAGACGCTTAGGCTGCTATGGTCACTTCCAACTTCCTACAAACACCTATCACTTACTTTAATGTATGGGAATGAGACAATATATCTTGAAGAAGTTGCTAGTACTTTACTTTTGGAAGAAAGAAGACTGAGTGATGAAAGTACTGAAACTACAGATGTCTCGGCTTTGGCAATTGGAAGAAAGATAAATTTAAGAAGAAAGGAGTCTACTAGGGGTGTGGACAATTAGGGCACCTAAAAAGAGACTGTCATAGGAGAAATGAAGCAGGGTCGGCAACTGGCTCCAAATAAGATACTGATAGCATTGCTAGTGGTAAGTCTCTCATTATCATGGGAGATGATGCTCCCTTGTAAAATAAATGATGATGACATCTCTATGGTATGCTGCTAGTGTTATGGAAGTGGACGTGTCACTGCTAGCGGGTCCGCAAAATTTACACACAATGCATGGTTGGCATTGTTGTAGGGTGTGTGGTGGAATTTATGTTGATGGCTGACAAACTTCCAGGAAAGCCAACAAGAAAGTTGCACCATAAATTTCAGCAGAATATTTCGACATGAGCCGATGTAAAATTCCTAAAATTAGTAATTAATTCTAAGTGGTATACTCTTTATAGTGGAGTATGATAATTCTCTTTATTGAGGATTATGACTAAGGTGAAGATAGTAAGAATGGTGTGGAGATTGATTGGTTCTCATTCTAATCTTCAAGTGGGAGAATTGCTAAAAATAGGTGTTGTGCAAATTTTATTGAACTCGGAAGTGCACGAATCTATTGTAGAATAGATCATTGGTGATGAGTGTTGATCCCACGAGGATGTGGATTTTAATTGTGTGTAAAATTAATTTTTCTAAATGGGTGGTTGGATTTGTGGTGAAAGTGATTTAAACTATCTTAGAATTTGAATTAAAATAATGAGAATAAATTGAAGCGAAAACTATAATAATTGAAGCGCTTGGGTATCTGGATCCGCATCAACATGTACCATGGGCTAAATATTCTTTATTAGTGTCAATTAAATCATGAGGGGGGAATCCACAACTCATGAACCACGCTCTAATCAATATGGTGCTAAGGGCTTATTGTGCCAAATAATAATAATCTTGTACTAGGGAGCCGGTGAAACCAGGGCAGTATCTAGACAAGATTATTACTATTTGTCAAGGAAAAGTCAAAACATCCTCAATAATTAGAGGGGAAGAGAAATTAAATTTACCAAATAAAGCCCATGACACATGTTGAGACTTCACCTTCAACCCAAGCTTGAAAGAAAATTAGCTACTCATAATTGAACTAAGGGTAAAATGAGAATTTATTAAAATAAGTAGAAAATATAAGATAAAGAAGGAATTACAAAAAATGGAGCCCAAAAATGGATTCAGAGAGATGCCAAATTAGGGGGGGAGGCCCTTTTTTTATAGATACATTGAGTAAATCATGACTATCAGATTAAAAACAGTTTGGACGTTCAGGATTGCGCCACATCATCAGTCAACAGTACGGGTTTGAACAGTCAACCGGCTTGAACAGTTATGCGGTTTGGTTGAAAATAATCATGTGTATATGCATGTACCGTACACGTAATTTTTGGTCCACTAATATGCTGCCACGTCACCGATCAACAGTGCATAAGAATTTTCTCTAATGGAATCGTGACACCTCATCAGTCAATGCCACATCATCGGTCTGTATATGTAAACAGTGTCGTGAACAGTAATGTAGACAATACCGTACATGTGAATAGTACCGTACATGTGAACATTGACATTTTTCCTTTTATGCTCCTCCTAAGGTTTTCGACTATACTGAGTTCAAAAGTGATGTCCGTTTAGCCGTTTGATTTCTCGTTCATTGTGAAATACATAAAATACTATGATGCTCTCAAAATACATAAAATACTTAATTATAATACAACACACATAATTAAATCACAAGAAACTTAAATACATAAAAGTAAGAATGTTAGTGGAACTTGAGATTAAAATGACGATTTTCTCCTTTATAAATATACATTTTATAACACTCAACAATAGGGTTTTACCATGCGGTGAATAGTAACACGGTTTGACCACATGGCTTGAACAGTAATGCGACATGAACAGTAACGCGGCATGAATAGTAATACGGTTTGAACAGTACTATCCACTTGGTTATAAATAAGAGAGCCTTTCATAAGATTTTATCATCCCAAAAAATTCATTTCCTCTTATATTTAGAGAGAATTTGAGAGTTGAATTTAATTACTCTTAAATTGAGAGTTTTGGGTGTATTTAGAGCTTGGGTGAGAGAAAATTATTTCTGAGAGTAAATTATTTATGAAAGTGTGGTTGTAATAATTTTTCACATAGTGAATATTTTTCTCTGGTTGTCTCTTGACAACGGCCATAGTTTTCCTCCAGATTTGGAGTTTTCCACATAAATCTTGTATTATGCGATTGATATTATTCTAAATTTAATTTTCTATTGATTTATTTCTTGACAAATTACTTGGAGTGATCTTGGGAGGAATTTCAATTTTCTAACAGTGGTATCAGAGCTATTGATTGAAGTTTTGGTGTCAGGAGTGCTGTTCATGTATACGATACTGTTCACGTATACAGTACCGTTCGTGTGAAGCAATGGGACCCAATCTAAATAGTTCCTGATAAAGAGCAAAGCTAATCTGCAAAGCGAATATGTCAGGATTAAAATTTTCAAGTTCAGTGAAAATTGAAATGGAAGAATTTGTTGGGAATATCAACTTTGGCTTGCGACAAATTCAAATTAAAGACGTATTGATTCAATTTGGGTTACACAAGACATTGAAGGGGAAGCCGTATCCTACTTTCAGTAGTGGCTCTGGTACGAGTTTTGATGGACAAAATAAATTTGCTGAAAATAGTCAATGAGTGAAAATAAAATTTAAGTCCATTTCAGCTCTATCAGTCGGTTAAGTTTTTTCACTGATGCCATGCAAAAGTTCAAACTAATTAATGTAGGCAAGACTTAAAAAGGGTAAGCAAAGAAAAAAAAAGTGACAAAAGAGGGAATATAGTAAGTAAGAGAGAGAAGAATGAGAAATAATTTATTATTATATGGAGATCTATTATATTAATTTTTAGTTTTTAAAACTTAAAAAAGGCATGTCAGCTTCAATATCAACTCTTGCTTAGCTTTAATCTAATGGTCAGAATATTGTGTCCAAAATTTTGTTTAAAAGTGTCTCTTGAATTAGAATTATATAATTCATAGCAAGATAAGGGTATTAATTAAAATTTAGTTCATTTCTTTGGACTTTACATATGTTTTGATCCTCTCACTCCCTCGGTTTACAAATTGTTGATTTTGCCTTGCCGAGTTCGTAGTTTCTTGATTCTGATCCCATTGAACGAAAATAATGGTTCCATGCATTGCTTTTTATATATCAGACTCGTGATAGTATCAGATCCCGTTGAACCAATAAAAATCAGGGTCATTACTCCATATAATATCTAATTATTAGTCTCAGGAGCTCAACCCCGTAGTTTTCAAGTTGTCTCATTGAGATGATCACCTAATTAAGTTTGAATCTCGGAGAAAATAGAAAATAAAAAATTAATTTGAGCTTTGATCATTCCTCCACTTTTTAATAAAATAAAATAAAAATCTAATGATTGACTGAATGCAATTTGTCCTCGCGTCAAAACCAACTTTGATTTGCTTGCGGGACCTGTAGACTTCCAAAAGTCTTGCAAGGATAGAGCTAACATTTGATAGTGATTTTATTGGTCTAAGAAGAGCCAACCCATGATTGTATTCGGTTCTCGCATTATTACATTTAGTTATAATGACTGACTGAAAGACACATGGACGGTATAAAATGAACGGGAAGAGAAGGCTAACAGCTAGCACTCAAGATTTCGAAGTGACTCGATACACATTAAAATAAAAGCTAGCGCGCTTCTTCTGTCTTGCCGGTGGACGATGTTGAAGTGACTGTATTTCTTACATACGAAAAAGCAGGTTGTTTTGGAGGAAGCAATGCTGCAGCTTCATTTGTAAGCATGGATACAACATCATTCATGGTGGGTCTATCATCAGCACTTTCTTGTACACAAAGGAGAGCTATGTTCACATATCTTAAATGCATAGGCTTGGAGGAATATTCATCTTCTAATATTGGATCAATCAACTCCAATGTCCTGTTGCTTGTCCACAGATCCCATGCCTAAACAACCATACGATGTCATTAGATAGTCCTACACTCGATATAGAGAATAGTTTAAAAATAGTCAGATGCAAAAATCCAAACGTTTTCAGATTGTGCGTGTCCACGCTTGGGAATTCATATATATTTTCACCTAATTAGTAATATAAAAAAGAATATATATGTGCAACGGCTTTTGTTACTTACATAACCTAGCAGAGTGAAAGAGTAGGTTCGATAAAATCCAGTGGTTTTCTTGCCACTTACAATCTCGAGCAACAATACTCCAAAGCTAAACACATCAGATTTAATTGAAAATATTCCTTGGATTGGGTATTCAGGGGACACATAACGACTGTAATTCAACAATCAATAAATAATAATCAGCAATTCACGCATAGCTAATTAATCACTTTAATTTTGATTTTTGTCATTTATGTACTATGTCCCGACGATCCTACCGGTGTTTGCTTGTAACTCATTTCCTCTGCAAATTCTTGCTATTCCAAAATCTGATATTTTGGGATTCATATCTTTATCTAATAAGATATTACTAACTTTTAAATCTCGATGAATAATTCACACTCTGGAATATTGATGAAGATAAAGAAGCCCTTGAGCTATCCCTTCAATAATCCGAACACGTGTTACCCAATCTAATAACATTCACTTGGTTGGATCTAATTTACAACAAAAAGACTAAATGTCATTATGCATGAAAACAAAAAAATGTAGACCACATAATTTGATGTAAATTGATCTAGCAACTTAATTTTTTTTAAAAATATGATAATTCAATGATGTTAATCATTAAACTTAAAAATAGCTAAATGAAATAGAAAATACTAAATATTCTTTTAGGTTAGGTTTGTTGCAAAATAAAGGATTGGATTGGACTAGTTATTCAGATTGAATTGGATTGAATTAGACTAAATTATTTTATAGTAATGTCTTGTATTTGGTTTAGTGTTGGACAGGATCATATTAAATTCAATTTAAGGAAGTTAAAAAAACTATTTAAAAAGTATGATTATTTCTTAAAGTTATATTGTTAATTATTAAATATTCTTTTAGATATTCAATTTCAATATAAATTAAAAATTGAATAATTTTGATATTTAATCTTAAATTAAATGCTAAATGCTATTTTAAATAAAGTAATGAATAAAATTTGGATAAGTAACATGGACTAAATTCTAGTTTAAATAAATTTTTGATATATAATTTTATATTAAATAGTAGTTCAAATAAATGTATGCATAAAATTTGAAGAGAGGAATATGTAAGAAAAAGAAATTAACAGATGCAATAACTAATCGAAAAGAAAGAAGTCCAAGCTTTTGTTAGGAATGTACTCATAGATCAGAATCTTCTCGTCTTTATCTATGCAGCAGCCGAAAAGTCTAACCAGATTCTTGTGCTGAACCTTGGCTATCACGGAAGCTTATTTTTTAACTCTCGCAATCCTTGTCCAGATCTTCCTGAAAGCCGTTTCACAGCTATCTCGTCTCCATTTTTTAACACTCCCTGCAGATGGTAAATTTATAGTTCTGTTAAAAATGAAATTAGCGCTCCAAAGAAAATGATATCTGTAGTACCTTATAAACAGGTCCAAAGCCGCCCTCTCCGAGCTTATTTGCGTCGGAGAATTTATTTGTTGCAGTAGAAACACTGAAAAAACTGAATAAAGGCAATTGATCAACTTCCTTCTTTTTGCTTCTTTTTGTCAGATTACTGTTTACAGGAAGCTCTATGTTAACGTTGTTGGCTTTCAGGTTCAAATCCAAATCAAACATGATCAAATCCTCTCCTGAAGGGTGAAGAAACTAAAGCTTTAATTACGATATGTATATGTATGTTAGCATATTAGACTCTCAAAATCGTGCAATTAAATGAGAACTTTTACCTCTGCTTCTGGGATTTCTCCTCACACAATAGAAAATCAAGCCTAAAGTGGCCACTGCTGCCAGAGTGATCGACAAGGATAACAAGACGAACTGAATCTACTCCATTAGATAAACCAGAAATGAATGCTATGTTGGTGGATCTTCAAATACGGAGGCAAAGAACAAGGAAACTTTCTTAGGATTTGAGACGTGTTTATACACTTTTCTTTAAGGTTTTATTTGCCCTCACCACTCTTAGTTTGCTATGGAGTTTAATGGCAAGTTACCCCCAAGATTTATCAAATCTTGAATACAATCTCTAGCAAATAAGATTGTATTTCAAGAACACACATGAAATCTGTAATAATCCAGTTTTTTTTTTTAAATGTGAGTGTCTAATTTAATGAAGAAATTATTTTTATGAAAGATTACAACCATTAGAAATGGTACTTCTTCAAAGACACTCTTTGGTTTGAAATTTGCATCTATTCAAAACCGGTTTTTCTTTTTCCTCAAAACCTACTAGCCTTTTTTTTTCAATTGACACCAAAACACGCTCTCTGGAAGAAAATGGTTAGCCATTTTCTCAATAACGGCGAGCCGTTTTCTAATGGCTAATCATTTTCTTCCAGAATGTCAACTTTCAAATAACTTTTGAACTAAATGGTTAGCTGTTTTCTCCAAACGGTTAGCCGTTTTCTGTAGAAAAGAAAACATACTCTCTAGGATTAAACGGTTAGTAGTTTTCTTAAAAAACGGCAAGCCTTTTTATTCCAGAATGTCAAACCAAAATATGAAAATGTTACAATCTCTTACATGCTAATATCAAGAAGACAGTAGACACCAAGAGAACAACAATAATGAAGATTGCAAAGCGATCCATTGAGATCGATCAAATGATTATTCCAAATGTTGCGAGGTGTATAGTTCATGTATTTAGAAAAAAGCCAAAGAGGACTTAAATATAAGACTAGTAAACAATCCTATCATCAAAGGTAGTCATAAAAAAGTAATTTAATAAATATGTCACTAGTTAGTTTTATGGAAGAGTGATGGTACAGTTACAAACTCTTGTACAAACTGATGTAGTATTAATTCATTGGTTGAATGAAAATATAAAATAATATAAATAAATTATGTGGGCCAAGAGATATTTAATTCAACTAATTAATTAACGTCACATTAGTTTGTATAAAATAAGTTTGTGCAAGAATTTGTGACTATATCATTACTTTTTATGAAATTACCTACAGAAACATTTAAATATAAGACTTCTTCATGTACACGAAAACTCTAGTTTCCAACTCTTACACCTATCATCACTCATGAGCGGAGTTTACAGTTGACGTGAACGGTCTACGATGACAATCTTTTTCTCTAAATTGGCCACAAGCTGGTCAATATTTCATAGATAATTAATCTTCGAGAGTCCATGCTAGATTTTAGTTGTAGCAAGACATTTTGTTTCAAATTATTAAGTGCAAGGTTGTCTATGACCAACTCTACGCTATGGATAATAGACTCATGCAGTTCATGATCACTTATAAGTTTATAAGAGTAGAAAGTAGAATCTAGAAGATCAAACCGTATGAAAGCACTTTTACGCTTGTATCTGCACCAATGTTTTATTGTCAATTATTGGCATTTAACCATAGCTTTCAATTTTTTTCTCCATTATCCTTCTAAGTAATTAGTTTGAACTTTTGTAGAGTGTCAAGCAAAAATTGATAGATTAGGATTCAGTATGGAATCATTGGTCAAGATTTATTCTTATTTTTAATTTTATATTTTACTTGTCAATAATTCAACAAAAAAATAGCTCAGCACTGAAGTCTTATTCAAAATTTAAATTATGTTGTTCCTTTAAGCTAAAAAACAATTCAATTTCCTCCTCACATATTTTTGGAACCTCAAACATCTTATTTTTAAGACAAAAAAAAAAAAATTAACCAACTCAATTAATTAACACCCAAATAAAAAAAAGGATTAATGATAAAAAAAATGAAATGAACTTTATCATGTACTATCCACACCATCTCATTCATTTAAATTTTATCTACAATCTCATTCACGATTTTCATGCCACAAAATTGGTGGTCGGTTGTTTTCCTGCAGACCAGAAGTCCTCCTCAGCTGCTTTATAGTTAATTTCTACTTGCACCTCCCAACTTATACGTTGGGGTGTACATAATTTCCTTGGGCCATCTTTGTAAGAAATAATTAATTAGAAAGTGACAAGGTCTTTAAGATTTTTCTTCAGAACATATAAAATAAATGAGGCTGAGATTAATATTAAGTTTTGCAAGGGTGGCAAAATGAATAAATGAATCAAATTTAAATTAAATCGTAAACAAATTGGGTCAAAACACTGTTGATTCGGATTTGATTCATTTATTAAGCAAATCTCAGGATTTGAATTCGATTTGTTTATTAAACAATATTCGATTTGATTAATTTAATTCGTTTAGTAGAACTAATAAATGAATCGAATCAAATGTGAATTTATTTACTATTAATTTATTCTATAATGAATCCATAACGAATCGAATTACTATATATTTTGTCTTATTATCATTTATAATTACTATAATAGCTTTGAAATTTTAAAATTTTTCATCTTTAAAATTTTTCATACATATTTAAAGAAAATAAGTAATTTAATCAAACTAATTTTAAATAAATGGATCGTATTTGATTCGTTTATGACGTATTTATTAAATGAACCCTGAATGAATAAAACCTGGATTCAATTTGTTTAACTAATGAATCGTATTGAATTTACCTATATATTAGACGAATTAATTTGTTCAAACTCAAACTCATTTAATTCACATTAAATTGAATCGAATAAACCCAGATTGGCATCCCTAGTCTAGCGTGCCGACGCATAAACATTGATTCATTAATCGACCGATTTGCTTCGATAAGTTTTTGGGAAAAGAATAACTAAATAAGATCTATTGAAATAGTCATAGACTCCTTTTTAACAATCTATCACAAGTTAGATCCAAGACTTCTCCACCTATAGAAGACTTTTAGTTTCCAAGTCTACACCTATCATGACTGACGAGACAGTTCAGTTGTGGTGAAAGGACCTGTAAGTGTTATTTGTTATTTATTTTGAGTCAATCTTTATCTTCAAATTGGCACCTACGTAGATATATACAGGCAATTCAGAGTCAATGTTTGCTAAACTTTAGTTGTAGCAGTAGAAAATTAAGACTCAATTTCAAAAAATTCAAATAAAAATTAGAAAAGATAGACAAAGTCCCAAATTAATTAATTACTTGACATTTGGTGAAGAAGTATGACGATTGTTTTTTGTTTGAAATCTAAATAAATATGAATTGGCTTGAAATCTAAACAAAGCTAAATGCCTGAATTTGAATGGCATATTTCATTTTCGTTTGAATCTTTCAAAATAATTATTGAGTTCTTTATTTTTTAACTTAAAAAGTCTTAAAAATTTTTAGATTAATTATAAATTTTAGAGATCACTCGTCTAGTATACAATTTGTAAGATTAACTTTGTGATAATATCGATAAAAACTTCTAAGTACCTTGACTTTTGGAAATTTACTTTTGACTTTTCAAGTCTGAAACCATTTTTGCATTTGCGCTTCTAGTATAATGGCACTTGCATCCTCAAAATATGTTAAGGGAGTGGGTTCGAGTCTTACAAACTCATTTCTTTCAGAAAATGATAGATTTCTCTGTGCATGTTAGTGAGAGTATATTTTGAGAGTTTTAGTAGATTTGTAAATTGTAAGAATTTCGTAAAAAAAAAAAAAAGTAGTCTAGAAAAACTCGAGCACCCAATCAACTAGGGATCAGCTACCAGGATTAGGATTCTCTCCTGATCTGATCATGTTCCGAGCAAATAACTTAATTGTTGATTGGTAGTTAATAAATAAAAAAGTAAAAAAAGTTCAATCTTATCCATGCACTACCACTAAAAAACACATGGCAGAAAATTTTTAAAAGCTGAGTAGAGCTCAAATTATGAGAGGATCTTATTTGATCATGTTGCGAGCAAATAACTTAATTGCTGATTGGTAGTTAATAAATAAAAAAGTAAAATAAGTTCAATCTTATCCATGCACTATTACTAAAAAACACATGGCAGAACATTTTTAAAAGCTCAGTAGAACTCGGATTAGGAGAGGATCCTATTCCCCACCTACCGTGCCCCTTTTTTTTGTCGTTATCCACTGTAGCCGTTAGATTATAATTAATTTAATCCAAGGGACGAGGTTTGAAAAGGGTAAAAGTCAATTACAGTGGGCAACCATCCAAACCAGCTTCTTTGTACAAGATTAGTTTTAGGAGCTGTAAACCCTTATTGGCCATTTTGATCGATGACTGCGGTTTCTCGGACGCAAGGAAATTGAAGCAGGCAAGGTGTAACTGCGGCTGGGGCAGCGCTCTCGTGTGGGATTTTTGAATTGGCTTGTGGTGACTTGTAGCTTGTCGTGGCAGTATTGAATGAAGCATAAGGGATTGGGTTAACAAAATTAAAGGTCAGTGTAATTTGAATTTGAGATTAGTGATAGGAATTATTTGTCGCTGATTAAGTGGCTGGTGGAAATTTAACGTTTCGTTTGGATAATGGGAAAATTTGGGAGTACATGGAAAAAAATTAAAATTTAATTTAAGGATATGTCCTGAACAACGTAGTTAGTGGTTGAATTGAAATATTGAACCCAGTTGAATAATGAATTGTTTTGCATATACATGGTTGCAAAATATATGTCGTACAAAAGATTGAAAAATTGAGTAGATGCCAATAATTATCGAAATTATTTGGGGATTATTTAGCACAGTTCAATACGGCTTATTTAAAGCAGTAGGATAGAGAAGGAGCTTGGTGTTATGCTCGGTAACTTGAGTGTGTCGGCGGCATTTGCTGTCCCTTTCTTGAGCTTAGTCATGACTGTGCCTTGGAATAGAATTTAATAGAAGCACCCGACATGTGACATGTCAATTGTCAATCCTACTGAATTATTTAAATTTAGATAATAAATGTTTGCATAATAAGTTTATAGTGAACATGTGTGGAAAATTAGTAACCGGAAAGGTGAAATTGCAGCAAATATTTAAATGACGTGAATCACAAGCATGAAGCTGATGACATGGGGGTAATGGTACATGCACCAGCTGAATTTGTATATCTTTTTTGTGGAGTTGATATGAAATGTTTTTGTTAGTTTCGTTTGGGGATGGTAACGTAATTGATATGTATTTGTGTTTATATGGTGAATTAGTAATGTGTTTATATGGTGCTATAAAGCGTATTTTGATGGTAAGAAATAACTGTCACTGAATTTCAGGAATGAATGTGGTGGGAAGTAATAAGCAGAAGGAATGTGAGATTAACTGAGGAACTGAAGTGGTTGGTGATGATGCAAGCATATTGATGGGGGAAGAAAAAGGCAGTGCCTCAATGGGTTCATAAGATATTTCTAAGCTATGTTAATGGAAAAATAAATAAATTATCATAACTTAGTAATAGTTGAGTGGTAGTATAGGTTTTGACTAATTATTTCGGTTGTGATACTATGGTATTGCAGTGGTGGAGTTGTGCGTCATTTGGGTTACCATGATTGTGTTGTAGATTCGAACGGAAATTGGATCCACGTATAAGAATTTGCCACCGAAGGAAAAGTGTCAGTACAAAAGTGAGGCCAAACGAGTAGGGAAGTCAAACATGGGGAAGGCAAAGTTCCTCACAAGATGTGCTCCAGATAGATTAGCTGCAGCAGTTTCACAACTTACAGATGAACAAAGAGTGGCTGTTTGTGAAATGGGCTTTGGTAGTTTGTTACAACTGAACTGTGTCAGGCTAAAGAGGAATCTTTGTGGCTGGTTAGTTGAGAAGATTTACAAGGAAAACAATCCATTCGGTTAACTATTTCACATTTTTAAACCATTTCAGATCAGTCTATATTCGGCCACAACTCCTGCTGCTGCACAGGACTTCTTGCGACTACCATCAAGCAGCAGTGATGAAGATTCAATAAGTCTTTCTTTCATTTTTTTTTTTGGACAACTAAGAAGTCAAATTGTCAATGGATATCAATCGACTTTACAAGTTATCGAGGCGGCCATTGGCACAATTTCATTTTAAACAGTTATGGTTCAGATCACTGCAACCCAACTTTCATGTGTACACAAAATTAGTAACCCTACATTCATTACTTGGACATTATAATATTTATCCTATCCCAACCCAACACTGGTATGCGCACACACATTACTAACTATATACCAAATATAATCACTGCAACAGAGGATATTTTCTTCATTTCTCTGCATCTTGTACTTATTTTTATGCAATTTTCAGTACATATCCAAATTTTATTTCACACAATTTTCTCCATCACAAGCCTTCCACATGTGTTTCAACAATTCTTATTTCATGTAAAATTCTACTTCTGGTTTGTGTCTCTGCTATT
Source organism: Citrus x clementina (assembly GCF_000493195.1). Taxonomy (NCBI): domain Eukaryota; kingdom Viridiplantae; phylum Streptophyta; class Magnoliopsida; order Sapindales; family Rutaceae; genus Citrus; species Citrus x clementina. The sequence continues at coordinate 14,067,928 of NW_006262075.1, forward strand.
CATACTAATACGACCTATGCATGCATACTGAAACTTTAGGCTATAACAGTAACCATTTGCATTTGTAGGTGTGACAGGGATTTTCATGGTTGAGAATCCTTACTTTTCTTGGCGTTCGGCTCCTATCTTGGGGTTCGGTTGCTTATAGGAGCCGTATTGTTTTAATTGGCGCATCATGCATAGCCACAATCACTGGCTGACCACCAGAGAGTAAAGGCCATGTCTTGACCTTCTTGTCACATCCTCCAGAGAAGACAGTAATTCCATCATCCTTCAATGTTGAGCATAGGACCTTCAAATTTGGAAGACAAGAAAAAGGTTAAATTATCAGCAATCACAAATTCAACAGTATGGTATTCTAACTACCACAAATCTTGCTTTAGATTACCGGATGGTCATGCGAAATTGATGCCTTGGGCACACTGGCCACACCAGTTCCGCTGCGTGAAATTTCCCAACACCTTACCTGTGAAAGCATTCAAACGAGACGAATGAGAATATCAAGGATGTTAACCAACAAACAGAAAGGCATAACTAAAGGTATAAAAAAAGAACAGAAACCAATTGGGCAAACCTGATTATCCCATGAGGTTGCAACCAAGATATTGGCCTTGGGACTGAAACAAAGGCTTGAAACAGAATCACTGGGAGGTTGAGACACCTGCCATTGAAAAATTTCACGTAAGTACTCCTTTTCTAACAGCTTCAATGACAGAACTACACTTCACATACAACGACATGACAAATATCAACGTCTAGCATATAAATTTGGAACCTATGACCAGAAACAATTTATCTCATTTGAAAATTTGGTGCATCAAACTTTTACATGATCAATTGTAGAAAACTTATCTTCATTAACCTAATATGAACTTAACATTCCGACCGAGTCTTCTGCATGAAAATCACACTATAAACTTCCAAACACTACTAGCAAACCCGATGATTCACTTACTAACTACTGTTCTTTTACACTGAAACTCCAACACAATCACAAGCTTAGCAATTGGTTCGCTCTCAACAATCCGTTCAGCAAGAAAGCAAGCAAACAAATGATCATAGCTTAGCATGCATTATTTTGCATTAAAAAAAAAATTCTTTATCCGAAAATGTACAATTAATTTTTACATTAACACAAACAATTAAGCATAAACCTGACAAAAATATCTAATAAATAATTTATATATCTTTCTACTTAATCCTAATAACATCATCATAAGCATTAATTCAACAGTCGCCAAGTTCATCATACACAAGAAACCGACAAGAAATTTAACGGTAAATAATTTTTAAAGATTATCGGAAAGAAAAAAGAACAAAGAAAATAAATAAATAAAGTATACCTCGATTGACTTGTTAGGGTTTTGATTGGTGGCAACGGCAGCAGCACCGAAAGTAGCCATTATTGCTTGAAGCAGTTCAGTTAATTTGCTATTAACTTGCTAATTTTTTATCGTTTCGTGATATTTTGTTAGTGAGTGACAGAGTGAAAGATTATTTGTTGATTCGGTGATGATTTTGAAAGAAGAGGGAAACGAAAAGCAAAGAGAAAAGCTATTTATAGAGAGGACAGAGGAGAAATGTAGTGGGCGTAGGTTAAGACTCTGCGCATACCCCGCGTAGCGTTGAATCAACGCCTGTTAACTTAACTGCGCAAAAACTACGACCACCCAGGCAAGGCTTGAGTTGCGTTGCCGATAGGGATGGCAGAAAAGTGAGCGCCCGGCCCAGCCAGGCTTCGGCTCCACTTTTAGGCTTCGGGTCGGATTAGGACTTAAGGTGTTCGAAATTGAGCCGGATCGGGGTCGGGCTAGGGGTATATCAAGAAAGTCCGACTCCGATCCTTCAGCCCGACAATTAAATATTAAAAAAAATTCTAGTCATATTTAGCTTTTTAAATTGAGTTTATTTGAATAGGTTTTTATCACTAGAATTTTTATAAATAGAGATTTTATGCAAAAATTTTAATTGTTTGGTTGTCAATGTAAAGTTTTATTAAAAATTATAAAATTATTTTAATATGTAAGTTTTTTAAAGTTAGGTTATGAAAATAATGAAATAAAATTGTCAAATAAGTTAACGATATTTTAAACATTTTAATATTTAAAAAAAATTAACATTTACTGTCAAAAGCTCAAATTTTGAGCTTTTGATAGTACATACCAAATATCTTATTTAATATTGAAAAGTTCTACTAAAAAAAAAAAAAATCAAACAATAACAAAAAATTTGATTGAGTTTATGGGATTAAAAAAATACTTATAACCATTCGATAAGTCGTACCAAACAAACACTTACTAATTGCATTGTGATAATTGATATTGAGTTTGTTTCTATTCAATTTATTTTAGTTTCATGTAATTTTATTATATTTGGTGTCACTGTTACTAATTATTAATTAGTGTTATTTACTACTAAAACTCCCCCCTCCCCCCATCTTTTTGTCTTTCTTTCCATGTGAAGGTTGCTTTTTCCTTCTTTATAAATGTTAGTCTTTCCTTGCATGTAAGGGCTAACTTTTCTTTGCTTGTGAAGAATCGTTTCCAATTCATTCATATTATTTAAAATCTCTACAATAAATAAAAAATATTATTAAAAAAATAAAATACATTATTTATATAATATTTTTATTTATTAAAAATTTTAAAGTCTATTTTTTTGGCGATAATAGAGATAAAGAGTATAATAGTCAAAGTGGAGTCTTAGTATCCTTTTATGAAAACTTAGGAGTGTTGGTGACTATTTTCCCATATAATGGAAGTGTAGACGTGTTTTTCCCCTTATTAATATATATTATACAATTAGATGTCTACTAATAGACCATGTAGATCATTTCTAATATAGCACAACCTAGATTTCTATCTTATGAATACTGGAAGGTTATTTGTTCTACCTACAAAATCAATAGAGAAAATTCATATCTTTACATAATTTTTAATTAGGAGAGAAAAAATTAAGAGGACTTGGAAGAGTTGCAGTTCACCAGTTGGCTAATGACTGAGACGCAAGTTGGCAAGAAAATATTGTTAAAGTCAAAAAATTTATGTACAACTATATTCAATATAAAAATTGTGCAATATCAATAACTCAAAATAATTGACAATACAAATGACATCAAATGCCAATTCATTATATTTTATTTTTAATAAATGCAAAATTTATTATATTTGATAAAGAAAGAATAAAAAAGGAAGAGGTGAGAGTGGCCCGTATAGAAGTGAGAATCCCACTCTTTACTCTAAAGATAAGTGAGATCCACCGAATAAGAGTTCTATTCTCCTCCTTAAATAAGCAATAAAATACTGGGAAGAATTCATGCTTCCTACTCTCATTCCAACAATTAAATACAACATAAATTAATATTTTGAACAAACTACTCAACCGGCCACAAGGGCCGAAAGCCTTTTTGGGGTTATTTCTTAGATGCACTCATAACTCACTCATTTCTACAAAAGTTATCTTCTGAATTCTTCTTTCTACTCTATGAAACTTCCGAAGTGAACAAATGGAATATGATCATTAATGGCTATGGATCTAGCTTGGAGTTGGAATCATGTACAGTCTTGCACATATTAATTTAGTATGGACTCTCGAAGATATATTGTGCATGAATTGCGCCAAAATTGGAGCCAATTTTGAGATAAAGATTGTGGCAGTAAAAGTTATAGATAGGCCCTTATTTCAAATTATTGTCAGCTTTATTAACTTCATCAAACAGAGAAGAAACGAAATCTCAAATATCTATGAAATAAGAGCAAAGCAAAAGCTAGCTTACATGATTATTCAAAAGGAGAGATATAAATCACTTCACACACGGAATCGCCGATATATAACTTTGTAAATAAGATCGTTATACCATTTGTTTACCTGCACGGAAAACATTAGAGGTGAAACAACTGCTCCGAAGCCTACTGCAAATCCAATTGACATGGCTATGAAGAACCAATCAATTTCATTGCTTGAAGCTGGCGGCGGTGAAGGTTGTAACTCAGGAGGACGTGTTTGGCTGTCATTCGTCAAAGGAGGTCCGTACAATCCTTTGTTTCCTTCATAAGAAGTTGGTGAAAATGATTGGAGCTAAGTACCTGTTAGAATCTTTCCTACTAAGTTATTGTATAAGAGATTTAGCACCGATAGGAAATTTAGGCTTACAAGCTGGGCAGGAATTTTCCCATGGAGGTTGTTCATTGAGAGGTCTAAGGACTCAATCTGTTTCAAGTTCTCAAAAGATTATGGTATCGAGCCTGTGAGAGCATTGTGCGACATGTACAGATCAGAGAGTGACCGTAACTTCGCCAGGTAGTGATTGATTGGACCTGAAAGATCGCAGCCGGACAAGCTTAAAACTTGTAGATTGGGCAGAAATGATAAAGCTTTGCACCATTCAGTTCTGGAGGCGGACAAATCTACACTATCAAGGTACAGTTCTCTAAGCTCTATTAAGTTGTGAAAAAAGTTGAAATTTGGGATCTCAAGTCTCCAGGAAAATCCGCTTATAGGCTCACGACCTGACAAATCAAGAGTAAACCAACCTTGACAGGCTTGAAATCTCAGTAGGAATCCCCCCTGTGAAGCCACACTGAGAAAGATTCAGATAAGTCAAATTTGTGAGGTTGGCCAACCTGGATGGCATAGGGAATCCGTAGAAGAGAGTGAAATCCAAATTTAGACTCTGCAAATATTGAAGAGTGAAAAGGCCAGATGCGTTCTCAAGACTGCCGATGAGTATTGGTTCCGCGCTCAAGTCGAGACCAATAACATGACCAGCCTCATCACAATCTACTCCGTTCCAATTACAACAATCGGTGCTTTCACTCCACTGACTCATTTTTGCAGGTGGAGTAGAATCAACGTCAAATATGAAGCTGTACTTCATCTGGATTAACAGCGATTTTTTATCGCTCTGACACTAGCCAGACACCAAAACCATATGCATCCCAAAATAATTGGCTGAAAAGGGTTTCAAGAAAAGCCATGATAAGAGTAAAATTGATCTCATTATTGGGTTTAATAGTAGTCGAAATGAAACTCAGAGAAGGGATGGAACCTACAAGTTGCAATGTATATGTCATATAGACTGATATAATATAGCAGTGCTGGCCCAAGTTAACTAATTACTAATTAGAAAGCTGCCGAGGAGGACTTCAGGTCAGCATGATAGACTTGTAAGTACCATGCGCTAATTATTCACGCGGTTTTGAAAGAAAAGAAGAGTCGTAACATGTTGGCAGACATGAATAGGTTAAGATTGAAAAATTGAAGAGTAGGAGTCTTATATTTCCCTGGTAGAAAACAAGTGAAAATTATTAGATCACATGAGTTACTACAGCAACCTGACTTAACGGTATCTACTAACTTACTAAATCTTCTACTGCAGAAAATTCCTTAAAATGAAATCCGCGAAGAGGAGTGCATACACATTATTTTGGTTGATCTATTTTTCAGATTAGATGGTGGTTATGAACCATGTCTTTGTACTTTATTTTTGTTGGTTTATTAACTTTGTTGTGATCCTGAATTCTATTTGGAGTGAAAATAATAATCTAAATTCGTAGACACGAATTATGGGCAATATTTTATTGCAAGTTGTGGTTTTGTTAATGGTGAGTTATACCAATTAATAGATTCCTAATAGTTGGTATCAAAGCAGGAACGGCGTTCAGTATGAGAACTCACTGTGCTGAGATTAATATTGGTGCAGCCTCATTAGTCTTTGTTGCTTTGAATGGCACTATAATCGACTTAAAAACTTTTTAAAATTTATAAGAAAATGGACCATAAAATAAAACTTGTGAATGTTTATTCTGTGTGGATGAGCTAATCCAAATACTACCTAGCACTCTCTTGAAAAGTCTGGGGTTCTCTTAAAACTCTCTCTTATCAGCATTTCAAAGAATGTAGAATTTCCAAAAAAAAATCCTTCTAATATCTATTTTGTTAATTCCATTATATCTTTTTAATAAAAGATCGCTCTTCAAGGCACATCGCCAGCCTCAGTATTTCATATTTTTGCAAGAGGTAATTTACTTATAATTCAATATAAAACATAAACTATTTATTTCAACGTCAAATATGGAGCGATTTTTTATCACCTTGACATTGGCTACACACCCAAACCATATGCATCCCAAAATAATTGGCTAAAAAGGGTATCGAGAAAAGCCATGATAAGAGTAAAATTGATCTCATGATTGGGTCTAATAGTAGTTGAAATGAAACACAGAGAAGGAATGGAACTTGCAAGTTGCAATGTATATGTAATATAGCAGAGTAAAGGTAGCCCAAGTTAATTAATTAGAAAGCAGCCGAAGAGGACTCCAGGTGAGCAGGGAACACTCGTAAGCACCGTGCGCTAATTATTCACATGGATTTGAAAGAAGAGAAGAATAGTAACGTGTTGTTGGACAAAGAAATTAATCCTGAATTATTGGATTTTGAAATCAGGATGATTTTTTAAGGGAATGAGTTAGGAGCAAACACTAAACAATCAAAACCCGTGTAATGCTATTTGAACAAAGTGCAAAGTGGTGATAAAAATCACCATTCAAATCATGTCATTTTTTTTCTTTTTACTAACAACTAGAACATAATCGTTTTGATAGTGATTTTGGTGATCATCCTTTTATCCAAAATCTCCTTCTCTCCTTATTATTTTATTTTATTTTTAATAGATATTCACGTAGAAACAAATATGTTCTGGTACGAATTTTGATGGACAAAATAATTTTGCATATATAAAAGAGAGAATATGTTAAGCAAGAGAGAGAAATATGATCAATAATTTCTTATTATATGGAGATCTGCTACATTAATTTGTTGGTTTTTAAAACTTAAAAAAGGCATGTCAACTTCAATATTAATTCTTGCTTAGCTTTAATTTAATGGTCAGAATATTGTGTCCAAATTTTATTTAAAAGTGTCTCTCTGTAATTATAATTATATAATTCATAGCAAGATAAGGACATTAATTGAAATTTAGTTCATTTCTTTGGACTCTATATATGTTCTTATACTCTCACTCCCTCGGTTTACAAATTGTTGATTTTGGCCTCCACAAGTTCGTAGTTTGTTGATTCTTATCCCATTGAACGAAAATAATGGTTCCTCCCTGGCTTTTTATATACAAGAATCATGATAGTATCAGGACATGATCAGATCAGAATGATTCTAGTATTAGACCCGTTGAACCAATAAAAATCAGGGACATTACTCCATATAATATCTAATAATTAGTCTCAGGAGTTTAGCCAGTAGTTTTCAAGTATTCTTATTTAGATGATCGCCTAATTAAGTTTGAATTTTAGAGAAAATAGAAAATAAAAGATTAATTTGATTTTTGACCATCCCTCCACTTTTTTTTTTAATAAAAAAAATCTAATAATTGACTGAATGCAATTCGTCCTTGCTTCAAAACCAACTTTGATTTGCTTGCGGGACCTGTAGACTTTGAAAAGTCTTGTAAGGTTAGAGCTAACATTTAATACTGATTTTATTGGTCCAAAGAAGAGCCAACTTATGATTGAATTCGGTTCTCGCATTATTACATTTAGTTATAATGACTGATTGAAAGACACGTGCACGGTAAAAAATGAACGGGAAAAGAAGGATAACAGCTAGCACTCAAGCTTTTGGTGTACTTAATTCAAATATTAGATCAGAAGAGTAATTATAGCAACCTAACCAAACTGTATGAATTAACTTGCATAATCTTTTGCAGCTGTAGGAAAAATCCTTGCAACCATTTCCCAAAAAAGGACCCGACACACATTAAAACAAAAGTTAGCGCGCTTCTAAAAGTGAAATCGTTACTTGGTTGATTGAACAATCTTCTGTCTTGCCCGTGGACGATGTTGAAGTGACTGTATTTCTTACATATGAAAAAGCAGGTTGTTTCGGAGGAAATAATGCTGCAGCTTCATCTGTCAGCATGGATACAACTTCATTCATGGTGGGTCTATCATCAGCACTTTCTTGTACACAAAGGAGAGCTATGTTCACATATCTTAAAAGCATATGCTTGGAGGAATATTCATCTTCTAATATTGGATCAATCAACTCCAATGTCCTGTTGCTTGTCCACAGATCCCATGCCTAAACAACCATACGATGTTATTAGATAGTCCTACACTCGATATAGAGAATAGTTTAAAAATAGTCAGGTGCAAAAATCCAAACGTTTTCGCATTGTGCGTGTCCACACCTGAGCATGACTTTTGAATTCATATATATTTTCACCTAAGTAATATAAAAAGAATATGTGCAACAGCTTTTGTTACTTACATAACCTAGCAGAGTGAGAGAGTCGGTTCGATAAAATCCAGTGGTTTTCTTGCCACTTACAATCTCGAGCAACAATACTCCAAAGCTAAACACATCAGATTTAATTGAAAATATTCCTTGGATTGCGTATTCAGGGGACATATAACCACTGTAATTCAACAATCAATTAATAATAATCAGTAATTCACGCATAACTAATTAATCACTTTAATTTTGATTTGTGTCATTTACTTACTATGTCCCGACAATCCTACTGGTGTTTGCTTGTAACTCATTTCCTCCACAAATTCTTGCCATTCCAAAATCTGATATTTTGGGATTAATATCTTTATCTAACAAGATGTTACTAACTTTTAATCTCGATGAATAATTCGCACTCTGGAATATTGATGAAGATAAAGAAGCCCTTGAGCTATCCCTTCAATAATCCGAACACGTGTTACCCAATCTAATAACATTCGCTTGGTTGGATCTAATTTACAACAAAAAGACTATATGTCATTATGCATGAAAACAAGAAAAATGTAGACCACATAATCTGATGTAATTTGATCTAGTGACTTAATTTTTTTTATTTTTTTAAATCTGATTATTTGATGATGTTAATCATTAAACTTGAAAATAGCTAAATGAAATAGTAAATGCAAAATATTCTTTTATATTAGGTTTGTTGCAAAACAAAGGATTGGATTGGACTAGTTATTAAGATTGGATTGGATTGGATTAGATTGAATTATTTTATATTTTGTGTTTGTTTTAGTGTTGGACCCGATCATATTAAATTCAATTTAAGGAAGTTAAAAAAACTATTTAAAAAGTATGATTGTTTCTTAAAGTTATATTGTTAATTATTGAATATTATATTAGATATTCAATTTCAAGATAAATTAATAATTGAATAATTTTGATATATAATCTGAAATTAAATGCTAAATGCTATTTTAAATAAACTAATGAATAAAATTTGGAAATGTAATATAAGCTGAATTCTAGCTTAAATAAATTTTTGATATATAATTTCATATTAAATAGTAGTTTAAACAAATGTATGAATAAAATTTGAAGTAAGGAATATGTAAGAATAAGAAAAAATTGCAAAACACTAACCAAAAAGAAAGAAGTCCAAGCTTTTGTTAGGCATGTACTCATAGATTAGAATCTTCTCATCTTTATCTATGCAGCATCTTTTAATATTTAATATTATGTATAAGTTTTAATAAATTATTGAATGAAATTTTGATATTTAATCTTAAACTAAATGCTAAATGCTATTTTAAATAAATTAAAGAATAAAATTTGGAAATGTAATATGGGCTAAATTCTAGTTTAAATAAATTTTGAAATAAATTTTTGATATATAAGTTTGTATTAAATAGTAGTTCAAACAAATGTATGAATAAAATTTGAAGTAAGGAATATGTAAGAATAAGAACCAGACGCAATAGCTAACCGAAAAGAAAGAAGTCCAAGCTTTTGTTAGGCATGTACTCATAGATCAGAATCTTCTCATCTTTATCTATGCAGCAGCCCAAAAGCCTAACAAGATTCTTGTGCTGAACCTTGGCTATCACCGAAGCTTCATTTTTCATCTCTCGCAATCCTTGTCCAGATCTTCCTGGAAGCCGTTTCACAGCTATCTCATCTCCTTTTTTTAACACTCCCTGAAGATGGTAAATTTATAGTTATGTTAAAAATGAAATTATTGCTCCAAAGAAAATGATATCTGTAGTACCTTATAAACAGGTCCAAAGCCACCCTCTCCGAGCTTATTTGCGTCGGAAAATTTATTTGTTGCAGTAGAAACACTGGAAAAACTGAATAAGGGCAGTTGATCAACTTCCTTCTTTTTGCTTCTTTTTGTCTGCTTACTGTTTACAGGAAGCTCTATGTTAACGTTGTTGGCCTTCAGGTTCAAATCCAAATCAAGCGTCATCAAATCCTCCCCTGAATGGTGAAGAAATTAAAGTTTTAATTACATTATGTATGTGTATGTACGTATATTCAACTCTCAAAATCGTGCAATTAAATGAGAAGCTTTTACCTCTGCTTCTAGGCTTTCTCCTCGCACAATAGAAAATCAAGCCTAGAATGGCCACTGCTGCCAGAACAATCGACAAGGATAACAAGGCGAGAAAAGGAGCTGAAGTTCCTCTAAGTAAACCAAAAGTGAGTGTTAATATCAAGAAGACAGCAGACACCAAGGCATTAAAAATAATGAAGATTGCAAATCGATCCATTGAGATCGATCAAATGATTATTCCAAATGTTGCGACGTGTAAAATTCATGCATTTAGGAAAAAGCCAAGGATGACTTCAGGTCAGCAGGGAAGAGTCGTAAACATGTGCTGATTATTCACATGGACTTTGAAAGCACAGGGAAGATTCGTAACATGTTGTTGGACTAAGAGACATATTACTTTTTCAAGGGAATGAGTTAGAAGCAGCTACAACACAAATTAGAACCCGTGCTTTCAACAAGAGGGTGCAAAAAAAAAAAAAAAAACAGTGATAAAATCACCGTTAAAATTACTTTTTTTTTATATTTTAATTAATGACCAAAATATTAGGGGTGTTCAGAATACAATTCGATCTGCTCAATATATTTGATCCGTACAAATCCGATCTGTGGATTGATGGATTGGATTAGATTAAAAATTTGGAAATCCACAGTCGGTGGACTGGATATTTACTTTTGTAAATCCGCGAATCCGCAAAAAAATATTTATTTAATAAAAAAATTAAACTTGTGAATATGACATTAGTACTTACTAATAAATAAATAAGTTAGAATATAGTTGCATTAACATCATATTATATCTTATCTGATAATAATCTAAAAATAATAATTAAATAAACAAATATAACTTCCTAAGCAGTTAATTTTCATATACTGATCTACAAAAATGAGATATTTTTTTTTTTTTTTGTGTGCTGTATTTTGAAATTTTTGAATGTATTTTCTAGTTTTATTTAAGCAATTAATTTATTTTAATCTTGTTTTATCTTGAATTTGATCGGTAGAAAAATAATTTTTATATTAATTTTCTTTTAGTTAGTTTGTTCATGGATAGGACGGAATTAAATATTTTTAGCCTACAAACCAATCCGCAAAATGGTGGATTGGATATGGATTGGGTCAAATCCACATCAAATCCACAGATGCATGGATTGGATTAAAAATTTACAATCTGCAAAATCGTGGATCAAATATGAATTGATGTTTAATCCGCAAAATCCGATTCACAAACATCCCTACAAAATATTGTCGCTTAGATAATGACTTTGTCGATTACCCTTTTATCAAAATCTCCTTTCTTCTCTTCTTCTTATTTTATTTTATTTTATTTTTAATTTAGATTCAGATTACACATAAAAAAAAAAAATTCTCATACCAATTTTGATAAACAAAATGATGTCGCATGAAAATAATGAATGAGTAAAAATCAAATTTATGTTCATTTTACCACTATCAATCGTATAAGCTTTTGTGTTGATGCTTTACAAAAGTTCAAACTAATCAATGTAGGCAAGACTTAGAAGGATCAGCTAGAAAAAAAAAAATTGGATGCATGCTTTGGTTAAATGCTGCTAGAGTGATCGCCAAGAATAACGAGATTAAAAAAAAATTAAAAAAAAAACTCCAGTAGAGACTGCAGTCACTAAGGGTGCCTTTGGTATCATTTAATTTCCAATTGGTGTTTTCTATATTTATTTTAAAGAAGTAAAATATGTTTTTGATGTGATGTTCCCAAATTGAAGAGGCTTTCGGTAATTTTTTTAAACAGTATATAAAAAATAAAAACAGTAAAATATGTTTAGTTATTTGTTTGAAAATATAAGAACAGTGAAAATATATGTGGTAGAGTTTTTTTATAAAACAATTTTTCAGTAATTCATTATTTAATGCATGTGGTATTTAATTTTTTAATGTCTATAATCATTATAATTTTATTAAGAAAAAGTAAATGGGCAAGTGTAAAAATATATCATTTAGTTAAAAATAAAAATTTCTACAACCAATATTTTATAATAATGTTCAAAGTTACATCTGAAAAAAGGAAATAACAGAAATTAAAAGTCACATACACATAGAACTATGTTTGTCAAAACGAACAATTAACATTTAAGATTAACTCCAGTTCTTATTAAACAAGATTAAGAAACTTTATAAAATTGATTCATTATTAAATTACTTTTATGAAATTGTCCTCACTGAAAAATAATTCCCACAAAAATAACAACCCTCCACATCTGCTTCATGGCTTTCTTCTCACACAATCGCAAATCATCAAATCCTCGCCTGAAGTATGGAGAAATTAAAAGAAATTAAAGCTTTAGTTAAGATATGTAAATGAGAAGTGGATGCTAATATCAAGAAGACAGCAGCAATTAAACAAGAATAATGAAGATTGCAAAGCAATCCATTGAGATCGATGATCAAATGATTAATTTTTCTAAATCAATGAGTGTTTTATTATCAGAAGTAACATCTTTGCTGATTATAAATAATTGGTAAAATATATTATCAGAAGTAACATCTTTACTGATAACTGTTAAACAAATAAAAGTCTATCCAATCACTGTCAAGACTTTTCCAAGTCTAACAACACAATGCAAACTTATGTACTAGAGTTTTTTTTTCTTTTCTTTTTTCTGAGAAATCTTTTTTTTTTTTAATTTTTTAGAGATATATACAATTTTAAATCACTAAAATTTATAGGACTCTAGATAAGTAAAAAGCTCAAAAATCTGCTCTCACTAATATTGAAGAGAATGAGCCTCATACCACCGGGCTACAAGCACAAGCTGCCATAGATACTAGAATTTATTTATTTATTTTAAATAGTAAAATTATATCATCTCTAGTACACTTTATATATGTATTTCCAGTTTTCTACTAGTCATTGTTTTTTTTTAGTAACACTATTTACACATAAAAATGCACAAAATCACTGAAAGATAAACTAATTCACTTTATTAATTGATCAATAATGATAAAATTACAAATAGTTTTTTTATAAATTAGTGTGCCAAACTTATGCGACATGAAAAGATAGACTAAAAAGTGATAACAATTATTATTTTTTAATTAAATAATCATATAATAGTTTTATATAACTAATCTCTTCATGGCAGATCAATTTGTACACATTTCTTTGTATAAGTGATGGTGACTCCATCATTACTCTTATTAATTTTGTCTTTTCGAACAAGTGTCCTCATTTTATTTTATTTACAAATTTGTGTGTAAATAATATTTTCCCTAAATTAAAGGCATGGGCTTCGTATGCAGGGCTACCGGCAACAGACACACTAAAGTTGACACACCATCCATTAGAAGACGTCCGTCTGCCAGACAGCCAACAGTCAACAAATGGAAAAGAAGAACAAAACCGTTCTCTATGCTTGTGTTTCTTTTATGCTTCTAATAATCGTTGTGTATTTAATAACAAATGACAGGAGTTTTATTATTGAGTATACATTGTGGCTTCTATTTTATACTCACGGTTGTTGAATTACATTTTTTTTTTTTTTGTTTAACTATGATGATGATGAAAACACTTCCTACCTTTCGTTTCGTCAGTTGTTATCAGAGTCAGTTTGCTTGTTATCATGGTATGACAGCACGAACAAAAGAATAACCGTCCCGACGACAATGATCGAGGGATGCAGGCACGGTCTGTGGAGGCTGCCTGATAGGCGGCTGTAGAAGCAGCCTTGTCTTTGAAGGGTCAACTAATGTTCGAGAAGGGAACAAACAAGTTACCTGTGTTGACTACTGGTGTCAATATTTTCCAACCAGGCTGGGGTTGCTTTAGTATTCGTAGGATGGCCACCAACTTCAACCCCATCTCTATCACAAGCAAAAATTAACAAAAGTTAAAAATATTTAATCTGATTAATTTTAAAATTACCCTAAAAGTCTGCATATCATTTTTCCATGACCAATGCTAAAGCAGCCGCCGGCACGCAGTCGTAGGCTGGTAGCAACATGTAGATGCCGTATAATCATTTTTTTAATTCGAAACTTTCAAACCACTTTTTATTTTATTTTTTTGAAACTATAGTTCTAATGTGCATGAACCATGACAGCCTTTCTTGGTCTTTGGCTGCTTTCAAAGATCCGTAAGTATATAGTTGATTACATCAAATTCAGCAATATCAAACCCCTGTTTTCCCCTTTTTATAGTTGCAATTTTATCCTCACAAAGAATAACCAAAAAGAGCATATTATTATTATTTTTTTATAATATAGGACATGTTTTCTGAAACATCAATTTGATAGATATTGCTGTAGTTAGTTTATGCAGAATATATATTATTCATTATTATATTTGTGGTCCTCTAGTTGATTATGGATGTAACAGAAAAGAATAAAACTAGATTTTTTTTTTTAGGGTTGGTCTTGGCAGTTTTGCTAAGGACGAGTTTTTCTATGTAATATGATTTATGTTTTTTTTATTGTTTTTTTTAGCACTTTTAGATAATATCTTGTGTGATCTTGTTAAATACGCTCGCTATTGGATGAAGGAAGCTAAGAAAATAGAGTAGTTCTACACTTCCTGTTGATGGTTAATTTCTGAAACTTATGATGGAGTGCCACGTATCTAAAGTAGAGATTTTTAGGAACCTTCTTACTTTGGGAAACCCATTACATTTGCCCTTTGAAGCCCCTAGAAACGTGACGAATACCAAAAGGAAGCACCAAGTAAGAAACCAAGGAAATCCAGAACCACAACTAACCTAGGCAATACTAAGTTGTATGATTTGTCTTTCTCCCTCCAACTTGTCTCTTTAAAGTTTTTTCGAAGTTTCCCGCACTTTAAAATTTCTTACCAGAAAACTATTATATATATATATATATATATATAATTTCAATTTATGTTATAAATTTGTAATAAGTGTATAAAAGGTCTATTAGTAAGCTTAAGTGCACCAAGAGGATCATGTCACCATGGGTATATATATTGTCTAAAGAGTCTGAGTTGTTGTGATCCCAATCTTTCGTGGAAACTTTATTAGTGCATATTTTTATACAAAGTAGGTTGTCTTATATCACTTAACAATAGTGATATTTTTCAAAAGAGATCCAGGATCCATGTTGGATTTGGATTGTGCTCCTGGTTTCCTTCGCCATTGTTAATTAATCATTAAAAACACTTGAAATTTCAGCTTCAAATTAAAAAATATGCATCAAGTGTACTAATCGGGAAAGATTACGACGTCTATTGCCAAAGGTTGACACAGGCCGAAGGAAACATATATTTTCACAAATATATGAAACATTGCTGCATCAATTGATTTTTCACTCGAGATAATATATTATTATAATTATTACAAAATAATACAACACATCAGTTTTTAACAAAGTACAACTGCAGATTCGACAACATAAGAAGTCAGCCTATAACCAAATAATGAAATAATTGATTATCACACACACACAGAGACACACACATGTATATATAGAGTGTAGATTTTGGCTTGCCATCGAATTCAAATCCATGCTAAAAATTGATTTGGTTTTCTTACACTACAACAATGCTTTGCCCACACTTAGCATATTGAAAATGGCTCTTATTCCAAATAATTTTAGTCAACAATTTAATTTTGTAAATATTTTGTTGTACTGTTATATTTTAACAAGTACTATCTGTCTCAATTATTACGGTGGTTGTTGTAATTATTATTATTATTTTTTTGGGGAAACGGACACCTATTCTCACAAGGTTTGGAGAAATAGTTACAGACCCTTTTTTGACTATAATATCATTTACTCTATTAACTCAAAAAAACTTATTACAATGTTTTATAATAAGTAGAAGGGAAAAGGAAATCTACACCCACATGGTATGGAAAAATGGCCACCAACTCCCCTAAATTTTCAAAAAGAGGATACCAAGACCATCTTTTGACCATTATCCCTTTTACTTCTATTATTCCAAAAAAAATTGACTTTAAAATTTTTAATAAATACAAATATTATACAAATAACGTAATCTATGTAGTAGACCAACAATATTAAAATATTTTAATAAATTTAATATGTAAATTATTATATTTATTTTAATATTATATTTTCATTTATTGTCCAGATTTTAAATAAATATTTGCATTAAATACATTCTACAATAAAAAAAAATTCTCAAATACTAATAATGTTAAAATTATTATTATTTAATACATTATTTACTTTAACAAAATAAGATATATCTAATAGATTGTAAAATAATGAAATATTTTTTAAATATTGAAATTATTTTAACACACACACACACACACACACATCTATATATGTTATGTTTCTATTTATTATAAAACATTAGAGTCAATTTTTTTGAGATAATAGAGATAAAGGGTATTATAGTCAAAATGGGGTCTTAGTGTTCCTTTTAAAAACTTGGGAACGTCGGTGACTATTTTCCCAAACTTTGGGGGTCACCACAACAGAAATGGCTTTTTGCAACAAAAAGATTTTGTTGCCTAAAGTGCCAATTTTGTTGCCATAGGTTATTGCTACAAAAACAAGCTTGTCGGCCCGGTCGTCGGCCTAGCACTGTCGCCCTCTATGTTTAACAACATATCAAAACATTTCTCGCCTCAAACTTCCTTTCGCAACAAAACAGATTCGTTGTGAAGGAGTCTTCAACTTGTTTAGAGAATAATTTGGCAACAAACATTTTTGTTGCGCTAAACAGTTTTACACAACAAAATTATTTTGTTTCTATATAGTTATTTACTACAAAACTAATTTGTTGCTAAGAAATAAAGTACATTTTATAAAAAAAACGTGTACCAACAAAGGTGTTTGTTAGCTAAGATCATTTTAGGCAACAAAACTACTTTGTTTCTTTATGTTGAAAATTTTACAAATTTGCAATAAATATTTAAATATTTTTAGAAACAAATCAATTTTGTCATTAAAAAATACTACAATTTTTTTTAATAATATCATGGTATAAAAGGAAGCAAACCAAGTTCGTTGGGAAAGATACCAATTTTTTCCCCCACCATGACAATAATAAACTAGAAATATATGTTGAGAAATCTAACAAAAAAATCATTAATGTCATTGAACTAATTTAAAAGTTAAAGGCCCATTCAGTATCCAAGCTATATATATATATATACAAAACTGACTTTAAGAATCACATATGATAGTCAAATACAAAAGTGGATTGTCATCTATCCCAAAAATGTAATGAGCAAAAATTATAAACGATCTCTAATTACAACTACTCCAAACTCCAAATACTTAAAGATATGACATGCACCAGCAGTAACCAAAAAGATCAAGTGATGACCAATTCAAAATACTAACAAGTTCAAGATACTCTAAGGACATCATTGAAATGAGTAATCATTGAGTAGCTGAATCTGTAAAGCGAAAAACGGATCCTTGAGAAGAAAAAAATTGCTGCATCATACCCTCAAATTGGGACAATCTGGACTCCAATTGATCAATAGTCTTCTTTTGTTCTTGAAGCTCAACATCTTGTGAATCCAATCTACTTTGTTGTGAAGATATAATACCATGCAATCTGTCAGCCTCAGAAGTATCAACACCATGGTTTGAAGTTGGGCGTGGTCCGTTGCCAAGTCCTCGAAAATAGCCTGATTTCTTTCCAAGTACTTCAATGCATATTTCCCTTTGAGTTAGTGGTTTTGCTTCTTGAGGATCTATTTGTTGCTGTTGTTGTATCTCTACCATTTGGTCCTATACATAAAGCTTTGTTAGTAAATGAAGGAAGAAAAAAAAGAATTTTATTAATTAAATAGTTGAAATTTAATCCATTGGTCACGGAATTAATTTGTATTAAGGTATAAATTGAAAAAAAAAAAGAAACTTGCTGTTATACTTATAAATCTAATTATTTGATATTTCAAATAATAAAGTTAATTAGAGCATGAAAGAAAAATTAAGAAAAAAAAACTCAATGAGTAAACTTTCATCAACAGTATGTAGGTGATAAGAAATAATAAAATTAAAAATTTTGTTTCCAACAAAGCATCTTACATGGTTTAAGTGTGCCACCTCATTCACCCAACCTTTTGTCTTGCTGAAATGAGTGACGCGAAATAATTCTATTTCACCATCAACCATGTCATCCTCAAGATAATTAACAAAAGGTCTTGATCCCCCACAATGGACATATGGGAGCTTAGCACGATTAGCTTTTTTTTTGGTAGATTGAGTCTACATTAAAAAAATATAACAGTGGAAAATAAGATACATATACAAGCATATTGACAACTAGTTGGACAATTTAAAGTTCATAATATGAATATCATTGGACCTGGAAACTTGCGGAATTGTAAATGTTATGACAAAGCCAAGCCCAATCATCTGGACATATGCCTGGATATGAATGCTTAAGTGCCTCTTCAAAGGATGGATAATCCAAGTAATGATCATACATCCAATGTCTCATATCACGATATCTCCCACCCATAATGTTATTCACACATCGACGAACATGTGGTAAGTTCAAATCAATCTCAAACTTTGACTGAATTTAGGAAAAAAAAGATATCTCAGTTTATAATTAAAAAAAATGACAGATGAAGAATATTAATAATCATAAGTACTTACTAATAGTCAATCAAACAAAACCTACCAATTAAACTCTTTAAATACCAAATTCTAGAGTTGTAACAACACCTTGCACAAACTCTTGGCTGGGCATAACAGGCTGAGATTGGGGAATTGTAGATGCGACAACAATTTCTGCTCTTACACGTTTGGTAACTCTATGTCCAGGACCCATCTAGTAATTATTAAAAATATACATTAGAGTTTATTAATAATCAACATAAAAATAAATCAAGATAACTATAATTTTGTCAAAGAAATTATAACATGAAAGATCCTATTACTGGGCATAGATCCTACATTCATTTGACTATTGTCCACAAACTCGGGTTCTTCACCATGAAAAACCCATGAAAAATCCATTAACTTTAATTTAACAAATTAAAAATTGAAACAAAGACCCACTTAATAAATAATTAAAGCAAAACCCACTAAACAAAATCAAACTCAACAGGCCAATATATAAAATAAAACTAAATTTACTTGAAGAAATCGTTGTCTTGAGTGGTGCCTTCCTAGTACAACTCTTCAATGGCTTAAAGCTTGGGTAGAGAGAATGACTCCATGGCAGGGCAAAAGAAACAAGCGAAGAGTAAAGTGGAAATATTCTAGAAGCAATATTTTAATTAAGAAAAAATTGGAGATGGAAACTTTACTTCGGTTAGCACGCGGTTTATTAAATAAAGGGCGCGGAAATAAAAAATTAAAAAGCCTCCCACAAAGTCATGTTTGCTTTTATATTATCTTTATATTTTCATTTATTAATTTAATATTTTTGTTAACCTTTGCGCAACAAAATTAATCTCGTTGCAAAAAACTCTGAGAGCACAAAACAAATTTTCTCGCTAATCATAACTTTTTGCAATAT
This sequence comes from Citrus x clementina, assembly GCF_000493195.1. Taxonomy (NCBI): domain Eukaryota; kingdom Viridiplantae; phylum Streptophyta; class Magnoliopsida; order Sapindales; family Rutaceae; genus Citrus; species Citrus x clementina. The sequence continues at coordinate 14,087,670 of NW_006262075.1, forward strand.
TTCATTTGTTGCAACTGATTCAAGTGTTTGTTGTGGAAAAACTTGAGCAACGAAACATATTTTGCCTTCATTAAGCTTGTTAGGCAACAAGAACACTTTTGTTGCCAAACATAACGTAGGGCAAGAAAATATTTTGTTGCCATATATTCTAATTTTCTTGCCTATTCCACATCATTAAGAAGAATAAAATCTGTTTAGCTATAGCGATAAAGACTAATTTTTGTTGCAAGATATGAATTTTAGCAATAAAGTAAGTTTTGTTGCAATAGAATTTGTAGCCAATACTCTATTTTCTTGTGGTGGGTATAGATATCATTTTTCCTAAATAGAAATATAATATTAAAATATATGTAACAAATATATGCATTTTAAATTAATTTCAATATTTATAAAAATATGTAACACTTTACAATCTTATATTATATTAAACTAAATTTTATAATAAATAGAAACATAATATCATAATAATTACATAAAAAATTTAAATTGTTCTCAATATTGTATGAAATAATTTTAATATTATTAATACATAGATATATTTTACTAATTTTAAAATCAATTTAATCCAAAGAATTATTTAAAATTTTTATAATAAATACAAATATATCATTAAAATAAATATAATAATTTACATTTTAAAAATTATTTTATACATTAAAAAATCCTAATATTATTAGTCTACTAGACATATTAAATAGAGCTAGATAACATGTCACCAAGTTGTGTTCACGTAGGCTTTGCATCTTGTCAAATTTAAATCGACCTAAACACGACCAATTTAATAATTATGTCAAAATATTGAGACATTAACCAAACACAAAAAATAAACGGGTTACACAATAACCTACTTTATATATATAATTGTTTTAGACCATCCTCTTATAATGTTGGTCATGAATTTCCATCGTTTTTACAGAGTTCAAGGAGATTTATACAGACCAATCCATTCACCTAGTGGATCATTTCGTTACTTTATAGTTTGATTGATGCATTGGCATGAAAGACATATGTTTGTTTGTTGTCCACCTGCAGCATTGCAAGATCGCTCAACCTAAATTATAAGATTAAGTCCATAATTTTCAGATTATCTAATCAAAACTATACATCTGGATAATATTGGTGAATTTATATCTAAGTCGTTTGATGACTATTGTACATCAGTATTTATCAGTGTTGAGCATTTAGTTCTACATGTACATAAACAAATGGATTGACCAAATCATTTATTAAGTGGCTACAAATAATTTCAAGAAGTTTACATATGCATAAAAAATTACCAATATTTGTATGGGGTTATGCTATTTTACATGCTGCGACATTAGCTTATCTTAAACCCATTGTTTATCATTAACATTCTCCATCATAGCTTGTACTGAGTCAACAACCTGACATTCCTCATCCACATACTTTTGGTTATATTATGCATGTTCCTATATAAGCCCTTCACTGCACAAAGATAGGACTTCAATATCGTTTGGGAATTTATGTTGGTTTCAACTCATCTTCAATTATGAAATAACTCGAACCCTTAACGGGTGATCTTTTCACTGACATTTTACGAATTATTATTTTGACGAGACATTTTTCATTATTGGAGGATGAAAAGCCTCCTGAAATAATGCATGGATTTTCTTAGAAATTTTTCACTTTGTCTCATTTAGATATTTGTACTAACCAATGTGAAAATGAAGAGCGAAAGATAGCATATTTGGAGCAAATTGCAAATCAATTACCAGATGCATTTGCAGATGCAGCAAAGGTAACCGAAAGACATATTCCTACCTTCTTTTCTTTGGAAAGTGTAATTAACTCCTAAGTTTCATTCTTATGAAGAGACTGTATTTCTTCAACTATTACTTGCTTTTACTCTACACTTGCATGAATACTTACTGCTTCTCTATAAGTGGAAGGACATCATCATCTACAATTGGAAGTGCATAAGCCACCATATCAACATAGTGAGCAGGCTTACAAAATTTGTCTTCTTGACCTTTTATATGCAATTGAATCAAGATCATGTGGAACATGTTCTTCATCTTCGGTTAATAATGAATCATTATCTACCTCATCAACACTAGCTAGATCGACTTTAACCTTTTTAAACTCCACCTGTTACGAAGTACTATTGGTCTCGTCTTCCTTTTAAATCCTTTTATTTTAGTATAGCAGATTCATCAAAAGTTATATCCTTGCTAAAATGATCTTCTTCGTAATTGGACACTATAAACGGTATCCTTTTACCCCAGTAGTCACATTTATAAACAATACTTTCTTTACTCTTTAGTCTAACTTAGATTTATTTACATAATAGTAAATAATGGAACAAAAAACATGTAAAGAATCATAATCAGTAGTAGATTTACTAGTCCATATTTGCATGGGTGTTTTTCTCTCAATTGCAGTTGATGGAAAACAGTTAATCAGATGACACGCATATACAATTGTCTCAACCCAAAACTCTTTGCCCAATCCAATATTAGACAAAGTACATAGAACTTTCTCCAGTATAGTCTAGTTCATGCGTTCTACCACCTCATTCTACTGTGGTGTATCTCGAATAGTGAAGTGTTGCACAATGCCTTCATCTCGGCATACTTGTAAAAATGGATTATTCTTGTATTCACTACCATTGTCTAAACGAAGTCTTTTGACCTTCTAACTAGTTTGAGTCTCGACCATCTTTTTTCTATTTAAAAAATGTGCATAAAACTTTATTCTTGTTCTTCATCAAATACGCCCATACTTTACTTGAATAATCATCAATAAAAGTAACAAAATAGTACATACCTCCCAAAGAAGCTACTCTGATAGATCCTACATCTCACTATGAATATAGTCCAGAATTTCTTTTGTATTATGAATTATTGAACCAAACTTTATACTTGTTTACTTGCCTAGAATACAATATTCACAAAATTCTAATTTGTAAGAATTTGTATCTTTTAGTAAGCTTTGTTTCACCAAAGTCTGCAAAAACTTTTTCACCAGCATGTCCTAAACGCATATGCCATAACTTGGTTGCCTTTGAATCTACATCCTTTTTCAGAAATTATTGATGTTGATCCAATAATTGTACTCCTTTAGAAATAGAGCAAGTTATTTTTTCTTGTACCTTTCATCATTATTAGTGCATCAACTATTACCTTTAAAAATTCATCTACCAGAGTAATTGTAAGCCCTTTAGATTTTAGGATCTTTAATGAGATTTTTCTTCAAGCTTGATACGTAGACTTGGATTGAGCCATCATGATTCTTTAATTGAATTGAATCTATTCCCATGGTTTTACAGGCAATGATTATAAAAACAACTCCACCATCTAGCTTATTGAAGCTAGAAAACTAGCCCTTATTAAGACACATATGATAAGTATAACATGAATCTAAAATCCACTTATCTAAGTAACACGTCCACTTCATGCTGACCAAATTGAAATTTGACCCCTCAGCATCGTGCTCAACAACACATGTATTAGAAATAGCCTTGCCCTTATCATTCTTTTGTAGTTTAGGACAATTCGTTTTCTAATGTCCTTTCTCTCGACAAAAAGCACATTCATCTTTGTAGGTCGTCCTTTAGACTTGCCTCTTTTTCCAGGTTTACGGCTGTATAAACGAGTTCCTACTGTCAATGCTTCTGCGACTATATCTCTATCATTTTTTTTTGTCTTTGTTTCTAGTTTCACATTTATACAAATGACTGCATATAACATCAAATGTGACTTTATCCTTCCCATGAAGCAAAATGATGGTGAGATAATTATATTCATTAAGAAGATAATTTAACAGTAACAATGCCTTATCTTCATCCCCAAAAGTCTCATCCAATTTCAATTAATTATCTAATATTTTATTAAATGAGTTCACATGATCATTTATCGACATGCCATGTGTATACGTGAACCTATAGAGTTTCTTCTTCAAATAAAGTATATTTTCAAGGCTTTTCGTCATGCACTTATCCTTCAACGTCTTCTATAATTTCTTTTCTGATGTCTGTTTCATCACGAATTACTTTTAATTTTTAGCCAGACACAAGCGAATGGTGCTACATGACTGTCTGTTGATTTTTTTTCTACTCATTATCATCCATCTTGTTGGGTTTTTCTTCAAAAGCAAGCTCTAACTCTTGCTAACATAAGACATCCAACACCTGATATTGCCACATAAGTTATTGGTACTATTGAATTTCTTCAATTCAAACTTCACATTAGTCACAGTAGTCCTCGCTGACGAATATGATAAGGATGTTCTTTGCCATCCTTTTGAATCACTTAACCAAACACTAGTTTCTTTGTGTCTATTTGTATAGATAATGTACTAGGAAAGTTCCCAGGAAAGACTGGAGGGGTTACAATGATTCCACTTAAAATCCAAACTCCTTAGACTCTTATCGTCTTGTTGACAGAACTTTTCTAGACATGCACTTATCCACACAACTACATTGCAATCTCTTGATACACCCAAGTACAAACCATTAGCTCCACCATATTTGTGAGCAGTACTGTATTTGTGAACAGTACCATATATCCCGAGTATGAATCATTGGCTCTAATACCAATTGATGTAGAATAGTGGGTTGGGCAATTGTCTATATTACAGTGATTGCAATTTGTAAATAAAAAATAAATGTTATGATATATGAATGCAAAGAAAAGATGACACAATAATTTATATGGTTCGGCTTAATACCTACATCCATGAGTATTAAAGGATAATTTTTCTAGCAAATGAGAGTTACAAAATTGGGAACTATTGTCAAAACCCAATAACCCAATACATCCAAATAAATGCTCTCTCAACACTCTCGAAGAGCTTACTTATACTGCTCTCAATTCTCTTGAAATTAAGCTCACTATTCTAGGATGATTGAACTTTCATGAGATGAAGCCTATTTATAGTGTTTAGGCTTCAACAAATTGTTAATTTTATAATGGCCATAATGGGCATTGTGGCCGAACAACAGAATTGGTTAGCAACCAATTCTGCACTTGCTAAATTCTTTAATGCTTACCAACCGCACTAGTTCATGCTTTTAATTATTTATTCAACGCACAACTTTAACACTATTGGCACTTGATCATTATGCTTAGAAAACCCCGTCTTTTTTATATTTATAGTTTAATCACTACAATAAAATTACATTTAACGACATGTACAAGACTAGTTAAATAAAATCCCAATTCATTTTGTTTTTTTTTCCTAAATATTAAAATCTCGTTGAACAACATATCTTAAATATCGTTTCAGAATGTACACTTATAATTATAATTCTTTTAATTATTTGTTTAAAGGATTTCAACTCAAAAACCATTTTTTCATTGTTATTTAATTTTCACAAAATTGGAGAGAGAAAAAACCTTCACTAGGTTAGCACAATATTTTAAAAATCTTTGTCACTCAACTCATTTTTGTTGAGTTAATACTCAATAAACCAATTGGACCGATAGTGAGTCGAAAAGAAATATAATAAGAAAGAAGGTTAATTGAAAATTTAATGATATAAATCCACAAAAATAATAATATATATTTTGCGGCTCAGTGAGTGGATGTAATTATATATATTAAAATAATAATAATAATATAGTGTACTAGTGCTTATGCAGAATTATGTGACATAACTCCACATTGAATGTCATACATCAGCAAACATGGAATTCATACATACATACATCACAAACTGCACCAAATAGTACCCAGGGGAAACAACTCTCAATACTCGCTGGGATCATCATTGCAATAGTTGAACAGGGGAAAAATCTCTCCATACCCGGCGGAATTTAGCTACATCGCTCTGATAGAGTAACCTAACTCTCAATACTTTAGATGTATAAAATGGAAGCACTCTCAACATTTGTGCTTTATATAGCCACCGAGTTGAGCAAGATGACAAGGTAATTGATTAAGTCGATTGGTGACTAAATTAATGAAGAAAATAGGTGAAGCAGGCAGCTGAAATGATGAAGCATACAGCTGGCTGTTGCTTTTAAAGATTGCCATGTTTGGCTTTTTTTTTCTTTTTTCCTCCAAGCGGTGCATGATAATTCCTCCCAACTTCTAAAATTCCTCCAAGCAGTACATACCTGACTGAAATAAATACGGATGATGTGTTCTCATCTGTTCCTCACACTCCCAAGTGGCTTCCTCTGTAGTGTGACCTTTCCACATCATTTTAACCAATGAGATCGTCTTATTACGTAACACATGTTGTTTCCGATCAAGTATCTAAATGGGTTCCACTTCGTAAGTCAAATCTGTCGTCATATGAACAGGTTCTGCATCTAAGACATGAGAAGGGTCAGGAAAATACTTCCGTAGCATCGAAACATGAAAAACGTCATGGACTCGTGATAACTCTGGAGGTAAAGCCAAACGGCAAGCAACCAGACCAACGTGCTGAATAATCTCATATGGGCCTATGTAACGAGGGCTCAACTTTCCACGTTTCCCAAATCGAAGTATGCCCTTCCAAGGAGAAATCCGTAAGAAAACTTTATCACCCACTGCAAACTCAAGTGGTCTCTGACGCTTATCTACGTAACTCTTCTGTCTGTTCTGTGCTGCTTTCAACTTTTCTTTGATGACATTAATTTTCTCATTAGTACTCTGGACAATTTCTGGCCCTAACAATTGTCTTTCCCCGACTTCATCCTAACAAATTAGAGTCCTGCATTTCCTTCCGTATAAAGCCTCAAATGGTGCCATCTGAATACTAGACTGATAGTTATTATTATAAGCAAACTCCATCAAAGGTAGGTATGTATCCCAATTACCTCGAAACTGCATGACACATGCTCGGAGCATATCTTCCAAAATCTGAATAACCTTCTATGATTGCCCGTCTGTTTGTGGATGAAAAGTTGTACTAAAATTTAATTTAGTACCCATAGCCTGTGTAATACCTGTGAATGTAAAATGGCATGAGGCGGTGAAAGAGTTTATAAGCAAAGGAATATGTTGGAAACAGAGGAAAAACACATGCACGTGCAAAGCAGAGAGAGAGAAGCTGCCAACTTACCCGATCTTGACCCGCCGGATCCGACCCGACCCGCGACTTTAACCCGGACGGATTTCACGTTTCCGACCACCGTTTTGGCCGAGCTTGGTACCGATCTGAAGCTTAGAAGCCGACCGTCGTTCCCCTGCCATCCTCACTGCCGAAAACGAACCGGAACGCCGGCGATCGAAGCTTGAAACCCGCGACTGCTTCACTTTACTCCGCCGAGATTTTCGTCGGTTTTGAGTGACACCACCGGTTGGATTTTGTTCCTCATGACTCCCTCTTCCATTTCCGACCATTCATAGGCACCGAGAGTCGTCGTTTTGCTGCCGGTCGATTGTTGGAACTCACGGCTGTCGAGCTAGATTCCGGCGTCGTTGCCGCGCGTTGGAGCTCACCGCCGGTACCATTGAACTCAGCGTGATTGGCACTTTAAGATTTGAGCTTCCTGGCCAGCGTTGACCAAATTCCGGTGACCGTTGACCGGCAAGGGCATTTTGGTAATTTCACACTATGAGGGCAATTTTATCATTTCTGAGCCTGTGGATATTTTAGTAATGCATAGAATTGTGAATTGGGTGTAATTACGATTTCGAGGATAATTCGGTGATTTATGATTTCGGAGCATGTTAATGATTTACGGACTCAAGGGCATTTTAGTAATTTTATCGTCACGGGAGTTGTTAATTATGGATAAATGTTCGTTTCGAGTTATTGCATATATTTAGTCGGAATTCCGATTTACGGAGAATAATTATGTCGTTTCCTTGATTTAGGAGGATCCGCGAGCGAGAACCGGTCCGCGGACGTAGACGATAACCGACTGTGAACACCGTCACTGTGAGTGGAATATACGAAACTTATTTTTAGAGTTAATTATGATAGTAAAGCATGGTTGCGGAATAAGTATTTTTAAATGTGCTGATTTAATGATTTCTCGAAATGGATTTTATTCACTTGTTGATATTATATGAAAATGTTTGGTTAATAATTTTGCGTATCGATTTTGAATAAAGTGTGATATTATTTGAAAGTTAAGAAAAGTGGATTCAAATGTGGTATGATTTAAAATGTGGTAAAGAGGTATGTGAATATGAGTACAGTGATATAGATGAGGGGTAATAAGGGAGGCCCGCCAAACTGAGGGGTAATAAGGGAGGCCCGCCAAACTGAGGGGTAATAAGGGAGGTGCGCGCTCTGATTATAAGGAGGCCTTTGGGGCCCGTCTGAGTACACACAGAGGCTTTGGGCCGTGTGCTTGGGCGCTTTTGTCCTTTGGGGACTAGATTATGCATGCAGAGATATGATGAGATATGATTTTCAGATTTGTGAAATCGATATGATTTGGTGATATGATTTCTATGGTTGGTAATCTGATTTAAATATTTAATGATTTATTTCTGATTTCTCACTTATGGTTTAATGAAACCGTGTTTGGATATGCTTATTTCTTTTAAAGTAAAGATTAATTTTCAAACCTACTATCCACTCACTGATCTCACTGAGTTTTAAACTCACCCCGTTTTTATTATATTTTCCCCCCTCACCAGGAGGTTGCAGGTACACCAGACCGACCCAGCGACTGTATATATTTTGAGTCTTGGCCACGTGATGGTGCTAGAGTATATAAATGTTTTTGTTGGGACATCTTGGTCATCTTGTTCTTTTGGGGTTGTATATTATATAACTCAGTATTTTTGGTTGAGTATGTTGAGCACTGGAGTTTGTTGTATATTCATATTTGTACTTTGGGAGTGTTATATATATAAAGGAGACTCTGTCGAATTTTCAGCAGATTCTTTACGTATAATATTATTTTTAAGTCTGTTTTGATGTAACTAGATAGACTCGCCTGGGGGGGTTTCGGGGCGGGTCGTTTCAGTTGGTATCAGAGCATGGTTTTAGATTCTGTAGACTTTACTGTCTTAATCATAATAAGTTTTATCTTTATTAAAGTCAGAGTTTATCTCTTGTAGGCACCATCATGCTTCGTCGTAGTAGTAGACGTGGCCGTGGCCGTGGTCGTACTAGGCCAATAGCTGGGTTGACTTCTGGTAGTGTACCTGCGGGGGAACGTGAACCCGCGAATGAGGGGATAGTTGAATCCTCTACGCATGGAATTGCACAACAGACACCGGGGGATGCCCCGAATATTGAGCAGTCATTTGATAGGCTGGCTCAAATCATGACTACAGTTGTGCAAAATCAGACTCAAGCACATGTCGGTAATGCAAATACTATTGAGCGAGTGAGGAGTTTAGGGGCGAAGAGTTTTAATGGTTTCGGAGAACCACCTGAGGCTGAGTCATGGTTTGTTAAGTTAGAGCGTATTTTTGATGTGATGAAGTGTCCAGAAGATGATAGATTATCCTTCGCCACTTTCCTGCTCGAGGATAGAGCTTACCATTGGTGGCAGACAGTGGAGAGACGATATCAGGGACATGCTGCGATTACTTGGGTTATTTTCCGCAAGGAATTCTACGATCATTATTTTCCTGTTGTATATCAGGATATTAAACGGAGTGAATTCTTTCGGTTGGTTCAGGGATCTCTGACAGTTGAGGAGTATGAGAAGAAATTTTTAGATCTCTCTAGATTTGCTACATCTGTAGTCGGTGATGAGAGAGAGAGATGCAGACGGTTTGAGGATGGCCTCCGATTTGAGATTCGTACCACCGTGACTGCATCACGATATACTGAGTTTGGGGAGGTAGTTGAGGCAGCCAGGAGAGTAGAGCACAGTATTGCAGAGGGACGTAGATTTCATGCACTGAAGCAAAAGCGTAGCCAGAGCTGGGCAGAGGGTGACTCTAGTAGTAGGCCGCCCAAGAGAGGGGGTATTCCTACGAGTTATTCTGATAGTATGCAAAGGAGTCAGGGTACAGGCTTCAGAGGGGACTCGAGACAAGCTGTTAGTCATAGTTCTGTACAACCATTGGTAGGGAGTAATACCAGGACTCAGGGACAGTACGACCGCAGTAGCGGGGGATATCGTGATGATCGTTCTAGGAGTTTCCAGCTAACTTCTTGCCCTTCATGTGGCAGGAATCATCAGGGCCAATGTCGTGTTGGAGACAGAGTTTGTTATTTATGTGGTCAGCCTGGACACATCAGGAGATTTTGCCCTACTTTATCTCAGGGTGATAGCTCTACAGGAGGGACAGCCTCACGGTACCGGCCTTACTCTGGCCAGATTCAGGGTCAGAGAGGAGTGCAGACAGGAGGTTCTACATCTACCTTTAGGGGTCAGACGACTGCTTCAGGTCAGAGAGGTCAGTCTGGTCGACCTCATACTCAGGCTCGAGTTTTTGCTTTGACGCAGCAGGAGGCACGTGCTGCACCCGAAGTTATTATGGGTATATTATCTATCCTTGGCCGCGAGGCTCATATTCTTATTGATCCTGGATCCACACACTCTTTTGTTTCTCGTACTTTTGCTATGCATATAGGGCGAGAGCCCGAACTGCTAGATTGCGAATTAGTTGTTCGTACACCTACCGGAGAGTCAGTACTTGCTCAGAGTGTGTATCGAGATTGTATGATTGGAATGGGTGAACATGAATTTGAGGCGAATTTGATTTCCTTAGAGATTTATGACTTTGATGCTATTTTGGGTATGGATTGGCTTGAATCTCATTATGCTACGGTGGATTGTTTCAAAAAGGATGTTGTGTTTAAAAAGCCAGGGAAAGCTGAGGTGAAATTTTGTGGGGAGCGCAGAGTTCTACCCTCATGTGTTATATCTGCTATTAGTGCAAGACGGTTGTTAAGAAAAGGATGCTCAGCTTATTTAGCTCATGTGATAGATACAGAAGCTCGAGAATTGAGATTGGAGGATATTACAGTAGTTAAAGAATTTCCAGATGTTTTTCCAAATGAACTTCCTGGAATGCCACCTAACAGAGAAGTTGAGTTTTCTATTGACTTAGTCCCTGGAACATCTCCAATATCTATGGCACCGTACCGAATGGCTCCAGCAGAATTGAAGGAACTGAAGGTTCAATTGCAAGAGTTGGTAGAGAAAGGGTTTATTAGACCTAGTGTGTCCCTGTGGGGAGCTCCAGTCTTATTTGTTAAGAAAAAGGATGGGACTTTTAGACTCTGCATCGACTATAGGCAGTTGAATAAAGTTACGGTACGCAATAAGTATCCACTTCCGCGTATTGATGACTTGTTTGATCAACTCCAAGGGGCAAAAGTATTTTCTAAGATTGATTTGCGCTCGGGTTACCATCAGCTTAGAATTAAAGATGTTGACGTTCCTACAACAGCATTCAGAACCCGTTATGGGCACTATGAGTTCTTAGTGATGCCATTTGGATTGACAAATGCCCCAGCTGCTTTTATGGACCTGATGAACAGGGTATTTAGCCTATACCTAGATCGGTTTGTGATTGTATTCATTGATGATATTTTGGTGTATTCCCGAAACGAGAAGGAGCATGCAGAGCATTTGTGGATTGTTTTACAGACTTTGAGACAGAAGCAGTTGTATGCCAAGTTCAGCAAATGTGAGTTTTGGTTGGACAGAGTCGTATTTTTGGGCCATGTGATATCAGCTGAAGGTATTTATGTTGATCCTCAAAAGATTGAAGCAGTTGTGAAATGGGAACGGCCTACAAATGTCACAGAGGTTCGGAGTTTTCTTGGGTTAGCTGGTTATTATCGTAGATTTGTGGAAGGATTCTCCAAGATTGCTATTCCTATGACACGATTAACCAGAAAGAATGCTAAGTTCCAGTGGGATGATGACTGTGAAAAAAGTTTTCAAGAACTTAAGACATGTTTGACCTCAGCACCAGTTCTTACACTTCCATCTGGTAATGAAGGATTTATGGTTTACAGTGATGCCTCTAGGCAGGGATTGGGTTGTGTATTGATGCAGCATGGGAAAGTGGTGGCTTATGCCTCTAGACAACTTAAGAAGCATGAACAAAACTATCCAACACATGATTTAGAACTAGCAGCAGTGGTGTTTGCACTCAAGATATGGCGGCATTACTTATATGGAGCAACATGTCAGATTTTTACCGATCATAAGAGCTTGAAGTATTTGTTTACTCAGAAGGAGTTGAATTTGAGACAGAGGAGATGGATCGAACTGATTAAGGACTACGATTGCACTATCGATTATCATCCAGGCAAAGCAAATGTGGTGGCTGATGCACTAAGTAGAAAGTCTTCCAGCTCTATCGCTCACTTGCGAGTGAAATATGTACCTCTGTTGATCGAGTTGAGATCTTTGGAAGTCGAGTTGAATACTGACAATCGTGGAGCTTTGATAGCTAACTTCCGCGTTAGGCCGACTTTGATTGACAAAGTTCACCATATGCAAGCTCAGGACCCACAGTTAATGAAGTTAAAAGAGGATGTGCAGAAAGGTTTACGAACCGATTTTATGGTGAGAGAGGATGGAGTTGTATTCATGGGTAATAGACTCTGTGTACCTGATATTAAAGATTTGAAAAAAGAGATTATGGAAGAAGCTCACTGTTCAGCCTATGCGATGCATCCTGGTAGTACGAAGATGTACCGTACCTTGAGAGATCATTATTGGTGGCAGGGCATGAAGAGAGAGATAGCAGAATTTGTTTCTCGATGTTTGGTCTGTCAACAGATTAAAGCTGAACACCAGAGGCCTGCAGGGTGCTCTCAGCCGCTTCCTATTCCAGAGTGGAAGTGGGAGCACATCACTATGGATTTTGTGGCGGGACTTCCACATACTCAGAAAGGACATGATGGTGTTTGGGTGGTTGTAGATCGACTTACAAAATCTGCTCATTTCTTACATTTCAAGACCACTTATTCGATGGACAAGTTGGGAAGTATTTATGTGGCTGAAATAGTTCGACTTCACGGAGTACCTGTGTCCATAGTCTCAGATAGAGATTCCCGGTTTACTTCTAAATTCTGGACTAGCTTGCAAAATGCTTTAGGCACCAAGTTGAACTTCAGTACAGCTTTTCATCCACAGACTGATGGACAGTCAGAGCGAACTATTCAAACTCTAGAGGATATGTTGCGAGCTTGTGTTATGGAATTTAAAGGAAATTGGGACAATTATTTACCTCTGATGGAGTTTGCTTACAACAACAGTTATCAAGCTAGTATTGAGATGGCACCATATGAGGCTTTGTATGATAGAAAATGCAGGACTCCAGTATGTTGGGATGAGGTTGGTGAGCGGAGGTTATTCGGTCCAGAACTAGTCCAGGATACGAACGAGAAGATACAATTGATTCGGGATAGATTAAAGGTGGCTCAAGATAGACAGAAAAGTTATGCAGACAAACGTAGGCGGGAACTTGAATTCGAAGTTGGTGATAGAGTTTTCATACGGATATCTCCTTGGAAAGGGGTGCTTCGATTTGGGAAACGTGGGAAGTTAAGTCCACGTTATATTGGGCCGTATGAGATCGTGGAGCGTATTGGTCCGTTGGCATACCGATTAGCTCTACCACCCGAGTTATCCAGAATCCACGATGTGTTTCATGTTTCGATGCTCCGGAAGTACATATATGATCCGAGTCATGTGTTGTCGAAGCAACCAATTCAGTTGAAGGAAGATTTGACTTACGAAGAGGAACCGGTGGAGATACTGGAAGAGAAACACCAAGTTCTACGTTCTAAGACCATCCCTCTAGTAAAAGTGCGATGGAGGAATCATACAAAGGAAGAGGCTACCTGGGAGCGCGAGGACTTAGTGCGAGCTCAATATCCCTATCTTTTCTTATCAGGTACGTAAATTTCGAGGACGAAATTTTTATAAGGGGGGAGGATTGTAATACCTGTGAATGTAAAATGGCATGAGGCGGTGAAAGAGTTTATAAGCAAAGGAATATGTTGGAAACAGAGGAAAAACACATGCACGTGCAAAGCAGAGAGAGAGAAGCTGCCAACTTACCCGATCTTGACCCGCCGGATCCGACCCGACCCGCGACTTTAACCCGGACGGATTTCACGTTTCCGACCACCGTTTTGGCCGAGCTTGGTACCGATCTGAAGCTTAGAAGCCGACCGTCGTTCCCCTGCCATCCTCACTGCCGAAAACGAACCGGAACGCCGGCGATCGAAGCTTGAAACCCGCGACTGCTTCACTTTACTCCGCCGAGATTTTCGTCGGTTTTGAGTGACACCACCGGTTGGATTTTGTTCCTCATGACTCCCTCTTCCATTTCCGACCATTCATAGGCACCGAGAGTCGTCGTTTTGCTGCCGGTCGATTGTTGGAACTCACGGCTGTCGAGCTAGATTCCGGCGTCGTTGCCGCGCGTTGGAGCTCACCGCCGGTACCATTGAACTCAGCGTGATTGGCACTTTAAGATTTGAGCTTCCTGGCCAGCGTTGACCAAATTCCGGTGACCGTTGACCGGCAAGGGCATTTTGGTAATTTCACACTATGAGGGCAATTTTGTCATTTCTGAGCCTGTGGATATTTTAGTAATGCATAGAATTGTGAATTGGGTGTAATTACGATTTCGAGGATAATTCGGTGATTTATGATTTCGGAGCATGTTAATGATTTACGGACTCAAGGGCATTTTAGTAATTTTATCGTCACGGGAGTTGTTAATTATGGATAAATGTTCGTTTCGAGTTATTGCATATATTTAGTCGGAATTCCGATTTACGGAGAATAATTATGTCGTTTCCTTGATTTAGGAGGATCCGCGAGCGAGAACCGGTCCGCGGACGTAGACGATAACCGACTGTGAACACCGTCACTGTGAGTGGAATATACGAAACTTATTTTTAGAGTTAATTATGATAGTAAAGCATGGTTGCGGAATAAGTATTTTTAAATGTGCTGATTTAATGATTTCTCGAAATGGATTTTATTCACTTGTTGATATTATATGAAAATGTTTGGTTAATAATTTTGCGTATCGATTTTGAATAAAGTGTGATATTATTTGAAAGTTAAGAAAAGTGGATTCAAATGTGGTATGATTTAAAATGTGGTAAAGAGGTATGTGAATATGAGTACAGTGATATAGATGAGGGGTAATAAGGGAGGCCCGCCAAACTGAGGGGTAATAAGGGAGGTGCGCGCTCTGATTATAAGGAGGCCTTTGGGGCCCGTCTGAGTACACACAGAGGCTTTGGGCCGTGTGCTTGGGCGCTTTTGTCCTTTGGGGACTAGATTATGCATGCAGAGATATGATGAGATATGATTTTCAGATTTGTGAAATCGATATGATTTGGTGATATGATTTCTATGGTTGGTAATCTGATTTAAATATTTAATGATTTATTTCTGATTTCTCACTTATGGTTTAATGAAACCGTGTTTGGATATGCTTATTTCTTTTAAAGTAAAGATTAATTTTCAAACCTACTATCCACTCACTGATCTCACTGAGTTTTAAACTCACCCCGTTTTTATTATATTTTCCCCCCTCACCAGGAGGTTGCAGGTACACCAGACCGACCCAGCGACTGTATATATTTTGAGTCTTGGCCACGTGATGGTGCTAGAGTATATAAATGTTTTTGTTGGGACATCTTGGTCATCTTGTTCTTTTGGGGTTGTATATTATATAACTCAGTATTTTTGGTTGAGTATGTTGAGCACTGGAGTTTGTTGTATATTCATATTTGTACTTTGGGAGTGTTATATATATAAAGGAGACTCTGTCGAATTTTCAGCAGATTCTTTACGTATAATATTATTTTTAAGTCTGTTTTGATGTAACTAGATAGACTCGCCTGGGGGGTTTCGGGGCGGGTCGTTTCAGGGATGCTGTAGGGATGGCCAAAACCTGGAAGTAAACCGTGGGTCTCTATCTGAAACAATAGACACAGGAGCTCCATACAAACATACTATTTCTCTTACATATAAATTCGTCATTCTATCATAAAAGTACGTGCTCTTGTAAAGCAGAAAGTGAGCAGACTTTGTGAGACAATCAACAATTACCCATACACTATTATAGCCACTGCTAGTATGACAAAGTCCTATTACAAAATCCACGGTGACGTGTTCCCATTTCCACTCAAGAATAGATAATGGTTGAGATTCTCCTGCAGGTCTCTGATGTTCTACCTTAACTTGCTGACAAGTTAAACAACGTGCTAAAAATTCTACTATTTCTTTCTTCATCCCTTGGTACCAATAATGCTCCCTCAAAATATGATACATCTTCGTGCTACCTGGATGCATAGCATATGCTGAACTATATGCTTCTTCTAAAATATGGTTCTTCAAATCTAAATTATTCGGCACATAGAGCCTACTACCTATAACTAAAGTACCATAATCTCTTAGTGAAAAGTCGGTCCACAATTTGTTCTTCACATCTTCTTTTATTTCAATTAATTTTGGGTCTTGATCCTGCATCTCTCGAATCAGATCAATCAAAATAGGCATAACCTAAAAGTGCTCGATTCTGACTCACTGCCAAGTCTGTACCCAAAGACCTCAAATCAAACTCGAAGACTTCTGACTGAGAGTATCAGCTACCACATTCGCCTTGCCTAGATGGTAATCAATAGTACAATCATAATCTGCAATCAACTCAACCCATCTATATTGTCTTAGATTTAATTTCTTCTGTGTGTATAAGTATTTCAGGCTTTTGTAGTCTATATAAATCTCACAAGTAGCTCTATATAAATAATGTTTCCAGGTCTTTAATGCAAATACCACTGCTGCAAGCTCCAAATCATGTGTCGGATAATTCAGTTCGTTTTGCTTGAGCTGTTAGGAAGCATAAGCAATTACCTTTCCATACTGCATCAATACACAACCTAGTCCCTATCTGGATGTATCACTGTAAACTACAAATCCTTCGGTACCTGATGGAAGTGTAAGAATTGGAGCTGAAGTCAATCTTTTCTTGAGTTCTTGAAAACTCTGCTCACAATCATCTGTCCACTCAAATTTCACTTTCTTCCTTGTCAGATTCGTTAGAGGTAAAGCTATCTTGGAAAAACTCTCAACAAATCTGCGGTAATAACTTGCCAAGCCAAGAAAACTTATAACATCATATACACTGGTCGGACTCTCCCAATTCACTACATCTTCTATTTTCTGGGGATCCACATAAATACCATCAGCGGAAATCACATGGCCCAAGAATGTAACTCTGTCTAACTAGAATTGACATTTTCTGAATTTAGCATAAGGCCACCAATGTCTCAAGGTTTGTAAAGCAATCCTCAAGTGTTCTGCATGTTCCTCTTTGCTGTGTGAATATATCAGGATGTCATCAATAAATACAATAACAAACTGGTCCAAATAAAGATGAAACACCTTGTTCATGAGATCCATAAATGTTGCGGGAGCATTAGTTAACCCAAATGGCATCACTAAAAACTCATAATGTCCATAAAAGGTCCTGAATATGGTTTTGGGTACATCAGCATCTCTAATCTTTAATTGATGATAACCCGAACGTAAATCTATCTTCGAGAAAATTGTTGCACCCTGTAACTGATCAAACAGATCATCAATTCGAGGAAGCGGATATTTGTTACGAATAGTGGCTTTATTTAACTGCCTGTAATCTATGCACAATCTCATAGTTCCGTCCTTCTTCACAAATAACATCGGTGCTCCCCACGGAGATACGCTAGGTCTGATGAAACCCTTATCGACTAATTCTTGTAACTGTACTTTCAACTCTCGTAACTCTAATGGAGCCATCATGTATGGGGTCATAGATATAGAGGTTGTGCCTTGAACCAAATCAATAGTAAATTTTACATCTCTATTAGGTGGCAAACCAGAAAGGTCATCAGGAAACACATCCGAAAATTCTTTCACCATAGGAATATCTTCTAGTTTCACATCACTGCCTCGGCTATCAATAACATAAGCCAAATAAGCAAAACAACCTTTTCTAAGTAATCGTCTAGCATAAATAGCAAATATCACAGAAGAAGGTAGGATTCGTCGTTCTCTACAAAAAATGATATCAAATTCTCTAGATTTCCTGAAAGTTACTTCTTTCCGAAAATAGTCCATTATAACACGATGATTTGCTAACCAATCCATACCCAACATAACTATTAGGTGGCAAACCAGAAAGGTCATCAGGAAACACATCCGAAAATTCTTTCACCATAGGAATATCTTCTAGTTTCACATCACTGCCTCGGCTATCAATAACATGAGCCAAATAAGCAAAACAACCTTTTCTAAGTAATCGTCTAGCATAAATAGCAAATATCACAGAAGAAGGTAGGATCCGTCGTTCTCCACAAAAAATGATATCAAATTCTCTAGATTTCCTGAAAGTTACTTCTTTCCGAAAATAGTCCACTATAGCACGATGATTTGCTAACCAATCCATACCCAACATAACATCAAAATCATAAATGTCTAACATAATCAGGTCTGCTACCATATCTTTATTACCCACTTTTACCGCACAATCTCGAAATACATTCTCAGCTAATAAAGAATTACCAACCGGTGTAGCCACTACTAAAGTATAATCTAATGGTCTTATCTCTCTATCCGCATGCATGGCAAATGTGCGAGAAATAAAAGAATGTGTAGAGCCCGGATCAATTAAAATATATGCCTCACGGCAAAAAATAGTCAAAATATCTGTCACAATATCAGGTGTGGCATGGGCCTCCTGCTGGGTCAGAGCAAATACACGTGCCTGGGTATGTGATCTGCTTGGCTGGCTCCTCTGACGACTACCACTAATCTTTCCTGCATTAGACTGGGACCTGCTAGAAAATGTATGTCCTCCTCTTTAAAAACCTCCCCGCCCTTGAAATTGACTACTGCCACTATGAGGGTAGCGAGGGTCTCGACCTGGCAAAAACCTGCTGCTCGACGTCAAGTTTGGACAATCCTTCTTCAAGTGTCCCGGCTGTCCACATTGGAAGCAACATAACGAACCACTCAAACACTGTCCCCTATGAAGTTTCCCACAAACATTACACCGCAGATAATTGCCTCTGCCTACATTGGGACTCTGTTGAACACTATCATGACTACTAGAAGGTCTCTTCCCTCCGAGAAACTCTGGTCGTCGGTTGTACTACTGACTAGTTTAGAAATCTCTATGCTCTACTTCTCTTTTTTTAGTTCTGCTACTAGGTTCACTGATTGGCCAGGTCGGGCCCCGCTTGTGCTGTTGCGGCTCAGCCCTTTGTGCTTCTCTACGACTCCTCTTGATTCTCGTAGCGACTCTAACTAGGGTGACAAAATCTGTACATTCTGTTCCGATTACTATCGTTCTTATGTCTTCTCGAATACCCCATTCAAACCGCCTACATTTCTCTCTCTCATTCGGTACAGTGAATTGGGCAAATCCCAATAACTCAGAAAATTTACGCTTGTACTCTTCTACTGTCATAGATCCCTATACAAGTCATAAACTCATTCATCATGTCTTGCTAATAAACAATGGGAAAGAATTTATCAGTGAACTCTCTCTGAAAATCTGCCCAAGTAACAGCTCTATGTCCCTCATATCGTCGTAATACAGACATCCACCAGTGATACGCATTACCCTCTAGTAGAAACTCAGTGAAGGATAATATTTCTTCATCAGTACATCTCATCACATTAAAAATCCTCCGCAGTCTTATTAACCATGACTCTGAACTCACTGAATCAGTTGTGCCCACAAAAGTCGTAGCCCCCAAATCACGAGCACGCTCAATGAGTTATTTGTTCAACCTTGTAACTTTTTCTTCATCTGTAATTTTTTTTCCTATTTTCTCAATGTAGTTCTTTAACTTCACACACTCAATCATTCACTCCCATGTACATGACAGCTTCTGATATTAATTGTCACGTCAACTTAATTGCAAACTTCAAATACACTTTTATATATGTACCATCATCTTATTGAATTCAAATTGTACATGTCATTAATTATACAATTTTGCTTGATCTCAATTATTGATAAAACATACGCTGACAGCAGCAACAAAAGCCCTAATGGTAAAAATCGGAAATGCACGCTTTGGTGGAAATGTGGAATCAAAATATTTGTTTGGACTTTGGACGACAATAATACTAATAAGGTAAAGAATTATAATAACTATAGAACCTAATTTAAAAAAAAAAAATAGCTACTTAATTGAGTTACTCAGCAATTTCTCTTCTTATTATATCAATATATAAAAAAATAGTTCTTTAATTGAGTTGGTCAGTTGTTTCTCTTCTTATTATACAGTGAAAAGTTCGAATCTCCCTAAAATTTCTCATTGTGAGTGTAATTTTTTATTTAAAAAAATCGATTTCATTATATACCTTTCCATTTCAATGATACTAGCTGTGTCTGTTCTTTAAAATATTGTACTTAAATATCAGTCCCTTTGGCGACAATGCAATTGATACAGTTGCCAGCTGAGGTTAATGCATAAGCATACATCATATTAGATATGCTACAAAACTTTATTATGTGATTAATCCATACCAAAAAATTATCTGAAAACTTACAGGAACTAGAACCCCCTAGTTTGAAGTATGATGCAAAATAATAGATGAAAAAACTGCCATTGCTATCTGCTACAGGAATTTGACCCTTAATTACTTTTTCAACGTACAAAATGAATGAGGAGGTATTCAACATAGTGTACCTGCAGATGCATTTAGATAACAAGTTAGTATCGAGCTAAATAATTGAAACTTGCTTGAATTTGATTCATTATTCTCATATCAAAGAAGAATCACTTTATAAATTTTTCCTTGGTTTGGCAAGAATTATCCAATTAAGGAGGAAAAAAAAAAAAAAGAAGAGAGAAGAATCACTTACCTTCCAAATGAACATGTAAAAGGAAAGTGTTGATGCATTACTGGAGAGATCAACAGTTTTAGCTCGAAGCCACAGAATGAAAGCAAGTATGCTGTGGCAAATTACCTGCAAGGGGGCAAAAAAGGGGTCTTCATATGTAACTGAATCAAATTAAAGCACAAGTATATCCAAGATTAAATATCTTACAAAATGATGCAATTCTTACAGTGACAAGCTTGCTTAGTGGAAAAGATGAAGAAGCTCCAACTAATATAGCAGCTCCATAGGCAGTTAACATCATAGAAACACAAAGCCAAAATACCTTTTAAGAAAGAAAACAATATTTCTTAATCAGTTCTTATATTGGGCTACTCGCCAAATATTAAAATAAATGATGGAAATGAAATATTACTAATTGGAAATTCTCAATTTCCTCTTAATGTTTTTCATTTTCCCCTACCACTCACTATCTTAACAGACAATTTCTTTGTAGTTAACCTTTTCCTAGCTTACTCACTCTTTCTCTCCCTACAATGACACTGAGTGTTTGGATGTCAAATTTCCTGTCGCCATCGACATCAGGTACATCCTTTAAAGAGATTAAAACAAGTAAATTAGTAATATCGATTACGTACATATCTGCTGCTAATTAGGAAAATAAACTAGACTTACTTTTTTTTTTTCCTATGAGCATTCAATTTGTTAATTACCTTTAGAAGACCATTTGCAAAGGATAATACGCACATGAAAGCGGTTGCAAATACCAATGGTTTTGTAATTACTACAGGTCTTGCAAGCATGTATTTCTGTGTGTCAAAGTGGTCATTAGAAAACACTGAAAAAAATTTACGAAGGAAAGAAGAAACAAGTAGAGGGATAACCAATCACATAGCATAAGGGGACACAATTATTTAACGCCGTTTATCCAAATTGAAATATGTCGAGAAATTCACAGTAAAAGATATCACAAGAGTGCAAACACCAAAAACTCAATCCTACTCATCGGTATCCTACCAAAATTAACCCCATTGTTTTCATCAATCTCCTCTCATCTCTATATTGGACACACCTTGTGTGTGACCCCGCTCACATCTCTTTCTCTCATACCCTAAAATTAATATATCATATTTAATGTTTCCTTGCCTGCCTAGAACTCCAATTTAAACAAGGTAAATTCTGAATGAAACTACTTACTTCTTAGCAATCCTCTTATTTCCTAACAATTTAAAATGTACCATTTGGAATTAAATATTTGACCACTTGTTTCCACTGAAAGAGGTCAAAACGATTGGATTATCAATTTGGAGGTACATGAAAGCTTATAATCATCTTCTCTAGATCATTATTAAAAAAATTCCCAATTATCAAATATGAAGAATTTGTGTAATACACACACATACCTGGATGTGAATGAAGAATAGCAATTGATATACAAGGCCCATCAAAATCATCATGGAGAACGGCGCAAGAAATGGATGTCCTTTCCATCTTAGAAAGGGAAGCTGCAAGATTGAGGACCAACAAGTAACTGAATTTTGATCAAATAACAAGTATAAGTCAAGAAATTAAAAACAAATATATTAAAAAGCAAAATGCTATCAATTTGGGCAGTTTACTTGGATGGAATAAGCGCTTCCAAGTAGGAACCATATGATGAGGGCCAAAAGAAGTGGTGGAGATCGAAACATGACTCCCATAGTCAGACTCTGAAAATTGAGAAATTCGTGGTAACAAAATTTTTGACGGCATCTTCTATTGATAATAAATACAGATTCGTAAAGAAAGACAGACGTTTTTTTTTTTTTAATTAAATAAACATTAGTTCTCAATCGAATCAACCCCAAGATCTTGATTAGCAACTTAAAGACTCAATTATGAACTCTATACACGAATTTATCGAGAACTTGTGCGTGCGTAAGTGATGGCAACAAAAGGCAGCTTCCTGACCCGTTTCGAAGAGTATGCGAAACAGACGACAAGCTGTCTTCACAAGTTTGACATGGCAGATAAATATGAAACTATCAAATGACATTGTCGGTCGTTTTAGTTTTGAGATAATTTTGAACTGTCATTTTTTCAACTCAAACTAATAAAATAAGGGACGTCCACTTTCACATTCTAAATTGAAAAGTCAAAAGTAAAAATGTTTAGCCACCCAATAACATCTAGAGGTGTCTGTTATGTTGGCAGTTGCTTACTGTCAATGAAGATATTAAAGCAATTGCGATTCCAGTTCCCCTTGAGAAATCACCAGAAGCAAGTGGGAGATCAGGCTTGTTAACCTTTAACAATGTTAAGTAAAATTATTAGCAAAAACAGCCAAAAAGAAAAAAAAGTTGCGAAGCTTGAAAGCATATAATCTATAAAAATTATTAGGATCTTCTACTAAGTTTTTAAAGATATTGTGTTATGTGTCATATCGCAATAGTGTATAGATAAAATTTAATTATTTTATTTTTTTAATATATTTACCACCAATCGTGAACTTATGCTAAGGAGAAGTTCATATTGAGAGAGGATTTTAACCCGAAAATTAAACCAATTTAATACGGTTTTTGAAGAATTTATGCCATCTGTTTTCATTAAGGTTCCGTTTTCAATCTATATATACCCTTACCTTGTCTATTTCAACATCATAGAGCTGGTTTAAGGTCACCACATAAATGTTCATTAGTACCGCGGGCACCAAGGCCTGAAATATCAAGAAGAATTATTAGTGTCACGAAACATTTAGTCATTACTATTACTTCGTTTGTCACTTAAATTTACCTTCAATATTCCCATGAAAAATGTGGGAGTCAAATCAGCAAGATTTTGTATTGGAAGAAAGGAAACCGACGTTATCGCTATGACCTGACGAACAGCAAAAATAGGGGAAAAAGGAAATACTCATGATATATGACAATTTATAGAAACCTCATGTTATTACAAATATACATGTTGTTAATTAAGAAGAATATTGCGGCTAAAATAGCGACTCACAGTTCCAGTCCATGTATAGGGACGAGTTAGACGGTAGAATGAAATAAGATTCCTGAAGAAAACATCTCGAAAGCTTGTCGAATAATTATTATATATGTGTTTTGGTTCATAACCATCTTGTAATGTGAGAAAACAACGATACTTGTTGAACTGTTTACAGTTTCTGCTGCTTATATCCTCCCTGTTTCTAACATTGTTGGTTATATTAATTGAACTTTGAGGGCATTTGATAGAGTATTTTTTGCATGGACTTCTATTTGTCACGCAATGGATCTGTGTTGAAGGCAATTGAAGCGTTTTAATGCAACCTGAAATGGCCAAAAAGATACAAATTTATCCGATAGTAAAATGTAAGTAATATTGGCTATCTGTCAACCATGGATATTATATAATGACGAGGATCTTAAATTGTATTTATGAAGTTTCATAATCCTGCCCAAGTCAAAGTTGATTGTAGAATCTCCCTCTCTCATTGAAAATGCTATGCAAAAACAAAGCTCAATCTTTGTCAATCTTTTCAAAGATTAATTCTCAATCAACAAAATAATTGACCGACTGTTTCTAGTATTCCTTAGAAAATTAATATTTTTCACATATTCTCTTTGTGAATGATAAAAACTAATAAAAGAAGAATCATGGGGAAAGGAGACTTACCAGCTTGATGTAAAGGATGATATTTTGAACAGGAGCTTGAACGCGATATCATGTGAAGCATCATTCTCTACCTCTGCTTAGCCAGCTCTCTTATGCAATGACAATGAGTTTAACAAAAATCAACATAAAAAACTCGATGTTTAATTTGTATGATATTGCTCATTAGTTAATGATCGAGCTTTAATAACAACTAGAAAAGAATATTGTGCATACAAAATATTGTGTACATCAAAACTTCCGTCCAAATGGAGAGAAAATGACAAGACAGAAGATGCAGTTTAGGACGCAAAAGCCAATGAAGCAACTATTTACTATTAATACCACGTACTGTACCACAAAAGCAATCTATTGAAGTCATCGTGATACTTGTCTTTTAAAGAGATTAAATTTTCTTCATTGCCGGCACAGATCTTTAGAAACAACGTTAATTAATGGAAAATGTTATAACAATCCGAGTATATGTAGTAAATGATTATTGAGTTTCTATCCAAAGTTTATTAAGATTTAAATCAAAACATGGGCCCTGATCCACATTTATGCTTAATATGTCGCATTGCATTTCACGCTTATCTTTAACAAATGAAAGTACACGGAGAAGGCGAAAGAAAAGGAGATTGTTGTTGTGACACGAACAATATTCAAAAGAAAAAACAAAAATAAACGCGGGCAATTATTCAATCAAGGCATGCTATTTTATATATTTCTGTAGAAATGGAAAACATATGAAGGTGATAGTTAACGCCAGCTAGTTCTGGTAACGACCATCCACAATCATGTCAAAAAATTA
Organism: Citrus x clementina; assembly: GCF_000493195.1. Classification (NCBI taxonomy): domain Eukaryota; kingdom Viridiplantae; phylum Streptophyta; class Magnoliopsida; order Sapindales; family Rutaceae; genus Citrus; species Citrus x clementina. The sequence goes on from NW_006262075.1 coordinate 14,112,799, forward strand.
ACCATTTTATTCTTTAATTAAAAAAATTAATTAATTGTAGTATCTAGGGTTAGATTATTTCCTTTGGAATTTAGATTCGTGAGTCACTGACTCACTGGCTGGCCTTCCAGTCACAAGCAAAACAAAAGCAGAAGAAAGGCATATGGTCAAAAGTCAAAACTGTGCACTCGGTACCGTTTTTGGTCATATAATGCTGTGTTCTTACACAATTACCCACGTTTATTAAAAAATCATCTTCCTTACTCTATTGTTCAATGATATTAATGAAATTTAAATAAAAAATTGAAGCAATTTTATTCTTTTTAAATATAAAAATGATATAATATCGCATTTGTTTGAAAGTGATCAGTATAATATAGGCATTATATCTAATTTATAGATATTTAGAGAAATAGTGGGGAAAAAAAATAAAAAGAGGAGACCATTACAATTGTATTGGCACCCTTTGTAATTCAGAATCACTCGATGGTAATTTTCAGTCGTTTGTCACATTGTCTTCCTTTTTCGTCTAGGCCGAAGTTGTTGGGCTCTTAGAAAGATTAATAAGGGAATTACAGTATTACCTTTCATGGGCCACGCAAGCTTAAATATAATATGCGATTCAGACCAAAAAAAAAAACAAACGTTGACACTTACAAGTTACAACGATCAAGTCGAAAGATCCTGAGAAATTATCAACCATCGTCAATTTTCGAAACTACCGAATTTTTACAATAAAATTTATAGATTGTATAATCTTTCTATTTAAAAATCTTTAGAAAATGACCATTTTTCTTTTAAATTATAATCTACCAACGGGCGGAGAATTATTACCGTTTTATAAATTTGGGTGTATAATTTTGTGATGTTAAAATGCTGAATGTCAAAATTACCCTCATAACATCATCAAAAATTAATAATTGTTAATAATAAAGCAAAAAAAAAAGAAATCGTACAATTTGTACACAAGGGTGGGATTATGAGTTTATTTATATTTACCTTTTTTAAAATAAATAAATTACATTTGTAAAAGCTTTAGGCTTGATACCGAGTTGAAGTTGTAGAATTCAGAAAATGTTATTATTATTTTGTAAAGTTATTAGACAATATTTTAGAATCTTGAAGGGGGAGAGTGTTGATTTCCCCCTATAGAAATCAATATATACCATTTATCTCCATCTAATTTTCATAATATCCAAAAACCCTCTTAGTATGAAAAACTTAAAGAAAAAGAGAGGTAAAAGGGTCATGTATATGATAATTTATCTTCGAAATATAAAATATATATTTGTCATAAGAAAAATATTTTAAAATAACAAAAAGTATAAGAAAATATGTTATTATTAACTTTTTATTCACACTAAAACATATATTTTCTTAGTTTTAGTCCTTAAATTTTTTTTATTTTAATTTCCATTGATATGATTTATTTAATTTGTAATGAATATGAATAAAAGTGTATTTGAAAATAATGATAATACTGTAAAATTATGTTATCATGGAGATAAGTGAAAATTATGAAAACAATAAAGGAATAAGTAGCATATATTTATTTCCGTAAAAAGAAAATATCAATCTCTCATCTTGAAGGTACTTAAAATGCTCCTTACACAGGAGCTCTGAATATATATATATATATTAAATCATGACTTAGCATATTGTAGTTCTTATAACGCAATGATTATGAATAACCAACCAATTTTGAAAAATATTCCCACAAAAGAGAATAAAACAACTTATATTAAAATTTAAAACGTTTCACTCTCTTCTACTGCTTGAACGCATCCCACCTAGGACGTTTTCTAAATCCACTCTTGATTCAATCTCGCAATTTTTATTTAGTCGAATTACCGTGTGGGTAGAGTATCGAATGGGCTTTTTATTTCCAGAAACAAGCACAGGGATGAAAAAAATTTTGAAAATTTAAGGAACTCAAAAAAATTATATAATTCCCAGGAGAAGTGATGTATTATAAAATATGATTTAATTACTCTAGGAAAATATGATATTTCTTCATTTCAATCAGAGTCATATATCTGGTATCTTATTCATACCTTTGATTTCTTGTTTGATTATGACAGAGTTGAGGATAATTAATTAATGTCGTCACAAGCATGAATCATGGAAATATATTGCAAAACTTGCAATCCACTGTTTAATTATTAATTCCTTTCTAAATATAACGCAAAACAATAGATGAAAAGAAATTACTTAAGATATTATTACAGCAATTGCAGTGTTGCCATTGCTATCTGTCACAGATATTTGAAACCTTCGTTGCTTTCTCAACGTACAAAATGAATAAGGAGGTATTCAACACAGTGTGAATATAGATATAATAACATAACAAGTGAGCTTCAAGCTACATACTTGGAACGTAATTGGATTTGATTTAATATTCTCATATTAAGAACGAATCACCTGCCTTCCAAATGAACACGTAAAAAGAAAGTGTTGATGCTTTACTGGAGAGATCAACAGTTGTGCTCGAAGCCAAAGAACGGAAGTATGCTGTTAGAAGTTACCTGCCCAAAAAAAAAGTCCTCATAAGAACCTGAATCAAATTCAAAGAGAAGCTAAATTTCTTACAAAATGATGCAATTCTTAACAAACTCTTAAATTCATATAATATTTTAGACATGTTTATGAATCTGGATAACCATTAACTTTAATCGGAAAATCATTTTCTATAAAAGGTTGTTAAATGCTGATTCTGAAAAATAACAGTGAACTGTTTACTGAAAACAGTTAACCGATAATTTTCAGAGATGAATTAAATTGTAACCGTGAACCATTTGGTACACACGGTTAGTGAAATTTGTTTTGCAGGTTTCTAGAAATAAATGGCTAACCGATAACATCAAATGGTTAACCGACTATTTAAAAATCTCATCATAACGGTCATTTGGACAAGTCAAAACAGTGAACCAACAACAATTTATGGCAATCCGATTATTCTCAGAAAGTCTACAACAAGTAGTTTTTAACTCCAACTATAAAATAGCTCAATCAAATTCGAATAAAAAGTGATCCAACAGTTATCATTGAGTTTGCTACTAAATATACAACTCTTATTGAGCTTTAAATTTTTTTTTTATTTCATTCATTCACACATTGAGCTTTCATTTATAATCTTTATTTTTGAGTGATTGTAAGTGTTGGGATACACTTGGATTAAGAGATTGGGGATAATCTCTTGTTTTAAAGGTCTATTGACACATTGGAAGTCAATTGTAACAGTTGTTGAAGCCTTGGAGGCTCGCTTAGTGAAATCTTTAAGCTCGGTGAGCCTGGAGGCATAGATGTCGTCACTGTTGGCCGAACCACGTAAAAATTGCGTGTTTGTTATCTCTTATCTTATCTCTTTATTTTCCAATGCACATTAATTTTTTTATTTCGAATTTAATTACTTTGTTTAAATTGCACGAAGTTCTAGTTGCTTAAAATTTTTAGAATTCGAATTCATCCCCCCTCTTGGGTTGCCCAGTTAATATTTCACACGTGTGGTGGATAGATTCTAGTGCAACCACTTACATCAGTGTGTTTATATAGGGTTGCCTTAGCCGTTAAAAGTCAAGTAATGATAGAAGATACATCTATGTAAGCGATGGCATGATAGTTGAAGTTAAAGCAATTGGAAAATTTAGATTATTATGATTAAAAACTGGATTTTATTTCAATCTTGATAAAACATTTATTATTCTGTCCTTTAGATAGAATTTGATTTCCATTTCCGCTTTGGACAAATTTAGTATTTTATTTTTCACTTGGGAATAGAAAATCTCATTTGTTTCATGATTAAAAATTGATTGGTTTTAATTCTTTACCAGGCTATCATAGTCTTTATTTGATAGATACGATTGCTTCATTTAATAAATCCATGCAATTAAGTATATGAGGTATAGAAAGAAAATTAACTAATTAGAATTCAGCTGTGTTATGGCACAAAAGATTGAGTCCTATCTTTAGATAAAGAATATGGAGACTTATGTTAGATGAATCTATTGACCCCTTAGATTTTATATATTTTGATATTTGTATTAATTGTATCAAGGAAAAACTAACAGATAAAAAGACATTAGAAGTCAAGAGGCCTTTAGATGTCTTAGGCTCATACATACAAATAATTGTAAGTCATTTCCTATGGTTGTTTAAAATTATCAACAATATTTTATGACATTCATAGACGATCTTTCTAGATATGACCACATATATCTACTAATGAGAAGTCACAATCCTTGAATCTGTTCGAAAATTTTAGGCTAAAGTTGAAGATATATTTAGCAAAAGTATCAAAATGGTCAGATCTGATTGTGGTGGTGAATACTATGGCAGATATGACAGTTTAGATGAACAATATCCAGGACCGTTTGCTAAGTTCCTACCGGAATGTGATATCATCGTATAGTACTCTATGCTAGATTCGCCTACTATGAATGTTGTTGCTGAAAAATGAAATAGGAAGCTTACAGACATTGTGAGAAGTATGATATACCAATCCACCTTACTAGAGTCACTCGAGGGAGAAGTGCTTAAGATTGCAACATATATCCTTAATCGGGTTCCATCTAAAATGACTGTCAAAACCCCTTACGAACTTTGGACAGGTAAAAAGCTTAGTCTAAAATACTTGCATATTTAGGAATGTCCAAATGAGGTAAGGTCTTACATGCCTAATAAAATGAAACTAGACTCAAGGACGGTAATTTTTCATTTTATTTAATACTGAACAATCCAGGAGAACTCATTCCTGACTTTATTCAAGACAGAACATATCAAGAAAATGTTAGAAAGCTCCCTATACAAGAAGTTGATCCAGAAGAACAAAATTTACCATCTCATAAACTATACCATTAAGGAGATTTATTAGAGAAAGGAGAAGTGAAGTGGCAAATGACTACATTGTATTTCTTCAAGAACATGACGTAGACATTAGAGTGATAAAAGATGGTTCAATCAATTTTTGTCAAGGCCTAGAAAGTTATAACTCATAGAAGTAGATAAATATTGTGAAGAGGAGATAAAATCTGTGAAGAACAATGATGTATGTGATCTTATCCCATTGCCAAAAGATGCAAAACCTATTACTTGCAAATGGATATTTAAGATCAAGAAGGATTCAAAAACCAATATGGAGAGGTACAAGGACTTTACACAGAAAGAATGCATTGACTATAAAAAGACTTTCTTTCAATTTCTTCGAAAGGCTCATTTAGGATCATAATGGCATTAGTGGCATATTTCAATCTTAAGTTATATCAGATGGATGTGAAGACAATGTTTGTCAATGGTGATATGGATAAGACGATTTATATGCTATAACAAAAAAACTTTGTGTCAGGAGAACCAAAGAAAATGGTTTACAAACTTAAAAAATCCATTTATGGCCTCAAGCAAGCATCTCAATAATGGTATTTTAAATTTCATTAAACGATCATCTCATTCAATTTTTAGATGAATTTGATCGATAATTGTATATACCATAAGTCCTATGGGAGCAAGTATATTTTTTTTATTTTATATGTCGATGACATTTTGCTTACCAGTAACGATATAAGTTTATTGCACCATAGAAGAGATACAGATACATTGGGATAGCTCCTGGGGTATTTTTCGATTATCACAAAAGAGCTATATTGATCTCACTAAGGTTTAAGGTGAACCAATTAGAAATAGGCGTATTAAGATCACATTACATGAAATTTTCATGGTACGCATCCACATCATGATCCATGTCATTTAATTATATTGGTATAGTGGCCACTGATGGGTTGAGTTACTACAAATACAATAATGGCCACTTGATCCTATGTTCGTATGATTGATGGACCGGCTTGGTTATAGATATATTTTGATAATGACAATAAGGTTGAGGTCATATGGTTATTTTTACAAAGCATAATTATAAAGTTACACATATAGCCCAAGTGGGAGATGTTGGGTCTTTAATCCAATATTAGTAGATCCTTAGTCTAATGTTGGGCTTATATGTGAAAAAAAAAAATATTCATAGCAAACTGTCATATAAGGTTATGTCAAATTAAAAGTAATCTATTAAGGCATTTAGTAATTTAGGCTTTAGTATATCTAATAGGATGTGGGCCTTTAATGTGTAGAAACTTAAGGATATTTTTTTTTTATGATGGGCTAAAATAAAAATAAATTAAAACAACAAGACAAGTTGTCTATATAAGTGATTATAGTCTCCAGATCACACGTATCAATTTATTCTCTATTGATATTCTGTTACCAGAGAGAGTGCATAGAGAAGATTAACTAATTCTCCAGGAGATTGTGTTGATCTAGAAGACAAATCACATGATTTTAGAGAGTAATTAAGTATTATGGATTTAGATACATTTCCGCATATTCATTTATTAATTCTTGGTAATACAATATGAATGTTTCTAAAGTTTAGATAATGGTTTTTACCAAAAGTTTATTGTTCTAACAAACTCATCTTGAACTGTATTGTTTACTTTAGCTAGATATAAAACGCCAGCCAGTGAATATATACTTATAAAAATAAAACAACTAGACTAAAAGATTAAACAAATAAATGAAGATGAAAAGGAAAGATACGTAGATCAGGATGCATATGGACATGAGATTGAGACTGAAGAGATCAAAGCTTGTCATGCTCAAAGATGTTTTCGTTGACAACAGATCAGATTGGTCGTTAGTGTTAGTGGTGGCAATAGAGTTAAGTTTCTTCGGTTGGGCTTGGTGGGACATTTGGGGCCATGGAATTGATCTAAGCCCTGACCTAATTGGCAATCTTGACATGTTCATCTGCCTCTAACACCTCACCCCTGTAGCTTGGCTCTGTCAACTTCCATTGATCCACACCTAATAATGTTGTCTTGGTTCTTTTTGTTTAGCTTTTTTGATGGCGCAATTGACTTTTAAGTGTTTGATAAGGATGGCGGTATATGAGATCTCACCCAAGATCCACGTGATCCAAATCCAATTGGGTCGGTTTAAAATGGATTTGGATTGGGTTTGGATATCGATACACGGATCTATAATCTAAGATGGATTTAGAGCAAGTTTGGATCTATCTTAACATCTAGATCGAGATCTATATCCATCTTTTTTTAATTTTATTTTATTTTAAAAATTTGTTAACTATTATGTAATTATAAATTATAATAAATTTTATTCATAACATAATAGTGGTAATTACCATGTATTTAAAGACTTTAAAACTTAAAAGTCGGTTTTGTAAATTTAAATGATAATAAGAGAAAATAATTAAGTGTAGATTAAAGCTATGACAGCCAGTTCTAATTTTCTTTAAGTCTTTTACTCTTTGGTTCAACTTTTTACTTTCTCTTTAGCTTACTTTCGTTTCTACACCGAGTTTTAATGCTTGAATTAGTCCTTTAATTGCTAGATAAATCCTTTAATATGCTATTTGTATATTTACTTAAATATGGTCATAATAAAAATAATGAAGAATTGAATATAAATCATATTTGAATTATATGTCATCATTTGATATTGTAGAAATGATGATAGGTGTGATGTCGATATTAGAATGATGAAGAAGATATTAAAATATTACACTGGTCTTACGCTTGCAATTATTTTTTATGGATTCTTATTTGTTTGTTTTGGTGTAACAGCATAAGTTATAATATTTATTAGATTTTTTAGACAATTTATATAATTTAATTGTTACCAACATAGATTAATTCTTAATTTTCTTTCTAAAAAATTATTACTCTTTTATTATTGAGTTTCAAAATGCATGACAGATCAAGAATAAATTTGGATTTTTATTTTTGGATTTAGAGTAAATATATATCTTTATTTTCTTTATATCTAGATATAGAGTGAAACACATGGATATATGATAGATCTTAAGCATATACGAATCTTAATTTTTATTATGCATATGGATTTAAAGTAAGGTAAATTTATCCCAAATGCATCTATATTATTTTATTTATAAAGACGAAACTATGTTGCAACGGCTGCAACATACCACCAATCTTTGTTTTTTTGTTTAATTACACTACATTGCTTTATATTTAATGCAAAATTAAATAGACACCAGAAGTTACAAATTTTTACATATAAGTCCATTTTTGGATAAAATGGCATTTGAAAAGAATTATCATCATCATCATTATATTAATAGTATCTTTATTAAAATTTACTATTTTAATTATTATTTATAATTATTTTCATTAATTATTATTATTATTAACAAAATTTCTTAATTTTATTATTTTAATTGTTATTATTACTGTCACTAATATCATTATTTATTGTTTATATATTATTATTATTATTATTAATTATTGTTATTAATATTGTTATGAATAAAATTTACTAATTTTATTATTTTAATTATTAAATTATTATTGATATCATCATCATCATTATTATTAAAATTTGTTAATTTTGTTGTTTTAATTAATATTATTGTCATTATTATTATTTTTCCTTAATTGAGGCATTAAATATATTTTAATTATATTTTTTCATTATAATAAATAAAAATATAAAAATAAATTATATTGTAATATTTTTTTATTATATCATATTTTATTTATATATTAAAAATTAATATATAATTAATAATTTAATTTAATTAATAATAAATTTAAATAATGTTAGTTTAATATTAATATAAATATAGTACAATGTGATACCAAATATTGTACAATATTATTATAGTATACCGCTAATGCAATATAACATAATAATACACTTACATTAAATAATATAATATATTATAATACAATATTGTGCCCAAACGAACTCTTAACTCTTTGAGTTATAATAGCGGAGAGAGATGGAGAGAAGGTAAAGATAATTGTGGCAAAGTTTTTTCGCAATGCTTGATTAGGCATGGCCAAAAAGTTTGGGCTGTCACAATAAAAATTGGGCAACAATCATACATTTAAAAGAGCATCTACAAACTGATAAATTTACTATTCAATTATTTTTTAATCAAAATAAATTATAAATTACCATTAGTTTTAATCAAAATAAATTATAAATTATCATTATAACAACGTCCACAAGCCCAAATATCTAACAAAAAGCATCATTCTCAAAAAACACAAAACTCAAAAACTTTTGAAAAATTCTTAAAAAATAATAAATAAACTAATTTCTTTTTATATCATTCTTTGTTCATCTTTTTACGATTTTTTTGGGCTACATTTAGAAATTTAAAAATTAAATTGGCTCCCTTATATTTCAAGGGTGATATTGGTAATTTTTAGGTAAACTAACATATTGTATGTATAAGCAAAGTAGCATATCAACTAATACTAAAAGCATAAATGTAGTGAAAAAGTAAAGTTTTATAATGATAAAATAATGAAGTGTTATAACCTAATACTTCTCACATATTTTTATTTTGAAATTTCATCTTTTTTAATTTATAATTTTCAGAAGTATTAAAAGTTTAATAACCCATATTTTTAATACATATTCAATTTATTTATTCTATATTAAATATAAATTATATAGAAAAATATTGTTTACATTTATCAATTTTCATGTGTTTAAAAATTTTTATGTGATATTACATTGATGTCCTCATACCGTCACCCATTTTAAAGGTCAAATTAAGTCAATGGATCAAACTTTAAAAATTTAAAATAACATGAGTTATATAAGTAAATGTTTAAAAAATTTTAGCCTTTATAATAATATAATAAATAGTAGGGACTATAATGTTAATAACTAATTGAATACATCTAAACCGTTCAACAGCTTAGCCATTAAATCTAGTGGCTGAACTAGAAAAGGACAAAGTTTGATGTACCTTGCAGCTATTGCAAGGTAGCTGGACCCATTTTATAATATTGGTGGAATGGAAAGAGATTAAAGTTAGGTGCCACGCGGCGAAACCATTCTGACTCAGCATTGTAATTTTTTTAGGTGGTTTTAGTAAAGCTTTAACTACTTAGCTTCCAGAATATCAAATAGACCTGGGCTTTACATCGTTGGCCCAGATGCGGGATCAGGGAGCCATTGGGCTTTTAAGGCCTACGTTCCTCTGGATCATCACTGGCTCGCCGCTTGTTACTGGGTCAAAATGTCTGTGCAGGCTGGTTTAATAGCCATTTAAAAGCAAAATACGGCCCCCAATCACCACCTCCACATTTCCGGACATGGAGAATTTTCATCTCCTTCAGCTTGTCATATGAGAAATATTAAAATCTTGAAGGGACACGACATAAACAAATAAATAAAAGAAATTTTGCTAACAAATATCCACATCCTCCTCTTGATTTTCCGTGATCAGATAGTGTCAATCACCAGTGCTGAGGAGACTTTTCATTCTGCCTAATATGTTACAACTTGACTTCCTTTCTTCTCGAAAACAGAAGCTTCAAGTCCACTAAAGCCTTCCATACGAAAAATTCTAGAATACAACCAATTGATGCATGCCTGACAAGTGTAATTGAATTTAATACAATCACCACTTGCATGATAGTAATTCAAAATAAGTGCACACATGTCAAGATATTATTACTTGTTATATGAATGACATGGTATCTCAGATGTATTCTAGAATTTCTCCTTTCATAGAGTTCAAAAGTCATCTTTTGCTTGAGCTGATGCCACGAAAGTCTCTTTCATCCTCGTGAAAATAATCTCACCTCACTGTACAGTATCAGTTTAACCTGTATATGATATTTACCAAGCACCAGGCTTTCGAAGCCTTCACAGGATCAGCATTCGAGGCCTTCAAGAATCGGACATAGGATGAAAAATATATAGCATGCCAATATGCCATGGATTCAGCATATAGACAAAGTCTGCTGCCTTAACCCATTAGTAGACGGCAAGGAGTGCCATTATTGTAGAATTCCTGCCATTGTGGGGCCTTCTGCTTCACCCACCAAATGCAAGAGGACATACAATTCGTTTAGCCAGTTTCTGAATTTTCCACGGGTCCACATTTATTTTGGCTTATATAATTGGCCTGTATATAGTCAGCTAATTCATTATCAAGGGGCAAGAGCAACTTCTAAAGGAGGGCACCAATTTCTCTCGTGTCATATTTTTTGTTTTCCTTCATAAAATTATGTGATCACTATATTTTCTTTCCCGGATTTTCATGTTTGATTTTTCAACTTTGTTGACTCGAGTCTTCTCTTCCAAAATGGATATCATGTAAACATCTTTCAACCACAAAGTCTTCAAAGTTCACAGAGATAAGCTTTCCTCCACCTGAATTCATGGCAAAGAATCAAACCATGAAAGTCCCCAAATCTTCATCCCCACTCATTTTTCTCCTCCATCTCTTGTCAGTTGGACTTACTTGTGCAGCATATAGTCTTCCAGACAGGTATTTCATCAACTGTGGTTCAGACACCGAAGTGACTTCTGGCAATCGGATATTCAGAGGGGACCGGGATTCAGATTCCATCTCCTTTTCAGAGCCGAGCTATCCTGTTAAAAACAGCAGCCAGTTACCTGATACATTAGCTCTCTATCAGACAGCAAGAGTTTTCAATCAATCATCTTACTACGAGTTCGATATCAGCAGTAACGGCACTTATCTAGTACGCCTTCATTTCTTTGCTTTTTCCTCTGCAATCAATCTCTACAAAGCTGTTTTCAACGTTTCCACTTCCCATCCGTTTTTGTTGTTGCATAATTTTAATGTCCAAAACAGTAGCCAGTCTCCGGTAATAAAGGACTTCTTTCTTAGCATCACTCAAGGAAAATTCTGTGTCTACTTTAGGCCCCAAGAATCATCTTTCGCGTTTGTTAGTGCCATTGAAGTCTTCCTTGTGGACCCTTTACCTCTAAGTTCCATTCCTGATAATGGTCCACATGTTAGTCCTATAGGAACTAAGACTAATTCTTACCCGGGAATTCACTCAAAGGCTCTACAGACAATTTGGAGGATCAATGTTGGTGGCCCTATGATTTCGCAGGAGAATGACAAGCTAGGGGGGAACTGGATTCCTGATGATAGTTATCTGTACAATCCAGATACAGCAAAAAAAGTTGAGTCTACAGCTAATCTTAACTATGGCTATCGGGGAATAGTTAGTGAATACACTGCTCCGGATTCTGTTTACCAGACTGCAAAACAGATGAATATAAATAACAGTAGGCTTTCTAATAACTTCAACATAACATGGCGATTTAACGTGAGTAAGAATGCTAGGCACTTTATTCGGGTTCATTTCTGTGACATTGTTAGCCCATCTCCGAATGTTTTCAAATTTTTTCTCTATATCGATGGCACCTATTCGCAAGAAATCAACCCGTACAGCCCGTACACCGATATTTCACAGTTGGCAACACCTTTTTATTTTGATTTCGTGGTTGATCCGAATGATCGTGGAATTATGAACATCAGTGTAGGCCCTAAAGAAGAGGCAGGGAGTGAGCGTGATGCATATTTGAATGGGCTTGAGATAATGGAGATTATGGAGAAATCGGGTACAGTTCCTGTGGAGAATGGACATAAGAAAAAGCATGTCATGGTAGTAGTTGGCTCAGTGCTTGGAGGTTTGCTTCTGATTTGCATATTGGCAGTTGTACTGTTTTTTGTTTTGACATACAGAAAGCAAAAGCCTGGTGAATTTCCTTTGGCTTTGGATTGGTCTCCATTACATGTACGTGGAGGAGGGAATTCTCATGGTAAGGTCCCTGAGGGAACTGGCGGCTCCCCAATGCCTAATGTAAACCTTGGATTAAAAATTCCTTTGGTAGAAATTCAGTTTGCGACGCACAATTTTGATAGAAAGTTTGTGATCGGCAAGGGAGGATTTGGGAATGTCTACAAAGGAACTCTCAGGAACGGCATGAAAGTTGCTGTAAAACGAAGCGAACCAGGCTCCGGCCAAGGCCTTCCAGAATTCCAAACTGAAATAACAGTCTTATCAAAAATTCGCCACCGCCATCTTGTTTCCTTAATTGGATATTGTGATGAACGGTATGAGATGATACTAGTGTATGATTTCATGGAAAAAGGGACTTTGAGGGATCACCTATACAAGTCAAAGTCACCCTGTTTGTCCTGGATACAGAGGCTTGAAATATGCATTGGTGCAGCAAGAGGTCTTCATTATCTACACGAAGGTTCAGCTGGCAGAATCATTCACCGTGATGTGAAGCCCACAAACATTTTGCTGGACAAAAATCATGTTGCCAAAGTTGCTGATTTTGGCCTTTCAAGATTGGGTACGCGTGATGAAAACCACATCAGCACAGCTGTTAAAGGAACGTTTGGTTATCTTGATCCTGAGTACTTCCGGTCACAACAATTAACAGAAAAATCTGATGTTTACTCAATTCGGTGTTGTTCTTTTCGAGGTTGTATGTGCAAGACCAGCCATCAATGCCTCACTCCCAAGAGAGCAAGTGAACCTGGCTGATTGGGCAATGCTTTGCAAGAACAAAGGGCTTCTTGAGGAGATCGTAGATCCTTTGATAAAGGTTCAGATCAGTCCAAACTCATTGAGGAAATTTGCTGAGATAGCTGAGAAATGTTTGCGGGAAGATGGTGATGACAGACCAACAATGGGCGATGTGTTGTGGGACTTGGAGTATGCATTACAGCTTCAACAAACTGCAAGGACGAGAGAGCCACATGAAGACAGTACAACCGATGCTTCATCTGCATTACCATTCCCTAATGTCAGGCGTTTTCCTTCATATAGCGTGTCGATGAACGAAGTTGATATGCACATTTTGAGAGACCAGGACAATTCAATCTCATCAGAAAGTAAAGTCTTCTCTCAGCTGGGAATTGAAGATGCCAGGTAAAGTTACCGAATTTAGGTTTCTTTAGCCTCTGCAATTTGTATTTGGTAAATATAATCTGGACAAGCTTGCTTTGCTTTCTCTGTTTATTAATTCTAATCTATTCTCTACGGTTTAAGGCAACTTATATTTTGTATAATTGGAATATATTTCAAGACAACAACTATGATTTTATTTTTAACTATTATAGATGGCTAAAAAACTATTAGGAATTTATTTAGGCCTTTTTTTAATTTTGAGATGTTAAGCAAATAAAACTATAATTGTGAAATTAAAATTTTGACCAAAAACATAAAGGTATTATAAACTTTTTCATCATATAATTGTAATTGTAGTGTAAAATTAACTTTCAAATCATTTTAAAAAGTTTTTTTTCCAAATACATTAGTTCTTAAGGGTGGACCCTTCACTTTTTATCACGCCACACTAATTCATAAATGTAATTGAGTAATATTTGTGTGAATGTCAGTCCGGTAAAGGAGTAAAAACAGCATATATGTTAACCAATGCAACAAATTTGTTTTTTGTAAAATACATATATTTAATAAAAAATGACAATATTGCAACAAATAAGCTTATTATAATATAAATTATTAAAACAATGCATTAAAAATTCTTTATAAAATTCTTTTTTATTTTAGTGATAGAAAATATGATATATGTTGTCAATTGTTAATATATAATTTTGTAATTTTTTAATACTAGTGACACTATTATAATATATTGACATAGTTTTCTTAATTTTTTTTAATAATAAGTTAAAGCAATACTAACATTACAAACATTTTAATCCGTAATGATTCTATATAATTTAGTCATTTCATAAAGTAAGTTTCTAAATCTAACTTTTGTGGTGTTCTTGGCCTCCTCAAACCATATACATTGTTATTTGGTTGTATCACATTTGACGTACCGTTATATATCCCTTTTTTTGTCTTTTCCTGATCCACCGTTAAGATCTACCCCAAAATTAGTTCAACGGCTAAGATACTTTTGTTGGGTTATTAACACTACAGTCCCTCATGTTTGCTACAAAGTTTAAAAAGTTCAAACGTTCAAAATTTTGATACATAAGTTATTTTAAATTTTTTACACTTAGGTGTATTGACCGAGTTAATTTCACCAATAAAATAACTCATTCTTATATTTGAAATAATATATTCAAATTAACACTCTTTCATGTTAAATAATTAATTTAACATATAGTAAAACCATGTATTAATTATGAAGCATATTTTATGATAAATGTGAATATGAATTTAATCTCTTGTTCTTAATTTGTAGCTAATATTTTCTTTTCATAATACTTATTCAATATATAGTCAATAATTTCAGTGTGTAGTAAAAATATATTAATTTATCAATTAATAATGTGTTTTTCAATTGCTTAATAAGACAGTACCAAAAGGTGACGCCAAAAAAAAAAAGCAATTGCTCTTCAGTTATTCTTATATCTAGAAGCTTGATGAATAAGTTTAGAAGTTTTCAATAAGGATTTGGTGGCAAAAGAATTTTATGAGTGGCACTTATTTAGATTTTTTTTTTTTTTACATCTCGTGCTCGATAACTTTGAGTTAGTGATGGAATTCAATTATTAATTGCTAGAGATATGGAACTGAAACTAGTGGGCATGTAAACAATTTAATCATATTTATATATAAATTTAATTTATTTATTTAGTAAAAAAAAAATTAATTTTTATCAAGGATATATATGACATTTGGTAGATGTACAGTGCAAATTTTCTTTTCAAAACGTTGATGATTGGTGTGTGAATTAGTAATTAGAAATACAGTCCAACCTTTTGATTTAGTTCACAAAATTAAAATGAGTAGGCTAATGAGTCGGAATTTAGGACTATCTATGTTTTTAATTTTATAATAAAATAGGGATTGCAGTGTAATTAATTAAAAAAAATAGAGTATGTTTTCACTGTAGTGGCATACCTAGACCCTACATATATTTATATTTACACTGCAGCCAGTGTCAATATAAAATCAGCATACAATTCTTAACCTGTTTTTGGATTCAGGTGATATTTATGACTTTTTAATTCACTAGTTGCTGTGAAATAGAGATTAAGTGGTAAATGATTCATTGGGCCTTCTTCGTGTGCTAATTTTTTGACTTTCTGTGGCGTATATGAATTTTGGAAAAATTTTAGAATATATTTATTGTACTATGTCATGATATTATTTATTGATTTTATGAGTTATTGATTTGTCACTCATACAACAAATAAATAATGTCATACAACTATCATACAACTATATAAGTAGTGGTTGTATAAATTCAATTATACATATTATACATGTATTAAATAATTATATACAATAGATGTATTATAAAATTTCCCTGCATCTTGAGTTGACTCTTAATGGAACCGATTATCAAATCATTGACGACTTTTCCAAGTCCACGGGGTCCCGCAAGCAAGAATTGAGGTTGACCCGACGACCAAGTGCATTCAATCAATTACTAGATATTTAATTATTTATCACTCACTGCGTTGATGCATGCACAAAAAATAATATAAAAGTAATGTATTTATCAGAAGATAAAAAAATTTATTATAAAATAAAAAGTACTTTACTATAAAATAAAGCCACCCATCATAAATGCTTGAAAGTGATAGGATATAAATTTTTTAAAGAATTTTTTAATAATTAAAAACTCATTATCGATTTGTAATAATTAGAAATTTTTAAAATTCAATCTGATCAACACAATTCGTCTTATTCGTAGAAATACAATGCACAAAATTTTTATTTATAGATTTTTTAATTAGATTGGATTTAAAATTGAAAAATCCAGAGTTTGTGGATTAGATGTGGATTTACTTTTATAAATTATTAGAAAGCCATGAATCCATAAAATATATATATATATATATCATTTAATTAAAAATAAAACTTGTAAATATAGAATTAATGCTTTCTAAGAATTAACTAAATTAAAATATAGATACATTAATACTAATAATTATATCTTATCCGATAATAATATAAAATAAAAACAATTAAATGAACCAATATTATTTCTCAAACAGTTAATTTTTATAATTTTAATTAATTTTCATTTATCGAAACAAATAATATTTTTTTTCTTTTCGGTGTGTTATATTTTGAATGTATTTTTTAGTTTTATTTAAAAAATTAATTCATTTAATCTTATTCAATTTTGAATTTGATCGGTAATAAAATAATTTTTATATTAAATTTTTTTTATTTAATTAGTTTATGAATTAGAAAGAATTAGTCCGTAAATCAATCTATAAAATAGTGGATTTGATATGAATTGAGTCAAGAGTTAAATTTGCATCTGATCCGCAGACATATGGATTAGAATTAAATTGAATTTTACTAATTTATAGATGAGATTGGATTGAAAATTTATAATCCATAAAATCATGAATCGGATATAAATTGATGTTCAATCTACAAAATCTTATTCGAAAACAACACTAGAAATAATCATTTGATCGATCTCAACGGATCGCTCTGCGATCTTCAATATTTTTGTGGCCTCATGGTGTGTTTGATATTATTTGATATTTTCCGTATTACAAAAATGAAAATCAAGAAAATATATTTGGGCGGCCTGTAAATTAGCGTTTTCCACTTCTAAAGCACCGCAGAGAATAGTTTGAAGAAAAATGGGGTTTGTCGGTTGGTTGTCTCCCAGCAAGGCCCACAAACAACCTTTTTCTACATTCTTTTTAGCAATTCTCTTGGTACAACAATCCTTTATTAGAAAATTTTGAAAATTTTTCTACTATTTTTTTTTTTGAAAAGGATAAACACACCCCCAACATTTCCAACATTTAGGTAAAGAGATAAAAATCTCTCTTAGATTTCAAAAAAGATATTTACACCCCAATTTATTATAGTTTTACCATTATACCATTCTAGCATATAAAAAAAATAATTAAATTATCCAATTTGTCTATATATTATTAATAAAATTATAAATATACCCTCATTGCATCATTCTTCTATTTAAATTTTTATCAATAATCAATTTTCAAAAAAGACACCTACACACTTAAAAAAATTTGTAAATAAATTATAATTTTAAAAATAAAATTGGTTATTAATACCATAATAAATAACATAGAAAATTAGTTATAAATATACAAGTTTAAATAATTGACATGTTATTTATTATGGTATTAATAACCAATTTTATTTTTAAAATTATAATTTATTTACAATTTTTTTAGGTGTATAGATTTTTTTTTAAATTGGTTATTGATAAAAATTTAAATAGAGGAATTGAGCAATAAAGGTATATTTATAATTTTTTTTATAATATCCAACTTGTTTATTTATAATTTTATTAACAATATATAGATAAATTGGACAATCTAATAAATTTTTTTATATGCTAGAAGGGTATAATGGTAAAATTATAATAAAATGGGGTGTAAATGTCTTTTTTAAAACGTTAGGGGATTTTTGTCCCTTTGCCTAAACGTTGGGGGTGTGTTTGTCCTTTTCCCTTTTTTTCCCCTCTCTATCAAATTTGTACGTAAGTATCTTGTTTAATTTTATTTGTAAATTGTTTGTTTTCACAAACCCAGTTCCATGTGCATGCGATTTTTAGTTTGTACATGTTATTTCCTTTTTTTAGATTGGTTTTTGAACATTATCATAAAGCATTAGTTATAGAAATTTTAAATTTTTTTATGGAAATAACTAAATGCTATTCTTTTTAACACTTGCCCAGTTACTTTTTCTTAAATTAACTCCAGTTTTTATTAAAAAGATTGAGGAAACAAAAAGAGAGAAAAAAATCGCTGATCCTCGTCTATTCTTTTTTTTTTTTTAATTTTTTTATCGGTGATCCTTCTAAATCTTGCCTGCATTAATTAGTTTGAACCTTTGTATCTTCGACTCTTTGTGCAGCAACATGTTACGAATCTTCCCTATACTTTCAAAATCCATGTGCATAATCAGCACATGATGTTTGCGACTCTTCCCTGCTGGCCTAAAGTCGACCTTGGCATTTTCCTAAACATATTCATTTGATCCTCGATCTCAATGGATCATTTGCAATCTTCATTATGTTTGTCGATCACTCTGGCAGCAGTGGGAATCTTGGGCTTGATTTTCTACTGTGTGAGGAGAAAACCCAGAAGCAAAGGTAAAAGTTTCTCAATTAATTGCACGATTGTGAGAGTTGAATAAATGTACACATCTTAACTATAATCCAGGAAACTAATTTAAAAAGGATAGAGATTCCTAATGTGCATTAGATCCTTCCAAAAAAAAAAAAACACATCAGGCCCATTTGAAATGGTTATGCTTCAATATTTTTCTTTTATAGAATGCAGTTATGCATCAACTTAATTTTCAAATCTCATAGTTTATAGAGCATCACTTACTTACAATAAAAATATGCTGGAATCAAAATGAACTTTAATCGTAATGAGCTGGAATTATAGTAGAGAATAAAAATTAAAATAAGTTGATTATATGACCTACAAAAATAATAATCAGAATTAATAATATTCTCATTAATGTCTTTACTTTGTCTTATAATTAAAGTAGATTATTAAAAAGTTATAAAAATGCCATTAGTTAAAATTATCTATTTTTTAATAACAAAATAAATAAATAAACTTCTTAAAAGAAAGTCTATGCATGTTTATTACAATAATAATAATAATTCTGATTTTAGTTCCTAGTAGAATTAAAAAGTTTTAAGAGGTTATATATTATAATTATGCTCTGCCTACTCATTACCATTTTAGTATTTTAAATAGAAACAATTTAAAAGTAGTCCTCTGTCTTTCAACCAGAGGAAACAAAAAAAAAAAAAAAGGAAAGAAAAAGAAAACAAGTACGCTTTTATGGTCCATTTGTAATGGAAATGCTTCAACCTTTTTTGACTTTTGAAACGCGGGTTCTAAAACATTTCTTGCTTCATTAAAAGAGTAGAACAAATAAGATGGACCCAAATTCCCAAAACAGACAATAAAAGGTGCTTACCAGAGTCCAGTAAGTGTCCATAATTTGTCAACATACGAGTCAAAAACTGGTAATGCATGTATATATATAATTTTTAGTGACCGTGCTAATTTTAGCTAAATATTTCACCTTCGCGTGTATCACGCGTAAACTCTAGTAACTGAGACCTGGGTAAGTTCTGAAGAATATACAAATCCCATGAATAATTCTGCTTGACACTGATTGGGTATAGTTAAAGTTTTTTTTTTAATATGTTTCACAATTATCTTACTGCCAAGTTTATTCTTAAAATTGTTCTTCTTCCTATTAAACACTCATTATTGATTTGGAATAATCAATTGATCGATCTCAATGGATCGCTTTGCAGTCTTCATTAGTTTTGTTGCCTCGGTATCTGCTGTCTTCTTGATGTTAGCATTGACGTTTGGTTTATCTAGTAAATATTTCTTTTATAGTCCACTAGCAATTTCTTTCTTAATCTTGTCGATCACTCTGGCAGCAGTGGCCATTTTGGGCTTGATTTTCTATGGTGTGAGGAGAAAGCCCAGAAGCAGAGGTAAAAGTTTCTCATTTAATTGCACGATTTTGAGAGTTGAATATACGTACACATAGGTACGTATCTTAATTAAAGCTTTAATTTCTTCACCATTCAGGCGAGAATTTGATGATGTTTGATTTGGATTTGAACCTGAAAGCCGATCCCGCAAACAATAAACGGACAAAAGGAAGCAAAAAGAAGGAAGTTGATCAATTGCCCTTATTCAGTTTTTCCAGTGTTTCTACTGCAACAAATAAATTCTCCGACGCAAATAGGCTCGGAGAGGGTGGTTTTGGACCTGTTTATACGGTAATAAAGACATCAATTCCTTTGGAGCAGTAATTTCCTTGTTAACAGAAATATAAGTGTACCATTTTCAGGGAGTGTTAAAAAACGGAGATGAGATAGCAGTGAAAATGCTTTCAGGAAGGTCTGGACAAGGATTGCGAGAGGTAAAAAATGAAGCTTCAGTGATAGCCAAGGTTCAGCACAAGAATCTTGTTAGACTTTTGGGCTGCTGCATTGATAGAGATGAGAAGATTCCGATCTATGAATACATGCCAGTGATAAGTTAAGTGCATGACTAGCCATCACCGATAAGTTTAAGTTGTCTCAATAAAAATTAAGCAACCACCTTATATTTAAAAGAGCATTTGAAAACTAATAAATTTACTATTGAATTACTTTTTAATCAAAATAAATTATAAATTATCATTACAGCAACATCCACAAACCCAAATATCTAAAAAATAATAATTCTCAAAAAACATAAAGCTAAAAAACTTTTGAAAATTTCTTTAAAAAACTAATAAATAACTAACTTCCTTTTGTAATATTCCTTGTTTATCTTTTTATAACTTTGTTGGGCTACATTTAGAAATTTAAAAAATTAAATTGACTCCCTTGCATTTCAAGGGTGATATTGGTATTTTATAGGTAAACTAACATATTTTATGTATAAGCAAACTAACATGTCAATTAATACTAAAAACATAAGGATCTCCCTGTAACTTAGGGTTTGCCGAAACATAAATGTAGTGAAAAAGTAAAGTTTTATAATGATAAAATAATAAAGTGTTACAACCTAATGCTTCTTACATATTTTTTATTTTGAAATTTCATCTTTTTTAATTTTACAATTTTCTGAAGTACTAAAAGGTTAATAACCCATATTTTATTTATTTATTCTATATTAAATATATATTAAATAGAAAAATATTGTTTACATTTATAAATTTTCGTGTGTTTAAAAAAGTTTATGTGATATTACATTGGTGTCCTTATACCGTCACTCATTTTTATGATTAAACTAAGTCAACAGATCAAATTTTAAAAATTTAAAACAACATGAGTTATATAAATAAATATTTAAAAAAAATTAGCCTTTATTATAATGTAATAAACTGTAGGGGCTGCATTTTTAATAACTAATTGAATATATCTAAGTCCTTCCATAATTAAGCTATTAGATCTATTGATTGAATCAGAAAAGGGTAACGTTTGGGGTACCTTGCAGCTGTTGCAAGGTAGCTGGACCCTATTTATAATACAGCGCTGCTATTTACCCGAGTTAAACCCCGAAAATCCCCAAAACGATGTTGTTTTCGCTGTGATCTGTTGCCTTTTAATTTCCAAATGAACCGTTTTGATTCAACTCTCACGCGAGTTCTCCAGCCACAATTGCCATCACCCACAAAATCTTCTCCAGCCACAATTGCGATCGCTCACAGACAACAGACCACAGCCATCACGCGAGCCACAGACGACGGACCACAGCCAATCAGCCATCACGCGAGGTCTCCGTTGCCATCACTGACAATCACACGACAGCCGACACTCACAAAGCTAACACGAACGACACTCACAACGCTGGAATTGTATCACACACACAAATCAACAACAACGCTGCTGGAATTGTATCAATAATTCCAGCAGCAACAATTCCAGCAGCAAAAAAAGTATCACACACACACAAACACAAATCTCAATCAACCAAATTATCACACACACACACAAATCAGCAACAATTCCAGCAGCAAAAAAAGTATCACACACACACACAAACACAAATCCCAATAAGCTTTGTGAGTGTTGGTTGTCGTGTGACTGTCGGTGATGGCAACGGCGACCTCGATCGCGTGATGGCTGTGGTTGGTCCTCTTTGGCTCCCGTGATGGCTATGAGAACTTGAGGAATGCTTCATGAAAACGGTTCGTTTTGGAGCTTCATTCAGGGTGTTTTCAATTTAGCTAAGTCTTTCCAAACGAAAGGAAAAAAATTTCCAAACGGTGAGTTTTCTATTTAAGTAAAACGGTGAGTTTCATTCGGGGTGCAAGTTGGGGTAAATAACTTTTTCCTTTATAATATGGTTGGAATGGAAAGAAATTAAAACTAGGTGCCACGCAGTGAAACCATTCGGACTCAGCATTGAAACATTTTCAGGTGGTTTAGCTTCTAGAATATCGAATAGGCCTGGGCTTTACATCGTCGGCCCAGATGGGGAATCAGGAAGCCATTAGGCTTTTAAGGCCTACGTTCCTCTGGATTATTACTGGCTCCTAGCTTCTTACTGGGTCAAAATGTCTGTGCGGGCTAGTTTCATAGCCATTTAAAAGCAAAACACGACCCCCAACCACCAGGTCAACGTTTCCGGACTTGGAGAATTTTCATCTCCTTCAGCTTGTTATATGAAAAATATTAAAATCTGAAAGAGACACGACATAAACAAATAAATAAAAGAAATTTTGCTAACAAATATCCACATCCTCCTCTTGATTTCCGTGATCAGATAGTGTCAATCACTAGTGCTGAGGAGACTTTTCATTCTGCCTGATATGTTACAACTTGACTTCCTTTCTTCTTGTAAACAGAAGCTTCAAGTCAACCAAAGCCTTTCATAGAGTTCAAAAATCGTCTTTTGCTTTCGTTGATGCCACGAAAGTCTCTTTCACCCTTGTTAAAATAATCTCGCCTCACTGTGCAGTATCAGTTTAACCTGTATATGATATTTTCCAAGTACCAGGTTTTCGAAGCCTTCACAGGATCAGCATTCGAGGCCTTCAGGAATCGGATATAGGATGAAAAATATATAGCATGCCAATATGCCATGGATTCAGCATATAGACAAAGTCTGCTGCCTTAACCCATTAGTAGACTGCAAGGAGTGCCATTATTGTAGAATTCCTACCATTGTGGGGCCTTCTGCTTCACCCACCAAATGCAAGAGGACATACAATTCGTTTAGCCAGTTTCTGAATTTTCCACGGGTCCACATTTATTTTGGCTTATATAATTGGCCTGTATATAGTCAGCTAAGTCAAAATCAAGGGGCAAGAGCATCTTCTAATGGTGGGCACCAATTTCTCTCGTGTCATATTTTTTGTTTTCCTTCATAAAATTATGTGATAACTATATTTTCTTTCCCGGATTTTCATGTTTGATTTTTCAACTATGTTGACTCGAGTCTTCTCTGCCAAAATGGATATCATATAAGCATCTTTCAACCACAAAGTCTTCAAAGTTCACAGAGATTAGCTTTCCTCCACCTGAATTCATGGCAAAGATTCAAACCAAGAAAGTCCTCAAATCTTCATCCCCTCTCATTTTTCTCCTCCATCTCTTGTCAGTTGGACTTACTTGTGCAGCATATAGTCTTCCAGACAAGTATTTCATCAACTGTGGTTCAGACACCGACATGAATTCTGGCAATCGGATATTCAGAGGGGACCTGAATTCAGATTCCATCTCTTTTTCAAAGCAGAGCCATCCTGTTAAAAACGGCAGCCAGTTACCAGATACATTAGCTCTCTATCAAACAGCAAGAGTTTTCAATCAATTATCTTACTACGAATTCGATATCAGAAGTGACGGCACTCATCTAGTACGCCTTCATTTCTTTGCTTTCTCCTTTGCGATCAATCTCTATAGAGCTGTTTTCAACGTTTCCACTTCCCATCCCTTTGTGCTGTTGCATAATTTTAATGTCCAAAAGAGTAGCCAGTCTCCGGTAATAAAGGACTTCTTTCTTAGCATCAATCAAGGCAAATTCTGTGTCTACTTTAGGCCCCAAGAATCATCTTTCGCGTTTGTTAGTGCCATTGAAGTCTTCCCTGTAGACCCTTTACCTCTAAGTTTCATTCCTGATGAGGCTTCACATGTTGGTCCTATAGGAATTAAGACTAATGATTACCGGGGAATTCACTCAAAGGCTCTACAGACAATTTTTAGGATCAATGTTGGTGGCCATATGATTTCGCAAGAGAATGACACTCTAGGGAGGAACTGGATTCCTGATGATAGTTATCTCTACAATCCAGATACAGCAAAACCTTTTGAGTCTACAGCTAATCTTAACTATGGCTATCGGGGAATAGTTAGTGAATACACTGCTCCGGATTCTGTTTACCAGACTGCAAAGCAGATGAATATAACTAACAGTAGGCTTTCTAATAACTTCAACATAACATGGTGTTTTAACGTGAGTAAGAATGCTAGGCACTTTGTTCGGGTTCATTTCTGTGACATTGTTAGCCCATCTCCGAATGTTTTCAAATTTTTTCTCTATATCGATGGCACCTATTCGCAAGAAATCAACCCGTACACAGCAGATATTTACCAGACTGCAACACCTTTTTATTTTGATTTCGAGGTTGATTCGAATGATCGTGGAATTATGAACATCAGTGTAGGCCCTAAAGCAGAAGCAGGGAGTAAGCCTGATGCATATTTGAATGGGCTTGAGATAATGGAGATTATGGAGAAATCGGGTACAGTTCCTGTGGTGAATGGACATAAGAACAAGCATGTCATGGTTGTAGTTGGCTCAGTGCTTGGAGGTTTGCTTCTGATTTGCATATTGGCAGTTGTATTGTTTTTTGTTTTGAGATACAGAAAGCAAAAGCCTGATGAATTTCCTTTGGCTTTGGAGTTGTCTCCATTACATGTGTGTAAAGGAGGGAGTTCTCATGGTAAGGTGCCTGAGGGAACTGGCGGCTCCCCAATGCCTAATGTAGACCTTGGATTAAAAATTCCTTTTGTAGAAATTCAGTTTGCGACGCACAATTTTGATAGAAAGTTAGTGATCGGCAAGGGAGGCTTTGGGAATGTCTACAAAGGAACTCTCAGGAACGGCATGAAAGTTGCTGTAAAACGAAGCGAACCAGGCTCAGGCCAAGGCCTTTCAGAATTCCAAACTGAAATAATAGTCTTATCAAAAATTCGCCACCGCCATCTTGTTTCCTTAATTGGGTATTGTGATGAACGGTCTGAGATGATACTAGTGTATGAGTTCATGGAAAAAGGGACTTTGAGGGATCACCTATACAAGTCAAAGTCGCCCTGTTTGTCCTGGATACAGAGGCTTGAAATATGCATTGGTGCAGCAAGAGGTCTTCATTATCTACACGAAGGTTCAGCTGGCAGAATCATTCACCGTGATGTGAAGTCCACAAACATTTTGCTGGACAAAAATCATGTTGCCAAAGTTGCTGATTTTGGCCTTTCAAGATTGGGTACGCGTGATGAAAACCACGTCAGCACAGCTGTTAAAGGAACTTTTGGTTATCTTGATCCTGAGTACTTCCGGTCACAACAATTAACAGACAAATCTGATGTTTTCTCATTTGGTGTTGTCCTTTTCGAGGTTCTATGTGCAAGACCAGCCATCAATGCCTCACTCCCAAGAGAGCAAGTGAACCTGGCTGATTGGGCAATGCTTTGCAAGAACAAAGGGCATCTTGAGGAGATCGTAGATCCTTTGATAAAGGTTCAGATCAGTCCAAACTCATTGAGGAAATTTGCTGAGATAGCTGAGAAATGTTTGCGGGATGATGGTGATGACAGACCAACAATGCGCGATGTGTTGTGGGACTTGGAGTATGCATTACAGCTTCAACAAACTGCAAGGACAAGAGAGCCACATGAAGACAGTATAAACGATGCTTCATCTGCATTACCATTCCCTAATGTCAGGCGTTTTCCTTCATATAGCGTGTCGATGAACGAAGTTGATATGCCCATTTTGAGAGACCAGGACACTTCAATCTCATCCGAAAGCAAAGTCTTCTCTCAGCTGGGAATTGCAGATGCCAGGTAAAGTTACCGAATTTAGGTTTCTTTAGCCTCTGCAATTTGTATTAGGTAAATATAATCTGGACAAGCTTGCTCTGCTTTCTCTGTTTATTAATTCTCATCTATTCTCTGTGTTTTAAGGCAACTTATATGATGCACTCTGTTACGAAACTTGCTTAGTTTGTAAGAAATTTTGTATAATTGGAATATGTTTTAAGACAACTATGATTTTATTTTCAACTATTATAGATGGCTAAAAGACTATTAGGAGTTTAATTAGGCCTTTGTTTAATTTTGAGACGTTAAGCGAATAAAACGATAATTGTAAAATTCTAATTTTGACCAAGAAAATAATGGTAATATAAAGTTTTTCATCATATAATTATATCATAAAATTAACTTAACTTTCAAATTATTTTAAAATTTTTTTGTCAAATACATTAGTACTCAAGGGCGGACCCTTGACTTTTTATCATGCCATGCTAATTTATAAATTTAATTGAGTAATATTTGTGTCAATGTCAGTCTGGTAAAGGAGTAAAAACAGCATATATGTTAAGCAACGCAACAATAAATTTTTTAGTAAAATACATATACTTAATTAAGAATGACAACATTGCAACAAATAAGCTTATTAGAATATAAATTATTAAAACAGTACAGTAAAAAATTATTTATGAAACTCTTTATTATTTTAGTGATAGAAAATATGATATATGTTGTCAATTGTTAATATATAATTTTGTAAATTTTTAATACTAGCGACACTATTATAATATATTGACATACTTTTTTTTCCATTTATACTGAACTATAATTTTTTTTATAATAGGTTAAAACAATACTAACAATACTAACATTTTAATTCATAATGATTCTAATTTATTTAATAAATATATAATTTAATTATTTCATAAAATAAGTTTCTAACTCTAATTAGGAAGGGCGCCAAAAAAAAAAAAAAAAAAAAAAAAGGCGTGCTATGAACTAATGAAATTTTACTTAAAAACTTTTGTGGTGTTCTTGGCCTCCTCAAACTATTTATATGGTTGGTTGATTGTATCACGTTTGATGTACCGTAACATATCTCTTTTTTTGTCTTTTCCTGATCCACTGTTAAGATCTAGCCCAAACTTAATTCAACGGCTAAAATGTCTGTTGGATTATTAACACTACAGTCCCTAATGTTTGCTACAAAATTAAAAAAAGTAAAAACGTTCAAACTTTTGACATATAAGTCCACAATATTTTAAATTTTTTTACACTTAGGTATATTAACCTAGTTAATTTGATCGATAAAATGACTTATTTTATATTTGAAATAATATATTCAAATTAACACTCTTTCTTATTAAATAATTATTTAATATATAGTAAACCCATGTATTAATTTAATATAATTAATACATAGTAAAATGACTTATTAAATAATTAATTTAGTATATAGTAAACTCATTATAAATGTGAATATGAATTTAATCTCTTGTTCTTAATTTGTAGCTAATATTTTTTTTTCATAATACTTTTTCAATATATAGTCAATAATTTCAATACGTTGTAAAAATATATTAAGTTATCAATTAATAAGGTGTTTTGGTATTGCTTAATAAGACAGTACCAAAAAAGGTGAGGCCCAAAGAAAAAAAAAATTGCTCTTCATTTAGTCATACATCTAGAACTTGATGAGCAAGTTTAGAAGTTTTCAATGAGGATTTGGTGCCAAAACAATTTTATGCCCCACATTAATTTAGAATTTTTTTTTTTTTTTTTTTTTTTTGCATCTCATGCTCAATAACTTTGAGTCAGTGATGGAATTCAATTGTTAATTGCTAGAGACATGGAATTGAAACTAGTGGGCATGTAAACAGTTTAATTAGTTTTTTTATTTAATTAATTTATTTAGTAAAAATAAAAATTAGTTTTTATCAAGGATATATATGACATTTAGGTAGATGTACAGAGTAAATTTTCTTTTTAAAACATTGATGATTGGTGTGTGAATTAGTAATTAGAAAAATAGCCCCACCTTTTGATTTAAGTTCAAAAAATTAAAATAAGTAGGACTAACAAGCCAGAATTTAGGACTATCTGATTTTTTTTTAATTTTATAATAAAATAGGAATTGCAATGTAATTAATTCAAAAAAATTAAAAAAAAATGGAGTATGTTACCATTGTAATAACATAGCTAGATCCTACATATATTTATATTTATATTCAATAATTACTTGTTATAGCTCCTAATAGCTACACAAGATATTTCGAGAAGAACTTGATAAATCGGACTTGAAAGAACAAATCAGATTTAATCTAACAAGAAAGAAATCACAAGAATCAGACTCAGAGCACAGTTTCAAGTGCACAACTTGATGAAGGAAAAAACTGCTCTTTTATTAATCTCAACAATCGAATTACAGGCTGATAACAAAGAAGAAATTACAAGAATCACAAAGAACCAAATTGCAAGCAAAATGAACAAGAAATGAAGAAGATATCAATATGATATCAGAGGCTAGTCACAAGTGCCTTTTATTCTGATCTTTCTGGAAAACGTCATAACGAACTCTTAATGAATTCTACCACATCAGCATAAGTTTTTCAACAAGGCCCCTCCAACTGAAGTCGATATGCACACTGCCCCAAGAATTCTTCAAATCTTGCATTTAAACCCAACATACTAGCAACTTATTTCCTCACATGGATTGTTGAGTTGTGTCCCACATTGGCTAGTAAAGGGGAGATATTTGAGTTTATAAGGAGGTAGGTCACTCTACCCAATAGGCTAGTTTTTTAGGTTAGATACTTAGAAATTTTATATTAAGTTCCCCCAACAAGTGGTATCAGAGCTAAACCCTAGTAGTCGGAATGTGGCGGTGAAACAACTCAGGTATGTCGGACAAAAAGACCGGAGTCTGACGGTGGTTTCGTCCGAGAAGGAATTGTTGAGTTGTGTCCTACATTGGCTAGTAAAATGAAAATACTTAGGTTTATAACAAGGTAGGTCACTCCACCTAATAAACTAGTCTTTTGAATTAGATATTTAGAAATCTTATGCTAAGTCCCCAACATTACTAATCACATCTTTCTAAGTAGCTAGTGTAAATATCAAATCAGCATACAATTCTTAACCTATTTTTGTATTCAGGTGATATTTATGACTTTTTAACTCACTAGTTGTTGTGAAATAGAGTAATCAACGAGCTAGAGATTACGTGGTAAATGATTCATTGGTCCTTCTTCATATGCTAATTTTCTGACGCGTATATGAATCTTGAGTTGACTCTTAAAGAACCAATTATCAAACGATGAAAGACTTTACCAAGTCTACGGGGTCCCGCAAGCATGAATTGAGTTTGACGCGGCGACCATTTGCATTCAATGTATTGATGCGTGAAAAAAATATATTTATTTATTAGAAGACAAAAAAATTATTATAAAAGAAAAAAATACTTTACTATAAAATAAACCCACCCCATAATAAATGCTTGAAAGTGATTGGATATAAATTTTTTAAATAATTTTTTAACAATTAAAAACTCATTATTAATTTGTAATAATTAGGGTAATTCAGAATCCAATTCGATCTACTTAATCTGTCTTATTCGTAGAAATGCAATTTTTATGTGGATTGGATTGGATTAAAAATTAAAAAATCTATGATTGGTGGATTAGATATGCATTTACTTTTATAAATCCGTGAATCCGCAAAAAAAAAAATTATTTAATTAAAAAATAAAACTTATAAATGTGGCATTAGTACTTACTAATAATTAAATAAATTAAAATATAGTTACATTAACATCATATTATATCAAATATGATAATAATATATGAAATAAAAATAATTAAATGAACAAATATAACTTCTCAAACTGTTAATTTTCATGTGTCGAAATAAATAAGATTTTTTCTTTTAAGTGTGTTATATTTTGAAACTTTGAATGTATTTTTTTGTTTTATTTAAAAAATTAATTAATTTAATCTTATTTAATTTTATTGATCGGTAGTAAAATCATTTTTATATTAAATTTTTTTATTTAATTAGTTTATGGATTGAGCATAATTAAAAAATTTTAGTCCGCAAAACAATCCATAAAATGGTGGATTGAATATGAATTAAGTCAAATCTGCATCCGATCTGCAAACATATAAATTATATTTAAGTTGAATTTCACCAATTTATGAATATAATATAATTAAAAATTTATAATTTATAAAATCATGAATCGGATATGAATTGATATCAAATCCACAAAATTCAATCCGCAAACACCCTTAGAAATAATCATTTGATCGATCTCAACTGATCGCTTTGCGATCTTCAATATTTTTGTTGCCTCATGGTGTGTTTGATATTATTTGATATTTTCCGTATTGCAAAAATGAAAATCAAGAAAATATATTTGGGGGGCCTGGAAATTGGCCTTTTCCACTTCTAAAGCACTGCAGAGAAGAGTTTGAAAAAAAATGGGGTTTGTCGGTTGGCTGTCTCCCAGCCAGGCCCACAAACTACTTTTTTCTGCATTCTTTTTAGCAACCCTCTTGGTACAGCAACCGTTTATTTGTAAATTTTGAAAAATTTTCTACCATTTTTTTCCCTCTTTGTCAAATTTTTGCGTACGTATCTCTCTAGTATAATATCCGATTTTTTTTCCCTTCTTTTCCAAATCTTATTTAATAAGAACTGGAGTTAATTTTATTTGCAAATTGTTTGTTTTGACAAACACGGTTCCATGTGTATATGATTTTTAGTTTGTACATGTTATTTCCTTTTTTTAGATGAGATTTTTGAACATTATCATAAAGCATTAGTTATAGAAATTTAAAATTTTTTTATGGTAATAACTAAATGCTATTCTTTTTAATACTTGCCCATTTACTTTTTCTTAAACTAACTCCAGTTTTTATGAAACAAGATCAAGGGAAAAAAAAAGAGGAAAAAATAGCTGATCCTCGTCTATTCTTTTTTTTTTTTTTAAAAAAAAGATTTATCGCTGATCCTTCTAAATCTTGCCTGCATTAATTAGTTTGAACTTTTGTATCTTCGATTCTTTGTCCAACAACATGTTACGAATCTTCGCTGTACTTTCAAAATCCATGTGCATAATCAGCACATGATGTTTACGACTCTTCCCTGCTGACCTGAAGTCGTCCTTGGCATTTTTCTAAACGTGTTCATTTGATCCTTGATCTCAATGGATCATTTGCAATCCTCATTATGTTTGTTGCCTTGGTGTCTGCTGTCTTCTTGATATTAGCATTCACTTTTGGTTTATCTAGAGGAGTAGGTTCAGCTTCTTTTATCATCTTGTTATTATTGTCGATCACCTGGCCGCAGTGGGCATCTTAGGCTTGATTTTCTACCGCGTGAGGAGAGTTGAATAAATGTACATATATTAACTACAATCTAGGAAACTAATTTAAATAGGATAAGGATTCTTAATGTGCATTAGATCCTTCTAAAAAAAAAAGAAAAAGAAAAAAACACCTTCAAGTTCATTTGAAATGGTTATACTTACTTCAATATTTTTCTTTTATAGAACGTAGTTATGCATCAACTTAATTTTCAAATCTCACTATTCATGGAGCGTCACGTATTGACAATTTGAATATGTTAAAATCGAAATAAATCGTAATCGTAATAAGTTGAATTAGAGTGGAGAATGAAAATCAGAATAAGTTGATTATTTGAAATACAACAATAATAATAAGAATCAACAATATATCCATTAATATATTTACTTTATCTTATAATTGGAGTAAATTGTTAACAAGTTATAAAAATGCAGTTACTTAAAATTATCTATTTTCCATTAACAAAATAAATAAATAAACTTTTTAAAAGAAGTATATGCATGTTTATTATAATAGTAATAGTAATAATAATAATAATTCTGATTTTAGTTCCTAGTAAAATTCAAAAGTTTTAAGAGGTTACATATTATAATTATGCTCTGCCTACGCATTACCACTTTAGAATTTTAAATAGAAATTATTTAAAGCAGTCCTTTGCCTTTCAAACGGAGGGGAAAAAAAGAAAGAAAGAAAAATTAAACAAGTACACATTTATGGTCCATTTGTAATGGAAATGCTTCTACCTTTTTTGACTTTTGAAACGCGGGTTCTAAATATACTTCTTATTTCATTAAAAGAGGGTACAAATAAGAGTCCAGTGAGTATCCATAATTTGTCAACATACGAGTCAAAAACTGGTAATGTATGTATATATATAATTGTAGAGACCATGCTAATTTTAGCTAAATATTTCACCTTCGCGTGTATCACGCGTAAACTCTAGTAACTGAGACTTGGGAAAGTTCTGAAGAATATACAAACCCCATGAATAATTCTGCTTGACACTGATTGGGTATAATTAAAGTTTTTTTTTAATATGTTTAACAATTATCTTACTGCCAAGTTTATTCTTAAAATTGTTCTTCTTATCATTAAACACTCATTATTGATTTGGAATAATCATATGATCGATCTCAATGGATCGCTTTGCAGTCTTCATTATTTTTGTTGCCTTCGTGTCTACTGTCTTCTTGATATTAGCATTGACTTTTGGTTTGTCTAGTGGTTATTTTTTTTACAGTCCACTAGCAATTTCTTGCTTAGTCTTGTCGATCACTCTGGCAGCAGTGGTCATTTTAGGCTTGATTTTCTATTGTGTGAGGAGAAAGCCCAGAAACAGAGGTAAAAGTTTCTCATTTCATTACACGATTTTGAGAGTTGAATATACTTACATACCTATACATATGTTAATTAAAGCTTTAATTTCTGCACCATTCAGGGGAGGATTTGATGATGTTTGATTTGGATTTGAACCTGAAAGCCGATCCCGTAAACAATAAAAGGACAAAAGGAAGCAAAAGGAAGGAAGTTGATCAATTGCCCTTATTCAGTTTTTCCAGTGTTTCTACCGCAACAAATAAATTCTCGGACGCAAATAAGCTCGGAGAGGGTGGTTTTGGACCTGTTTATAAGGTAATTGAGACATCATTTTTTTTGGAACAATAGTTTCATTATTAATAGAACTATAAATATACCATTTTCAGGGAGTATTGAAAAATGGAGATGAGATAGCAGTGAAAAGGCTTTCAGGAAGATCTGGACAAGGACTGCGAGAGTTAAAAAATGAAGCTTCAGTGATAGCCAAGGTTCAGCACAAGAATCTTGTTAGACTTTTGGGCTGCTGCATTGATAGAGATGAGAAGATTCTGATCTATGAATACATGCCTAACAAAAGCTTGGACTTCTTTCTTTTTGGTTAGTTTCAATCGGCTATTTTTAAGTTAAATGGTTAACATCATCGAATTATCATTATTTTTTTAATAAAAAAATTAAGTCACTAGATACAAATAATTAGATTATGCGGTCTACATTTTTTGTTCGTGCATAATGACATTTAGTTTTATTTGCTGAAAACTATATAGACCCAAGCAAGCGAATATTACTAGATTGGGGAACGCGTGTTCTTATTGTTGAAGGGATAGCTCAAGGGCTTCTTTATCTTCATCAATACTCTAGAGTGCGAATTATCCATCGAGATCTGAAAGCTAGTAATATCTTGTTGGATAAAGACATGAATCCCAAAATATCTGATTTTGGAATGGCAAGAATTTGTGGAGGAAATGAGTTACAAGCAAATACTAGTAGGATCGTTGGGACTTAGTAAGTAAATGACACAAACCAAAATTAAAGTGATTAAGTTATCCATAAATTACTGATTATTATTTATTAATTATTGAATTACAGTGGTTATATGTCCCCGGAATACGCACTCGAAGGAATATTTTCAATTAAATCCGATGTGTTTAGCTTTGGAGTATTGTTGCTTGAGATTTTGAGTGGTAAGAAGAACACTGGATTTTATCGAACCGACTCTCTCAATCTGCTAGGTTATGTAAGTAACAAAAGCAGTTACACATATTCTAATTATGTGGTTTTAAGTGTAAATATTATATTCCTGAGTATGCTCGGGTGAGGATGCACACTTCGTACTTTTACAGTGCTGTAAAGTATGAGAAAATTCGTGCTTACACCCACACCAAAGCGTTTTCAGTATATTCTGTATATCAAGTGCACAACTGTCTAATAACATCGTATGGTTGTTTAGGCATCGGATCTGTGGACAAGCAACAGGACACTGGAGTTGACTGATGCAATATTAGAGGATGAATCCTCCAAGCAGATGCTGTTAAGATATGTGAACATAGCACTCCTTTGTGTAGAAGAAAGTGCTGATGATAGACCCACCATGATTGATGTTGTATCGATGCTTACAAATGAAGCTGCAGCATTACTTCCTCCGAAACAACCTGCTTTTTCATATGTAAGAAACACTGTGACTTCAACATCGTCCACCGGCAAGGTAGAAGATTGTTCAGTCAACCAAGTGACGATTTCAATTTTAGAAGCGCGCTAATTTTTATTTTAATGTATGCCGACTCCTTTTAATTAAGCTTGCATGTTGCATTCAATCCATTGGACTCACCATTTGGTATTTAGGCTTGTTATTATACGTATAGATTCATATCTATTTTCTTTTTCTTTTTCTTTTTTCTTGGTATTTCAAATTAAAAAAAAAATGTTAGCCCAGATACAAAGTTTCAGGAATCTACTCATACAAATTCAAAATATCTCAAAAATGTAGAAATAAATTTCAAGGAGCGTGTCAGGAGTTTGATTATGTGGCTGTTAGTCAATTTTATTTGGTTGGACTTATTCAGATGGTTTTAAGGAGTTTTATTTTAGCTCATTACTCAAAGTTCTAAACTTAAATCTGATGAACTAAGAAGTTAAAAATTAATTTAAATTTTACCCACTCCTTTATCATTTTAGTAGGAAAAAAAAAAGGTTTTATATGAGCGAAGTATCCAAAATTTAGCGCAATAGTTACTTAATATTTGTTGTCTCTTGTGGCAATACAATACAGTAACAAATTAGAAATTTGGAATAAAGTGTACCTCGTCAATTTTCTCGCAACTTTCCTCTTGTCTCCTCTCAGGGCTACAGCCTGCAAAGCAATGCTCTCTTTGGCCTTCAGCTTATTGACCATCAGATGGTAACGCAGTGTGAACATGATAATAATAGGTGGGGCTCCTTTGACAAAGTTTATTTTATTCAAATCCGTACAAAAATTTTTTCCCTGTATCTCTGGTACCAAAGATTTAAAGTTCAAAAATAACAATTAATGTTGTCAATTCACGGCCTATTACTTATCAATTGATGAAATGAAATTAAAACAAGTAAGAAGGCAGATCACTTTGGTTGTATCTAGGACTTCAATCACTTTGGTTGACATGGAATAATGAAATTAAAAGTCCTGTGTACTTCTGGTGCATATAATTTCTTTTGCTAGATGACGAGAGAAAGACGAGAAAATCATTTGTGTCAGGCACAATGCTATAAATGTATAGCTGGTTGGGTGCTCGAGTTTTTCTAGACTTCTTTTATTCTTTTTTACGAAATTCTTACAATTTACACAATGTATAAAATCTACTGAAACTGTCAAAATATAAGCTCATTAATATGTATGGAGAAATACACTCTCAAAATACACTTTCACTAATATGTATGGAGAAATTTATCAATTTGAAAGAAATGAGTCTCATAAGACTCGAACACATTCCCTTAACATATGACGAGGATGCGAGTGCCATTACGTCGGAGCCGCAAATGGCTGATTTTGGAGACTTGAAAAGTAGAGGTGTTCGCGGATCGAATTTTTCGGATTGGACATCAATCTATATCAGATCCATAATTTTATAGATTATAAATTTTTAATCCAATTCAATCCACGGATTGATGAAATTCAATCCAAATCTAATCCATACGTCTGCAGATCGGATGCGAATTTGACCCAATCCACATCCAATCCACCATTTTGCGGATTAGTTTGTGGGATAAAATTTTTTAATCATGTCATATCCACGAACTAACTAAATTAAAATTTAATATAAAAATAATTTTACTACCAATCAAATTCAAAATTAAATAAGATTTAAATAAGTTATTTATTGAAATAAAGATAGAAAATACATTCAAAGTTTCAAAATATAACATATCAAAAAGAAAAAAATCTCATTTGTTTAAATTAGTACATGAAAATTAACTGCTTAGGAAGTTATATTTTTTTATTTTATACTATTATTAGATAAGACATAATATGGTGTTAATATAACTATATTTTAACTTATTTATTTATTAGTAAGTAAATCCATATTCAATCTACCGATTGCGGATTTTCAAATTTTCAATCCAATCCAATCCACCAATCCACGGATCAAATTTTTACGGATCGGATTTCTACAAATTAGACGAATTGAGCGGATCATATTTAATTCTGAACACCCCTATTGAAAAGTAAAAAGTAAATTTCCACAACTAAAGGCAATTAAAATTTGTAGAAGTTCTTATCGATATTATTACAAAGTTAATCTTACAAATTGTATACTAGATGATTGATCTTTAAAATTTATAATTAATCCAAAAATTTTGAATAACATCATTAAAAGATTTTTTTAAAATATTTCTATTTAATTAGTTTTTTTCATCCTTACCTAAATAAAACCTACCAATTGGTGTTACTATTCATCTTTATAACTTGTGATAATATAATAAATTTTTTTTATTTTCTTCAAATTAACATCATTTATCTTCA
The DNA here is from genome assembly GCF_000493195.1 of Citrus x clementina. NCBI lineage: Eukaryota > Viridiplantae > Streptophyta > Magnoliopsida > Sapindales > Rutaceae > Citrus > Citrus x clementina. The sequence continues at coordinate 14,149,780 of NW_006262075.1, forward strand.
TAATTTTTTATGAGTACTTTCTTTTAGATGAAACATCATAAATTGTAATAAAATTTATTAAGATGTTCCAATTTAAAATATTAAAGGTTTATATTCACTTGAACATGATTCAAACTAAGTCAATGGATCAAACTTTAAAAATTTAAAACAACATGAGTTATATAAATAAGCATATAACTATTTTAACCTTTATGGTAATGTAATAAACTATAGGGACTGCATTGTTAATAACCAATTGAATACATCTAAGCCGTTCAATAGTTCAGCCATTAGATCTATTGGCTGAATTAGAAAAGGACAAAGTTTGGGTACCTTGCAGCTGTTACAAGATAGCTGGACCCTATTTATATGACTCAGCATTGTAACCCTTTTAGATGGTTGTAGTAAAGCTTTAATTACTGGGCTTCTAGAATATCAAATAGGCCCAGGCTTTACATCGTTAGCCCAGATGTGGAATGAGGGAGCCGTTGGGCTTTTTAGGCCCACGTTTCTCTAGATTATTACTGGCTCACAGCTTCTTACTGTGTCAAAATGTCTGTGCCGGCTAGTTTAATAGCCATTTTAAAAGCAAAACACGACCCGCAATAACAAGCTCAGCATTTCCGGACGGGGAGATATTTCAGCTCCTTCTTGTTATACGAAAAATATTAAAATCTGAAAGGGACACAACATAAAGAAATAAATAAAAGAAATTTTGCTAACAAATATCCGCCTCTTCCTAATTTCCGTGATCAGATAGTATCAATCACTAGTGCGGAATAGACTTTTCATTCTGGCTAATATGTTACAACTTGACTTCCTTTCATAGAGTTAAATACCTTTTGCTTTAGTTGATGCCACGAAAGTCTCTTTCATCCTTGTGAAAATAATCTCGCCTCACTGTGCAGTATCAGTTTAACCTGTATATGATATTTACCAAGTACCAGGTTTTCGAAGCCTTCACAGGATCAGCATTCGAGGCCTTCAGGAATCGGACAGAGAATGAAAAATATATAGCATGCCAATATGCCATGGATTCAGCATATGGACAATGTCTGCTGCCTTAACCCATTAGTAGACTGCAAGGAGTGCCATTCTTGAAGAATTCCTACCATTGTGGGGCCTTCTGCTTCACCCACCACATGCAAGGGGACATACAATTCGTTTAGCCAGTTTCTGAATTTTCCACGGGTCCACATTTATTTTGGCTTATATAATTGGCCTGTATATAGTCAGCTAAGTCAATATCAAGGGGCAAGAGCATCTTCTAATGGTGGGCACCAATTTCTCTCGTGACATATTTTTTGTTTTCCTTCATAAAATTATGTGATAACTATATTTTCTTTTCCGGATTTTCATGTTTGATTTTTCAACTATGTTGACTCGAGTCTTCTCTTCCAAAATGGATATCATATAAAAATCTTTCAACCACAAAGTCTTCAAAGTTAACAGAGATTAGCTTTCCTCCACCTGAATTCATGGCAAAGATTCAAACCAAGAAAGTCCCCAAATCTTCATCCCCACTCATTTTTCTCCTCCATCTCTTGTCAGTTGGACTTAATTGTGCAGCATATAGTCTTCCAGAAAAGTATTTCATCAACTGTGGTTCAGACACCGAAGTGACTTCTGGCAATCGGATATTCAGAGGGGACCGGAATTCAGATTCCATCTCCTTTTCAGAGCCGAGCTATCCTGTTAAAAACAGCAGCCAGTTACCAGATACATTAGCTCTCTATCAGACGGCAAGAGTTTTTGATCAATCATCTCACTACGAGTTCGATATCAGCAGTAACGGCACTCATCTAGTACGCCTTCATTTCTTTGCTTTCTCCTCTGCAAAAAATCTCTACAACGCTGTTTTCAACGTTTCCACTTCCCATCCGTTTTTGCTGTTGCATAATTTTAATGTCCAAAACAGTAGCCAGTCTCCGGTAATAAAGGACTTCTTTCTTAGCATCACTCAAGGAAAATTCTGTGTCTACTTTAGGCCCCAAGAATCATCTTTCGCGTTTGTTAGTGCCATTGAAGTCTTCGTTGTGGACCCTTTACCTCTAAGTTCCATTCCTGATAATGGTCCACATGTTAGTCCTATAGGAACTAAGACTAATTCTTACCCGGGAATTCACCCAAAGGCTCTACAGACAATTTATAGGATCAATGTTGGTGGCCCTATGATTTCGCAAGAGAATGACACTCTAGGGAGGAACTGGATTCCTGATGATCGTTATCTCTACAATCCAGATACAGCAAAAATTGTTGGGCCTATAGCTAATCTTAACTATCTGGGAATAGCTAGTGAATACACTGCTCCGGATTCTGTTTACCAGACTGCAAAGCACATGAATAAAAACAACAGTAGGCTTTCTAATAACTTCAACATAACATGGTGTTTTATGGTGAGTAAGAATGCTAGGCACTTTGTTCGGGTTCATTTCTGTGACATTGTTAGCCCATCTCCGAATGTTTTCAAATTTTTTCTCTATATCGATGCCACCTATTCGAAAGAAATCGACCCGTACCACCCGTACACCGATATTTCCCAGATTGCAACACCTTTTTATTTTGATTTCGTGGTTGATTCGAATGATCGTGGAATTATGAACATCAGTGTAGGCCCTAAAGCAGAAGCAGGGAGTGAGCGTGATGCATATTTGAATGGGCTTGAGATAATGGAGATTATGGAGAAATCGGGTACAGTTCCTGTGGAGAATGGACATAAGAAAAAGCATGTCATGGTAGTAGTTGGCTCAGTGCTTGGAGGTTTGCTTCTGATTTGCATATTGGCAGTTGTACTGTTTTTTGTTTTGACATACAGAAAGCAAAAGCCTGGTGAATTTCCTTTGGCTTTGGATTGGTCTCCATTACATGTACGTGGAGGAGGGAGTTCTCATGGTAAGGTCCCTGAGGGAACTGGCGGCTCCCCAATGCCTAATGTAAACCTTGGATTAAAAATTCCTTTTGTAGAAATTCAGTTTGCGACGCACAATTTTGATAGAAAGTTAGTGATCGGCAAGGGAGGATTTGGGAATGTCTACAAAGGAACTCTCAGGAACGGCATGAAAGTTGCTGTAAAACGAAGCGAACCAGGCTCCGGCCAAGGCCTTCCAGAATTCCAAACTGAAATAACAGTCTTATCAAAAATTCGCCACCGCCATCTTGTTTCCTTAATTGGATATTGTGATGAACGGTCTCAGATGATACTAGTGTATGATTTCATGGAAAAAGGGACTTTGAGGGATCACCTATACAAGTCAAAGTCACCCTGTTTGTCCTGGATACAGAGGCTTGAAATATGCATTGGTGCAGCAAGAGGTCTTCACTATCTACACGAAGGTTCAGCTGACAGAATCATTCACCGTGATGTGAAGCCCACAAACATTTTGCTGGACAAAAATCATGTTGCCAAAGTTGCTGATTTTGGCCTTTCAAGATTGGGAACGCGTGATGAAAACCACGTCAGCACAGCTGTTAAAGGAACTTTTGGTTATCTTGATCCTGAGTACTTTCGGTCACAACAATTAACAGAAAAATCTGATGTTTACTCATTTGGTGTTGTTCTTTTCGAGGTTCTATGTGCAAGACCAGCCATCAATGCCTCACTCCCAAGAGAGCAAGTGAACCTGGCTGATTGGGCAATGCTTTGCAAGAACAAAGGGCTTCTTGGGGAGATCGTAGATCCTTTGATAAAGGTTCAGATCAGTCCAAACTCATTGAGGAAATTTGCTGAGATAGCTGAGAAATGTTTGCGGGAAGATGGTGATGACAGACCAACAATGGGCGAAGTGTTGTGGGACTTGGAGTATGCATTACAGCTTCAACAAACTGCAAGGACGAGAGAACCACATGAAGACAGTATAAACGATGCTTCATCTGCATTACCATTCCCTAATGTCAGGCGTTTTCCTTCATATAGCGCGTCGATGAACGAAGTTGATATGCCCATTTTGAGAGACCAGGACAATTCAATCTCATCAGAAAGTAAAGTCTTCTCTCAGCTGGGAATTGAAGATGCCAGGTAAAGTTACCGAATTTAGGTTTCTTTAGCCTCTGCAATTTGTATTAGGTAAATATAATCTGGACAAGCTTGCTCTGCTTTCTCTGTTTATTAATTCTAATCTATTCTCTATGGTTTAAGGCAACTTATATTATGCACTCTGTTACGAAACTTGCTTAGTTTGTAAGAAATTTTGTATAATTGGAATATATTTCAAGACAACAACTATGATTTTATTTTTAACTATTATAGATGATTAAAAAACTATTAGGAATTTATTTAGGCCTTTGTTTAATTTTGAGATATTAAGCAAATAAAACTATAATTGTAAAATTATAATTTTGACCAAGAAAATAAAGGTATTATAAAGTTTTTCATCATATAATTATAATGTAAAATTAACTTAACTTTCACATTATTTTAAAAAGTTTTTTGACAAATATATTAGTACTCAAGGGTGGACCCTTGACTTTTTATGATGCGACGCTAATTTATAAATTTCATTGAGTAATATTTGTGTGAATGTCAATCCGGTAAAGGAGTAAAAACAACATATATGTTGAGTAACGCAACAATAAATTTTTAGTAAAATACATATATTTAATAAAGAATGACAACATTGCAACAAATTAGCTTATTATAATATAAATTATTAAAACATTACATTAAAAATATTATTTCTGAAACTCTTTTTTATTTTAGTGATAGAAAATATGATATATGTTGTCAATTGTTAATATATAATTTTGTAACTTTTTAATACCAGCAACACTATTATAATATATTGACATACCTTTATTTTCCCCAATTATACTAAACTATAATATTTTTTATAATAGGTTAAAACAATACTAACATTACTAACATTTTTATTTGTAATGATTCTAATTTATTTAATAAATATATAATTTTTTCGGTGTATTAAACTATTTGGTATTCGAAGACCACATTGGGCCCCGACTAATTTAGATTCAAGTCGGGTATGACCACTAGGGCGCGAAATCTCTCACAATAAGTATTTAACGTAGATGGTTCTCAAGTCTTGAACCGAGGACCTTGGTTAAGGTAGAACAGTCATGTGCCAACTGATCTACACGCTTGTTTGTGCGCTTAATTGAGGGAGTTTGAGTCCATGGGGACTCGAACCCCTACCCTCACAATCATGCTTAACTGTGAGTGTAGAGGTTCACCGCTGGGTTAAAGGCCCATTGACAATAAATATATAATTTAATCATTTTAGAAAATAAGTTTCTAACTCTAATTAGGAAGGGCGCAAAATAAAAGGCGTGCTATAAATTAATGAAATTGTACTTAAAAACTTTTGTGGTGTTCTTGGCCTCCTCAAAGTATATCTTAGTTGATTGTATCACATTTGATGTATGGTAACATATCCCTTTTTTTTGTCTTTTCCTGATCCACTGTTAAGATCTATCCCAAAATTAGTTCAGCGGCTGAGATGTTTCTGTTAGTTATTAACTTTATAGTCCCTAATGTTTGCTACGAAATTAAAAAGTGAAAAAGTTCAAAATTTTAACACATAAGTCCACAATATTTTAAATTTTTTAAACTTAAGTGTATTGACCTAGTTAATTTCACCAATAAAATGACTTATTCTTGTATTTGAAATAATATATTCAACTTAACACTGTTTTTTATTAAATAATTAATTTAATATATCGTAATACCATGTATTAATTGCGAACTATATTTTATGATAAATGTGAATATGAATTTAATCTCTTGTTCTTAATTTGTAGCTAATATTTTTCTTTTCATGATACTTATTCAATATATAGTCAATAATTTCAATACGTAGTAAAAATATATTAATTTACCAATTAATAATGTGTTTTTCTATTGCTTAATAAGACAGTACCAAAAGTTGAGCCCCAAAAAAAAAAAAAAAAAGCTCTTCTTTTATTCTTACATCTAGAAGCTTGATGAACAAGTTTGGAAGTTTTTAATAAGGATTTGGAGCCAAAACAATTTTATGCTCCACACTTTTTAGAATTTTTTTTTTCACATCTCATACTCGATAACTTTGAGTCAATGATAAAATGCAATTGTTAATTGCTAGAGATATGAAATTGAAACTAACGGGCATGTAAACAATTTAATTAGTTTTTTTATATGTTATTTAATTAATTTATTTAGTAAAAAAAATAGTTTTTATCAAGGTTATATATGACATTTAGGTAGATGTACAGAGTAAATTTTCTTTTTACAATGTTGATGATTGGTGTGTGAATTAGTAATTAGAAAAATAGCCCCACCTTTTGATTTAAATTTAAAAAATTAAAATAAGTAGGACTAATGAGCCGGAATTTAAGACTATTTTTTTAATTTTATAATAAAATAGGGATTGCAGTGTAATTAATTAAAAAAAAATACAATAAATGGAGTATGTTACCACTGTAGACCTACATATATTTCTATTTATATCCAATAGTTACTAATCAAATCTTTCTAAGTAGCCAGTGTAAATATCAAATCAACATACAGTTCTTAACCTTGTTTTGGATTGAGGTGATATTTATGACTTTATAATTCAGTAGTTGCTGTGAGATAGAGTAATTAACGAGCTAGAGATTATGTGGTAAATGATTCATTGGTCCTTCTTCATATGCTAATTTTCTGACGCGCATATGAATCTTGACTTGACTCTTCATAGAACCAACGATAAAATGATTAAAGACGCTACCATGTCTACGGGGACCCGCAAGCAGGGATTGAGTTGGACGCGAGGACCAATTGCATTCAATCAATTATTAGATATTTATCATACTGATGCATGAAAATATATATATATATATATATATATATATATATATATATATATATAATATATTTATTAGAAGACAAAAAAATTTATTATAAAATAAAAATATTTTACTATAAAATAAATCCACGGTACCCACCCCATAATGAATGCCTGAAAGTGATTGGATAAAAAAATTTTAAATAATTTTTTAACAATTAAAAACTCTTTATTGATTTATATTAATTAGGGTTGTTCAAAATCCAATCTGATTCACTCAATCCGTCTGATTCGTAAAAATAAAATTTTTATTTGTGGATTAGTGGATTTGATTGCATTGAAAATTAAAAAATCTGCAATTGGTGAATTGGATATGGATTTACTTTTGTAAAATCCATAAAAAAAAAGAAATATTTATTTAATTAAAAAACTTATAAATATGGCATTAGTGCTTACTAATAATTAAATAAATTAAAATATAGTTATATTAACACCGTATTATATCTTATCCGATAATAATATGAAATAAAAATAATTAAATGAACAAATATAACTTCTCAAACAATTAATTCTCGTAATTTTAGTTAATTTTCATGTATCGAAATAAATGAGATTTTTTCTTTTCAATGTGTTATATTTTGAAACTTTGAATGTATTTTTTAGTTTTATTTAAAAATTTAATTTATTTAATCTTATTCCATTTTGAATTTGGATGGACATAATTAAAAATTAATTTTATATTTAATTAATTTATGGATTGAACATAATTAAAACTTTTTTATTCTCAAACCATTTTATAAAATGGTAGATTGGATATGGATTGAGTCAAATTCATATTCGATCCGTAAACATATGAATTAGATTTAGATTGAATTTTACCAATTTATGGATATGATATGATTGAGAATTTATAATCCGTAAAATATGGATCGAATATGAATTAATATCCAATCCGTAAAATATGATCCGCAAACACCCTTAGGAATAATCATTTGATCGATCTCAACAGATCGCTTTGCAATCTTCAATATTTTTGTTGCCTCATGTTGTGTGTGATATTATTTGATATTTTCCGTATTGCAAAAATGAAATTCAAGAAAATATATTTGGGGGGCCTGTAAATTGGCCTTTTTCCACTTCTAAAGCACTGCGGAGAAGAGTTTGAAAAAAAATGGGGTTTGTCGGTTGGCTGTCTCCCAGCCAGGCCCACAAAATACTTTTTTCTGCATTCTTTTTAGCAACCCTCTTGGTACAGCAACCGTTTATTTGTAAATTTTGAAAATTTTTCTACCATTTTTTTCCCTCTTTGTCAAATTTTTGCGTACGTATCTCTCTAGTATAATATCCGATTTTTTTTCCCTTCTTTTCCAAATCTTATTTAATAAGAACTGGAGTTAATTTTATTTGCAAATTGTTTGTTTTGACAAACACGGTTCCATGTGTATATGATTTTTAGTTTGTACATGTTATTTCCTTTTTTTAGATGAGATTTTTGAACATTATCATAAAGCATTAGTTATAGAAATTTAAAATTTTTTTATGGTAATAACTAAATGCTATTCTTTTTAATACTTGCCCATTTACTTTTTCTTAAACTAACTCCAGTTTTTATGAAACAAGATCAAGGGAAAAAAAAAGAGGAAAAAATAGCTGATCCTCGTCTATTCTTTTTTTTTTTTTTAAAAAAAAGATTTATCGCTGATCCTTCTAAATCTTGCCTGCATTAATTAGTTTGAACTTTTGTATCTTCGATTCTTTGTCCAACAACATGTTACGAATCTTCGCTGTACTTTCAAAATCCATGTGCATAATCAGCACATGATGTTTACGACTCTTCCCTGCTGACCTGAAGTCGTCCTTGGCATTTTTCTAAACGTGTTCATTTGATCCTTGATCTCAATGGATCATTTGCAATCCTCATTATGTTTGTTGCCTTGGTGTCTGCTGTCTTCTTGATATTAGCATTCACTTTTGGTTTATCTAGAGGAGTAGGTTCAGCTTCTTTTATCATCTTGTTATTATTGTCGATCACCTGGCCGCAGTGGGCATCTTAGGCTTGATTTTCTACCGCGTGAGGACCAAGCCCAGAAGCAGAGGTAAAATTTTCTCAAGTAATTGCACGACTGTGAGAGTTGAATAAATGTACATATCTTAACTACAATCTAGGAAACTAATTTAAATAGGATAAGGATTCTTAATGTGCATATTTTTCTTTTACAGAATGTAGTTATGTATCAACTTAATTTTCAAATCTCACCATTCATGGAGCGTCACGTACTTAAAATTAGAATATGTTGAAATTGAAATGAATCGTAATCGTAATAAGTTGAATTAGAGTGGAGAATGAAAATCAGAATAATTTGATTATTTGAAATACAACAACAACAATAAGAATCAATAATATACCCATTAATATATTTACTTTATCTTATAATTGGAGTAGATCGTTAACAAGATATAAAAATGCCGTTAGTTAAAATTATCTATTTTCCAATAACAAAATAAATAAATAAACTTTTTAAAAGAAGTATATGTTGTGCGTGGAATGCGGATCAAGCGCACCAGATAATTACAGAAAAATAAAGGACACAAGAATTACGTGGTTCGGTAATATGCCTACGCCCACGGGAGCAAGATAAAAATAATTGTATATTAACAATTATTTGAGTACAAATTTGAGTAAAGAAATCTCACTTTCCCATAACCTAAATACACCAGTACTCTCACACACACTCTCCAATTGCTCACACTCTCAGAACTCTCAAAAGCTTAGAAACTTATAAGCTTAACAAATTTTTAGGATGTTTATAATGGAAGAAGTGTCATCTATTTATAAGCAAAACAATGGCACTATTGCACCATCCGCTTTGCAATTTGCCAATTCTCCTATCTGTCAATTTGATAAATTTTGCTAACCTTTTTCATTTTTTTTCATTTGGTGCAGGATTGTCAAAAGTCACATATTCTACAGCTTGCAATTTTGAATTTGGAAGCCACTTTATTGACTTCTCTATAAATCTCCACCTCAGCAAAGATTTGGCTAAATCTGAGCTGACTACCAACCAATCATCATCCCCAAAGTGGCTGCATCTCTGTGATTACCTACGTACCCATAATCTTGGATCAAGCCAACCGTAATTCAAAATTCTCCAAACTTAACACATTCGTAGAATTTGACATAGTTTCAAGCAATGTTGAAACTTAACTAAAAAAATTACCTTTGTTAACATATCTGATGGATTATCTTTGTTATGGATCTTCTTTAACAACACATCGCCACCCTCGATAATCTCCCTCACGTAATGATATTTCACATCTATGTGTTTCGTCCAAGCGTGATATGTTTGATTCTTCGCAAGGAATATCGCACTTTGATTATCACAGAAGACCACAATATTCTCTTGGATTACTCCCAAATCACCTAACAAACCTTTCAACCAGATAGCTTCTCTTACAGCTTCAGTTGCTGCCATATACACTGCTTCCGTAGTGGACAAAGCAATTGTCGATTGTAGAATCGACCTCCAGCAATTCTTCAAATAAGACTTTTGAGTAAATTATACGCTCCCATTCTTCTTATCTCTAGGAATCTCCATCCCAAGTATTCTCTGTGCACCACTCAAGTCTTTCATCTCGAACTCAAAAGCCAGTTGCTTCTTTAATCTTTCAATCTCATCTCTATTCTTTGAAGCTATAAACATATCGTCGACGTAGAGTAACAAATAGATGAAAGTTCTATCTAGTAGTCTTCTAAAGTAAACACAATGATCGTGTTCACTTCTGGTGAATTTCTGCCATTGTATAAATTGATCGAATCGTTTGTACCACTGCATTGGCAATTGCTTCAGTCCGTACAAAGATTTAATCAACCTACACACATGATTCTCCTTTCCAGCAACTTTGAAACCACAAGGCTGAGTCATATAGATTTCTTCCTCCAAATCTCTATGTAAGAACGTCGTCTTAACATCTAATTGACCAACTCTAACTCATATTCTGCAACTAAGGCAAGTATAATACGAATGGAAGTATGTTTTATAACTGGAGAAAAAACTTCATTATAGTCAATACCTTCCTTCTGAGTAAAATCTTTTGCAACAAGCCTTGCCTTGTATCGAAGAGTTGATTGATTTGGAGATCCTTGCTTCTTGGTGTAGACCCATTTATTGCTAATAGCCCTTTTCCCCTTTGGTAACTCTACAAGTTCCCAAGTCTGGTTTTGATGGAGAGATTTCATCTCTTCTTCCATGGCTAACTTCCATTGATCACTTTCACTGCTGCATAATGCTTCACCGAAATTGTTGGGGATGTCATCATCAATAATTGGAAGTGCATAGGCTACCACCATATCTTTGTAAGCCATCTGGGTTTCTTTATCTCTCTCCTTGGCCTCCCTGTTGCTATAAAATGATCATTATCTACATCATCAATTGTTTCTTCATGTTGTGGGACATTAGAAAAAACAACTTCTTCTTCAACTCTAGGTGTCACCTCCATAGTTGAACCCTTCTCTGATGTAGAACTAACTGGTACATACGGAGTTGCATCAAACTTCACTCGCTGCAATACCTCTTTGATCTTGTTCTCCACTTGCTGAGAACTTGAAGCTTTTATCATTGAAGCTTCATCAAATGTGACATCTCTGCTACACACAAATTTTTTATCTTTGAGATCCCAAAGCTTGAAGCCCTTTACTACACCTTTGAATCCAACAAAGATAGCTTTTCTAACACGAGAATCCAATTTACCATCTTTGACATGATAATAAGTTGGACACCCGAATGTACGAAGGGAATCATAGTCCTGTGCATTCTTTCCAGACCACATTTCCATAAGAGTTTTACCTCCAATTGCAGCAGAAGGCAACTAATTTATCAAGTGACTTGCGTAGCTCACAGCTTCAGCCCAAAACTTTTTATCTAAACTAGCATTAGATAACATACATTGTACTTTCTCCAATAAAGTACCATTCATACGCTCAGCCACACCGTTCTGTTGCAGAGTATGTCTCATTGTGAAATGTCTTTTAATACTCTCGTTCTGGCATACTTGCAAGAATGGATTAGAAGTATATTCACCCCCATTATTAGATCTTAATACTTTGATCTTTCTACCAATTTGAGTCTCCACCAATTTCTTCAATTTTACAAAATCTCTAGAACCTCATCCTTTACTCGCATGGTGTACACCCACACACGTATAGAGAAATCATCAACAAATATAATAAAATAATAGCTTCCAGCAATTGCTGCAGTCTTGGTTGGTCTCTATACATTACTGTGAACATATTCAAAGATCTCACGAGTATCGTGATTAGCCATACCAAACTTGACCCTTGTTTTCTTGCCTACTACACAATACTCACAGAAATTTAATTTACAGGTTTTGGTACATTTTAAGAGTCTGTGCCTCATCAGAGTTTGCAAAAACTTTTCTCCAGCATGTCCTAGTCGTACGTGCCATAGCTTAGTGGTGGCATTGTGCGCCTCAACAACATTTGCTTCATTAGTTGTACCTCCCTTCAAATAGTACAGATTGTGACGCCGAACCCCTTGCAGAATCACCATAGCCCCATGTGTAAACTTCATTGTGTCATCTTCAATGGTAACCTTGTAGCCTTTAGCTTCCAAAGCACCCACAGAAATTAGATTTTTCTTTAAAGTTGGAATAAATCTAACTTCTTTGAGTTCTCTGACTATTCCATCAAACATTTTGAGCCGAATTGTTCATATCCCCAATGTACGACAAGGTTAATCATTCCCCATCACAACTGCACGGATTCCAGATTACGAAAATCTATAAATCATTCCTTAATAGGACACAAATGATAGGTTGCTCCAACATCAAGTATCTACTCACTCGAACTAGCCACGTATGCTACAGGAGTAATACTTAGCGAATAATCAAAGGCCTCATCTTTACGTGCCATGTTTGCTGCTACTGGTTTCTTCTCATTTCTCTTTTGAGCCTTTGGACAATCTTTCCTCCAATGGCCTTTTTCATGACAAAAGGCACACTAATCTCGAGTTATATTTCTGCTTCTCGATTTGGATCGAGAATTCTTTCCACCACGCTTCATCTTTTTCTCCATCGCCCAATCTCTACTCACCAAAGCTTCAGACGATGCTCGTTCAGAATTTTTATCATTATTCCGAATCTCCAAGTTAGTCAATGCTGTGCAAACATCTTTGAAGACGATCATACTCTTCCCATATATCAAGGTAGTCACAAAATGACTATATTCCTCTGGTAGTGAGTGTAACAGAATCATAGCTTTGACTTCATCCTTAATATCTTCATCAAGATTCTTCAAATCAGCAAGTAATTTTTCAAATCTTGAGACATGATCATGCATTGACACCCAAGCTTCATTCGAAAGCCATATACTTGGCACATTGCATGAAGATAATTTTCAGGACTTTTCAGCAAGTACTTCTCCTTCAATGTACGCCACAAAGTCATCGCTCACTCCTCATCTTTCACCAAGTATTTCACCTCCTTGGTAAAAAAAGATTTGATCTGACCACAGACTTTCTCGTTCATACGATCCCAAATATCTTCATCATACAAGTGTCTTTTATTTTTCAGAACAACATCGAGATCGATTTGAATAAGGACATCCATAACTTCGCGCCTCCACATATCGAAGTTGATTTTCCCATCAAACTTTTCAACATCGATTTTCTGGCCTCCTATAATAGGTGCTGAATAACGATTTGACAAATCTCGCCTCCCACCTGAAGTGTCTCCTGAAATAGTCTTGGTAGATCTCTCCCAAATTCTAGAAGTTTCACATTCTACTATTTTCTCAATGAACTATTTCCACTTGAAAAACAGCCTTTATGATGTTAATTTCGCATGAATAAATGCACCAGGAAAGTTCCCAGGAGACTAGATCGGAACTCGATCCCAATTAAAAACCAGAATCCTTAGATTCTTATCGCCTTGTTGACAGAACTTTCCTAGACATGCAAAAATACACACTACTTACAATAGATTGTCTCCCAAGTACAAATGGCCGTCTCCACCGTATTCATGAATAGTACAGTATACGTGAATAGCACTGTATACGTGAATAATATCATATCCCCCAAGTACGAACCGTTGGCTCTGATACCACTTGTTGTGCACGGAATGTGGAATCAAGCGCATCAGATAATTATAGAAAAATAAAGGACACAAGAATTACGTGGTTCGACAATATGTCTACGTTCATGGGAGCAAAAGAAAAATAATTATATATTAACAATTATTTGAGTACAAATTTGAGTAAATAAATCTCACTTTCCTAGAACCCAAATACACCAGTACTCTCACACACACTCTCCAATTGCTCACATTCTCATAACTCTCAAAAGCTTAGAAAATTATAAGCTTAACAAATTTTTGGGATGCTTATAATGAAAGAAGTGCCATCTATTTATAGGCAAAACAATGGCACTATTGCACCATCCGCTTTGCAATTTGTCAATTCTCCTATCTGTCAATTTGACAAATTTTGCTAACCTTTTTCATTTTTCTTCATTTGGTGCAGGATTGTCAAAAATCACATATTCTACAGCTTGCAATTTTGAAATTGGAAGCCACTTTATTGACTCTCTACAATATATGCATGTTTATTATAATAGTAATAAGGGAAATTATCTTTTTGCTACTAAAGTTTTACTGACATATCATGTCAGTACAAAAGTTTGCCGAAAAGCGCATTTTACTGCCAAAGTTTTGTGCCGTTATCAATTCACTACCATTCCGCTAAGAAAAAGTTAATGTTTAACGGGAATTGAGTTAAAAATTGATTTTACCCCCAAGAGTTTGGTAGTAAAATGATAATTCCCCAAAAAAATCAGTAGTAAAATGATAATTCCCCTAAAAATTTGGTAGTAAAATGATAATTTCCCTAAAAACTTGGTAGTAAAATGATAATTTATCTATCAAATTAATAGACAATTTTACTCTTACAGCTGGAAATGTCTTTGATGTCCTTATGACATCAGTAATTTTTTAATGTTGTTAACGGAATGGTAGTGAATTGATAACGGCGCAAAACTTTGGTAATAAAATGCACTTTTCGACAAACATTGGTACTGACATGATATGTCAGTAAAACTTTGGTAGTAAAATGATAATATCCCTAGTAATAATAATAATAATTCTGATTTTAGTTCCTAGTAAAATTCAAAAGTTTTAAGAGGTTACATATTATAATTATGCTCTGCCTACGCATCATCATTTTAGAATCTTGCTTTTTCACATCATCATCATTCAAAAGTCTAAAATCTTGCTTTTTCACATCCCTTATCTCGACTGGTTCCGTAAGCACCATGAGAGCTCTATCAAACTGGCATAGCCCCCCAGCCATTATACTTCTCTTATCTGCCTCTAAGCCGAATTTGAACATGAACACACTGTCTCTGAGGCTCTCTATCTTCACTTCCCTTGATGTTTTCCATACTCTTTGCATAGCCATCTTCAATCCTTCGCTATTCACTCCCCTTGTATCTAGGACTTCAATCACTTTGGTTGACATGGAATAATGAAATTAAAAGTCATGTGTACTTCTGGTGCATATAATTTCTTTTGCTAGATAACGAGAGAATGACGAGAAAATCATTTGTGTGAGGCATAATGCTATAAATATATAGCTAGTTGGGTGCTCGAGTTTTTCTAGACTTTTTTTATTCTTTTTTACGAAATTCTTACAATTTACACAATGTATAAAATCTACTAAAATTGTCAAAATATAAGCTCATTAATATGTATGGAGAAATTAACTCTCAAAATACACTCTCACTAATATGTATGGAGAAATTTATCAGTTTGAAAGAAATGAGTCTCATAAGACTTGAACACATTTCCTTAACATATGACGGGGATGCGAGTGCCATTACGCCAGAGGCGCAAATAGTTAACTTTGGAGACTTGGAAAAGTCAAAACTAAATTTCCACAATTGATGGCAATTAAAATTTGTAGAAGTTCTTATCGATATTATTACAAAGTTAATCTTACAAATTGTATACTAGACGATTGATCTTTAAAATTTATAATTAATCCAATTTTTTTGAATAACATCATTAAAGGATACTCTTTAAAATATATCTATCTAATTAGTTTTTTTCATCCTTACCTAAATAAAACCTACCAATTAGTGTTACTATTTATCTTTATAACTTGTGGTAATATAATATAATTTTTTTTTTCTTTAAATTAGCATTATCTATCTTCATAATTTTTTATGAGTTTTTTTATATGAAACATCATAAATTGCAATAAAATTTATTAAGATATTCTAATTTAAAATATTAAAGGTTTTATGTTCACTTGAACATGATTCATGTTATCATAAAATACTATCTTATTTATGTTTTTGAGATTTTATTATTTATTTAACATTTAAAATTTATAAGGGTAAAAATATAAAAGTACTAATTTTAAAATTTTTTAAGTTATAAAAAACAACTCAATAGTTATTTTCAAAGATTCAAACAAAAAGGAAATATGCTATTCAAATTCAGGCATTTAACTTTGTTTAAATTTCAGCTTAATTCATATTTATTTAGATTTCAGACAAAAAACAATCGCCGCCTAAGTGTTATAAATTTTTCAATAATACTTCTTCACCAAAAGTTAACTAGTTTATTAATTTGGGACTTTGTCTGTCTTTTCTTATTTTTATTTGATTTTTTTTGAAATTGAGTCTTAATTTTCTACTGCTACAACTAAAGTTTAGCAAATATTGACTATAAATTGCCTGTATATATCCAAGTAGGTGCCAATTTGAAGATAAAGATCGACTCAAAACCAATAACGAATAACAGTTACAGGCCCTTTCACCATCAACTGTGAACTCTTTCGTGAGTCATGAGAGGTGTAGACTTGGAAACTAAAAGTCTTCTATACGTGGAGAAGTCTTGTATCTAACTTGCTATATATTGTTAAAAAGGAGTCTATGACTATTTCATCAGCTATTATTTAGTTATTCTTTTCCCAAAAAATTATCGAAGCAAATAGGTCGATTACTGAATCAACGTTTACGCGTCGGCACGCAAGACTAGGAATGCCAATCTAGGCTTATTCAATTCAATTTAATGCAAATTAAATGGGTTTGACTTTAAAAATATTAATTCGTTCAATAAATAGATGAATTTAGTATGATTCGCTCGAATCTAAATTTGAAGACATTGATTTATTGATTCATTCAAGGTTCGTTTAATAAATGGGACATAAATGAATTAAATACAATCTATTCATTTAAAATTTATTTAATTAAATTACTTACTTATTTTTAAATATGTATCTAAATTTTTAAAACTTGAAAGCTAATATAGTAATAATAAATTATAATAAGACAAAATATTTAGTAATTCGATTCGTTATGGATTCATTATAGGATAAACAAATAGTAAATAAATCTAGATTTGATTCAATTCATTTATTAATTCTACTAAATAAATTAAACGAATCGAATCGAATATTTGTTTAATAAACAAATCAAATTCAAATTCTAAGATTCTAATTTGTTTAATAAACAAATCGAATCTCAATCAGTAGAATTTTAACCTAATTTGTTTACGATTCAATTTAAATTCGATTCATTTATTTATTTTGTTGCTCTACAAGACTTAAGGGTAATCTCGGCCTCATTTATTTTATATGTCCGAAGAAAAATCTTAAAGTCCTTGTCACTTTCTAATTAATTATTTGTAAAAAGATGGCCAAATTTCCTGGAAATTATGTACACCCCAACGTAAAAGTTGGGAGGTGCAAGTAGAAATTGACTAGAAAGCAGCTGAGGAGGACTTCAGGTCTACAGAAAAACAACCGACCACCAATTTTGTGGCATGAAAATAGTGAATGAGATTGTAGATAAAATTTAAATGAATGAGATTGTGTGGGATGGTAAAATGATAAAGTTCATTTCATTTTTTTATTATTAATCGTTATCTTTTTATTTGGGTGTCAATTAATTAAGTCGGTTAATTTTTTTAATCTTAAAAGTAAGAGGTTTGACATTCCAAGAATATGTGAGGAAAATTGAATTGCTTTTGGGCTTAAAAGAATAATAGAGTTTAAATTTTGGATAAGAATTCTGAGCTATTTTTTGTTGAGCACTAAATTAGTAGTTATTGATAAGTAAAATATAAAATTAAAAATAAAAATAAATCTTGACCAATGATTCCATACTAAAGCCTAATCCATAAATTTTCAGAAGTTCAAACTAATTACTTAGAAGGATTACCGGGAAAAAAATTGAAAGCTTTGGTTAAATGTCAATAATTGACAATAAAACATTGGTGGAGATACATGCAAAAAAATGCTTTCATACGGTTTGATCTTCTAGATTCTACTTTCTACTCTTATAAACTTGTAAGTGATCATGAACTGCATGAGTCTATTATCTATAGCGTAGAGTTGGTCATAGACAACCTTGCACTTAATAATTTGAAACAAGATGTCTACTTACAACTAAAATCTAGCATGGACTCTCAAAGATTAATTATCTATGAAATATTGACCAGCTTGAGGCCAATTTAGAGAAAAATAGAGTCTTCGTATACGTGAAGAGGTCTTATATTTAAAGTTTGTCGGTAATTCCATAAATCTAACTACTGACATATTTATTAAATTACTTTTTATGACCACCTTTGATCATAGGAGTGTAGTTCTCCTTTTCCCAAAAAAATTATCAACAAAATCGGTCGATTAATGATTTCAACGTTTATGTATCGGCACCAAGACTTAATTGGATAAGATTAATCTCAGCCTCAATCGTCGATGAGGATGAACTCAAACTCAAATGGTTGACTTGTCATTTTGACTGTTCGAGTTTGTCGGACATGTCATCAGCGAAGCATTAAGGCCAAACCGATATGTTTAGAATGTCATCTGAATTTATAAATAACTCACATGTATAACAGGTGATAATAACCTATTTGTGACTGCTCAAAACGACGCAGGTTGTTTGTCGCTTTTAATCTCATTAGTAGTGGCTTGTGATTGGCACGTGATGAGGCTATTATGTTGGTTGGTTTTAGTGGGAAATGGTCGTTGGCAATTAACACACCAAAAACGGACTTTAAGTAGCAGCTTCTAGTGTGTTCCTTGAGATCAAATAGAGAAGCTAGTCTGGGAAGAGAGAGCAAAGAATGTGTAGCTTGTAATCTTCATATACATCTTGTTATCTCTGTAACCTTTGAACTTGATTTAGCAAAATTTGAGAGTGATCTTTTTCAAGTGGACGTAGGCACTGTAATTAGGCGTTGAATCACTAAAATCTCTGCTCTCTTTGATCTTCTTTATTCTTGTTTTCTAATCAAATCTTGTTTGGTATTTATATTTTATGTCATTCAATCAATCTTGGAGTAGAGATAGGTCTTAGATTGATTAAATACATAACAAATTGGTATTAGAGCCCTATTTTTTGTTTCAAGATTCAAGAAATGGATATCAAGATAGATCTATAGAAATATAAAGGTTAAAATGAATTCAACATGTGGAAGATCAAATGGAGGCCCTTCTGATCACTCAAGGCCTTGGGGATGCCATTGAACTAGCCGCCAAAGCAGAAGGAAAGGAAGCTTCATCCTTGAAGACTCCTAAACAGGCAGCTGAGATTGATAAAAAGGCAAGATCCTTCTTAGCCTTAGTGACTCAATGATAAGAGAAGTTGCCTAAGAAAAGACTATTGTTAGATTGCGGCCTAAATTGCTGGATTGCGGCCTAAATTGGAACACCTTTATATGACAAATACTCTACCCGACAGACTTTACTCAAGAAGAAAAGGTTTTCATTAAAGATGATTGAAGGGTCATCTCTTGATTTAACAAGGCCTGTGATGATTTGGATACAATAGATGAAGATCTAAGTAATAAGGACAAAGCACTCTTGTTGATCAGTTCTTTACTGAAGTTATATAAGCATTTTATGGATGCTTGTTGTATAGAAGGCAAACTCTTTCCTTAGAAGAGTTTAAGTCTGCCCTTGGAGTGAAGAAATTAAAAGATAAACAAGATAATAAAAAGGTGAATAAAGAGAACAAAAGAAAGAAATCAAGAAGTTTAAAGTCAAAATAAAGACACTTAAGATGTTTATAATGTCACAAAGAGGGACATTTTAAGAGAGATTTCCCTGAGAGGAAGTTCAAGACTAAAGAATCTAAAGATAAGACTGTAGATGTAGCCATAGGCACATAAGAAGTCGATTTTGAGACTACTAGAGTACTTATAGCCTCAAAGAAGAAACTTGAAGGTTAGTGGGTTCTTGATCAAGTTGCACCTTTCATATATGTCCAAATAAGAACTACTTTACTACATACCAATCATGTGATGGGGATATGGTGTTAATGAGTAATAACTTAATGTGTAAAGCAGTGGATACTGAAATTGTACGCTTGAAAATGTCTGATGGTATTGTTAGAGACTTAATATTGATGAGGAATGTTCTTTAGTTAAAAGGGGCTTAATCTCTATTGGGACGTTAGACTAAATAGGGTGCATTGTTAAGGCTGAACAAAGGGCATTAAAGGTTATTAAAGGCTTAATAGTGATAATGAAGGTTAGAAAAATGAATAGCTTGTATGTGCTAAATGGACAAACAACTATTTATAATGGCAAAGACAAGTCTAAATCATGGCATTTAAAGTTAGGGTATATGAGTGATAGAGGCTTAAAAGAGCTTAAAAAAACAGGGAGTATTTGAAAATGATAAGCTACATTCTTTGAGATTCTGTGAAGACTGTGTTCTAGGCAAGGCTTTCAGGTTGAAGTTTGAAATTGCTGTTCATACAAGCAAAGATAAGCTTGGTTATGTAAACTTTGATTTATAAGGGTTTACACAAGTAACATTTCTAGGTAGTTGTAGATATCTTTTGTCTTTTATTGATGATCCTGTAGAATGGTTTGGGTTTATGCGCTCAAAAGCAAAGATAAGGTGCTTTAATGGTTCAAAATTTAGAAAACTCTAGTTAAGTATCAGAAAGCCTTGAAAGTCAAGGTTTTAAGAACAAATAATAATTTGGAGTATTGTAACAAATTGTTTGAAGATTTTGGTGAAAAGAATGACATTTTGAGACAAAATAGTAACATATGCCCCTCGGCAGAATGATCTTACTAAGAAGATGAATAGAAACTTAATGAAAAAGGTAATATGTATGTTGCTGTACTGAAAGTTGCCAAAGTTCCTTTGGGCAGAAGTGTTGAACACTGATTATTATTTAGTGAATAAGAGCCCTCAACAGCTTTAGGATGCAAAATGCTAATGGACTTGTGGATAAGGAAAGGTTTCTGAATATTTTAAACTTAGGATTTTTGGGTGTTTGGCATATGTACGTGTTAAACAAGGTAGATTGAAACCTAGAGCTCTAAAATGCAGATTTCTAAGGTACCTTGATGGAGTTAAGGGTTATAGATTATGGTATGCTGATTTCAAACCATTAAAATGTGTTATAAGCAGAGATGTGATGTTTAATGAAGTAGAAATACTATAGTAATGTAGAAGTTTTTTAAATGATGAGTAGAAACCAGAAATTGAACTAGAAAAAATTCAGTTTGAGGTGGAGCCCTATGAACTTAAGAAGACTAAATCAGGTGCTGAAGGTAAAGCATAAAGTTTTGAAGATAAATTAGATATTCATGAAGAATCTGAAACAACTGAAAGTGAAAGAGACACTTATCATGTGGCAAAAAACGGGAAAAGGAGTGCCATTAAGCCACCTAGAGGGTATGCTGCAACAGATTTGATTGGTTATACACTAACAGTTACTCATAAGTTAAACGATGATGAACAAAGAACTTATGAAGAAGCAATCACTAGAAAAAACAAGCTAAAATGGCGGAAAGCAATGAATAAAGAGATTGAATCTCTAATGAAGAAGAAACTTGGAGATTGATTGAAAAACTAGGAAAAAAAAAGAAAAGAAAACAGTAAGCTGCAAATGGATCTTCAAGATAAAAGAAGAGATACCTAATACTGAGCCAAGGAGATTTAAAGCTAGATTGGTGGCAAAGGCTTTACACAAAGAGTAGAAATTAACTTCAATGAAGTTTTCTCTCCAGTGGTGAGCATGCTTCTATCAGAATCATTCTTATACTAGTTAAATTT
Organism: Citrus x clementina; assembly: GCF_000493195.1. Taxonomy (NCBI): domain Eukaryota; kingdom Viridiplantae; phylum Streptophyta; class Magnoliopsida; order Sapindales; family Rutaceae; genus Citrus; species Citrus x clementina. The sequence continues at coordinate 14,171,608 of NW_006262075.1, forward strand.
TAGGATATATATCTTGAGTAGATGGATGTTAAAACAGCTTTTCTATATAGTGAATTACAAAAAGAAATTGTAATGCAATAGCCTTAAAGATATGTAGTGCTTGGTAAATAAGATCAAATTTGTTTGTTTTAGAAGTCTTTGTATGGTTTGAGACAATCACCTGGGCAATAGTACCTAAAGTTTGATAGTTTTATGACTAAACATGCCTATAATAGATGCAACTATGATTATTATGCATAGTTCAAGAAGATAAGTGAAGGGAAGATGATATATCTCTTGTTGTATGCGGGTGATATGCTGATACCATGTCATGACAGAAAAGAGATTGATTAGTTCAAGGGTCTTTTGAGCATTGAGTTTGAAATGAAGGATCATATAGCTGAAAGAGGAATTAAGGGATGGAAATGGTTAGAAATAGAGAGAAAGATGTTATGTTTCTAACTAAGCAAAACTAGATCAAGAAGGTTTTACACAAGTTTGGAATGCATGATTCTAAACCTGTTCAAACACTTTTGGTTAGTCATTTTAGATTGTCAACTACTCAGTATCCAAAAATTGATACACAACAATAGTAAATGGCCAACATTATTTAGTCAAGTGCTGTTGGGAGCATTATGTATGCCATGGTACTTATCAAACCAAATATCTAACATATTGTGAGTGTGGTAAGTAAATTTATGGCTAATCCTGGTTACAAACATTGGAAAGCAGTTCAGTGGATATTGAGGCATCTAAAAGGTACTATGAAATGTGGTATGGTATATAATGGATCAAATGATAGGATTCCGATTTTACTAGGGATCTTGATAAAAAAAAAAGATCTCAAACAAGTTATTTGTTCACTTTGGGAGGCTGTTCTGTAAACTGAAAAGCAGCATTGCAGAGTGTGGTTGCCTTCCCTACAACTGAGGCTCAATACACAGCTGCAGCAGAAGCTTTCAAGGAGGCTATTTCGTTGAAGGGAATGGTCACTGTATTATGAGCTAAATAAGGGATAGTTGCAGTGTATTATGACAGTCAAAATGCAATATACCTTAGTAAAAATCAGACTCATCATGAAACGACAAAGTATATTGATGTGAAGCTACACTTTGTAAGATTAGAAGTATCAAGAGATGGTGTGAAGCTGAAAATACACATAGAAGAGAATCAACAGATATGCTGACCAAAGTGGTGCCATCTACTAAGTTCAACCTTTACTCGAACTTAGCAAAGATTTGGAAGTTTTAAGTTATTATAAATGATGAGGAAGATAGCTGCCAGGAGTAACTAGAGTTGTGAGTTCAAGATGGAGATTGATGAGGATGAAGTCAAACTCAAATGGTTAACTCGTCATCTTGAGGGTTCAAGTTTACTCGACATGTCATCAGCAAAGCATTAAGGCCAAACTGACATGTTCAGAATGTCATCTGAATTCCTTAGTAACTCACATGCATAACACGGGTTGTTTGTCGTTTTCGATCTCATTAGTAAAGGCTTGTGATTGGCACGTAGGGAGGCTGTCATCTTAGTTGGTTTTCGCGAGAAATGGTTGCTGGAAATTAACATACTAGAAGCAGAATTTAAATAGCAACTTTTGGTGTATTCCTTGATATTAGATAGAGAAGCTAGATTGGGAAGAGAGAGCAAAGAATGGTGGATTGTAAGCTTCATATACATCTTGTTACCTCTGTAACCTTCAAACTTGATTTAGTAAAATCTGAGTGTAATCTTCATCAAGTGGATGTAGGCACTGCAATTAGGTGTCAAACTACTATAAATCTCTGTTTTCTTTGATCTTGTTTGTTCTTGTTTTCTGATCAAATCTTGTTTGGTGTTTATATCTTGTGTCATTCAATCAATCTTGGAGTAGAGATAGGTCTTGGGTGGTTTGAGTTCTTACTAAAAGGGAGTCAATACAGAACAATTATTTTATCTGTTCTCAAGAAAAGTCTCACTGTCTAAGTAAGTAATTTCCATTATGACAAACTCTCTCAACTAAGGCTAGTCATCAATTGAGCTCAATGGAGAGATGTAGGCATCATTGTCGTTAATTTAACATTACCCTCTTTCACTGCTTTACTATTAACATTGGTTGCGAGGCCTAGTGTAATCATCTTGATGCTGCTAACCGCAACTAAGTTTGGGCTGACACCTTGAGTTTGATTATTATTTGTTATGTGAAGAGAAATTCGAGAAGCAAATGTAATATGCATATTATGATTGTTTGATCAAGCTGTTTGAATATTTTAATTAATAAATTAATTTCTTCACCATTCAGGTAAAGATTTGATGCGATTTGATTTGATTATGAACTAACGAGCTGATAAAATAGAGCTGACTGAAGTAAATAAGTGTGGAAACAATGGTAAAAAGCACAATGTAAATTTAAGTAAAATATGCCACCGGTTTGCAAGTTCTAGTTTTGCAATCCAAAACTTCTCAGGAAACATTAGTTGTCTGAGAAATAATGTCTCCTGGCCGTTGCTTTAGATTGTCGACTTAGCTTCAGGTAAATTTTGTGGAAGTTATCACAAAATTGCTTCCTTACCTTGGAGGGGATGATGCATGCTAAAACTAAATCCACCTTCGATATGACATCCAAAGTAGCCAGTTCTATGATGTTACAATAAGAGTTGCAGTCGAAAGTGTAGAAATCATGTTTCAGAAGTTCCCAAATATATTCACCTCCATTGACTTGTCAAGCAACAATTCGGAAGGGTAATACCAGAAGAAATGGGACGATTAAAATCACTCTGTACTCTGAACTTGTCGCATAATGCTCTCACAGGCGCAATCCCATCGTCGTTTGGGAAATTGCAACAGATTTGAGTCCTTGGACCTCTCAATGAACAACCTCGGTGGATTGATTCCTGCGCAGCGTAGGAGCAGTTGTTTCAGCCCTAATGTTCTCTGTGATGGTTAACAAAAGGAATAACGATCTTGTCAGCAAATCTTTGAAGCGGTGGTTCTGTGTGTGAAGTGATCTATATCTCTTCTTTGAATTATATTGAAAGCTTTTGCCTTTTTCCTGCGTTTTAGTTGCATGAGATAACTTTTTATGCGTAATTGTAAGTCTTATAGATTGAATACTGGTACCTGCAATTTTTTTTTGCTCTGCTTTTCTTCTGTTATATTTTGCTTTTACAATTTTGTATATATAAGAATAAAACTGCTATCGGATATCCTCAAAAAGCTAAAATACTCAAAAGCATATGTTAATTGACATGTAACAAATTTTCCATATCCCCAACTCACTTACATGAGGGTGTTCTTACACCACCACAAGTGATTTTATTAGTTCAACCACCATCAACAATGAGACTCTGAGATTTTTGACTTAAGATCGTTACACACAAAAGGTTGAAATTAAATCGAGCTTATCGAACAAAAATACGTTGTATATTATTTATTCATATTTACTCTATAAATTGGCCTTTACACCAATGAAAATGAATAAGAGTGAATTCCATTACTCTTATGTTTTTGCACGGTCGGCCGAGATTATGAATATAGAATTGACTATTAATGGTTCAATTTTCACGCGACAAATTAATTAAACTAGTACTTATGCTTCACAGTAGACTTGGAAAGTCCTAAGGATCGGTTTTAATTATGACGTATGAAACTGTGATTGACAGTGATTGCATAAGTTCTTATATTCAACAATTATTGTATAATTATAATATACAAATCGGTCGAATAATGCAACAATTAATTAATTAAGCATGTTTAACTTAGAAAAGGTCAAACAAACCCATCAAGATACCTCATTTATCTCTCAGTCGGTCAAAATTTTACTTATTTGCCAGCTGCAAATAATTTGCTTTTGTAAACTCTATATTGGACTAATCATTTGATCTCAATGGAGCGTTTTGCATTCTTCCTTATTCTTGTTGCTTTAATATTTTTGGTCTTCTTAATATTAGCATTCACCGCAAGAACATATTTAGGTTTTAGTCTTTTGGTCCCGCTGTCAGTAACTCTTGCAGGAGTTGCCAGGATGGTTTTGATTATTTTTTGTGTCCGGTGACAGCCCAAGAACAAAGGTAATATGTTTTCCATAATGATTTGAGCTTTGTTAAAGCAGCTCATTGTGCAGAGCATGAGAAGATTAAGCTTAAGAATGTAAGGCTCAGCTGTGACATGTCATCAGAAGCTTCTGAGCAATTCAACAGCTCAAATGCCTGCTCAACATAGTTGGTTAAGTTTGTTATAATGGCTGAACTTGCGTTGCTGATGTTATGTCAAATATTAGAATTAGTTAAGCATAGTTAGTTACAAGTTGTTGTAGCCAATGAGCATATATGAATACCAGATGCAATTGATACAATTGATTAATTAAAGTTCTGGGATGATGAAAATATCACTTTCATTCTGTTTCGTGGTATCAAAGCCACCATGGCTAATTCCAGCACTCCAAACTCAAATTCAACAATCATTAATCAAAATCAAGCCTCACAAACTTCATTTACATTCACCACTCCTGTTAAACTTGATTGATCTAACTACTCACTTTTGCGAACAAGTTCTTACATCCATAAGAGGCAATCGGCTAGAAAGCTTTTTTTTAGGAACTCAAGTTGTACTAGATCAGTATCTCTCAAATTCATCAACTGGATCTGGTGATTCTAGAGCTAGTAATGTAGAACAAAGAGCTAAAAATCCAGCTATATCAACTAGCGAGCTCAAGACCAAATTTTTCTTGGCTAGCTACTTTCTATTATCAGTGAAGGTATTTTGAGTTCTGTTCTTCGCTATGATACTTCACTTGATATTTAGAGATCTATTGAAAAATCATTTGGAGTCCAATCTAAAGCTAAAGAAAGGATTCAATGCTATAGAAGAGTATTGTGGAAAGATGAAGATGCTTACTGATAAACTTGCAAGTGCTAGAGAATCTATAACAAGCAAAGATTTGTTAATAAGGATATTGAATGGCTTAGGGCCTAGTTATTTACATTTAGCATCTATTATTACAGCAAATAAAATGGATTATGATGAAGCATATGTCTTACTCTTCACATCAAAAGTTCGATTAATTGGAACAAACTTACAATGGTAAGGACATGATTAATGCAAATTACAGCCTGATGAATGCTAATTACTCACAAATTAAGGGTAATACAAGAAAAGTCTCAAATGGCAGTGGATTTCATGGCTTTAATGGTCATTTTGGTGATTGAGGATCAAATTTCGGTAGAGGTATGTTCTTAATCATTATCCTAAAGGTTTTCGAATAGGAAGTGGTAATTTTAGTAGCTATGGCAGAGGATAGCAAATGCAGTTTCATAGATCAGCACCTAAGAATATTACTCATCATACTGGAAATCCTTCAATGCTTTTTGGAGATTCTAATGAACCAATGTCTATCTGTCAACTTTGTCACAAACAAGAACACACTATTGATGCTTGCTGGCATAGATGTGGGATGGTTATATGCCTCTAACAAGAACTTTTGTAGAAGCAAAGGTGCTAAAACTGCATAAATGGCAAGCTTTGAACCATTCTCTAGTTATCTTTTTCACTATGAAGAATCTATGACATGCCTTGTAGATATTCGACTTCATCCTATGCATTAGAACCATTTACTGCACCTGGAGCTCCATATGTTGCTAATTTTGAAGGACCAATTGATGATGGATGATATCTTGACAGTGGTACTACTCATCACTAGACAAACAACATGGCAAACATGCATGTCAGAGAAGAATTCAAGGGCTCAGATCAACTTGTCATTGGCAACAGACAAAGTTTGGCTATAACACATATTGTTGATGCCTTCTTTTGCCATATAAGTTCACATGCCAAACATTTCCATACACAGATAGCACTCAAAGATATCTTATTAGTTCCTTCAATTACTAAGAATCTATTGAGCATATCTAAACTTACCGCTAATAACAACCTATCTATCAAATTTTGGGGCAATGTCTATTATGCGAAGGATTCTCTAAGGGGGCAAGTACTTCTGCAGGGCTTGCTGAGAAAAGATTATACAAACTGCATTTAAAGTCATCTCTTTCCTCTTATCAGTCATCTCTTCATCATTTCTTTGCAAACTATTTTAAATAAAACTTTGTGAATGCTCTCTACTTGTGAATTAAATCATGGTATTTCTGGTGATGTTTAAAATAAAAGTTCAAGTGTTCAAGCTTGCTACCATACTATTGTCACTCTTTGTAATGCATTGATGAATAAAATACTCATTTTTCATAAGAGATTCAGTTATCTTAATCATCAAGCATTACTGCATTTACTTAAGAATGTCAAGTTTGTTAATTTCTCTTCTAGTTTAGTTCATCAAGCACTTAAAATAGTGTGTGAAGCTTGTCAAATGGGAAAGTCTCATAGATTGCATTTCCCTACCGTTGAAGCCAAAGCCACTAAAACTCTTGAGCTAATTCATACAAATCTTTGGGGTCCTTCTCCTTATCAATCTAGACATGGTTATTTATGTTATATTAGCTTCAGAAAATACATTTGGATTTATCCTTTAAAGCTAAAATCAATAGCTTTGGAAGTGTTCAAACTCTTCAAATTACATGTTGAAAACCAATTATACACTTCAATCAAAATGTTACAATCTGACTGGGAGGAGAATACAGAGCATTTTCTCCTTTTATAGATCAATCTAGCATCATCTTTATGCACTCCTATCCTTATAAACATCACTGAAATAGATTGTTTGAGAGAAAGCACATGCATATAGTTGAGTTAGGACTCACCTTACTAGCTCAAGCTAAATTACTTCTTCAATTTTGGTGGGATGTATTTCATAATATACCTTCCACTGTTCTTCAATTCTCTACACTTTATGAAACACTCTTTAAATACAAACCTGTTTGCAATATACTTAAATACTTTGGCTACTCTTGTTACCCTTATCTAAGATATTATAAGAGACATAAACTTGACTTTCATATAAGTAAATGCATTTTTGTTGGTTACAGCTCATCTCACAAAGGATATAAATGTCTACACTCTTTAGGAAGAGTATACATAGCTAGCATGTTATTTTTTATGGGTCTTCATTTTCTTATTTAACTGAGTTTAACTCTTCTTCACAAAGCTCAAATTCTTATTCATCATCTTGCTTCTCTTCTCAACAAATTTATCATCTCTCAACTTTATCTCCAATCTCACCAAGTTCAACATTCCCAACAACAGCTCTTCTAATCCAGACTCTATAAGTTCTGGTAGTAGTAGTCAGTAACTCTTCAAGCATTACACAGATTAACCTCATCTCAATAGCCACTAATCATACACATTGAAGCCTTACCAACCACTTCATCTCCTCAAACACATCCACCTACAAATCATCATACCTCTTCATTTATTCCATTAAACACAACCACCATATTTGCCATCAAACACAAAACCTTCCCCTCAACACAATACTCATCAAATAATAACTAAAAGTAAAGCTGTTATTTTCAAACCTAAGGTCTATATTGTAGCCCTTGTTCATAAGGAATCAAATACTATTCATGAAGCTCTTTATGATCACATGTGGTTGGCAGCCATGACATATGAATATAATGCTTTAATAAATAACGGTACATGGTCATTGGTTCCAAGAACAGCTGATCATAAAGTAGTTGGCAACAAATGGGTGTATAAAGTTAAGTGCAAAACAGATGACAGCCCAGCAAAATACAACGCGAGATTGGTAGCTAAATGTTTTCAGCAGATTGTAGGGGTGAATTGTTTTAAAACATTTAGTCCTATGATTAAACCAGCTATTCTTATAGTGGTATTAAGTTTAGTTTCCATGAATCAATGGACAATTAGGCAAGTTGATATCAATAATGTCTTCCTTAATGGAGACCTAACAGAGGAAGTTTTTATGGAACAGCCAGTTCTATGCTACAAAGACTGATTTTGTTTGCAAACTCTATAAATCCTTATATGGTTTTAAACAAGCTCTAAAATCTTGGTATGAGAAGCTTAAAGGATGTTTATTACAATGGGGTTTTGAGAACTAAAGAGCTAACACTTTCTTATTCATAAAAAGAACCAATATATCCATGATCATGGTGCTTATTTATGTTGATGGCATCTTAATCACAAGGCCTAACAGTACAGATTTAAAACGTTTCATTGAAAAATTCAATATTACCTTTACATTAAAAGATCTTGGCGAATTATCTTACTTTCTAAGAATTGAAGTGCTTTATGATACTGACTATGTTTATCTCTCACCGAAGAAATACATCAGAGATTTGTTATCCAAAGTTATTATGCTTGATTGCAAGGGCATTGACACACCTATGAGTACTGGTTTGAAGCTACAAAAGGAAGTTCAAGAGCTTTTAGACAATATATTGTTGATCCTACTGATGGTTGTCGAAGCCAACAAAAATAAATTCCTACTCTAAATAAATTGTGTATAGTGATTGAGCAGGGTCGTGTCCACAGAGATCGGTAATTATTTAAATCCTTTTGAAACGTAAAACGTAAAATGGGGAAATTGTTGATAATAGTAAAAATCAAATTAAAATAACAAGAATGCAAATTAAAGTTGTAATTCAAATTGGAGAAAACTCTGGTTGAAGGAATTAACTCAGCTTGATTCGACTACTGATCATTGATTCAAATATAGATTATTATTACTTATGAATAGACCGGTTATAGCTATTGAGACCCTCTAATAGCCAATCTCTCCTTAACTAGTCGATAACCAAGGTACGACCGTTGGTTATTTCCCTAATCAATGGACAACCCTAGATACGATCATAGGATTTAATCAATTGACAGCCTGAAAAACCAGAGAGACCCAAATCCTAATCAACACATATGATGATTCATTTAAATTAGATTGTTTATTCTCACAACACAACTCTCTGCTATGTTATTTGTCACAAACATTAAATTCTTCATACGATGAATCCTTTAATTGACAATAGATTAAGTTGATAATTAAATAGTGGCCAATTACCTAATTAACAAACATAATCATGAAACTAATTCAGAGAATAAACAAATACCCAAAAAGTCATAAAACAATTAAAGCATAAGAAAGATCTCACAGTAGTGATGAATCAAAGGTTCATTAACCTTCAACCAGAAAAATAAGTTTAGTTCTTCATAGAGAGAATAAAAAAATTAGATCTAGGGTTTCTTTCTTTTTCTCCAATCAAAAATCCCCCTTTTTCACAATAAATTCCTCCCTTAAATACTCTCTCTCTCTTCTCTTTTAGAATTCTATTTAAAATAAAATCCTAATATCTGAAATATTAAATTCGTAATTACAAAAATAACCAAAAATACAAAACACGTTAAACTAAAAACTGCAGGTCCGCAGTTGACAGCACGCGCCCACGCCTTATTAACAAAGTTCTTCTGACTCTCATAATTTCTCCAAGAGAACAATCATCCTTAAACATCATCTTATAGCTCAATTTTATCATCAATCAATAGAATTGCACCTACAAAAGTAAAACACAAGTAAATCACTATTATTAAGTGCAAAACATTGATATTAAGGGAAGTAAATAATGCAAAACTAGTGCATAAATTGCACTCTAACACCTACACACTAAAAAAACATTATTAGAGGAATGCTGTATTTGATCTCCACCATACCTGAGATTGCATTCTCTGTACATAAACTCAGTCTGTATGTCTCTGCTCCTACATTATAACATCTAATGACATGTAAAAGAGTTCTTAGATTTTGAAAGCCACAAGACTATGGACTCAAATTAATGAAGCAATATGAAGCTTATTGCTTTCACTGATACTGATTGGGCTTCTGATTTAGATGGTAGGAAATCTATTGGTACCTATTGCATCAACCTAAGAAATAATTTGATCTTTGGTCATCTAAGAAGCATTTAGTGGTCACTAAATCAAGTGTAGAGAATGAATATAGGTTAGTGGTCACTGGATCAAGTGTAGAGAGTGAATATAGGTCATTAGCATCTGCTAGTGCTAAACTGATTTGGCTGCAATCTTTGTTTGCTGAGATTGGTGTTCATTGCACAACTAAGCCTTACCATTTGGTGTGACAACATCAATGCCACTGAATTTGCAAGAAATCCAATCCATCATTCAAGAATAAAGCATATCGAAATTGATATGCACTTTATTAGAAACAAAGTCATTGCTGGAGAGCTGACAATTCAGTATATACCAAGTGAGGAACAAATAGCAGATATAATGACTAAGCCACCATCATTTGTACACTTGAACCATCTGAGAGCCAAACTCAATGTACATGCTTGTCCCTGAGTTTGAGATGGGCTGTTAAAGCAGCTCATTGTGCAAAGCATGAAAAGATTAAGCTTAAGCCTATAAGGCTCAGCTGTAACACGTCATCAGAAGCTACTGACCAATGCAACAGCTCAAATGCCAGCTTAGCATAGTTGGTTAAGTTTGTTATAATGTATTGAATGTTTGTTGCCGATGTTAAGTCAAATATTAGAATTAGTTAAGCATAATTAGTTACAAGTTGTTGTAGCCAATGAGCATATATAAATACCAGATGTAATTAATACAATTGATTAATGAAAGTTCTAGAATGATGAAAATATTTCTCTGAAAGAATTTTTCTCTAGCCAAACACTATCATTTTCATTCTGTTTCAAGCTTGCGGTTAGTATTACATATATCTTCGAATAAAAAAGAAAAAAAAAGTTGTAAGTCTTAGTTTCATTTTTTACTTGACCATTCAGCTGAGGATTTGGTGCTATTTGAGTTGGGGACGGTCCAAAAAGCTGATAATATGGAGATTGCTGAAACAAATAAGCATGGAAAAGGTAGAGAAAAAAAGGAAGTTGATGACCCTTGTTTAGCTTTTCCAGCGTTTCTGCTGCAACAAGTAATTTTTCTGCAGCAAATAAGCTTGGAGAAGGTGGCTTTGGACCTGTTTATAAGGTAAAGATTTCAGGAATTGACACTTTTTTCTCTTATAGTTTTCAGCTTTAGCCACTTGTAATTGTCAATATTACCCTTGATATCAAAACATGCCACAGAAAAACTCTTCTTGGTCGACAGCCGACCTTTTTTTTTTCATGTTCTAATGAGCAATACTGCCTAATTATAGAAAAAAATGTGAACCATACCATAAAAAAATTATTTATTTGGATTTGATTTGAAAACCAAAACACGTCAGCCGATCGCAAACAAAAAAAAAAAGACATCAACAGGATCATGGGGTACTGTAAAAACTGTAGTTGATAAGTTGTAAAACACAAAATTATATATATGAGAGAAAGTGCCATTCTCCCAAGATATTTTATCTCCGCATACACCTACAGCGTGCAGATATATATTTAGGATAGGCTAGCTAGTAGTTTATAAAATCTTACTTTAAGAGGAAAAATATCATTCCAGGAATATCTGGTCAAGGATTGCAAGAGTTGAAAAATGAAGCTTCGGTCATAGCAAAGGTTCGGCACAAGCATCTTGTTAGGCTTCTGGGTTGCTGCATTGATAGAGACGAAAAGATACTGGTCTGCGAGTACATGCCTAATAAAAGCTTGGACTTCTTCATCTTTGGTTTGTAAATCTACAATTTGAATTAAATATATTAAAATTCGGGTTATTAGGATATTATTTTTGTTTGGGAGAGATACTGTTTGGGATAAATATGTCGACGAGACCAGGAATGACGAGCAGATATCGGATGGCAGAGTTCTGCGAACCGGTGTGTTCCGTGAAAGCCTGGTGCGCGGAAGAACAGGAGCAGAAATATCTTGTTCGTCCACGATGTTGTCATCCGCGAGGCCAATTTCCTATAAGAGGCATACGGCCATTCCGGCTAGAGGTCGATAGGCGAGGAGACCCGGTCGACAGCAGTTGGCAAGACATGCTCTCCAGCCCGAGAATCTAGGCACGACAGCCACGCTTTCCCCTGAACCGTGGCGTAACACGCAAGATCTCACAGAACCACGACAGCCACGCTTTCCCCTGAACCATGGCGTAACACGCAAGATCCCACGTTTGCCCATAACGCTGCAGTCAGAGCCCCAGACCGTCTCGAGAAAAGCGAAAAACGGGGATTCAGAGGAAGCCTATAAAAAGGTAGCCAACGAAGGTAAAAGGGTTGGCATTTTTGAGATAAAAGAAAAAAACCACGAAAAAAGCCACAAGACCCGTGGCAAGCGTTCCCCGAACCTTGATATCTGACTTGAGCGTTGGAGGGTTTGCGCCGGGAGAACAACCGGCGTACTCTGACTTGTCTGTGTGTGCAGGGATATCTGGAGAAGAAGCATTATTAGGAGACCTCCTGGTCGTGGGGAAGTTGATCGAGCAGAGATCCGGGTCGTATAACGAGGAGAACTGGAATCTCGCATCAACATTTTGGCGCCGTCTGTGGGGATCCAGAGCAAAAAGCTTCTGTTGATAGCAAGAAGAGGGGTGAAGTAAGCGAAAAGCAATGGAGACAGGAGGAAGTAGTGCACAAGGGGGTGATATGAGGCTTAACGATTCCGTGACGCTGAGGGAGATAGTCAGCGAAGCACGGGAAAAAGTCATGTTCGACCGGATGGAACGGATGGAAAAGCAGATGGAGACCTTGACAACCATCCTGCATGAGCTGCGGAGCGAGCGAAGGGTAACCCAAGAGGGAAGGGTGAGAGGTGGTGGAGTGGCACCAGGTCCCGATAGTGCGGGGAGAAGTCAAACCACAGGGAGACTCGGTGGTGAGAGGGGTAACGTACCTCTACGGGGAGAATTTCATAGAGAAAGAGAGCGGTCCCCGGCAAGACAGACTTGTGACGCGGACGACGGGGTGGTGAATGCAGAGGAAACAGAGTTGAGGCAACACTTGCAAGATGTAGAGCAAGAGCGGGATCAAGTTGCAGCACGTGACCCTGGTCGTGCAGGGCAGCTGGAGGAGGAAGTGCGCAGACTAGCGCAGATAATTGACGACATGCAAGGGAGGAACAGAGCCCCTGGTTGGAGGATAATGCTGGACGGAGAATCGCCGCTCGCAGCGGAGATCATGAGGGCAGTTATTCCGAGAGATTTCCGCCTCCCCGACCTCAGATACTCGGGAAGAACTGATCCGCTGATGCACATAGAGCGCTTCAACGACATAACTGGGGTACAAGGACTATCTCAACCCCAAAGGTGCAGGGTGTTCCCACTATTCCTCGAGGGACGTGCACGAGAATGGTACAGGAAACTTCCTCGGGGCAGCATTAAAACCTTCGAGCAGATGTGCCAGGAATTCGCAGAGCAGTTCAGTGGGGCGATGTCACCGGAAGATGACATGATGGAGCTGAAAAGCATGAAACAGGGGGAGCAAGAAACCCTTCGGGAATTCATCAAGAGGTTTCATCGGGCTGTCCTCGACTTGGGAGCCTTCAACCACCCTCAGGCGTTAAGGGGATTGAAAGAAGGGGTGAAGATAGGAAGGCTGTGGTACAATTTGAGAAGCCCAGCTATTCAAACGTATGCGGCCGCATACGAGCAGGCTAAAAGAGACATCGAGATTGAAGAGGAGAAGGCTGCACGGATCAAGACAGACCAGTTAGAAGGGTTGGGGAGGAAAGAGAAGAAAGCATTACCAGGGAATGGGCCGATCAGGAGAAGGGACCACCAGGCCTCCGGTAGTGGAGCAGGAGGTAGGGTCACCGCTTACCAGCCTCATCAGAGGCCACCACAGTATCAGCACAGCAGGGCGCAACCTCCTCGTCCCCCAGCTAGGGAACCTTGGACAAGAAATGATCCGGCATCTGGTGGTCTTCATCAGCATTCCCACGGTGGCAGGACGAGCAGACCAGAAGTACTTCCACCGCCCCCAACTCAGAGCGGGGCAAACAGAGAAAGAGCGGTGCATCTGATTGACCAGAACCAGGACTATGGGCGGTACACTCCCTTGAAGATGTCCCTGGATGAGGTATACGAGGCCATAAAGGATCGAGGGCTGTTGCACCCCCCTACACCAATAACAAAGCTACCCAACAGGAGGGATAGAGGACGTTATTGTAAGTTCCATGGCACCCATGGCCATACCACAACAGAGTGTAGAGATCTCAAGACCCAGGTCGAAGATTTGGTGAGAAATCGGTACCTGGACGAGTTTATGGATGAGACTTTTCCGATGGTGGCCACGACAGATGAAGGGGAGCAGAGCGATAGAATCTTGAGGCGCGAGCAGCCCGCAGTAAGAGTGATAGCCGGGGGCCCAACGTTGGCCGGAGATTCAAACAGATCGAGAAAAAATTATGCTAGGTACGCCATGACCAGTAAAGAGGTACTCCTCAACACCCCAGCAGCCAAACGAGCAAGGGTCAGGCAAGTGCCAATCATGTGGACGGATGAGGATGAGGAAGGGATTCTATACCCCCACGAGGATGCCTTAGTCATCAGGGCTACGGTCGCTAGCAAGAAGTTTGACCGGATACTGGTTGATACAGGGAGCTCAGTTGATGTGTTGTTTAAGTCAACCCTGGAAGAGATGGGAATAGCCAACCGAAAGTTGGAATACACCAACACCTCCTTGAAGGGGTTCGGGGGAGGGAAGCTGGTTCCTCTGGGTGTGGTCGAACTGCCCATCACAATTGGGAGCCCCCCGACAGAAAGAACAGTGATACTGGACTTTGTCGTAGTGGATGAGGAAGGTCCTTACCAGATGATCTTAGGTCGTCCATTTTTAAGGATGAGCAAAGCGGTGTTGTCCAACCATTATCTGGCTCTGAAGTACCGGGTGAATGGGGTAGTAGGAGTGGTACGAGGAGACCAGAGGATCGCAAGAAGCTGCTACTCCTCGGCAGCAAGGGAGGCAATGCAGATAACATCCCTCGATACCCGAGTGGAAAACAAGACTGGCAGACAAGAACCTGTAGAGGATCTGGAAACAGTGAGCATGGGACCAGAGAACCCGGGAAAGACGATCAGAATCGGGTCGAGACTTAAGAGAGAGCAAAAGCAGGAGTTGGTGAAATGCTTACAGGCTCATGCTGATGTGTTTGCCTGAACACATGAAGACATGCCAGGGATTGACCCTGAGGTAGCGTGTCATAAGCTGGCAATAAAGAAGGGTGCTCGGGCAGTAAGGCAGAAGAGGAGGTGCTTCAACCAGGAGAGGTATGAGGCTGTAAATGATGAGGTGGAAAAGCTCTTGAGAGCAGGGTTCATTCGGGAAGTCAGTTACCCAGAATGGATATCAAACGTGGTGCTGGTAAAGAAGGCAAACGGCAAGTGGAGGATGTGTGTGGATTTCACAGACCTCAACAAGGCGTGCCCAAAAGACAGCTTCCCTTTACCAAGGATCGACCAGCTAGTAGATTCAACGGCTGGACATGGTCTGCTTAGCTTCATGGACGCATTCTCGGGATACAACCAGATCCCCATGTACGAGCAGGATGAGGAGAGCACGGCTTTCATCACTAACCAAGGTTTGTTCTGTTACAGGGTGATGCCATTCGGTCTCAAGAATGCTGGGGCCACCTATCAAAGGCTGGTGAACAAAGTCTTTAAGCCGTTGATCGGGAAAACCATGGAGGTGTACGTGGATGACATGATTACCAAGTCCAAAATCCCGAAGGAACACGTCAGACACCTCGAGGAGACATTCGAGCTTCTGAGGAAGTATAAGATGAAGCTCAACCCGGAGAAGTGTGCTTTTGGGGTCGAGTCAGGGAAATTCCTGGGATTCATGGTGAGCCATAGGGGGATTGAAGCAAATCCCGAGAAAATCCAGGCGATTGTGCAAATGACGTCTCCTCGTAACCTGAAGGAGATGCAGAGCCTCACGGGGAGGTTGGCGGCGTTGAGCAGATTCATATCCAAGGCTACAGATAAGTGTCAGCCATTCTTTCAAGTGATAAGGAGGGGAAAGAAAACAGAATGGATCCCAGAATGCGAGGAAGCCTTCCGAAACTTGAAGCAATACTTACAGCAAGCTCCGCTGCTGTCCACACCGAGGGATGGGGACAAGTTGTATCTGTATTTGGCGGTATCGGATCGGGCCGCCAGTTCTGTTCTGGTGAGAGAGGAAGAAGAAGTTCAGTATCCGATATACTACACCAGCAAGGCCCTGCTCGACGCTGAGACCAGATACCCACCGTTGGAGAAATGGGCGCTTGCCCTTGTGGTTGCTGCTCGGAAGTTGAGGCCATATTTTCAAGCCTTCCCGGTCTCGGTAATAACAAACCAGCCATTGCGTCAAACTCTTCACAAGCCAGATGCTTCTGGTCGGCTCGTCAAGTGGGCTGTGGAGCTGAGCGAGTTCGACATTGACTATAAACCCCGCGCAGCGATAAAGGCCCAGGCAATGGCCGATTTCGTAGCTGAATTCACAGAGCCCGAAGTATACTTAGATCAACAAGATGCAGCTACAGGCGGTGACGAAACTCAAGTATGGCAGATGTCTGTGGATGGGTCATCAGGGGAGCGGGGTTCAGGAGCAGGGATTGTCCTGGAAGGCCCAGAGGGGGAGGAGATCTCTTATGCTGTAAAGTTGGAATTTGCAGCCACAAATAACCAGGCAGAGTATGAAGCCTTGATAGCAGGTCTGGAATTGGCTAAGGCCGTGAAAGCAGACAGAGTTAAGATCAGAACCGATTCCCAGCTGGTTGCGAATCATGTCAGTGAAAGATTCCAACCAAGAGAGGAGAAGATGGAACAGTACCTGAAGATAGTCAGACGGATGATGGGGAAGTTCGAGGCAGTGGAGGTGATACAAATCCCCAGGGAGCAGAATAGTCGAGCAGACATTTTGGCGAGGATGGCAGCAGTAGCCGACCCAAAAATGCCAAAGTCGGTCCCTCTGGAGGTGAAGTCCAGCCCAAGTATCGAGCAGAATTTGGGGGTGTTACGGATAGAACAAAAATGCTCGTGGAGGGACCCGATAGTTTCATACCTTAGGGACGGGGTATTACCACCAGATAAGCTGCGAGCTCAGAAGATTAGAGCCCAGGCCTCGAGATACACGATGATCGATGGGGTACTGTATCGGCGAGGATATACACTACCGTTCCTTCGGTGTTTGGATGAGGACGACGCAGATTACGTGCTGAGAGAAGTACATGAAGGAATTTGCGGAAATCATTCTGGCGGGAGGTCCCTGGCCCACAAGGTTCTAAGGCAGGGATATTTCTGGCCGACAATGCACCAGGATGCGCAAAAGAAGACCAGGAGTTGTGCAAGCTGCCAGAGTTTTGCAAATTTCTCCAACCAACCACCAGAGAAGCTCACCTCCATGGCCTCCCCTTGGCCATTTGCTCAATGGGGAATTGATCTGATCGGCCCACTGCCAAAAGGACGAGGAGCAGCAACGCATGCAATAGTTGCTATAGATTACTTCACGAAATGGATAGAGGTGGAAGCCCTTAGCAGGATCACAGAGAAGAAAACAACAGACTTCGTGTGGAGAAACCTGGTCTGTCGATACGGGATCCCTTATGCCTTGGTAACGGATAATGGCAGGCAGTTCGATAATCACAGCTTCAGGGATTTCTGCCAGAACCTCGGGATAGAGCTGAAGTATTGCTCGCCTGCTCACCCTCAATCGAACGGACAAGTAGAAGCAGCCAACAAGACCATCAAGAGGCTTCTGAAAACCAGGCTCGGAGCAAAAAAGGGTGCTTGGGTTGACGAGCTGTCAGGTGTGCTATGGGCATACAGAACAACCCACAAAACCGCAACTGGGGAGACACCGTTCGCTTTGGCTTTCGGACATGAAGCGGTCGTGCCGGCTGAGATAGGAACGACCACACACGGACAGGTCATTTCAATGAGCAGGAGAACGACGAGCAGATATGTTTGAATCTTGATCTGCTAACGGAAAGGAGGGAGCAAGCAGCCGAGCGATCAGTCACTTACCAACAAAGGGCTGCTCGGTATTATAACCAGAAGGTGAACATACGGCAATTCAGGGTCGGAGACTGGGTACTGAGAAGAGTGAATCAGAGCACCAAAGATTCGACTCAAGGAGTGCTGGGACCGAATTGGGAAGGGCCATATAGAGTCAAGCGGATAGCGGGACCCGGAGCTTACAAGCTGGTCCGCGCGGACGGCCACGAGGTGAAACGCCCATGGAACGCAGCACACCTCCGGAAATACTTCCAGTAAGACTTGTTCACGTTTGAAAGCTATTTTCGCTCATGTTCATTATCGTTTATCTTTCACGTTTTATGTCCGAACAATTTCATGTAAGTCAAATCCTGCCATTAATGGAACGTCGCGGAATTTCATTCGCTCGAAACCGAGAAAAACCCAAGGCATGCAAAGGCTCGCCAAGTCTCAAAGCCTATCTTATGGCGAGACAGAAGCCAAGCATGCCAGGATCTGCTCGACCACGAGAAGGCGAGCAGACTCCCAAAACATTCGAAGAAATTCCCAAGGCATGCAAAGGCTCGCCAAGTCTCAAAGCCTATCTTATGGCGAGACAGAAGCCAAGCATGCCAGGATCTGCTCGACCACGAGAAGGCGAGCAGACTCCCAAAACATTCGAAGAAATTCCCAAGGCATGCAAAGGCTCGCCAAGTCTCAAAGCCTATCTTATGGCGAGACAGAAGCCAAGCATGCCAGGATCTGCTCGACCACGAGAAGGCGAGCAGACTCCCAAAACATTCGAAGAAATTCCCAAGGCATGCAAAGGCTCGCCAAGTCTCAAAGCCTATCTTATGGCGAGACAGAAACCAAGCATGCCAGGATCTGCTCGACCACGAGAAGGCGAGCAGACTCCCAAAACATTCGAAGAAATTCCCAAGGCATGCAAAGGCTCGCCAAGTCTCAAAGCCTATCTTATGGCGAGACAGAAACCAAGCATGCCAGGATCTGCTCGACCCGAGAAGGCGAGCAGACTCCCAAAACATTCGAAGAAATTCCCAAGGCATGCAAAGGCTCGCCAAGTCTCAAAGCCTGTCTTATGGCGAGACCGAAGCCAAGCATGCCAGGATCTGCTCGACCACGAGAAGGCGAGCAGACTCCCAAAACATTCGAAGAAATTCCCAAGGCATGCAAAGGCTCGCCAAGTCTCAAAGCCTATCTTATGGCGAGACCGAAGCCAAGCATGCCAGGATCTGCTCGACCACGAGAAGGCGAGCAGACTCCCAAAACATTCGAAGAAATTCCCAAGGCATGCAAAGGCTCGCCAAGTCTCAAAGCCTATCTTATGGCGAGACAGAAGCCAAGCATGCCAGGATCTGCTCGACCACGAGAAGGCGAGCAGACTCCCAAAACATTCGAAGAAATTCCCAAGGCATGCAAAGGCTCGCCAAGTCTCAATGCCTATCTTATGGCGAGACAGAAGCCAAGCATGCCAGGATCTGCTCGACCACGAGAAGGCGAGCAGACTCCCAAAACATTCGAAGAAATTCCCAAGGCATGCAAAGGCTCGCCAAGTCTCAAAGCCTGTCTTATGGCGAGACCGAAGCCAAGCGTGCCAGGATCTGCTCGACCGCGCGAAGGCAAACCGAATCCCAGGCATTGGAAAATCTTCAAAGGCATGCGGCCAAACCCTGAGCCAAGCCGGAACTTGCTCATCTAGACGAAGACAAGCAGATTCTCAAGCGAAAATTAATTCGTAATTACAACACAAGAAAGTAATCAAAAAATATTTTTATTAATTTGTTAATAATTAACAGAGGGGATAATCTTCATAAACATTGTCCACTACAATAAAAGAAATATATCAAAAAGACGGCAGATCAGTAAGCCGAGCAGCATCGGTTGGCTGAACCTCCTCAGGTGCGGGGGGGGTATCGCCAGTTGCGTCCGGGGGGGTGCTCGCCTCGCCAACTTCAGCAGGGACTGCACGAAGAGGTGAGTTTTCCTCCTCAATCACGATCGGCTCTACCCCCTCGGCATCTTTCTTGGCCGCCTCCTCATCCATATGCCGAGCGACACCAGCTGCAAGGTCATCCACCTTCAGGTCAGGGTGTTGCTTCCCGAGGACGGCCATGATGCAACGATAGGAATGCCGAAGTCCCTGGTCGTACTGGTTGTCGGCCTCCCTCTCCAAGTTCTCGACCTGAGCCCGGTGGGAGTCACGGAGAGATTCGAGCTGAGCCTCATACATAGCCTTCTGCCTTTGCAGATCCTCCTTGACCTTGGTAAGCTCCTCCTCGAGGGTAATGGCTTTTGCTTGAGCAAGTGATTCTTGCTCTATCAGCTTCAGATTCTCGAGATTCAGCTCCGCTGCTTTCTTCTCGGCAACGTCAGCTCTGCTCGTCGCCGATTGAATATCCTCCTTCATCTTCCGGTCGTAGCGGCCAACCTTAGCCTTGTAATAGGTGGTCATGCAGCTGAGGTGGAAAGCGCTATGCTGCATGGCCCCCACCAGCTCACCCAAGGTGCGGCCGTCAAAGTCCTCCAGGTCCTTATTGCTCACGGATTTAGTAAACTCATTGAGGTAAGGGACCAGTTGTTCTGCTCGGCTGTCAGGTAAGCGAGATCGAGGCCCGACAGGAGGAGAAGAGGTAGCAGGATCTGTGGCTACTCCACTAGCTTCCCCGACTTTTACAGGAGCCGGAGGTAAAATCTTCAAGGGTGGGGCCTGCTGCACGATGTTGGCCCGCTTTGCGGTAGGGGCATCCTTACTCTCGTCCCTCTTCGTGGTTGGAGGTCGAGAACGTTTTCGGGTCAGAGCCCCAATCACAGCGTCCTCCATCCTATGGCCAGGAAGTATCAAGCGAGACTCGAGCAAGTTGTATGTGGTTAACAGTTCCCGGCTCGAGCAGGAATTGACTAGCACAGCCTCAACCCGTTTGAGCTGGCCAGGTCGGAGTGGGAAATGAACGCCCCAAGAAACTACAACACAAACAGACACTTGGTTAGAAACAAGCCAATAAAACAAGAACAACTATGGATACAAGGCATCTGGAGCGAGAAGGCAACCTGGGACCGTGAAACGGGGTGGGACCCGATAATCCTTCTCGTCCATTTGTGCGACCTGACCCCAAGGACCCCCAGCAAAAAAGAACTTTCTCTTCCAATTCCCACCACCACCAGTAGGGAGGTCGGTTATAGGTTTCCTTGTCTTGGCGCTAGATTGGAAGTAGTACCAGCCGGCATCTTTGGGGCTGCTCTTTAGCTGGTACAGGTGCTTCACCTCATCAACCGTGGGCTCGCTTTGGCAACATCTGTCCTACAATATGAACAGACCAGAGAGCACTCTCCACCCATTGGGATTCAGCTAACCAGGAGCTAGATTTAGCCCGTTAAGTATCCGGGCAAAGTAAGGTTGCAAGGGACACCTCAGCCCGTACTTAAAGCTGTCCAGATACAGGGTAACATATCCCCTAGGAGGCCGGCTGGGAGCATCCTTCTTTCCCGGGACCTTGAGAGGTATCTCGCCAGGAATGCTATACCTCAGCCGGAGGTCCTCGAGCTCATCAAACGTGGTCGTGCACGTCATGTAATCAATAGCGTAATCCCGCGATAGGGCTCTACCTCCTATAGTACTCCTCCCCTCGGGTCGCGGCGCCCCTGATGGGGACGCCTCACCAGAATCATCTCCTCGACCCTCACTCAAAGTATCCTCGGAGCCAGAAGATCCACCCTCACCATTACTCCCGCTCGTAGAGGTCGTTTGGGGAGACGTGCTCCTAGCACTAGTCCTGACACTAGACCTAATGGGCTCTAAGGGGATCTCGGGGTCAAAGGCGGGATCGGTGAGCAGACTGGGCAGGAAGTCCAACTCATCGTCATCAACCTCAATGACCTTCCCTTTACCTTTCGACATTCCCTAAACTCTAACCACAACACCACCAACTACTACCCAAACGAAAGAAAAAAGAAGTTACCTACAAACTATCCGAGACCGAGGAGAGAGAGAAGTAATACCTGAAGTACTGCTTCAATTGGAGAAAGGCAAGGATGGGGACTTCGTGCCGGAACTTCTTTGCCGGAGAAACAGAGACGGAGACGGAGACGGAGTGAATGGTGAATATGCCGTTCGAGAGGATTAGGCTTTCCAAATGAGGACGGACTTTTGGGCTGCCAGCATATAACTGTGCCGAATCCCAAGGGCCTCATAACCATCGGTTTGAAATTCACATGGAGGGGGGGATTTCTGCCACGTCACCTCGTCCGCAATTAAATGCGACATGACTCTTGGCAGCCTTTTCTAATCCCACGCGAGCGAGTACTATCGAGTTTCCACTGCTGGTCCACTACATTACCCAACACCAGAAACTGGGGGACCGGTGTTTGGGAGAGATACTGTTTGGGATAAATATGTCGACGAGACCAGGAATGACGAGCAGATATCGGATGGCAGAGTTCTGCGAACCGGTGTGTTCCGTGAAAGCCTGGTGCGCGGAAGAACAGGAGCAGAAATATCTTGTTCGTCCACGATGTTGTCATCCGCGAGGCCAATTTCCTATAAGAGGCATACGACCATTCCGGCTAGAGGTCGATAGGCGAGGAGACCCGGTCGACAGCAGTTGGCAAGACATGCTCTCCAGCCCGAGAATCTAGGCACGACAGCCACGCTTTCCCCTGAACCGTGGCGTAACACGCAAGATCTCACAGAACCACGACAGCCACGCTTTCCCCTGAACCGTGGCGTAACACGCAAGATCTCACAGAACCACGACAGCCACGCTTTCCCCTGAACCATGGCGTAACACGCAAGATCCCACGTTTGCCCATAACGCTGCAGTCAGAGCCCCAGACCGTCTCGAGAAAAGCAAAAAACGGGGATTCAGAGGAAGCCTATAAAAAGGTAGCCAACGAAGGTAAAAGGGTTGGCATTTTTGAGATAAAAAAAAAACCACGAAAAAAGCCACAAGACCCGTGGCAAGCGTTCCCCGAACCTTGATATCTGACTTGAGCGTCGGAGGGTTTGCGCCGGGAGAACAACCGGCGTACTCTGACTTGTCTGTGTGTGCAGGGATATCTGGAGAAGAAGCATTACTAGGAGACCTCCTGGTCGTGGGGAAGTTGATCGAGCAGAGATCCGGGTCGTATAACGAGGAGAATTGGAATCTCGCATCAACAATTTTGATTTGAAGTTTTATTTATTTTTCGTATTAACTGACATCTTCTTTATTTGTTGTAAATCAGATTCCAAACCAAATAATTGAAGGAGTCTTTTCTAGATTGGGGAACCTGTACTCAGATAATTGAAGGAATAGCACAAGGACTTCTTTAGCTTCATCAATATTCCAAAGTGCCGATAATTGACAGGGATTTGAAAGCTAATAACATCTTGCTGGATAAAGACATGAATCCCAAAATTTTAAATTTTGGAATGGCGAGAATAATTAGTGGAGGAAATGAGTTATAAGCAAACACAAGTAGGATTTTGGTACTTAGTAAATAAATAAAAGCATATCGAAATTTCATAAAAATTCAGATTTTTGCTCTCGTAGATTCATAATATATTAGCATGAATTTGAATTTGCTAACAATCCTTTATTAATTCTCAAATTATAGTGGATATGTTTCCCCAGAATATGCGTTAGAAGGAGTCTTTTCCATTATATCTGATATCTTCAGCTTTGGAGTGTTGATGCTTGAAATTTTGAGCGGCAAGAAGAATACTGAATTTTAACAGACTGATTCTCTGATCTTCGTTATTTATTATTTACGTGTAGCTAATTTTCATATATTTCTTTGTCTACGGTTAATTATTAATCTAAGGCATGGGATCTATTGACGGGCAACAGGACATTGGAGTTGATTGATCTAATATTAGAAAGGTGAATCCTCCAAGCATATGCTTTTAAGATATGTGAACATTAGCACTCCTTTGTGCACAAAAAAGTGCTGATGATAGACCCACCGTGTACGATGTTGTATCCATGCTTACAAATGAAGCCACAACATTAAATCCTCCGAATCAACCTGGCTTTTCATATGTAAGAACATTTCAACATCGTCCTCCAGGAAGACAGAAGATTGTTCAATGAACCAAAAAACGATTTCACTTTTAGAAGCGTGCAAATTTTTTATTTTAATGTGTATGGAGTCCTTTTTTGGGAAATGATTTCAAGAATTTTATTCTTGACCCTGTGTGGTGTGACCATTTCTTAGCAATTAAGAATATTGCACCAAAATTTAGTTTAAAGAATCCTCTATTTTGGGGCTAAAGCCTCTATCAAACTAGACCAAAATGCCTAGTTTAATGCATTATTTTTAATTTAATTATTTCTACCATTTTCAAAACGTCTCAGCTAATTAATATCTAAGATTCACGGCTAATGGCCCTATGGTGCAACTGGATTACTGAAAGTGAAATTTTCACAATGTGAATGTACGAGTCCAAGAGTTGAATCTGAAATTTAGAAAATGATGATTATGAAGAAGAAGATATTTGTTTTGAAGGCCGTTAACTGGATTTTTGTATGAAGCTTGAAGTTTCAGAAGAGCGATCAGTCTCCAAAATTTAGCATAATCGTTATATATTTATTCTCTCTTGTGATTATAATATGACATAATTGTTATGTATTTATTCTCATCAATTTTCTCGCAACTTTCCTCTTGTCTTCAAAGCAATGCTTTCTTGACCTCCTGCTGTTGGAGTACTTTGACTGGCATACACTATTATAGTGTGAACGGTAATAAAATAGGGGTTTCAAATCTACTCATGATTATCTATAAAGATAGTTTCTTTTCTTTTATTTATTTATTTTTTTTTTAAGTTTACAATTTTTTGATGCCCACCACATGTTTCATAAAATGTCATATTAATACGTTCTTTGCTAAAGCTATTGAAAGTACAACTTTTTTCCCACTATGTTTCTCCTATTCATAATGTCTTTTAGCCATGAATTCATACAAATCTAACAAGCAGAGGATGAAACCATAGTGAAATCGCGAAGCATTACAAAATAATAAGTTAACCTCTTTGGACTATTAATCTTAAATAAGTTAACTTCTTTGGACTGTTATTGTTGTTGAAGTTCATGCTTAAAGGGGTAAGCTAGTTTTAGCGAGAATTTTACTTATTGCAGTGGCTAACTGTTAAAGCGGAGAAGAAGAGTTCACGATGGTTAGGGAATAAATCGAAAGAAGCAGGAATTGTGAAGTTTAAACAGGAAAACGTCTGTCATGATAGAGAGTTTTAAGGAATTAAGACGCATCGTTTAAAAAAGTGTCAAAATAATAAATAAGAGAATAAATCCTTGTCAATAAATTTAATAATATCACTTAATTAATTATGTAAGTTAATTCATACCCTTTTACGTTAAGTTTTTGGATTTATTATTCATTTATTGGAAAGAATAATAAAGTGCACGAAAATTTTGTAAAATGAAACATGTAACTCTTGGGTGCTCTTGCCTTGCCTTAAAATTCTTGCACCCATGATAAGAATCATTCCGCTAGACAAAAAGCCTGCTTAATTCCTAGTTGAAAAAATTGGAACACCCTAAATGAAAAAATGTGAAGGAACAAGTCCAAGATTTCCCATCTGAAATTCAGAAAATAATAAGAAGAATAAAAGGATGAGAGTTATTATATTATACGCACAGACACATATATATTGGAGCCCATTGACTCAGGATTCTCGTGTCAAGCTTGCATATTGCATTCAATCCAAGAAACCACCATTTAGTGTAGACTTATTATTATATATTTAGTATTGTAAAAAATAATAATAATACGTCTTGTAGCAAAGATTTAAAGTTTAAAAAAACATTTAATGCTGCGATTTCACAATCTTATATATATTTTTTAAATTACATGAGACAATTCTTAAGATTATAACTCATATTACATAAGATTACTACTAACATTATATTATATTATTATTGATATTTATAATCAGACAATTATTTAAACTGTTTTTACATTAAATCTTATATAGAACTGTCCAAATTTTATCCTCTTCAGTATTCGAAGGTGTCTACTTCACTTATACTTCGTAAGGAGAAGACTATTTTTACCCAATTATTTTCCATGATTGAGAAAAAAAAATTAAGTCACCACAATACTTTGTAGGGACTTGAACTGCCTGTGAGGCCAAGGTTCACAACCTCATACTTATCAATTGTGAAATAAAATTAATGGCTAGTAAATATTAACTAATTTGTGTGCACAGCCCCTCAATCACTTTGATTGATATGGAATATCATGAAATTGAAACGTCCTGCGTACTTTTGATATCAGCATACAATTTCTTTTGCTGATTCTTAGATGAACGAAAGAGTGTACATTGAAATCACCCAAAATTTCAAAAAAACAAATTCCTAAGAAAGTAATTGTGCCAAACATAATGATAAAACATACATAGTTGATAGGGTGCTTAAGTTTTTCGTCAACCTTTTTTTTTTTTCTTTTACAAAATCTATAATCTAGCAATATGTACAATCTGTATGGACTCAAACGGGAGATTGCTAGTTTCTCTCTATAAAGTTAATATATATTACTTAAGTGCCTATTATAATATCTAAAAGCTCCCTTAAAACCAAAAATTAAAAGGAAAAGATATTAAATAAATTATTTGCTTGATAATCTATCTTAATAACATAAAATATATATTTACTATAAAAAAAATTAAAAATAATAAAAATATAAGAAAAATATATTATTATTAAATTTTTATTCACATTGATGATAGATTGTTACAATTTTTGTAAAGAAAAATCTACTTCCACTAATGTGTTTGAAAAAATCTACTTTAAATTGAATAAAGCCCTGTCGGACCGAAAATCATTCCCTCAGCATATGTAGAGAGCATGAAGCCAGGCCAAATGGCTAGGTTTTTCCAGCCTACCTAACTTTTTAGACTTGGAATAGTCAGAATCAAACTTTGGAAAACTCAAGGTAATTAAAATTGGTAAAAGACGTTTCTGGATATTAATATAAAATTGACCATACAAATTGTATACCGAAACACTGATCTTACAAATTTACTGTTAACGATTCAAAGGACTACTTCACCAAGTTTTGGTTAATCGTAAACTACTCATTAGGGATCGTCATGGAGTGCTTTTTATTGTTCGTTATCGTTTGTGCTTTTGCATCTCTCTCAGTCCTCGTAGTTTTTATATTAATTTCATTTAATGTCATACTTTTATCAGTAATGGTGTCCCTGATATTTGTCAATTTGGTGATCGTTGCTTTTTACTTGAGAAGAAAGCTCAAAAGCAAAGGTAAGGCATTTATTCTCATATATAACGTGATCTGAGCAGTGAATTCTCTTTTTATAACCTTTTTTTTCTTTTTTTCTATTTTCATCTTTGCTGATCATTCAGGTGAGAATTTGATGCAATTTGATTTGAGTATGAATCTAAAAGCTGATGATATTGAGCTGAGTAATAAAGCAAACAATCGCTGGAAAAGTACTAAAAGGGAAGTTGAATTGCCCTTATTCAGCTTTTCTAGTGTTGCTGCAGCAACCAATAATTTCTCAGACGCGAATAAGCTTGGTGAGGGTGGTTTTGGACCTGTTTACAAGGTAAAATTTCATTCTAGCAATAAAGATTTTGATAAAAATAGTAAATGAATTATACTTGATTTGGCACCTAACATGGAAATTTAAGATATAATCAACTTAACTTTTTTAGAATTAACAAACACTTTATAATTGTAATTTTTCCGAACAACAATACCAAATGGAACTTCAGACTAATGGTTTAATAAGAACTACTGTATATTTCAGGGGGTATTAGCAAAAGGAGATGAGATAGCTGTGAAAAGGCTTTCAGTAAGATCTAGACAAGGACTGCAAGAGTTAAAGAATGAGGCACTTGTCATAGCCAAAGTTCAACACAAGAATCTTGTTAGACTTTTGGGTTGCTGCATTGAACGAGATGAGAAGCTACTCATCTATGAGTACTTGCCTAATAAAAGCTTGGATTTCTTCCTTTTTGGTTTGTAAATCTAAGATATATATTCAAATAAACATTTGTATAATATTGTCTATTATTGTATTAATCTCGTGACTGCCAGTAGCTTGATTAGTTGGTAAAAAAATTTTAGTTAAAACGAGAGATCTGAGTTTGAATCCCGCTCGCATGCATGGGTAGGGGATTATATTACTGAAAATTGTGGAAGCATTTTATTTTTAACATTAATTTTGTAGTCGAATCCTTTATTGTAGAGTTTATTTACCTGATTGTATTCTATATTAATATTTTCTTCATTTTGCTGTAAATTAGATGCAACAAAGCGCGTGTTATTAGAGTTGGGAACACGTCTTCAAATCATTGAAGGAATAGTTGAAGGGCTTCTTTATCTTCATCTACATTCCAGAGTGCGAATTATTCATAGGGATCTAAAAGCAAGCAATATCTTGTTAGATAAGGAGATGAAGCCAAAAATATCAGATTTCGGAATGGCAAGAATTTTCAAAGGGAATGAGTCTAAAGCAAACACAAATAGGGTCGCTGGGACTTTGTAAGTAATTAAATTAAGCATTTGCACTATTAAAATTTTGGGTCCTCCATTTGAGATATTTTAGAGTACCTCTGTTATACTACACCCACATAATATATGTATGGCATGTGTGTATTAATTAAATATAACTATTAATTACATGAGATTTTCTAAAAGAAATGCACACATATTATACATGCATTAAGTCGGTGTAGTACAATAGATGTACTCTAGAATATGTCTCTTCATTGATATGAATTTTTATTAATGTTTAAAGATTTAACAGTATCTTTTGACCATTAAGGTTCGTTAGGTAAGATTCATTTATATATTGTGTAGTAGTAGTCAATCCTTAAGTCGGTGTAGTAGAATAGATATACTCTAGAATCTGTCTCTTCATTGATATGAACTTTTATTAATGTTCAAAGATTTAACAGTACCTTTTGACTATTAAGGTTCGTTACTAAGATTCATTTATATATTGTATAGTAGCAGTCAATCCTTAAGATGGATTTTTCTCACCCACATGAGTACTTGACTAAGTGGGTTTCATACAGCTTTATTTAGTTGGCGACCCGAGTTCGCAACCTGAACTAAAATTTTGACTAATGAGATGGATTTTGCTCCTTTAAATTTTGACTAGCACAATATTATAATTTGATATGCATGTATTTGCGATATATGATGGATATACTAATTTATATCTTGTATTTAATTATTGGTTTACAGCGGATATATCCCACCAGAATATGTCTATCAAGGAATCTGCTCGATCAAATCGGATGTCTTTAGCTTTGGAATGCTGTTACTAGAAATTTTGAGTGGCAAGAAGAATACTGAATTTTACCACACTGGCTATCTCAGCATAAACGGTTATGTAAGCAACCTACACCTCCATATTCCGTATATTATGTGCGTCTACAAGTATCTGTATATAAGATTGTGACGTGTCAAAAGTATATCATGATTTCGTTGGATGATTCTATCATATGGTTTATACATAGATTTCCTGTGTATATACGTAACGACCATCAGCTTTCGACATCTGTAATGTATAAAGTTTGGATTTGTACTATGTACCTTTTGAAGTGCAAATCCATCCTTAATAAGTTACAGGACCCACGGGGGAAGCCCTTATTTTAATAAAAGAAGGACAAAACTAAAATACAGACAAATACAACTCTAATTCGTTAAAACATGTGTTTCTTGTACTTGAATCCTTACTTTTATAGCCAGTGACAAACAATCACTTTCTTTTTATTTCACTGAGATCATTGATTCTCACTTTTAATTTCTATGCGAAATTAATTGACTGCCGTAACTTTTTTGCTGTGGCTGTGTAGGCATGGGATCTGTGGACAAGCAACAGGGTGTTAGAGTTAGTTGATCCAGTGCTGTTAGAAGATGCATCCTGCAGCATGCATATGCTCTCAAGATATGTGAACATAGCACTTCTTTGTGTACAAGAAAGAGCCGATGAAAGACCCACCATGTCCGATGTTGACTCCATGCTTAAAAATGAGGCTGCCACATTGCCTCCTCCGAAACAACCTGCATATTCACATGTAAGGAGCACAGCGAGTTCTGCAGTGTCGCCCGTTTGCAGGCCAGAAGATTGTTCTATCAATCAAATAACTGTTTCAAATTTAGACGCTCGATAATTTTTTTTTTTCCCCAACCACCAGCGGGATAATTCGATACGAGACTTCATTCATATTTATTAAAGAATTATTTTATTCAAATTATATATAGCGAGTTTGCTGAAGAATATTGCTTGATCAATCAAATTTTTAACCCTATTACCTTCATAGGATCAAACTCAGGTGGCCAGCAAAATAAAGCTGGTTGAAAGCTGCTTGGCTAGGCCCTTTAGGCAGTATTGCTGCATATTGAAGGTGAGGACGTTTGGATTCAATCTCCCCAATGCTCTGAACCAGTCTGAGTAATTATTATAGAATCAGAATCTTTGTAAACTGGGCAAACAGATCAATCAGTGAGAAAGTCCAATTTTGAAGAATCTCTGATTTAGTGATTTTTCTCTTAAAGGCAGTATTCTGTTATTTTCAGTGAAAACTGAACAAATATACCGACTGCCCGGTCTTCTTGATTATCTATGTAACACATTACCATTTTGATAAGTCAGCTTCGATTGAAGAGTTAAGCAAATTTTGTTTCAGGAAATTTTGTTGCTGGAAAATAGTTGATTTGATTCCATTATATAACCATTCGTTAATAAAATTATTTTTCTGGGGTATATTTATTGATAAATTATGAATTTATTTGCTTGCAACCATTGGTTTCTGTTCATAAGGGCTCAAGTCACAGGTATAATTGCACTAATACGTTTAGAGTTTGCGTTATTGCATCCAATTTACCAGTTTCTGCGAAATGGCAATCTTTGGTTAACCCCCCAAAAAAAAAAGAAAAAAAACAGAGCAGCAGTATCAAAACTCAACACAACGTGTTAATCGATTCAATTACGCTGACAGCAACATGATGCTCTCTGTTATAACTCTGCCGTTGTTACAGCAAGCAAAGAGTCAGAAGTTTTTGTTTATGTTTTTTTTTTTTTCAAAACAAATTTTAGAAAATTTAAGCCAATGATAGCCTATTCTTGAAAACAACAAAGACAAATGAATCAATTGTTAGCACAATGGAAGGATATAAAAGTTTCAAGCCCAAGAAAGGAAATTTTATCACCCCACTTATTAGAATTTGTAATAAGGTGTTTGGAAACAAAGAAAAACAGAGAAAATGAAATGGAAACTTCACGATATTATTATGAGAATGATTAATACAGTTATCAACTTTTCTTAGCTCAGTTTATAAGCTATTATTCTAACTAATAACAACTTAGATTTAGTCCAGCCACTTAGCACTTGACACATGTCATGCAGTTATTTTCTACTTGACACGTCAGCTTGAGCTTGCACTATCTGCTCACACGTGCTTCATCACACTCAAGCTGCTGCAGCTACTCTATTCAGCTCAGCTTCAACTATATCTTCAACATCCCCCCTCAAGCTCAACTGAGGAAGTAAGGTTGAGCTTGTCACGCAAGTAATGAAAAGGATGATAAGAGAGAGCTTTGGTGAGAATATCAGCAGTCTGTTCTGAGCTGGAAATATACTGAACTTTAAGACATTGAGCAGCAACTTTCTCTCTAATAAAATGAACATCTAATTCAATGTGTTTTGTTCTGGAATGAAACTTGGGATTAGAAGCTAAAGCTGCTGCACTTTGATTATCACACCATATGATTGGAATGGAAGACAAAGGAATACCAATTTCAGCAAGAAGAGATCGAATCCATAAGACTTCTGCTACTGCCATTGCTAATGCTCGATATCCAGACTCAGCACTAGATCGAGATACCACTGCCTGTTTCTTAGAGCACCAAGACACCAGATTTTGACCCATATAAACACAATAACCAGCCACAGGCCTCCTATCATCTTTGTCCCCAGCCCAATCAACATCACTGAAACAGTCAATCTGGATGCTACCATGATTGTAGAACTGTAAACCAAGCCTAATAATGCCCTTCAGATACCGTAAAATCCTTTTACAAGCCTGCCAATGATTGACAGTAGGAGAGGAGAGAAACTGACTAAGTTTGTTGACAGAGAAAGCAATCTCTGGTCTGGTCAGGGTTGCATACTGAAGAGCACCTATAGTGCTTCTATATAGAGTAACATCAGAGAAAGATGCACTATCACCTTTAGTAAATGACACTCCAGAAACCATAGGAGTAGAACAAGGTGTACTATCCTGCATTTGCACCTTGTCAAGCAGATCAGTGATATATTTAGATTGAGAAAGATGAATACCAGATTTGTTGTACAGAACCTGAACTCCCAGAAAATAACTCAAAGCACCAAGATCTTTAAGTGCAAAAACAGACTGGAAGCTGGTGATAATCTGCTGAACAAGCTGAGGATTGGAGCCTGTAATGATGATATCATCGACATATACCAATACAAGCAGTAGATGACCTTGTGATCTCTTAAAGAAGAGTGAAGTGTCTGAAATGGAATTTTTAAAGCCCCATTGAGTTGTAAGAACCAATTTGAGTCTATCAAACCATGCCCTTGGAGCATGTTTAAGCCCATAGAGAGCTTTATGTAACTTACAGACATAATCAGGCTTTGAACTATCTATAAACCCCTGAGGTTGTTGCATATAAACCTCTTCAGTTAAGTGGCCATTAAGGAAGGCATTGTTAATGTCTATTTGCCTGAGTACCCAATGATTCATGATTGCCATACTCAAGATAATTCTAATGGTTGAGGACTTGATGACAGGGCTAAATGTTTCATTAAAATCCAACCCTTGGGTTTGATGAAACCCCTTAGCAACAAGTCTGGCCTTGTATCTAGAGACACTCCCATCAGGATTGTATTTAATCCGAAATACCCACTTATTCCCAATTACTTTAATAGGATGTGTAGGTTTGACAAGAGTCCATGTATGGATGTGGATTAAGGCATGATATTCATATGTCATGGCTTGATGCCAAGTGGGATCTTGAAGAGCTTTTGAGACAGTAGCAGGTTCTATAGGTTTAGTAGGAGGAGTTGTAAGATAGGCTTTAGGTTTGAATATACCAGCCTTTGATCGAGTGACCATTGGATGACCAGTAGAATGTTGTAATGGTGGAGTTAAATGATGAACAGGTGAGGTAGATGGTTCTGTAGGTGATGAAACAGTGGGCAAAGATGATTGTATAAGGGTCTGAGAAGAGGAACTTGAAGAAGACAGAGAGAAATTGAGATCAGCTGCTGTTGAGGATGAAGACTTGGTTATATCAAGTTGAATCAAAGGACAAACAGAAGAAGGCTGAGATGAAGGATCAGAAGAAGAACAAGAGTGAGTAACTGATGAGAAATCAACTCCTGACTGAAAAGGAAAACATGACTCATCAAATGTAACATGGTTACTGACATAGATTCTACCAGAAGAATGAAGACACAAGTAGCCTTTATGAAGAAAGTTGTACCCAAGAAAAATACACCTAGCAATTCGAAACTCTAGTTTGTGATGATTATATGGCCTCAGATATGGGAAGCAAGCACACCCAAAGACTCTCGTAACAGAGTAATCTGGCTTTTTGGTGAAAAGTTTTTCAAATGGGGATTTGTTATCTAGAATGGGTGTAGGTAGCCTGTTTATGAGAAATGTGGCAGTGTGGAAAGCATTCCACCAAAATTTGAGTGGTAAATGTGCTTGAGCAAGAAGGGTAAGACCTGTTTCCACTATATGTCTATGTTTTCGTTCAATTTTTCCATTTTGATGATGAATGTAAGGACAAGGGTGTCTAAATTGGATTCCTTGCTGAGCAAGATAAGAAAGAAATGGCCTAAACTCACCTCCCCAATCTGTTTGAAGGCATTTGATTTTCCTATTCAAACATTTTTCTATCATATGTTGGAATTCAATAAAAGTTTGTAAGGCTTGAGACTTGGTAACAAGAGGGAAGATCCAGGTGAATCTAATGAAGTCATCTAAGATGGAAAGATAGTAGTGATAGCCTTGTGAGGACAACAAAGGAGCTGGTCCCCATAGATCAGCATGCAACAATTCCAGTGGTTGAATGGTAGTGGTATCTACAGAGGGAAAATGTTGCATGTGACATTTGCCAAATTGGCAAGCATTACAGAAAATTGGTTTGAGGGCTCTATTGATATCGAGAGAAGGATTCAAATGCTTTATAATTTGTTTAAAAGCATGCACTGTAGGATGACCCATTTTCTTATGTAAAATATTGTAATCAATTGATTTTGAGTAAGCAACTGACAGGGCCAATGAGGCTTCATTATTGAATTGAGAATTTTTATTTACAGCTGACAGAACTTCATCAGAATGTATAGAATTGGAAACATTTGAATGACTAATCATTGACACTGGATAAGAACAGACACTTGAAACAGGACTTGAATTTGAGGTGACAAATAAAGCATTAGACTGGACTCTATTTGAAACTGCAGCATGAGACACTGCAACAAGACCTTCAACTTGATATAATCCTCCTCTAGCGATCCCCTTGAGCAAAATGATCCCTGAGTTCTTGTCATTGACAAAACAAGAGATTTTATGAAATTCAACAACAACATCATTGTCAGCCAGTAGTTTAGATACACTTAAAAGATTTTTGGTTATAGCTGGGACATGCAAAATATTGTTGAGATAGATAGGTGTGGCAGCAAGTGTATTCAATATTGTGCAACCAATATGTTTAATATGCAACCCCATGTCATTTCCTACATGTAGCTTGTCAATGCCATGATAAACTGAGTAAGATGAGAAGATACATGCTTCCTTTGTCACATGATTTGTGGCCCCTGAGTCAATATACCAAGCAGGATCAGCTACAACTCCATAATCAGCAACTGGAGCAGTATGAGCAAGTGGTGCAGTAGGAACAGTAGGTGGAACAACTCCATAGTTAGCAAATGGAGTAGCAACATTGTATTGGCCTTGAAACATAGGAAACCCTTGAGGATACAAAACATTGGCATTCTGATATACAACATGCCCTTGAAACATAGGTGTATTATATCTAGGAGTGCCAGTTGCAGCTCCATAAAAACCACCATAACCTCTTCCATACATGTTCTGAGACTGCCCAGGAAAACCTCTGTAATTGAATCCACCTCTAGGCCTAAAGCCACCTCTTCCTTGCCTAGGAATAAAATTCTGATTAAATTTGTTCCTGCATTTGTATGCTCCATGACCAGGAATGAAGCATATTTGACAAATCACTTCCTTATCAACATTGTATCCTCCTTTGCCATTATCCATTCCAGTAAAATTTCCACCATTAAAACCTCTCTGACTAGCATTACTAAACTTATTGTAATTCTGTCCTTTCTGAGCAAAATTAACTGACATATCGTGCACCAATTCATTTTGCACTTTTTCTTTACTCATCTCAACCCTAGTTTCATGACTAAGCATTAAGGAATACACTTCTTCAACAGTGAGACTATTTTTTTCTAGCCTAGCAAGTATAGTTGTCACAAGTGACTCATAATTGTCATCTAAACCAGTGAGCAAATGCATTATAAAATCAGTTGAAGCAAGAGGATTACCACCAATAACTAAGCTGTCTGCAATTTTTTTCATCTTATTGAAGTAATCACTTACTGACATAGCTCATTTCTTTGTGGTTTGAATATGCATTTTCAGAGGCATGTATCTAGCCTTCGACTGTGACATGAACATCTCAGCGAGTTTCTCCCAGATCTCAAGTGAAGTATCACAATCCACAACCATGATGAGCACATTATCTACCATAGACGATAGCATCCAGCTTTGTAGAAGTTTGTCAGTT
>NW_006262075.1:14207553-14223365 GCF_000493195.1 Citrus x clementina
CTTCATCATATAGTCAGGATTTTCACGTCTGCTCGAACTCTGAGCTTCTGATCTACTAACAGCATTCTCATATGAAGAAAGGAAACGATCTGGACATAGAGAATCACCATTGATAAAACCATCAAGACCATTGGCAGTAATCGAAGCTCGAATTTGAGCTCTCCACACCAGATAATTTTTTCGATCAAGTTTGTTGGTTGAATAAAAGAGAAAGAAAAGGAAGACGATCCTAAATTGTTTTGATTTGCCATGCTTCGTGGCTCTGATACCATATTAGAATTTGTAATAAGGTGTTTGGAAACAAAGAAAAACAGAGAAAATGAAATGGAAACTTCACGATATTATTATGAGAATGATTAATACAGTTATCAAATTTTCTTAGCTCAGTTTATAAGCTATTACTCTAACTAATAACAACTTAGATTTAGTCCAGCCACTTAGCACTTGACACATGTCATGCAGTTATTTTCTACTTGACACGTCAGCTTGAGCTTGCACTATCTGCTCACACGTGCTTCATCACACTCAAGCTGCTGCAGCTACTCTACTCAGCTCAGCTTCAACTATATCTTCAACACCACTAAACTACAAACGTTCGGTTTTTCAAAATTAAATGAACATCCAGTAATTTTGAAGCAGTTTTATTTCATTGGCCATCCAAGTTCGAATTCTGGAGCTAAGGGTTAAAAAATTAATTTAGGATTTGCCTACCCACTAACGCTTAGCTTGAGAGGTGAGGCTTGTCCCATCCTAATCTTGTTCTATCTTGGGAACCAAGTAGAATCTAACATAACATCAATTTCGTACTCGACCACATCTGCAGGCAGTGCTGATGACATTCTAGCATAACGTTATTCGACAATGTAGTAACCCTTGTGAATGTGTTCAAGTATCTCAGAGCAAAACCCAAAGAGAATGGCTCATTCATTTCAATTATTGTTGATTCTTCTGGCTGGAAAAACATTCACCATCAATTGCAAATAATAATATATCAGATCCAGCATTTAATTTTATCAAACACAGAATTGCCATAACTATTGACACTATTGTTGTGCAGAAAAAAATTAATACAGGAAAATTTATACCCTGCCTCCTGCATTATTTTTGCCTAAATAAAAGCATTAGCAGTCGCAAGGTCACCTCTAGTACAGACCTTGACACCTAACAACTACACAAAATCCATCAACCTGGAAAATTAGAAATCATATGAAACTATGAAACAAGAATGGAAGAAGTTCAAATCTTGGGAACACAATTAGGAGGTTCCTGTGTCACCAATGCTGGCAAGATCTTTAGTTCTTTACAAATTCTAGCAAACTCTGCTGAAGGCATCTCACAATGGCTTGGTATTCAGCCTCCAGTGTAACAAGAGGCTCACTTTTGAATGTCTATTGTTGTGCAAATTTTATTGTACTTGTAAGTGCACAAATTTATTATAGTACAGATTTGTGGTGACGAGTGTCGATCCCATGAGGAGGTAGATTTAAGTATTTATAGGGTTAATTTTTCAAATTCATATGTGTATTGGTTGAAAGTGATTTCTTTATCTTAAAATTTAAAATAAAATGGTGAGAATGAATTAATGCTACATTTACTAAATTGGAATCGAAATGAGTTGGAATCTGAATGGCCAGGAATCGGAATGAGTTGGAATGGGAACATGGAACGGGAATCACAATAAGTTGTTTACTTGAATTGTAGGAATCGAAATCAGAATGAGTTGGATTACTATTAATGTGTTTACTTTGTCTTAGAATCGAAATCAGACTGAGTTAGATTGTAACAAATTACTAAAAAGTATTTAATGGATTATTGTCATGATTATTATTATTAACTAATATATTAATTAATTGTAAAAAAATTTATTTAATTATATTAACAATTATTATAAAAATATATTAACTAATAATATTAATATTAATTACTTAATTATAATAATATTTTAATTATTGTGATTATTCATTCAAAAATTATAATTATTAATAATTATTGTTAAAAATATATTAATATATTAATTAGTAGTAATAATGATATTATTAAATTAATTATAATATATGAATTAATTATAATAATTATATTAATAATTATTATACCATTATATTAATTAATTAATTATAATAACAATAACAATAAATTAATTATTGTGATTATTTATTCAAAAATTTAATTATTAATAATTATTGTTAATATATTAATTAATAGCAATAATTATATTAATAATAATATTTGAATTAATTATAATAATAATATTATTATTATTATTATTATTAATTACTATGATAGCCTATTAATTAATCAACTATAATAATAATATATTGATTATTGTGATTATTTATTCAAGAACTATAATTATTAATAATTATAGTTAATAATACATTAATTAATTATAATATTTAATTAATTAATTATAATCATATATCAATTAATTATAAATGAGGACAAAGTGGGCATTTCTAGTTTTGGGGGAGGGCAAAATGGGAACTTCAGGAAATGGGAGATTGATTCCCACTTCCCTCCATGGGAATCAATCTCCCATTCCCCGTTTCCAAATAGTGGTGGGCCCTGCCATTTCAATTCTGATTCCTGCTCCATTTTTGCGAAGTAAACGTCATCAATCATTCTGATTCCGGATTCTAATTTCCCAATCCGAGAAGTAAACGCAGCATAAAGATAAAACTATGCAAATGAGGTGCTTGAATCTCTGGATTCACACTAAACACTTCACCATGGCCTTAATATTCTTGTTTAGTTCCAATTAATTTATGAGAGGGCATTTACACTCCTCATAATCCTCACTCTAGTAAATATAGTAATGATCTCCAGCTAAATGTGGTGCCAAGAACATGTTGTGCCAAACGATAATAATCATTCTGTCGACAACGTGGCAAAACTATCCACTAAATAGTTTAGATGCACTATATGTCGGCACCGAGTTAGGGCAACCCACAAAATACTAGAAAGGAATTTTAGCTCTAATAAATATGATGCTAAATGCTCATCGTACCAAACAATAACGATCTTCCGCTAAGGAGCCGGTATACCGTGCAAAATTTGGTTGAGATACATTGTCTGTCAACGATTAGTCAAAACAACCACTTAAATTAGAGAGATAGAGTAAATAAATTTACCAAATTAAGCCCATGAATCATGTTGAGGCCTAATCTTCAACCCAAACTTAAAATTAAATTAACTACTCATTTTTTAACTAAGGGCAAAATGAGAATTCTATTAAAATACATTAAAAAAAATACAAGATGGAGAGAGAATTTTAAAAAATGAAGCTCAAAAATGGATTCAGAGCTGTTGAATTAGGGAGGAGTCCATTATTTATAAATATAATGGGTAAATCATGGCAATCGGATGAAAACAACTCATACACTAATGATCGCGTTGCGTTGCAATCTTTTATTAACTGGAACATATCATCAGTCAACGTCACATCAACATTTTGGTCCAATAGGATTCGTATACCCCTTTATGCCCCTCTTAAGCTTTTCAACTGTTCCGAGCTCAAAAATGCTATCAATTTTGCCGTTTAATCTTTCCCTAATTGTAAAATAACCAACATTCCCCTTAAATATGTAAAATATTTAAATTATAATAAAACACACACAATTTAAGTACAAAGGACATAAATACATAAAAATATAAATGTTAGTGAAAGTTGGAATACAAAATGATAATTTTACCCTTTATAAATATATATTCTCCAGCACTCAACATCCATCAGTTCCATCTCAAAATTGACAACCTTATGTTGAGCTTACAATTCAATACATCCATTCCCAAATAAAAGAAAAACAATCAGTCAATTCGAATTAACAAAAATTACTTACACCACTAAATGTTTAAATTACAAAAAAAAAAAAAGATCATGTTGATAAGGAACCATGGGTAGAACTCGCTCTTAAAAATTGGCTTGTAAGTGGAGGGTGACTATGAGCTTATGTTCCCATTTATATTATTATATTTCTTTTTTCATGTGCGACATTGGGTCCTAACACGTTCTTCATCAAATATGTTAAACTATCAATAGTAGAGGCAATCAGGGTCGGAATTTGTTTATTCAAGTCGATTTCATTCAAATCAAATGAATTAGGGTTTGGAAAAAAATCTTTTTTTTTTGTTAATATATAGGTTGAATTCTATTCAATTTGCTAAATAAATGAGTAGAAAACGTTTATTAATTATGTTAAAGGAAACCAAAAGAATATTCAAGGAAATGAAATTGAATTTAAGCTTCACTTAATAAACAAATTGAATTGGAAACCAACAAAATCTTACACATATCATTGTGCATATGTACCTCATGAACAACCACGAACATAAAAGCTTCATCTGTATAAACAAAATTTAAACAAAAGTTAATACATATCATTATACACATATGAATAGAGGTGGGCAATTGGAAAAAAATTCGGTTCGGTTTGGAATCTATCAGTTTTGGTTCGGTTTTTATTTTCATAAAGACCGAACATTTTTTTTTAATTTTCATACTCGAACCGATTTGAAACCGAAAATTTATCCTGAAATCAAACCAAACCGATGCCCACCCCTACATATGAAGTTGTAATTTAAACAAAATTTTACACATATCGTTATATAGTATTATTAGAAGATGCACCCTCCAAGCTTTTGTTATTAAGATATGTGAAGATAGCGCTTCTTTGTGTACAAGAAAGAGCAGATGATCGACCCACCATGTCCGACGTTGTTTTGTTGCTTATAAATGAAGTTGTTGCATTTAATTTCTCCTAAACAACCAGCTTTTTCAAACGTAAGAAACAACCAACAGTGCAGATGATTGTTCTATCAACCAGTTAATAAGTAACAATTTCATTTCTAGAAGCGCGTTGGTTTATAGTGAAGCCCTTTTTGTTTGTCTAAAATTCGAATAAATCAGTAATTTGCTCATTAATATATTAAGTCTTCTTAATATTTCTTTTCTAACTTAGTCCTTCTTCCGACTGATAAAGTTGTCTTCATAAAAGGTTAATTAGAAAAACCATGTTGTTACATCAAAAGCGTGAGGACGTATCATAATAAGGATCTGCGCATGCTAGATAATTTTTGCAGGCTATTTGGTCTGTTAAAATATATGGTTGAATTAATCATCTATTGAGTCCACATTAGCCGTCAAAGACAATTAAGAAACCTAGGTGATGACAAAAGAAATGTAAATGATTTAATTAACAGCTTGTGCAAGGACATTTCTGTAAATTATTTTATTATTAGTGAGGTTTAATTACACAAAGGAATAAAGGATGGAGATGATCATGCCAGCCCATCGCATTCCACGTTACTCGGAACAAAAATGTTAGAGAAATATTAAACAAAAACAAATAATTGAGCTTTCGCAGACAGCATCATGATATTGATCAACACTCCAACACCAGTTATCAAAAGTTCTATCATTTTTATTTTGCACATGCGCCTCACAAAAAGTTTAAAAATAAACCCAATTCAATATTCCTTCACTTTGGC
This sequence comes from Citrus x clementina, assembly GCF_000493195.1. Classification (NCBI taxonomy): domain Eukaryota; kingdom Viridiplantae; phylum Streptophyta; class Magnoliopsida; order Sapindales; family Rutaceae; genus Citrus; species Citrus x clementina. The sequence continues at coordinate 14,213,038 of NW_006262075.1, forward strand.
TTCTTTGTTCCTCCGAAACGTCCATATATAACCAAAAATGGGTCCATAATTAAAATTTTGATTTCTTAACGATTCTGGTTTGGAAATTAGAAAATCATATTCAAATTTGGAAAGTGAAAATGAAAACTTCAGGCTTTGTTGTAGTAGGAACATATAAAGTCAATAAAAGTGGGCAGAGAGCTGGAAGTAGAAGATGCGAGAATCATCCCATATCATATCATTAATCCTGCAGTGGGGTCACGAAAAGCCAGAGAATAAATGCTGGTGTCGTAAATCCTACGGTGGATAGTGTTTGAAATTAAAGTTGGACAGTCATAGATTTTAAGGTATAATATTAAAATATTTAATAAAATTAATTATTATAATTTAAAAAATATATTAATATAATTTTTTATTTATATAATAAAAAATTTATTATATGTTTAATAATTTTATCAAAATTATTATTTAAATTTTATATTTATTATATATTATTAATTTTTATTTCATAATTATAATTTTTTTTCGCAGCAACTATAATTTAAAAAATATAATACCTTAATCCCAAACAATACCTTAGTCCTACAATAGAGCCATGAAAAGTCGAAGAAGAAATGCTGGTGGCGGAAATACTGTGGTAAGATTATTAGTCCTGCAGCAAGGTCATGAATAAACTCAATAAGAAAGGACAAGAGCCATGAATCATAAAGCCCATAACGCCTGTAGCAAAACCACAAGTCCAAGGTCTGAATGCAAGATCATGGACTATGTAAAATGTTAGGGAATTGAGTTTCCTCCCAAAATCATTCTAAGTAATTTATCAAGTAATAAATTAAATAGATAATACACCAATCATACAACACAAGATTTTAAAAAACTCTAAATCTGGAAAAAAATCACTACTGTTGTCACAAGACAACTAGAGAAAAATATTTACTATGTGAAAAATTATTACAACCACACTTTCAGAAATAATTTTCTCTCACCCAAGCCCCAAATACATAATCCTGAGAAATATCCCTTAAAAAAACAAACCTGTAATACCTATACTGAGGAGTCAAATGCTCCTTCAATACATCTACATGCTTAAAAATATTTCTCTCCTCTCAATTTGGATTGCTTCTCTCCATGGCCAACATTTCATGACCATTTTCTTGAGCAATGCCGAAACATCTTGCTTCTCTAGGATTTTGGATTGCTTCTCTGGGATACAAAAATGAGAAGAACTCTTCTATTTATAGCTAAATTATGGCTTCATTTTCTTCCTCTTTTTCTTCTTTGCATGGGCGGCACCCGCCCATTTTTTTCTTGTTCAATGATGGTGGCTGGCTCAACCACCCACCGTCTTTGAATTCAAAGATGGTGGCTTAGCCACCCATCATTTTGACAAATTTTTTTTATTTTAATCATATTTTCAACATAGAAGATGGTGCAAAAAATTCCAAATCACCTATAAGTACAATGCCTTTCTTATAGATTATCAAATCACTTTGATAAATTATGGATTATCAAATGTATAAGTGATTTAGATGATGGAGAAGAGTTTGAATGAGAATACTTTAATATTCATGGAAGGCTGTACGTACAATGCCTTTCTTAGTACATAGAAAACAAGAAATTGCAACAGAAGAAAGTGTTATTTATTTTTAATAGTCGAAGTGTTATAATCTTTTTTGTGCACATAGGCCAAACACTGAATCACGTTAAATTTTGTGTCACGTTTATTATAGCGTCTCCGCTTATTTATTTTTTAAGTTGACTACAAATTTGCACAACTGGCTTTATTATGAAGTTATAGGCAAGCCTTCAGAGACTGAAAATCCACCTTTAGAGAAAAGAAAAAAAATGATGCTCATTAAAATGAAGGAGGATTTTTATTGAAGAAAAAACTCTCAAACAAATCGAAGGAGGTACAAAATGCGCCAAACCTCCTAACAAGGCAAAAGCACTAAAGTGGTGAAAACTGAAAATAAAATAGCAACCAATAAATGTAAACCAGTAATAAGGAAATATATTAAAATTAATATTTCCTATACACACACGGGAGTGCCTAAGTTACATTCAATGTATCTTACGGCTTTTGTTTTATTCTTTTTGGCTAATTTCATATAGGTCCTTTCAATTTTCTTTATTTTTTATAATTGTGGATGTATTTGCCTTCTCCCATCCCTTCGACATCTATTCTTTATTTTTTCCAAAGTTTTATTTATTTCTTTAAATAACAATAAATGATTATCAAATTCGTATAAATCTATAAATTCAGAATAGATATTTGGTCCTAAATTTACCAGTCCTGTCCTTTCTTGTTCTAATAAATCTATTTTTTGGTTTATTAAATTTATATATGTATTTACTATGTTTTCCCATCCTAAAAACATATGATCTATATTATTTGCCAATTCTTGTACTGTATTGACAGCTTGATTCATAATGTTTCTGTTTTATACCAGTATATTAAAAAATTTATAAATTTATCTATAAATTTCATTTTCTTTTTTATTAAAATTTCACCACCTATTGTGTCTATAGATCTTTCTCTAAGCTCTTCCGTTAACTCAAGTTCTATATTTCTTATATTATTTTTATCAGTTTTTAACGCTTTTATTAAATTTTTTATTTCTTCTTTATTGTATACCTTTAATGTATACAGGCTATCTACTATAGCTTGTATAGGGTCCATATCTCTGGCTCTGATACCATTTTTGCCGGGGGCAAAATAATGATAACAAAAATACGAAATTACAAAAATATTGAATTTACAGAATAGCCCATCAATTATATTAAATTATATTCATCAAAATTTTTCACTTAATGTAGAAATAAGGACATAGTTATTAAAAAATTCTATTATGAATAGTGACAAACAGACTTATATGATTAATACATTTAGCATATATAGAGGATACATTTCTATGTATTTAGCCTTTTATGGAAAAGTACGTGGCGTTGTTTTACCTCTAGGTACAGCTATCAGAGTAGCCCTTTGGACCAGTAGCCCGCAACCCGAAGAGGTTTCCAGCCTATATACTTTTCACAGTTATATTTCAAATTCTTCGTTATCAGAATTATAGGTATATGAAGGTTCAGCTTCATAAGTTTTTTGTTCTAAATAGGCTTTTGCTACATCTATTCCTTCTTCTATAGTTAACATAATTATGTTATGTTTTAGGTTATCTATTTCAATGTTGTTTATAATTTTTCTTTTTATTTCTTAGGGTAATTTAAGTGAGTCTATTGCTAACAAGTCTTCTGTTCTAACAAGTTCTTGTTTACTAAAAAGATACGAGCTTTGTTTAAGTGATTCTAAATCGAAGTCTATTATCATCATGTATTCATCATATGTTATTTTAGTAGTTGGGTTTATCATGTATTCTTTAGATTTTCCTAAATAAAATTTGTGATTCATCTTAGAAAATGTAATTAAAGATTTGCTTCAGTTCCAGAAATTACTCTTCCTCCATAAATCATTCCATCAATAACCATCAACAACCTCCACCAAGAGATAAAAGTTGAGTATTATTACCTAAATCACATTTTCTCCTTTGCCTTCCGATCTCCTTCTAGTGACCTGCAGCCAGGTTGTCCTGTTCCCTTAACGGCCTCCTGCCTCAGTGGGATCTGCGGACTCAGATGGCTTTACTGTGTGGATTTCGATCGTTTTGTTAAAGAAGTGTTTGGTGAGTTTAGGTTTCTCTTCTTCTTCTCTGATGGTCTTTGTTTTTAGTTAATGATGATTTGATTTAGGATTTAGAGTAAGAAAGTGTTTAGAGAATCATCGCAAGTATTTCAGAGAGTTATGAAAAATGTTTCTGAATTCTCATAAAACCGTCTCCAGTTTCCTTTCCCTCATTCTCCTTTTATTTATGGAAAAGATTTACATTATTGTCCGTACATTATTGGACTTTTACATTATTGGCCTTTTACATTATTGGCCTTTTACGTCATTGCTTACATCACTTTATATTGTATTATTATTATTCTAGCCATGCTTTCTTGTCTTCTTCACTTTATGTTGTCTGCCACGAGAGCGTTTTATCTTCTTCTTTTTCTTTTATCAATCTTGCTATCTGCCACGAGTCTTGCTGTCTGCCACGAGAACTTTTTATCTTCTTCTTTTTCTTTTATCAATTTTGCTGTCTGCCACGATTTGTTTATTTGTCGGGCGTCTTTATCTCCATAAGCTGAGATGCTTGTTGCATAGTTTCACTGCTGCTAGGAAATCTCATGGTGTTGATTTCATTGATGAGTTCTAAAAGAATATTTGAAGGTGTATGGTTATCCTCTGAGGTGACAAGGATATAATTTTGGAATCGAATAATTGTTCTATAATTTCTTTTGTAAAGATCTTTAGCAATACTCCATATTGCCTTTATCCCACGGGCTCTGCGGGTTCTGATCCAAGTTTTGGTTATTTGAGGAACATTTGTGTATTCAGTCCCTACCACTACTTGGAAAATTTTTGTGAGATGTCCTACAGAAATCATATAGAATGCTTGGTATTCAATATTTTGGTGATACTCGGGGCTTATGGTGTAAAATTTTAGATATATAGGCCTTTTCTGGGCAAACTTAGAGCCTTCTTTGACTAACAGCTCATCTAGACTGGCTATCTCTCTTAACTCTGTATCTGGAAATATTAGGTCTAGATATCCATACTGTGTTATTCTCCCAACGAGGAGAGGATCTGCTCCTTTTACGGCTATTATTCTGGGGTACATATTTTTTCCAGGTGCCTTGAAGATAGTATTGTTGTGAGAACATGTTGAGTATACCCATGTAGAAAACTGTTTATATTCTTCTTCTTCCGAGGAAATGTTGTTTATTTTGATGAACTTTTTTGTCGAAGCCTTTTTAGGGGACTCAATTTCTATTGACAGAATTTTATTTGAAGGTGGATCACAGACTGGTTCTTGGTATGGGAGAGGTCCACTACTGCTTCCTATATTTATTGGGCTGGTGTTTATAGAAAGCCCTTTTGTTAGGTCGTTTATGTATGACTCTAACAAATTTATTCTCTTCTCGTGGGCCTCTGTGGCCTCTTTTATGTAATTTATGGCATCTAGCATATTCGATGCCTCTGTTTTGAGCCTTTGTATTTCTGCATTTATCACAGAGATGGTTTTATTCACTTCTGGATTTATTCTCCAAATTCTTTGTTTCTGCTTAAGAAATTTGCAAGGAAATTATTAGATCCTTTTATATGTATAATCTTAAAATAAGATAAGTAAGCTTGCCATCTATGTAGCCTTCTGTATTGGGGTTCATTTGGAAAAATTTTGTTAATAAGTGAACTTACCTGCGTATTATCTGTTTCTACAGTAAATTGATTCTGGAGTAAAAATAATGAAAACTTTTTTATTCCTTTGTATATTGCTAGGAGTTCTTTTTCATGAACTGGATAATTAACTTGTGCTTGATTAAACGTTCCACTAGTATATAGGTAAATTTCATTTATATCTGTTTTGAGTATTACTCCCCAATATAGATCAGATGCATCAGTTTGTATTACTAATTTATCATTTTCTCCTGGTAATCTTAGTGCTGAGAGATTTTTACATTCTTCTTTTAGGTTTTTTACCGTTTCTGTATGTTCTTCATTCCATCCTCTAGTATTATTTTTTCTAAGCAGTTTTTGAAGTATATTTCTCTTTTTTGCTAAATCTTTTATAAATCCTTCAGCATAGTTTAGACAACCTAAAAATTTTTGTATTTGTTGTTTGTTTTCTAATTTATTTGGGAATTCAGTAATCATTTTTCCTATGTGGCTCTAGAGTCTTATTCCTTTTCTATCAAGAATCATCCCTAAAAATTCTATTTTCTTATGTTCTATGGCTGCTTTTCTTTCTAATAATACTATACCTTCTCTAATACATATATTAACGAATTCTTTTAAATGGGATCTATGATCTTCTAATGTCTCTGATGCTATTAATATGTCATCAACATAGACTATAATATAGTTGTAATCTTTAAATATTTTATCCATTCGACTTTGAAATATTTGAGGGGTATTTTTTAATCCAAAAGGCATTACCAGCCATTCATAATGTCCATGTGGGGTACTAAAAGTTGTATAAGGAATACTCTGTTCTTCCATTTTTATTTGCCAAAATCCTAATTTACAATCAAATTTTGAATAATATGTTTTATTTTTTTACAAGATTTATTAGTTCTTCTTTATTTGGAAGAAAATATCCATCAAATTTTGTGTATTTATTTAGCTCTTTATAATTTATTACCATTCTTGCTTTTCCTCTTACCTGTTCTGATCTTTTCCTAACCATAAAGGCTGGGCTATTATGTGGGCTATTGCTAGCTCTAACTAATTTTAAATTTAATAATTCTTTCATTTGGATTTTAAATTCTTCTCTATCTTCTTCTGGGTACATCATAGGTTTTAAGTCTTATTATTCTGTTTTCTATCAATTCTATTTTTGCTCTAGGATGATCCGGTTTCCATAATGCTAATGGGTTTTCCTTATAGACTTGTTCAAGCTGTGATTTTATTGTTTCTAATTGTATATTGTAATTCTGTCTTTTTTGGATTAGATAATGTTTTTCATAAATAAACTTATCACCACGCTGGGCTGGCTGAACTCGATAAGGTTTAAATTCGCGAGGAATGCGAAGGATATGATTACAAGGGGTTTTTAGAGTGATCATGTAGGTGGTTTGTTGATAATATTGGAATTGTTGTATGAAGTCATTTCCTAGGAATATATCACAATCCATAGTGTCATATTGAAATATTTGATTAACACATACTATTTTACTACCTAGTAGTATTTCAAAATTCATTAAGGATTGATTGACTTGTTGTTTATCTCCTGTTATTCTAATGATCTTTAATTTTCCGTTTGGATTCCATTAGTTTGATAAAAAGGATTTCATAATTGTTATTTCACTACCAGTGTCTATTAAGGCACATGTATCTATATCTTTTTCTGTTATGTTTATTTGTATATATACGGACATGGGGTATTTTATATAGGCTTGCTTTAACATGTTTCACTTATTATCTTTCGACCTTCCATTTGTAAAGTTACTTTATGTTTTTCAATTTTGTAATATTCTAAATCGTTTAGAAAACTATTTCCTAGTACTATATGTTTTTCTGGGTCTGTGGTCATAAAAGAGTCTATGTAACAAGATACTATTATTCTAAATCCTTCTATAATTATAGGGACTTTAACTTCTTGTTTACAAATATGCTTATTACCATTAAAATCAGTATATTCATACGGAGTGTCTTTTTCTTTAATTAAGAGTCCTTTATTTTTAGTGTGATTCATATAATTATGACTTGTTCCTGTGTCTATTAATATAGGTATCTTTGTTGTATAATCTATCCCATTAAAGTATTGTCCAAGTATCTTTATTACATTATTATTTGTTAAGGATTTAGTTATTTGTTTATCAGTTTTCAATCTTCTAGATGAACTTCCTCTTACTAAAGTTCTTCCTGCAAAACTTATAGGGATAATAGAATTTTCATTATCATTATTTAAAAATTGTTTTTCGTCATCTATATTTAGTTCATAATTTATAGGAATTTTGTGGTCCTGGATTGTTGGTTCTATAAATGTTGCTATGTCTTCACATTCTTTATTTATTTCTATATAAGGTTTATTTCCATATACTTCTCCGTAATTTGAATTACAAAAACTATATAATGCAAAATAATGTATTGTCATTAACCTATTTCCTTCTTTCATCAAGTTTCTTTTTAGTAGTTTAAAATGTAAGCTTAGTGTTTCATCTATATTTTTATCTTTTATATGTACACAATATCTAGAATGACATGTAAATAATAACTTAGTGTAACATAAGTTTCCTTCTATTGTTCCTAAATGTCTGGTGCTAGGGTCATTAAATCTTTGATCGTGTAGTGATAAGACTATAGAACTGTCTATTCCTTCCTTAAAAAGAGATTTTATTAAAATTTGAATTTCTGCTAAATATACATACTGAATTTTTTCTTTTGTTGATTAATTTTTTATTTTTCTTAATGCTAAATCTATTGATCTTTTATTTATTAAGCTAAACCTAATATTTTCTTCAGCTTGTGTAACTGTCACAGCCTTCTCGTGTTCATAATATTCATGTAACACTATACGTTTTCTTTTAAACATATAAACTTCTTTTCCTTCATAATTTGATATACTACTTATTTCTTCTAAGTCATCTCTTATATTTTCAAAATCTTCTTCTAAGAGTCTTACTTTCTTTTTTGTACAATCTGTGCTAATATGTCCTATTTCTCCACAATTCCAACATTTACATTTGGATTTATCTAATTTCCTTTTTTGGTCTTTATATTTTCGTTTATAGTATTTTCTTTCTGGTTTTCTATATTTTCTTTTAAAATTATTGTATTTTTTATATTTTTTCTCTTTTTTATATATCCTTCTTTTTCGTTTATAAGGTGTATAACAACCCCACTAAGTTGGCATGTCTATTTTTTCACAACATATATCTCCTATGTTCTTACTCTTTTTCATTAAACTTCTTTGAATGCATATTTCACTTAGTCTTGTATTTAAAAACCTTATTCTAGATCCTAATGTATCTGGAGATCTATTAGCAGTACTATATTTCTCATACTCATTTATAAAATATCCATTCCAAAGATATGGTAATTTAGAATAGTATAAATTTTTATAAATATTCTGATCTTCTTGGCTGTAGAATTGTGTATAATAATATTTATTGAATTCACAAGTATATTCTCTTACAAAACACATGTTACAAATTGTTAAGTTTATTAATTTCATTCTAGCCTCCGTCTTTTCAATTTTTGTTTCTCTTTCTATATGCTCTAACCAATTTTCTCCTAAGAATTCGTTAGCAATATATTCTATTAATCTTTCAATTCCTAATCCTCTACTTCTGGCTAAAGCTACTTTAGTTGAGTCTTTTATTAATGTTTGTGTATCATTACTTAGTACTTTCCACCAGTTGAATACATTTCCTGTAAAACTGGCTATGAGGATGTCAGCAAATAAATTTATTTTTTCTTCTTCTGATTCTATATTCCAATCTTCCTTAGAACCATTATATATAAGAAATAATCTCATTTGCATTCCCCCATTCGATTAAAGTCTTATGAGGATCTATTTTGCAATCTAGATCTAAAAATGTTCCCGCATTACTTATTGGCGTTAATTTATCATTATTAGGTTGATATTGTTTTTTCCAAGGAGTATTTTTGATGGGTGGTACGTATTCAAAAAATGGTCTAGTTTTCTTTTTGTTTGTTACATATCTATAACTTGGTTCTCCTATGTCAGGTTTCAATTCTGGTCCTCCAGAAGTATTCATTTTTATATGGTATTCTTTGCCAAAATCCTCTAAGTCACTGAAGTTTATTTCACTAAACTTTTCAGTTAGTTCTTCTAAGGTATCTTCCATTAATCTGAATCACTAGGAGTTGTTTCTTTTATTTCTAATTTTCCCTTTCCTTTTTCTTTATTTTTTAATTCTGCTTTTAATTCTTCTGTTTCTTTTAGTGTTTTAGGATACTGGGTGTCCATGAACCATGCATCATAGCTGCCCGTTTGTGGTTTTTGTATAGGTTTCTTGAAACTTGTTCCAACTATTCCTGATTTTAATATTTCAAACTTTTCTAATTTTTTATTTTTCTTTTGACTCATCTGTATTACAGTCATTTCTATTTTTATTTTGCCTATTTCTTGTTTTGTTTCCTTGATTTCTTCTTGTTTTATTTTTGCCTATTTCTTGTTTTTTAATTCTACTTTTAATTCTTCTGTTTTTTTTAGTGTTTTAGGATACTGGGTGTCCATGAACCATGCATCATAGCTGCCCGTTTGTGGTTTTTGTATAGGTTTCTTGAAACTTGTTCCAACTATTCCTGATTTTAATATTTCAAACTTTTCTAATTTTTTATTTTTCTTTTGACTCATCTGTATTACAGTCATTTCTATTTTTATTTTGCCTATTTCTTGTTTTGTTTCCTTGATTTCTTCTTTGAGATTTAAAAGTATTTCTTTTAATTCTATTAATATAGTTTCCATAAAGTTTAAGGGTGTTAGTAGTTATTTTTGTTTCTTGAATGTACGTTACGTTACACGTAACTTAGAGTTTTTTTTTTTTTGAATACTGATTAATCATCATATTACTGCATTACACAGATAGTTACAACTGCTATTATAGCAGATATATTATACTAATATTTACAATCAGAAATACATGATTGGGACTTATATTATTACATTGAATTCTGTGAAGTACATGCCCAGACAAATAATCCCTTACAGAAGAGGGATGTCCATACTCCACTCGTATTGCACGAGGAAGAGAAAATTTTTTTAAAATATTAAACAAATAAG
>NW_006262075.1:14223465-14261979 GCF_000493195.1 Citrus x clementina
GTTAGCCCACACACACACATACATACATATATATATATATATATATATAGCGACTGCTGTGTGGAAAGACTTCACAAGTCAAGCAACTCGATAACATAATACTCGCTAGTAGCTCTAACCTTAGGCGATTGGATAATTGCCCAGGCCCCACGTAGAAAATATATTATCTACTTATTTTTAAAGAAGAAGAGTACAACTACTTTTTATCTTAAAAATTGAATAATATCTCACTAAACTGTATCTTTAAAGGCCTCATTTTAGTCAAAGTCCCATTAAAACTGTGCAATAATTACTTCATAATTTAAAAATCAAACTTTTACCTTGATAGCTATTTTTCCAAAATGAACTTCAATCTAACTATCACACCAACTTTTTCAACTCAATCAAAACCACTTCAAGATAAGTATTTTTTAAAAATTAAAATTAAAATTTTTTACTTAAAAATATGAAAAAAAAATTATGCCTAGACCACAGCGAACTTATTATTTTTTCATTCAAACATTGTGTGTGTCTATTACAATTATAAATCTATAAGAACTATTTTAAAATTAATTTTATTATAATACAATCTAGATTTATATCCTCATAAATATTTGAAAAATATTTATTTTACCTACATTAATGAAAGGAAAATTTATTCCTAACCAGTTATATAATTAAAAGGGGAGTAGAGTCTCAACATCTAGCCACTTAAATTGAGCGCATGGTCCAATCGGCTGCCCTTGAAAGCTAATATATAAATAATATATTTAATCATGTGCGTCACAATTCACACGGCCATAAACTTTGGAAAAGTCTTTGATTTTTATATTTATATATAGAGAGAGGAGAGAGACCATTAATTATTTTCTCATTTTCTTCAAATATTAACTCTCTCTGAGTTCAGGCAAGTAAGTATTAATTTCATCTTATTATCAATGGAGCGCTGCCCAATCTTCATCTCAATTATTGCTTCAGTATCTCTTATCTTCTTGATCTTATCGTTCACCGTAACCACAAATCGAACTATTTTTCTCGCCCTATCGGCTACTCTAGCTGGAATGGCCGCCTTGGGCTTGACAATTTTTTGTTTCAGGAGAAATACCACAAACAAAGGTAACATAATAGATCATTAAAGGTTTTAATGATTACACAGATCTTGGAGCATATATAATTATTTTTCACCTTTTTAATTAAATTTTCTTGATCATTCAGGGGAGGATTTGATGAAATTTGATCTGGGTATGAACCTAAAGGTCGATGTAGAGCTTACAGAAGGCAATAATAAGTGCAAAAAAGGGTGCGAAAAGGAAGTTGATCAATTTCCCTTGTTCAGTTTTTCCAGTGTTTCTTCTGCAACTGGTAATTTCTCCGCAGCAAATAAGCTTGGCGAAGGAGGCTTCGGAACTGTTTACAAGGTATCATTTCATTTATATTCTTTGCAGGAGGGTTATGCTAGCTTTTGAGTATGAGTTCGGTTCGTGGGTTTCCATAGTGCACGCTAATGTTTTAGCAAATTTTAACAAGAAAATTGTCACAGGGAGTAATAGGGCAAGGTGAGATAGCTGTGAAAAGGCTTTTAGGAAAATCCGGACAGGAGATAAAAGAGTTAAAAAACGAAGCATCGGTAATAGCCCAGGTTCAACACAAGAATCTTGTTAAACTTTTGGGTTGCTGCATTGAGAAAGATGAGAGGTTATTGATCTATGAGTACATGCCAAATAAAAGCTTGGATTGCTTCCTCTTTGGTTTGTCATCAAATCTTGATATCGTGACTTAGATTTTTATTTTTATTTTTTTTCATACTTTTAAAAATTTGTTGTAAATGATCAGATCCAACCAAACGAGAAATATTAGATTGGAGAACCCGTGTTCAGATCATTAAAGGAGTAGCTCAAGGGCTTCTTTATCTTCATCAATATTCCAGAGTCCGAATCATTCACAGGGATTTGAAAGCTAGCAATATCTTGTTGGATAAAGATATGAATCCTAAAATTTCAGATTTTGGAATGGCAAGAATAGTTTTTGGAGGGAATGATGAGGATGAGTTACAAGGCAACACTAGTAGGATCTCCGGGACTTAGTAAGTAATGAATTTTAATTATTTTTTCATTACCGAACAAACATCGCTAAGAATTTTGTTTTGATTATCCTATGTATACCAATTGTTGAATTGCAGTGGATACATGTCTCCTGAATATGCACTTGAAGGAATTTTTTCGATAAAATCGGATGTCTTTAGCTTCGGAGTTTTGTTGCTTGAGATCGTGAGTGGCAAGAAGAACACTGGATTTTATCGAACCAAATCTCTCAATCTTATCGGCTATGTAAGTGACAAAAACTACAGTAACTTTTTTAAGTTATACCAACTGATGCTGACATGATCTCAGTAGTTATCATTTGTAACCTTTTATCTGAAATTTTTATTGTTTTAATCTATCTAAGTATTCTGCATCAAGATAATAGATTTGAAATTATATGAAATTATAATTGAAGAGTGATATGGGTAATTTTTCTCATTGGCTATTTAGGCATGGGATTTGTGGATAAGCAACAAGATAATAGATTTGATAGATTCAGTATTAGAAGAAGCATCCTTCAATGAGTCACTGTCAAGGTATGTGCACATAGCACTTCTTTGTGTTCAAGAAAGAGCAGAAGACAGACCCACCATGTCTGATGTTGTCTCCATGCTTACAAATGAAGCTTCATCACTTCTTCCTCCCAAACAACCTGCTTTCTGCAATTTAAGAAATATGGAGAGTTCAACGTCGACCACCGAAAAGTCATGGGCAGATTGTTCTATCAATGAAGTGACAGTTTCAATTTTGGATGCACGATAATTTTTTTCTTTTTTCTTTTCTTTTTTAATTAATGTAAATGCCACTTTTGGAAGGCTTTTTCTCTTTTCTACTTATAATCACTTAATGCTAGGGTTGGCAACAAAAAAAAGTCCGGACCGGCCCGACCTTTACGAAAAGTCCTCTCTTTTTTAAAAAATAAATTCATAAATTAAAATCTAAAAAATACTAAATCCTTAATTCATAAATAAATAATGATTTAAAAAAATTAAAATTATAATACTAAAGTCTCTCTTAAGTATTCTTAATAAATTAAGAGAGTATTTTAATTAGAGAAATCAGTATTATAAAATTAAATATATAAGTTTTTATTTTCTTTATTTATTATTTTATTTTAAAATAATTATTTTTAATTCATTATTAATTACAACAACTTGTTAATTATTAACTCATTACAAGGTTACAATCATTTAAAAAAATATAACTAAAGAATATCTAAAAGCGCAGGACAGAGCCAAGCCCACAACAGCCGGCCCAGGACTGTCCTTGTATTTCCCTTAGCATAGTAAAAAGAACTAATAATTTTCTAAATTTTATACGAAGTTTAAAGACTTAATCAAATGTTTAAAATTTTGATTAATTGTAAATTAAAAACCCAAGTTTTTAATGGACGAGAGACTCGAAAGCTTGATGAGTCCTTCTCAGAAAATGAAATTGTATTTGCGCTTTTTATTAATGTTTACGGGGTCTATATGTTTTCTAAAAGCAAAATCAGAAATCAAATACATATAAAATTACAAAAGAAAAGAAAAATGATTGCTAATTCAAGAATCAAATATTAGTTTGAACTACCACTCTGTCTCACGTATATATCGTTCATTTAGAATGAATTGTTTCATCACCTTACCATGATAAAGATAGACAGAGGGGGATCCACCTCATGATTAAAAGGGTTCAAGCCCACATTAGAAAAAATTATTTCAAATAAACTAAAGAGAAAATTACTTAAGTTGCTAATTAGATAAAGTTAAATCTATTAAAGTAACCTCTTTAGATTTATACAAATGGCCACATAAATTTATAAACCCATAAAATTTAAACTTTTAACATTGAGAATTATGAAAGCTCACACTTTAATTAAAACAATAAAAGCGCATAGTAACGCAAATGAGTGATTTTACTATTATTTAATTTAGTCCACGTTAAATCCATTAAAATAACTTATATAAATCCATTAAAACATAAAAATTCAGTTTTCACGTCTCATCGTTATATTATTTAACCCCTGATAAATCATTTTTCTGGATCCTATACTAAACGTTGAGAGACTATTTCACCTAGTTATTTCTCGAAAACTGGAGAGTTACTCAATTCGGTTATTGCACGTCTATAATTTTGGGATGATTTTTTGTAGATAAATTTAGGATTCGTACCTTGCTTACTCATTAATTTATAAAATGTAGTACTAATTGCTCATCTCAAAGAACTTTGAGAGACCTATTCTTTTAATGTTTGTACGCAGATAGTCTTTTCACATAGATCTTAACTAGCAAAGCTTTTATCAAATAAAATACTCGATTTTCATTAATAAGTTCAAATAAAAATTAAATAATCACTAACCGCACATTAATTGAGTTGGTTAGACACATCACTTCCTCGCTTCATTCTTGATGCTGAGGGTTATGACAAACATTAACTTGAATTTTAAGTCCGAACAAATGTATTAAGTTGTATTTCTCAATATTTTTACCACACTACTAAAGAGATTCTTTGATTCAAAACTCTAATAGAATTAAGCCACTAGGCTAAAGCCTAGTGGTTAGAATCCAAACCTCACAATTGTGAGGTCATGGGTTCGAGCCCTCTCAATGCATTGTGAGGGTTTTATGTCCTTTCTCAATTTGAGTTAAGGCAATCTTCTCCTTTGCGAAATGTGAGTAAAGTAGACGTATCTCAAATATTAATGAAGGTAAAAATATGGGCGATGCTTTATAAGAATTGATGTAAATTAGTTCCAGTAATAATCTGATTTATAAATATTAGTTGTAATCTCATATAATATGAGTTGTACTCTTTAGTAATAATTTCATGTAATAAAAAAAACTCTAATAGAATTACCACTAAACAAAAAATCAGAAGAATAATAATAAAAGTGGTAAATGTATAATAAAACCTATACTTTAAGCAATAGCAATCACCACAAACTCTTGTAACTTTAGCCCAGCCCAGCCCAGCCCAGCCACGCCACCCGCACTGAGCGCAGTGTCCAAATTACTGGCAAGTATCAACTTTCCCTCCTCCCCTGTTCCCTCTCCATCTCCCTCTCCTCGCCGCTGCCCGCTGCGATGCTTCTCTTTAGTTTTACACTCTGACTGGTACTGAACGACTACCTGAAGTACCGGTAACCGGTCCACCCGCCTCCAACAAAAACATCAAACCCCTCACTCACAGCACTCAAGCTCCGTCCTCTCACCCCCCCCCCCGCTTCCGGTCGCCGGTAATCCCTCATACTCCCATTCTTTTCAGTTTTATATTACAGCAGGATAAAGAAAATTGTAATTGCATTTCAGTATTTGCATAATGTGTGAATTAAGGTCTCTTTAGTTTTTTTATTCTTTCTTAAATTGGTTAGGGTTTTTTAATGTGTGTGTTTCTAGTTTACGCTTTTTGTTACTGTTACATTGTAGGGTTTTTTTGAATTCTGAATTGGGGAAAGGAAGTTGATGATGTAATTTATGTTGTTATCAGGGGGGGTTTTCTGTGAACTTCAATAGTATGGGATTGGATGCGAGAACTTTTGCTTCATGTAACAATATACCTCAATATAGAAAGGGAAATATTTCAATGAATGCTTATTCGCTGTCTTGTGAGATTTCGAGTGAGAATGGAGATTCCTTACCAGTTCTGTGTTCTCCTGATTATTATACGGAGCCTTTGTTGAACGATTTGGCTAAACGGGAAGTGATTGATCCGGGTTACTCTAGTCGGGTACCTGATTTCACAGTTGGAAGGTTGGGTTATGGATATGTTAAATTTCTTGGGAACACTGACGTCAGATGGCTAGATTTGGATCAAATTGTGAAGTTTGGTAGGCATGAGATAGTTGTTTATGAAGATGAAAGTTCCAAGCCTGAGGTTGGTCAGGGCCTTAACAAGGCAGCCGAAGTGACTTTGTTTCTACAAGGGAGATATTTGAGTTTAAAACTAAAAGAAGGGGATTCAGATGATTTTGTTAAGAAAATGAAAGAGAGGACGGAGAGGCAAGGAGCTCGGTTTGTTTCTTTTGACCCTGTGAGTGGTGAATGGAAGTTCTTGGTTGTTCATTTCAGTAGATTTGGTTTGAGTGATGAGGAGGAGGATGATATAATGATGGATGATGCTACACCAGTTCAAAATTCTTTGGAGATGAATGGTGGAGAGGTATCTGACGTTGATGAAGAAACCCAAATGGATCTTAGTGGACCGGAGCTCTCTCATTCTCTTCCTGCACATCTTGGACTTGACCCTTTAAAGATGAAAGAAATGAGAATGGTGATGTTTCAGGAAGAGGAGGAGATTGATGATTTTAGTGGAACACCCTCATGGCAGCAATGGTCCCTTGGTAAAGAATATATAAGACCTCCTTTGCAGAATACTGCTCAGAGAATGAGCCAAAGGTCTAGTTCACCTCTTGCACGAAAAACTCCAGTAGGTTTGCTTGAGTACCACCCTGGTAATTCTGATTCAGACTCTCCTGGAATGATTCTGATGGCCCAACAGGATAAGGGCATGCCACTAAAGAAATTGAAATCAGATGGGTTTAAGCTGGACCTCAAGCATGAAACTCCAGTTACTGGAAGCCATTCTCACAATATAGTCGATGCAGGTTTGTTCATGGGTAGGGCGTTTCGTGTAGGGTGGGGACCAAATGGCATCCTTGTTCACAGTGGTGCACCAGTTGGTAGTAATTCTCGGGGGGTAATATCATCTGTAATCAATGTAGAAAAGGTTGCAATAGACAAAGTGGTCAGAGATGAAAATGATAAAGTGAGAAAGGAACTTGTTGATTTTTCCTTTGATGCTCCATTAAATCTTCATAAGGAGTTGAATCATGAAACAGAAGAAGTTGAAGTTGGGTCCTATAAGCTAAAGCTTCAAAAGGTTGTGTCAAATAGCTTAATGCTTTCAGAAATTTGTCGGAGCTATATAGACATTATTGAGGCACAGCTAGATGTGCCTGGGGTATCTTCTTCTGCTCGTTTAGTTTTGATGCACCAAGTAATGGTCTGGGAATTGATAAAAGTACTCTTTTCTGAAAGGGAAAATGGTGGACAATTAAGATCTGAGGGCGATGACAATGAGGAAGAGATGATGCAGGATATAAAGGACGGTCCTCCTGAATTTGACCTGGAGGCACTTCCTCTTATTCGAAGAGCAGAGTTCAGTTGTTGGTTAAAAGAAAGTGTTTGCCACCGAGTTCAAGAGGATGTAAGCTCCTTGGATGAGTCCAATTATCTTAAACACATATTTTTACTCCTGACAGGTCGGCAGTTGGATTCATCTGTGGAACTGGCTGCTTCTAGAGGGGATGTGAGACTGGCTTGTTTGTTAAGTCAGGCTGGTGGATCCACGGTGAGTCGTTCTGATATTGCACACCAGCTTGATCTTTGGAGAGTTAATGGACTGGACTTCAAGTTCATTGAGAAGGATAGGATTAGGCTTTATGAGCTGCTTGCCGGCCATATTCATAGCTCGTTAAATGATGTAACCATTGACTGGAAGAGGTTCCTGGGATTGTTGATGTGGTATCAACTACCACCTGAAACTTCATTGGCCATTGTTTTTCAAACTTATCAACACCTTCTTGAGGATGGAAAGGCTCCATTGCCGGTTCCAATTTATGTAGACGAAGGACCAATTGATGAGCCTATTGATTGGAGTGGAAATGAACGTTATGACCTCTCGTATTATCTTATGCTCCTTCATGCCAGTGGAGAGAGTAAATTTGGCTCTCTAAAAACCATGTTTAATGCCCTCTCTTCAACATATGATCCACTTGACTACCATATGATCTGGCATCAACGTGAAGTGTTAGCAGCTGTGGGTGTTATCAGTTCTAATGATCTTCAAATACTTGACATGGGACTTGTCTCTCAGCTTCTATGTCAAGGGAAGTGTCATTGGGCCATCTATGTGGTCCTTCACATGCCCCGCTGTGATGATTATCCATATCTGCAGGCTACCCTTATACGGGAAATCTTGTTCCAATATTGTGAATCTTGGAGTTCAGAAGAATCACAACGTCAATTTATTGAGGCCTTGGGCGTTCCATCGGAGTGGTTGCATGAAGCAATGGTTTGTCAACAAATTTTTCATATTTGCATCTTTGAACTTTTTTTTTCCCCTTCCTCTGGGCCATACATATATCAAATCTTTTCATTTTTCTTTCAGCTGCTGAGATATTTCTTCCTGAATGCAGGCAGTTTACTACAATTACTATGGGGAACTCTCAAAGGCCCTTGAACACTTCCTTGAATGTGCAAATTGGCAAAAAGCTCACTCCATTTTTGTAACTTCAGTGGCTCATACATTATTTTTGTCAGGTAAATGTTCAACATTAGATCATCTATCATCTTTGGTCTTGGAATTTGGTATTTGCTATTCTTAGGATCGAATTATTGTCTAGTTTCAAAACATTCCTACGTAAGATATCAAAATTTGTTGTATATTTGGTTTAGATAGTCATTTATAAACATTATTACATTGCTTGTTGACGATTCTTAAATTGATTGTAATTGGAGAAACTTGGAAGGATTAGTGAATTTCTATTTAGTTTAGGTAGCACTAGGATATTAATTGGGAAATCAATGTTCAATCTTTCATTTCTCATTTACCTAACCTTCTTGATACCTCGCCCGCTTCTTATTTCCAATTTTTAGTTGAACATGAACTGACTTCTGATGCTGGATTGATCGTGTTGATATTGTTTTTATCTTGACTCAGAGGATCCAATCAGATCCTTCTTCATTGGTTTTGTTCCACAAATGCTATAGCTTTCATGAAAACTAAGGAAGCTTTTGCTTTCATGAATTTTAAGGTGTAGGAACCCTTTCCATAACTTAGTATACATGTACTGGAGTGCATATGTTCCCTTATGAACGTGAATTTAATAATTGTGAAATACATGGTTGGAGTTCAAATTCTTAAATTGATGTATGCATATTAGAAATGTTCTATTCAAACGACAACTAAGGCTTTTATTTGAAATTGGATTCTCGATTTAAAATCCAGCATGTAGACTGCATACTGCTGTTGATGGGCATGTTATGACTTATTTTAGGCATTTCCTGCTTGATTTCACAACTTTTCAAACCACAGGCAACTTAGTATTAATGCCAGAATCTCATGTTTGTGCATTTAATTGGATTCTTTGCATGCTGATAATCTATTCTTTTCTTATGGGTGAAAAAAAAGATATCCGACTTTTAAGCTCTAATTGAGTTTTCTTTACCAAGCAACCCATAATTAGGGATTGAAATCCTTTCTTCAGATATTGTTCTTTTGACTACTTTGCATACGGATACTGTTGATTTTGTTAATACTTTTTCACAGGGAATGAATGGGTGAATGCTTTATACAATCCTATAATCACAATCCCATAATCATTTTCTTCACTCTGACAATTTTATTCATGTTCTTTTCTTCATATTAATGTAGCCAATCACTCAGATGTGTGGACACTCGCAACTTCCATGGAGAGCCACAAGTCAGAAATTGAGAATTGGGACCTGGGAGCTGGAATGTACATTGTGTTTTATTTAATAAGAAGTTCATTGCAGGAAGAGAACAATACTATGAGTGATCTGGTGAGAATCAAGAAAACTCAGCATTGTGAGATTTAAACTAGTCATTTCTCAATATATTTGGTTGACAGCTTGGGGCTCTTCTGTTTTATGGCGCTATCATTGTAGAATTTGATCTGCATCTGGTTTTGTAGAACTCAAGCCAATCCCAACTAGAACAGCTGGCAGCCGCTTGGCCTGGCTTTCTGAAGTTGGACTGGTGTCTTGTTGAGTATTAGTATATGCATAGTGATCAGATCTATAATTTGCCCATGAAACTTTATTTCCTTTTCTCTTTGTTGGACTAGCATTTCAAATCTCTCAAACGAAGCAAAAAATGCCAGCACACTGTTTTCCCATTGCTGGGGTGTAACAATATGAATAGACCTGGACTTTATGAGTATTCAAAGATATGACACTGCAGAATTCTCAGGCTCTGGATTCATGTCTCTAGGATGCCCAATGTTGATTGAAGTCATTGGTTGTCATTTCTTTATCTATGAAGACTCAAAAGAAATTATTTGCCTTTGCAGAATTCTCTTGAGAGCAAAAATGCTGCTTGTAAGGAATTCCTTGTTTGTTTGAAGGAGTCATTGGCAGTTTGGGGCGCTAGATTACCCACTGAGGCCAGGTATTCTCGATGATCCTCTAGTTAAGTAGTGTTTTTTTTTTTTCCCTTCCCTGATAAGTGCATATGTATATTTTACATCCATTTATAAAAAATTCTTGTTCACAAGCTGAATCATGTAGGATTATTTGCGTGTATTTATGTACATCTAAGCCAATAAGTTGACACAGTTTACAAATTTGCATTGCAGAGTAGCATATTCAAAGATGGCAGAGGAGATATGCGACTTGCTTCTATCTGATATTAGCCAGGGTCCAACCCGTGATGCTCAGCTAAGCTGCTTCGATACAGTCTTTAGTGCTCCGATACCAGAAGACTTCCGCTCAAATCATTTGCAGGATGCAGTATCTCTTTTTACATGTTATCTGTCCGAGATAGCTTCTTAGTTTTTTACACACCATCCCTGTTGATTATGATTTTGGCATGGTCAGAACTCAGATGTGTGCTATGACAGTTTTGAGAATTTTGTTGTAAAGTTTGTTTGCGTCGCCGTTTGCAATTTTGCATGCTTAAATTCGATCAAATGGATATAAGGAGCTCTTTGTACCAGAGGTCCAGAGCAAAGGGGAAAGAAAAATGCTTATTCTTACATTTTATGGTGCCTCTTATTCTCTCAAATCTGTGGATTAGCATCGACATCGAAGACATGCAAGTAAATTTGGTATTAAGAAAAGGGAGAAATTTGAATTTATTTTAATTTATTTTAATTTACTGATTATTCCCCCAAAGCTGTTAAAACGTTAATTTACTCCCATTTATTGTTATAAAGACGCGTGCTTGGGGGTGCGCGTGCGTTGATGAAATATTTTTGATGATAATTGATAAATATCACTTGTCAAGAATATTCTTGAATAGTGGTCTGTCTGTTGATGATAAATATCACTCGTCAAAAATATATTTCAATATTGGTGTTAATGCGTTGTTTCTTTAAATTTACAACTACATACAAGTAGATGGATACTACATACAAGTAGATGGATACTCCGTAAATATTGTTTGTCAAAAGTACGTTTGGGATTGATCGGTTTATTGCTTTTAATTTAGGGTAAATATTTACCGACCATTTATTTTTTTTTTTAAATACATAATTCTTAATTTTTTTTATTAAACTTTACTTAGAGTTATATTATTTTATACTTGTCCATTTTCGTCTTTAAATTATTAAGGAAATTAACGGAATATTATATAAATAACTTTTTATAATTCTCAACTAAGCAAAATTCATTCATTGATGATAGAATTGTAAATTCTTGTATAAAATGATAAAATATAGATTAATTGATTGAAAAAAATATATAAAATAATAAAAACAAATTATATGAATTAAAGAGATATTTAATCAACCAATTAGACTACATCAATCAGTTTTTTCAAAATAAAATTATACAAGAATATATAATTGTATTGTTACTCTTAATAATCATTAGCTCATACTTCAAGGAAATTTACGAAAATAATCATAAAACTTTTGTTATTTTCATAATTAACCCTCTCAATTTTTTTCTATCAACATTAGCCAAACACACGCTTTTCTCTCCAAATTACCCTTCTTTACAAACCAAAAGCAACTTTCTTTTTCCCATTTCGTCAAATCAAAGGCAGCTTTCCACTTTTGAATCATCAACCAACAGCGGCGACAAAAGGCAACGATAAAAGTGAAATCCAATCATAATCTATCCGAATCCAACACTAATAGGCATCACATAGTGGTATAAGTTATTTTCTGAACTTACTCAAGAGTTTCAGTGAACTGCCAGTCGTGGGTGAATCTGGCGACAGGCTGCCTGTCGCACAAAGCTTCACGCGACAAGGAACCTGTCGCACCAAAAATTGGTGCGACAGGCACCTGTTGCACCAAGTTTCGTGCGACAGGTAGCCTATCGCCAGATTCACCCACGACTTGCAGTTCACTGAAACTCTCAAGCAAGTTCAGAAAATAACTCATACCACTATATATTAATGAAAATAAATAAAATAACTAACATAGGTTTTGTTGAAGACTGTAGATGGTAGATCGGACGCCGATGAGGGATGAAGCCGCCGCCGACGAGGGCTGATGTTACCGCCGATGATGGGAGTTTGTTCGGTTTGGGAGAGATGGGTGAAAGAGAGTGTTGGGGGAGAGATGAGAGAGAGGGGTATTTTAGTCTCAAAGGTTTTCTTATGGCTAATGTTGATAGAAATTTATTTGGGGGGTTAAGATGGAAAAAGTCAAAATTTTTATAGTTATTGGTGTAAATTTTCCCATACTTCATTCTTTTATTTTATTTTTTTCCGGTGAATGAATGAATAAATAATAATAAAAATAAAAAGGTAGAAGATAATTTAAAAAAAAAGAATAAAAAAAGAAAACATCGTATTAGAGAAGCCTCCACACGTGAAAACCCATTACATTTCCACAGCGAAGATTTCCGTCGTATTAAGGAAAGGACAACTGTAGCCACGACACCAAATTACATCCAACCAATCAAATCTCTCCGTTAACGCAACTCACACACACACTCACTTGACTTCCCTCACTCTTTCGGAATCTAAAATCTATGCTCACAAATAAACAGACAATTAAATTAAAATAAAACAAATCTCTCTCTAGAAATTGGCGCTCCGTCAGCCAGAGACAACCAGACAGCCAGCCAGCAAGCAAAAAATCAAAAAAGCAAAAGCAACAGAGAGCGTGATCATCATCGTCGTCGTCGAATCATATCATAAGCTTTTAAATTAAAAGAGCGACGAAGCTTCTTCGTTCGCTCTCCCATCCGACGTTCGTATTTTTTCAAATTGTAATAATAAAAAATCCACTCAATTCATCTATATTTTTATATTTATCCTTTGCTTTACTTTTTTTTTGTTTGAAAATCTACAATTAATTGAATAATAAAAAAATGAAAATGAGTGTACTAGTAATTGAATCTGAATTTTGGATGTTTTGTTGATGAAGATGCGTCGTTCTGTATCGAGAAAAACGGGTCAAACTAATTCAACCGACGCCACGGATCTCTTTCGCTCCGGTACCGTTCCTCTCCCTCCTCCTCATTTTCCTTTCATTTTTTATTTTAATTTATTATGCTTCAATTATGATATGAATAATCAATCGATCGATCGGTCAAATCTCGTTCCTTTTTTTTTTTCCTGATTTTATCTAATTAATGTTTGTTTTATTTTAGTTGCCAAACAGTCGAAGATGTATGAGCTACCGTGCGAAACCGATTAAGGATATATGATGATTTTATTTTGAATTATTTTTAGCTCTTATCATAAAATTCTCTAAGCAAAACAGCTTAATTGAAATTCTGGCTTGTGGAAGATTAGATGCTTTCCTTTTCTAATTAGCCGTGTGTTAAGTATTTACTTGAGTAATAAATACTACATGTATGTAATCTATCTGGAGGAACTCATTCATTTAAACTGACGTGGTATGATATGAATAAATGATGGGAATTAAATTTTCTGTTCTCATTTAATTGCTTAGTTTTTTTTTTTAACTATACCAAATTTCCAATCATATGATGCCATGTCAGTTTAGCATATACTTCGGAATTGTATTGATTGCTTGTATGTGTAATATTTATTATTTGTTTTATTTAGTAAGGTTTTGTAGAATTTCTGCCAAATGGTTACATTTCTGTTGAATTTCGTTGCTTCAGCCTCAAGTAAAGCATCTTCGAAAGAGATGGAACGAATCGATAACCTGTTTTATTCGTATGCGAATAAGTCTTCTGGCATGATTGAGTAAGCTTGCTTTATTTAGTAAAATTCAGTTTGTGAATCCGGTACTTGATTTATAAGTTTTTACAATTCTATTATTATTGTAGATTTAATATAAATTGCGTGATCGGAGTTGACTGAATGTAAGATGTTATTTGATCATGAATTGCACTATTTTGGCTTAAGTGATTTTAAGGTTGAAAATGGGACCAGCTGAAAGGGGCTTGTTTTTCCATAGCTTTTGTCTGTTTAAAAACTATGGAATTTTTGTATTGGTTTCTTTCCTCAGCTTTGGTTTCTGTCCGTAGGTATGCATTCTAGCTTCAGAAAAAAGTTTGTGTTTTGAATTGTAAGCAATCAACTGAGATGAATTTAAGCTATCTTCATGGAAAGATGGATAAAGTCTGTCCCTTTGAAGTTTGGAGAAAATATGGGGTGTTTGCAGCCGTGATGGATCTATAGGAATGGTTACTTTAAAAAAAAATAAAAATAAAAATAAAGGAAGAGTACCACTGTTTTACTGTAACTTAGACATGTCTAACTGATGCATTTGTTATTACGTTTCAGTCACTGAAGCAGAATACGTATTAAAGTCACGGTGATTTGTGTGATTCAAAGTGTGCCAAATTTTCTTTCTTTGAAGTAAATTAAGGAAGGATTTTTATGTAATTTCTGATATTATAATATATTATTTGAACAGCCCAGAAGGAATTGAAAGTCTGTGTTCAGATATCGAAGTCAGTCATACTGATGTTCGGATCTTGATGCTTGCTTGGTAAGTCACGTATATAGGCATTTGATATCTCTCTTTTTAGTTTTGACCATCAAGCTTATATATTAAAACTGATGGACTAAATATATCAGGAAAATGAAAGCGGAAAAGCAAGGGTATTTTACTCTGGTAAGGAAAAATGAACTCGACTTCTGTAATCTTGTTTGCTATTTCTTCTTTCTATTTTTGTTAATTAAACTTGTATTATTATATGACTTGCATGCTTGTTTTATACAATATTACAAACAAATCATTCCTTGTGACTGTTTTCGGATGAAAAATCAGTGTCCATGCTTAGCATCGTCTTGGGATTTTAGTCATGTTTATGAGTTCTGTCAAGCTTGGCCACCACCCCTAGGCTTATGAACACCTTGAAAATTGCAAGTAATGTGAAGAAAGAATATTGGACCTGCAGTTTCAACTGTATGGCAGTGCCGTAGGCATGTCGACTGAATAAAGAGGAATTTCCTCATCTATTTGAAGTTATCAATATTCTTAATTTGATGCTGGGTCAATTGGAAATATTAACATAGTGGAGGATGAACATCTTATTTCTGGAGATGATGTCACAGGATTTTACCAACAAAAGGATATCTTTAGAAAGTATAGAATTCCGAGATTTAGATCTCTGATCCATTTTTCCCCCCTCTTGGTGCATGTTTCTGTGTCAGGGCCGGTACAAGTTCATTAAAATTATATTGATTTATTGTTGGCTGAAACTGAGAAACTTGTTTTGTGCTATATTAAAGAGTGTGATTTCTGGTTTGGTCCTACAGAGTGCCTAGTGCAATCCTAACATTAGCCTTTTGCATGATGACTGTTTTCAAAATGAACCCATTTATTTTGCACTTAATTGTCAAAGATATACATGTTAATTCAATTGGTGATCTTATTGCGTTCTTCTTTTACTTTCAATCTGTTTGCTGTGTTTGCTTGTCCATGGCTTGTTGTACTTATGCAATGTCCACATCCTTATTTGTGCTTCGTAGCTCAATTTCAGTTGTTCTACACAATCTGTGAATAAGTTTTTGAATAATTTGAAAAATATATAGCCTTTCGTCAGCACTAGTTTTTCTCTTCTTTGATATTTATTCTGCCTGAGGGTGGTATACTTTTCTGAATCACATAGAAAGAGAGATACCTATCAAACCTTGATACTTGTCTTCCACCTATCCTTCATTCTTCCTCATTGAGCATGTCCCAACCACTGGGCATTATACTGCATAATTAGTAAATTATTGATTCGTCAGAGATCTCTCCTTTTTTCACCCAATCTGTCATGCATCCTCATATGTTTTCTTGGTATTGCCTAATCTGTTAGAATGACATTACAACATTACTTGCTACAGGAGGAATGGCGGAGAGGCCTAAAAGCATTGAGGGCTGACACTGTAAATAAATTAAAGAAGGCCCTTCCTGATCTGGAGAAAGAGGTAGAGTATCCTTACAACCTTCCTCTTGAAAACTGGCTAATTTGATAGGCTTATAACGTGTAAGATGCTTAATTGTGTTGTATAATTGTTGTAGCATGCTGATTTTTTATTTTTTATTTTTGGGTGGTCTTTGAAGGTGAAGAGGCCAACAAACTTTCAAGATTTCTATGCTTTTGCATTCCGGTATTGCTTAACAGGTATCATGAGATCATTGCTATATGGAATTGGAATTGATAAATTACTTGTTTTTGTGTTATTATTTATGCTCATTTTTTTCTTTTCTGATATTTTCTCTTAGAGGAGAAACAAAAGAGTGTAGACATAGAGAGTGTCTGCGAATTACTGGGTCTTGTATTAGGATCCCAATACCGTGCCCAGGTTGACTATTTGATTGAGTATCTAAAGGTGAGTGGCTATATTGATCATGTCTTCAGAAATTGCAATTGAATATCTTGCTGGCTTCTTGTGTGAGTTCATATACCTACATTCCCTTATGATTTTTCGAAGGTTGTTCTGATTTCATTCTTAACCGCTAGCATACTTCGTTGTTTATGAGTTCCATTTCTCTCCTGTCCATTAGCTTACTTGTTGCACTGTTTTACTGATGAACTCTGCCTTATTTTCTGAAAAAAGTGGGGCTAATTTGATAAATGAAAAATGTTTTCTAACTTGTCCAAAAGATATCAGATTGTCTGATTCTTTACTGCAGTCTGATGCAATCTGGACAGCTTGATAAACATAAGGCGAACTAATTCATTTGTAATACTAATTTCTTAATGTGTGCGTGCATGTATAGTGAATACTTCTCACACGGTGGTTGTGCTCTTTATCCAGATTCAATCTGATTATAAGGTAATTAACATGGATCAGTGGATGGGGTTTTACCGGTTCTGCAATGAGGTATTTTCATTGTCTACCACTAGTTTTTAATTTATTGATAGTGTTCACCATGGTAGCTGTATTCTCACGAACTAATAGGTTGGAATGATGCATTACAGAACTGCTATAGTTGATAAAATATCTTTATTTCATAAGACATACACAATTACATATGCATGCTGCACTCCTAAATAAGAAAATGTTTGTTGTCTGCTCACTTAGGAGTTAGGCCCTAAGAAAATATCCTCATCTTTACGAGTAACCTATAACCAACCTAGTGAAGGGGAAACTGGATATATCTAATGGGAGGCAATCTGTCTCATTTTCTATGGCCGTTTTTAATACCATGGATCTATGATAACAAATGGGGGCCTCACCAATTGGAGGGTGGTTTATGATGGGTTAGGTATAGAAGCCGGTTTTGGTTTCTTTTCCTACAGTGAGGACATAGATCTGACTTGAAAGCCATAGCTACTTTCTACGTTTCTTAGCTTTAGGGACAAAAAACAGATGATGTATCGCGAGCATGATTATATTGGATCTTGTGTTGCATGTTTCTTGCTCCTTTGCATTTCGTTTTGCATAAAGACCTTGCCTTCAGCTTTTTTTCTATTAAACAGCATGTTTATTGTACACTGATTCTTATGATGAATTTTTTGACTCCTTTGACAGATAAGCTTCCCGGACTTCAATAATTACGATCCAAATCTTGCTTGGCCCTTGGTCCTGGACAATTTTGTAGAATGGATGAAAGCGAAGCAGACATAAACTCTGGTTCTTTTAACCGACCTGATTCCCAGCTGTAAACTGCCATTTTTACATAAGTAGGTGAATATATGTTCAAAATTAACGTACTTGCTTTAGGAGTTGTCTTACACCTTACAGAAGTGCAAGTGCTTCATTCTTTAATTATTTTTATTGTAATTGATCTGTTTTACAGGACTATTGAAAGTACACAAACCAACCCTGCTCGAGCATATTTTTCTTTTTCCAATTCAAATTTTGTATTTATCAACTCTCCGAGCGCAAAGCACATCCTCAAATGCATCAGCCTCTAAATTATAT
This sequence comes from Citrus x clementina, assembly GCF_000493195.1. Classification (NCBI taxonomy): domain Eukaryota; kingdom Viridiplantae; phylum Streptophyta; class Magnoliopsida; order Sapindales; family Rutaceae; genus Citrus; species Citrus x clementina. The sequence continues at coordinate 14,241,549 of NW_006262075.1, forward strand.
GATGAGCATATGCCTTGTAACAGTCTCGATGCTTTTTTCCCCTGTTGCCCTTGCTTCTTTAATCATCAATGCTGTGAAATACTTTTGACCATATAATTGCAGTGGTGATTAATGTTTGTTAAATAAACTGCGGATCATCTTTTTAGATGATTGAAATTACTAGACCGTTGGTTGGTTGGTGAACCCCCCCCCAAAAAAAAATCCCCCTCTATTTTGTTCTATTTTATTTAATATTAATTATTTCATACCATAAATTTTAGATTCTCTGCACCTAGGAGGTCTAAATGAAGATAATAACATCATTGTGCGGATTGTATGCCTTATTAAGAACATTTCATTTGGACTGAAATATGCAGTGGTATGCAGTTGTTCCTGATTATGAGAGTACATCTTGACATAAAGTTTAGATGTGGGTCACTTAGATTGAATTTGTCCTCGTGGCATTTTCCCCATTCATCATCTGTTCCTTTCTCCAAGTTTAGATATGTTTGCTACGTACATGTACATGCATAAATATTCGCGTTGAAAATGTGATTTCCAATAAGCAACTTTTTCAAAATAAATATAAAATGCCACTTACAAAAGATCAAAGAAAGTGAAGTTTGGAGCCGAAAGAAGATTTCATGTCACAAAAGTGACAGCCCTCGATTGAAAGCTGCGGCTTATCCCATTTTTACGTAAGCTAAGGAAAAGCATTACGTAAAGGCGAGAGGTTAAAGAATGAAGAGAGTGGGTTTGTCTCGGAAAATTCCGCAAGAAGATTGTTAAAGCCAAGAGAAAAGTTAAAGAGAGCTGTATCACTTCGCTCTTGGGGACTTTATATCAACTTCAATCTTTTCACTGAATGCGATTGTTATAGTGTTCGCGTACTATTCACGTTGCAGTTATGCTTAATTTTATCGTTAGAGACAAAGCAAAATTTGCCAAAAAAATGGGGTTGAATGGATAATATTGCAGACGCACAACACCACCGCCAAAAAAGAAAGAGCACAAACATGTACAATCTTTGCAGCATGCCTGCAAGGTTTCTGAACAAAATGTTAGTCTCAAAAGGGGGAAAAAAATCGCAAGAAAGAATGAAAATAATATAAAACTTTTTGCATTGCCAACTTCCATTAAGCAACTTCAAAAAATGGGGATAAGGGACATTGTAAGAACAGTTTGATCATCAGGATGATGAAGGACCAAGGATCAACGGTGAAGCTGGAGCAAGAGCACGCCGGCTTCTAGTTCTACTTCTACCACGAGTTTGAGTGCCAGAAGGGGAAGATGAGGAAGATGACGAGGAGTTTGAAGATGTGAACCTGTTCGATTCACTTGTCAATTTCTTTTTCTCTCCTTCATCAGCCTTGCCTTCTATTCTGTGATGCCGAACTCTAGTTGAATTTAAAGTAGCCGGAAGAACACAATTGCAGAAAAAACCTGTAAAAGAAATAAGCATATTGTCAAAATGAGAATCATAAACAAACCCAGAAATTGAAATATATGAGAAAACATATACTAGTTTTGTCTCAGTCAAACACATCACTAAGCGCCATAAATTTCAAAGAAAATGCAGGAAAAAAAGTTTCATTGACAAAATTTCTAGGCCTAATTCTTGATCCAAGTCCATCTTACTAACAGAATAATCACGACAATATTGCAATAATGTTAAAAGCGAATTTAAGTTACGATTATCTTTTCTTCTGCTACTCAAAACTGGGAAATTCAATCAAATGATATAATTGCCAGAACAAAAAATTTAGCCATGAAATTTGCCCTTACCAATTCTGGCAAGGCGATTGACCCAACTGGGGATTGGATTTCCGGTAAGCCTAATGCAAGCATCATTGCAAAAATGATTACAATTCTTGGTGATCAAATTATAAGCATTTCCTTTATACTCTTCTGCTAGATCCTCCATCACTGTCCTCACTTCGGCAGGCCCTATATCAGTTTTGCCAATCAAAATCGACTTCCTAAATGTAAATCCCTCACACTGCTTTGGCTCTCCCTCAAAAATCCCAGTGGTCGGATACTCATGAGCTCCAAATGCGTACTCAACTCCATGAACTACATTTACACAAACAGCAGACTGAGAATTTTTAGCTGTTTACCCAGAAAAGAAAATAAATAAACAAACCACACACAAAACTTGAAATGATTGCTGCCCAGAGACGCAAATCACGAAATGCACCTGAAGTTCAAATCTTGAACCGCATTACATTTTCTCCCACCTTCCCATCAACCAAACAGACTATAATAAAGAGGAGAGTAAATTTACTGAAAGTATCTGCAGATCCAACTCCATAATTCTATAAACACTACAAAAATTTACTACAATTCTATAAACAGCTACAAGTGATCTAACAAGCTCAATATCAGATCTAGAATACAAACCGTGATAAAGATTTAACAAGAACTTCAAAAATGAAGAAGGAAAAACAAACCTTGAACACCAGAGTGATAAACGCCGAGACCAAGCCAATAAGCATAGCCATTGAAAGGGGTTAAATCATACACGTTGAGATGCACTGGTACAGATCCTTTATCATCAAAGCTTGAATTTTTTCTACACAACATTCTATTATTTTCAAAAAAAAAAAATCAACTTTGTACCACACTTATGCTATAATTTATATATCTATATTTATGAAAAAAAAAAAAAATTTGGTGACAGAACTGATACTTGGGTCGTTTTCAAATTTCAACTCACATTAAAAACAACCAAATCATCCCTGAAAAGATGGATAAATTAATAACAATAAAATTATTTTTTTGGGGGGTTAATTATGAATTCAAATAATCGAATCCGATAAAGAGAATGAGAATCCTCTGTTTTAATTTGTAGCACCGGCGGCAAATCGTGCCACATCGGTATTTTTAATTTAGACTATGTTTTATTTTACGGACATTTTATATATATGGGGTTATTGGTATCAAGGCTTAAATTTGGTTGAAATTTGCATGAATGCCATTTTGGATTCATTTTTTGAGCTTTTTTTTTTTTCCTCTTCCCTTAAGGTAATTTGGAAAGATTTTGAATTTGTTTATGGGAGAAAGCAACGTTTTGAGTCATTATGATACATTGTGGGGTTACATATTAAATTATGATGAGTGATTAGTGTTGGATCTTTTTAAAGGAAAAGGAATATATCATCATGATTATCATTGGATGTTGCACACAAGGGTGGTGGGGCCCTAATAGTAGATGAGTTGCTGATGATTATTTTTTTAGTTAGTTAATTAATTAGTTAAGTTTAAGTTAACTAGATTATTGGAAGAATAAACTAGAATATAAATAAAGAATGGAGTTTGACCCTAGTTTAGAATGAGTTATTGCTAAGTGAAGGTTAGGTTTACCCCTTGAAAGGCATGCTTGATGCTTCCTTGTTTACAGGTGATAATTGTGGACACTAATTTGATATTGAGAGGTAAGAACCTATAGACCTACACTAAGGGCATTTTTTTTAATTTAATTTTGGTTATATATGTGTGTGTGTTAAAATATAATAAAAGATTTGAGTATTTTTATATTTAAAAGAAGTGAAATTCTGCCAACAATTCTTTAGTTAAGAGTGAGCACTTAACTCTGGATTGTATCCTTAAGATAAGATATTCAATTATTATTGTGTAAATTTATGAGTTGGATAATAAGATGACAATACAAAATAAATTTGAGTAGTGATGCATATACATATTCTTGTATAAATTGATATGATATAATATAATTAATTAAATGAAAATATAAAAAAATAAAAATAAATTTTGTGAGCCATATAATATTTTTATTCAACATTTTTATTAGCTAGCATAGCACAGACTAATAAATATCATTTGATTGTGTTATGTCATTCATCCTCTAATACAGTACTTAGTAGAATTTACAAGTCCTTTTATATAGTGTCACTTTTATTGTAAATTATTTGCTTGCTCTTCACTCGAAGAATTGAAGTTTGCAACTTCTATGTAGATCTAGGGCAAACGATTTTCTGACTCGTGAAATATTATTTTTCTTGTGTTTCCAATTGTTTTGATAATTTCAAAATATTTTCTAATTTTGGTGGCTTACATGTGTAGGTGTGTTTCTTAGGATGAGAATTTAGAGGCCATGGATAAAATTTCCTTTAAATTTCCAATGCGATTGTGCTTTGTCCCTTTTTTTTTTAACAGTTATATATGTTGCTATAAATAAATAATTTGTTACAAATTGGATGAAACGCAAGTGAAGTTATTGAAGAATCCCATTAAGAGTATATAAAAATTGTTAAATATTTTATGGAAAATATTAATGAGCATTGATGAGATGATTATTATATTTGTAGAAATGTGAATGAATGACAAAGACCGGTGAATTCATTGATCACTTAAAGGTGTTATGGTCAAATTTCGATCTCATTATTTTATAATTTCTAACATTAAACAATAGGAGTTGTTTTTTGATCATGTGATAATTAATTAAGCTTGCTAATTTAATCTCGTGCGTATCATGATGATGTTAGATAATTTTTAGACATTTAGTTTTTTTAAAAAAAAAGGAAAAGGAATTATGTATTATATAAAGAATAATGTTTTGGATTCTAACATTCAGATTTTTACTTAAGTTGGGGTTAGACTCTATCCCGCTATTCCTCTAACTGACTATTGGTTAGCATTTCTCGAGTTTCCAGGCTCAAGCTATTAATTAGGTTTCCGACTCGACGAATTATTGCCGAGACTAACTCAACTTCTGATTCTTCATGTTATGTTTTATTCATATATTAGATAATGAATATAAAATTACTTATTATTATATTTTATCATTCAATAAATGAATGTCACATCAATTAGGATCTCTAACATTACTTTAATATTTACCGAACTTATTATATCAAACCAAATTAAATTAACATTTTAAATGCTGATAATATTACACAAAACTCACACAATTATGATTTGTTTTCTTTTTACTCTTAGGTTTCTTGCATTTACGAAGAAAATTGTTAATGTACCAATAAGTAAATCTAGATAATGCTACTACAACATAAAATCAATAATAAATTTTGAATCAACTTTCATTGTAGTCGCATGTATAATTGATAATTAATTTGTAAGGTTTACCACTTTCATATTGCAAATCAATCCCATAATTTTATCAGATTAATGTATTGCAGAATGATCCTCCTGTTAATATTATGACTGATTTGAACATAAATTTATTTATTTTTTTTAAGCCCAACTTTTTTAAAAGAAAATAATTGCCTATGCATCTATACATCTAAAGTCATAAAGTTTCTATTTTTTATTAATTTTTCAATTAATGATTATGTTTTCCAAAAATTTCGAAGGCTGCTTTGTCAATCATTTTGGTCATTGTTTGTTTGAAAGCTTTTCAAGGGAGTAGTTAAAATTAAAAGGAGCTTGTAATTTTTGGTAGTTTGTTTGGTCACCTAACTTTGGACCCAACAATTGAAAATATTTGTCAACCTGGTGTCCAATCGGTGTCTTTTTGGTGGGCTTTTCCGGTGGGTCCATACACGTTCCTCTTTAATATTATAAGATTACTCCAAGAAGCTTTTTTCTTTCTCTGTCATTTTATTCTTCTTTTAAAATATTTATTTGCGATGCCTACTATTACTTTTTAGAATTTATGTTTGATAATTGCCTTTTTGTCACAATGAGGAAAAAAAATTTTAATTAATTACACTTTTATGTTTTATACATGTGAAGAAAAGCCTTTTAACTCCTCTTTTAACTATGAGGTATGATAGAGCTATCATGAGGCTTAAATTTGTCTTCATTTTGTTTCCATTACTTCAAAAATAAATAAGTGATATTTTGAACATACTCTTTAAGTACTATTTAATTTGGAATCTGGATCATCTCCTCATCTGATCTGTATCTGAATAAATTCTGTTAATATGATTAATAATTAATAAATTTAAAAAATTAATTAAATCTTAATTATCTACTAATATTAAAAACACATGTGGCACAAAATTTATAAAAAATTAAGAATGCTCAAATTATGAGCGGATCCTTTAATTTGATATAGTTTTATCAAATCAAAGGCCTCCTAAGTCCTAATACTAGCAATAGGTGTGGTGGAGATTACTAATCAATAATCATTAGCAGTAATTATTTTGAGTCAGTCAAAAATATAATTTATAAAGCTGATTGCACATTTTCTAAGCATCGATTTGTGCTATGTCACCAAATTTTCCTTTCTTTTGAGGTTGATATTTTAAGACGACTTTAATTACGATGTCTCGACAGGGGCGAAGCTTATGGTAAAAATTTAAAAGCGTCAAATTCAAACTTTAAATATACAAGTTATAGGTTCAGGGACTGCTTGTTTGTTTTTCTAATGACCTAATTGAATTTATTTTAATTACATAAGTCATTAAATCTGTTTTTTTTAATTTAATAAAACTTTCAGTCATTAAGTTATTAAATTAAAAATTTAAACTTTTTACTTAATTAAAAAGTCTAAATGACATCATTAAAATATATTCTTCAAAATATCTTTATTTACTTAATTAATTTTCATTTTTATCTAAATAAAATTTATTAATTAATATTATTACCTATATGTATAACATGTGATGATATAGTGTAGATTACTATTATTTTTATCTTTTTATTTTATTCAAATTAGTATTATTTATCTTTATAATATTTATGAATATTTTCATATAAAAATGTCACAAGCTAAAATAAAATTGATTAAAATACATTAATTTAGAATATTAAAGGGTCGTATTCAATCTAACATTATATTATATTATAATGATATATTATCTTATTTCTGCTATTTGAAATGTTTATTATTTGTTTAATATTTATAATTTGCAAGGATACAAATATAAAGATATTAGTTTTCAGATTTTTTAAGTTAAAAAAGTAATTTAATATTTATTGTTAAAGATCAAACCAAATAAAATCATATCGTTTTGATTTAGACATTCAGCTCTATTTAGAATATGCAAACTAATTCATATCTATTTAAATATCAGACAAAAAAATGCCATTTAAGTGTGTGTGAGCCAATTTTTATGAATTTTATTCATTTGTAGAGGCATTATTTTGGCATCAATATTAGAGGAAACTATGAAATGACATTTTTATCTATGGGTGATAATATGGGTCAGGATTCATTTATTCGATTCGATTTGATTCAATGCAAATTAAATGGTTTTGGGTTTGAAAAAATTGATTCATTTAATAAATTGATGAATTCGATTTGATTCACTAATTAAACGAATCAAATCCAGGTTTGAAGATATTGATTCGTTTATTCATTTAATAAATGGGTCATAAATGAATTGAATACATATAGATTTGTTTAAAATTCGTTTATTATACGTTTAATTAAATTACTTTTTTGTCCTTAAATTTAATTGAACTTTTTTTAAAAAAATTGAAGGTTATTTGTATTATTAAGGATTTGGTATTTGGTATTTGGATGATTGTATATTTAATTCTAAAATATAGTTTGGTTATTTGTATTTTGTTGTAGGATATTAAATTTGTGGCTTTTTTATATTTTATTTTGCTTAATTTTGTTTATTAATTATATTTTTCTAAATGAATTGTAAACGAATCTTGATTCGTTTCGATTCGTTTATTAATTCTATTAAACGAATTAAATGAATCAAACCAAATATTCGTTTAATAAACGAATCGAATTCGAATCATGAGATTTTAATTTGTTTAATAAAGAAATCGAATCCAAATCAGTAGAATTGCAACCCGATTCATTTACAATTCGATTCGAATTCGATTCGTTTCTTCGTTTTGCCACCCTTATTTTTATCCAGTATATAAAGTTATGAATTAAGCGTACATGGGCCAATTTAGAATCTTTTTATACTAACTTTTAGTATTTTATATATAAATCTCATAATTTTTTCGAACTCTACAAGTGCCATGACACCTTATAGCCATATACTTTATCCGCCGAAGCATATTGTGAATATCCGTGAATCTTTTGAGTTTATTTCTCTCTCTTATTTGAGAGTTTGAGATAAGTAGGAAATATTGTACTTCTTTTTTCTTCACAACCAAAGGAGTGGGGAAAAAGATGTTAATAATAGATTAGCAAGAGAATCAAGTGAAAGAAATTTCTAGCCAAGAATTGATAGTTAAGGTAGCGTTTACTTTTTGGATTGGATTGGGAATTCTGGGGAGTGGGAATCCTATGATTGGGAGTGTGGAGTGGAAGTGTGAGTAGGTTGTTTACTTACACTGGAATGGAAGCATGGAATGGAGATCAGAATCCAATTTATGTGTTTACTTTATCTTGGATTGGAAGTAAATAGTTTCAAATTACAATTTTATCCTTATTTAAAGAATTATAATTTTTAATTACAAAACTAATAAAAAATATATTTAATGAATAATATTTATTTTATTATATTTGTAAATTTATTATAATTATTAATATTTTTAATTATGAACAATAAATTATTAATTGTAATTTTAATATAAAATGAAATGTTATTTTATTTAATATAATTATATTAAATTTATTATTATATAAAATAATAATATAATATTATTTAGTACAAAATTAATATTTTCTTAGAATAAAGTATTTATTATTATTATTAAATAAATATAGTACTATTATTTTTAAAATAAATATAATAATATTATATTTATTAATTCTCTATTAATATAATAATATTATTTTAAAATAATTTAAACTTAGAATCAATGTAAATTATTATTTAGTTAAATATAATATTATTATTTAAATAAATATAATATTATTTATTTTATTTTATTAATTAAAAAACATAAAATAAAAAAAAAAAGGTAGAAATGGGAGAGGTGGGAGTGGATTCCCACTCCCACCTCCCCCAATGGGAGTCCCACTCCCACTCCCCACTCCAAAAATAAGTGGGGCCCACGGAGTGGAACTCCCAATCCCTCCCCATTTTAAGTAAGTAAACACTGGAGTGGGAGGAATCCACACTCCTCACTCCCACTCCAGCAAGTAAACACAACATAAGTCCATTTCTAGTCTCCCCAAACTCTACATTGTTGTAACAAAAATGAAGAATAACAAATAAGTTTTAGTTAAGGCAGCAAAGAGACCTTTGCATCTCGACAAACTTTTCATGCTTTTTTTTTATATACGCGACATCAAGATTTTTTGGTTGGTTTTGAAGTATGATGCTTCGAGCCAAGTTCCGAATCCCGACTTTGTATTTTACAGTCATGTTATAAAAAATAAATAAAAATAAAACCTCGGTTTAATTTTTTTTTTTTTTTTCATTTATAACATGACGCAATCTCTAGTCTTAAAACTCAAAATCTCATTTTGAGAGCCAAAATTGAAAGCCCATGTTTCGCGCCAGAGCCACTTTCTGGTTCCGATTGAGATTCGCCCAAACAAGATCGTTTTGCAAGAACCCTAACAAAACTGACGACAATGGCGACAAGATTGAGTCAAATGTGAGCAGTTACCACGACGCCTACAAGCAACTCGAAAAGCTCGACTTCACCACTGCCGCTAAAATACTCTTCACTGATCCTCCCAAGAAAAAGAAATTTGGGTATCATCTCACCTACTTTCACGCTCAATATTCCAATTCTTGTATTGGGTTTCATTCTTTTTTTTTTTTGGGTACTATTTTGGTTTTCGGTGAGTGATTGCTGAGCTCTTTGGTGGTTCTGTTTCTCTTGGGCATTTTATCGAACATCTTGCTTCTATGTGCCTGTGGTTCATGTTGTATTGATCCTTATACTTTGAAAGCGTAAATGTGGTTTTCACAAGTATGGTGGTGTATCTTCATTTCAGGAGTTAAAATGTTGTATGCTCACATGCTTTTCTGTTTTGTGTCAGGATCGATTTTCATCTGGTACAGCTCTTCTTTGTATGCATGCCTTCATTGGGTATTCTTGTCCATGAGATTAACAGTACATTTTATTTTGTATTTAGATTGATTCTTGGTTTGGTGGTGCTATCTAAGAGATGATGTTTTGTGTAACAGCTGTATATTTGGTGGCCCAATATGCTCGCTATGAGATGAGAAGAATGGAAGCGGTAACACAGTTTTCTTGTTTGATAGTACAACATTATGCTTTAAACCAAAGTCCTCCTTGTCATTCTGTTGTTGCTAGATCTTCTCATGTCTCTTAACTATTTTTGAACATTCTATTTTCAAATTCATGTTGATGCTTATTGGAGCGTATATCATTTCTGCATATTTACTAAGATACATCTTTTTTCGGCCTTTCTTATGCATTATGTTGTGATTACGAGTAATGCTTCAGTTTCCATTGACATGTTCAGAGACTAGCATGTTGGACACTTAATTCGTCAATCCAGTCATATAATATGTCAGGAAGGTTAGATGTATCTTTCACATGGAAGAAAAAGCATTGTTGATTTACTTCAGTGAAAGCGTGACCAAAGATACCTAAATTTATTGCAAAAAGGATACACTTAAAAGCTAGTGATACCATAATGAGCATTCATGCTGATAAATGTAAACCTATCAATTGGGTTATGCCGTCTCAGGTTCACTGGGAGTTTGCATTCATGACATCTACATGTCAGATGACCGTTTGATTACACTAAGTTTCTCTCATTTTGTGATCTGGATGTCTGAAAGTAAGCCTTTAAATGTTAGAGCAACCGTTTGGAGCTAAATGTCATTGCCTTTTGTTATAATTACAAAGCTTAGCATTTGTCCCTCTTACATATATTCTCAATGTTCAATGATTGACTTTATGGTCTCAAAAATCTTCACAGGAGCTAGAGCAGAAGAAGGCAGTAGAGGATAAGAAGAAGCAAGAGGAAGAGGAGAAAGCAAAGGAGTTGGAATTAAAGGAGGCTGAAGAAAAAGCTAAATCAAATCCAGAGCTTTTAGAAGTGAAAAGGAGATTGGGTAAACTAGAGGAGGCTGTAAATGAAATTGTGGAGAAGAAACATCCTGTAAAAAGTGAAGCCAGTGACACACAAAGTGCATCAGAATCAAGCAGTTCTGTAGCGAAAGACCATGTTAATCGGGCAAAATCTGGGGAGCCAACAACAGAAAAGACCAAAAAGGAAGGGCATTCTGAAGATTCGAAGAGATAAGAAAAACCTCTGAGATTCATAAGACTGTTGTCTCTGTTTTAGGCACCCCATGCTTTATGCATACATTGCAGAGGGATTAGTTAATGCTTAAGAACGAATAATTCAGGATGGCAGAGGGAACATTGATAGTGCAAAGTCAAAATGTTTTTAGGTGCATCTATGCATGCATTGCATAGGTACTTTTGTTGATTCTTGCTGGTATGTATCTGCTTGTGTTGTTTAAAATCATATGATTGCAGATCTTTTGTTCTGGTTTTGATCACTGTCAATATTCAGATGAGATTCGATCCTATACATTCCCGAAGATTATGATTCTAGCTAGATTTATACCGTGCATTTATTGTCACAGATCTTGTGAATTCTCACTGTTCATTTATCCATCTCCCTCTTATTGTCTTGTTAAATTTGTTTTCTAAATTCTGATACGTTGGGTTTAAATTAGTAAATTACCAATATCTATATGTGTTGGTGAAAGAAGTGAGCTGCATACTTAGAAAGATGAAACCCAGAAAGTTTTTAACCAATTTCGAAACTTCAAAGATTTTTTAATAAATTTTAAAATTATTTTGGTTAATCTGATGAGAAATATAAAACTCTTTTTGCAAATTATTATTTAAAACTTAAAATTTGTTAGTTTTAAAGCAAAACTAAAAACATTCAGTGCAAATTTTATATGTCAATTTTTAAAGTTCCATTTTAAATCCCAAATTTTATGTCACAAACCTATTATTATTTATTAATATTGTTATATATTTTTTTTATAAATTTCTAAAACCCTAAACCCTTCATCATAAAGAAAACATTCGACCAAACCCTAAACAATCATTTGCACCCCCGCTCTTCCTCTTGCAAAATGGCGAGCCTTACACGATCTTTGAAAAGATGTCAACTTCTCACAAAATCAATGTTACTCAACAGCACAAAACAAAACCCTTCCCTCTTTAAATCCAATTTAAGGAACCCAGTTTCTCAAATCTCCAAAAGAAATTACATTTCAGAAATGCGCAAGTCCGCCTTTGAAGGTAACATTTTAAGACTTCTCCGCAATGAAATCCAATATGAACTTGAGCGCTCTTCGCCTAAACAGGTATTTTCTGTAGTCTTTATTATTATTATTATTTTTCCAAGCAAGTAGAAATGTAATTTGATGGATTTTGTAATGGGGGTCTATCAAAAATTCGTTTTTTTTTTCAATTTTGAATTTTTTTTATGGGAATTTTTCGGAGTGTTCTAGGTGAACCAAAACATATCTGCCTTTTAGGTTGTTGTGGAAATGGAACTGTTAATGTGTTTATAAAAGGTGTAATGGGCATGTTGATCGACTGAGCTTAGGTTTTCATATCTCTGATTTCATAGGAACTTAAGAAGGATGTATAATTTTTGAAAAAATTTGTTTTCGGAATGTGAAATTTTTTAAAGCTTTAGTAATAATGAAGTGGGATTATGAACTGGAATTGGTCATTACTGGATCAGCTGCCAGAAATTAAAGCTGAAAGAGTTGGGATGATTAGCAAAGTATTCGAGAATAGTTGAATTCATATATTCTTTTAATCGATCACAATGAGATGAGAGCGAGTGTAGGATTTAGTGGCAAATGAAATGGAGTGTTAGGCTCCATTTTGTCTTTTTGGGTAATCTGTAATGAAGTAAACACCCCTTATGGTGGCTGTGATACTACACCTACCCTACCCTAAGCTATCATCAGGCAGAAGGAAAACCGCTTTGGCAGCAAAGACTACCATGAGCTACCAATCATATGTCTCCTGCCCATCATCACTGATAGCCACTTGAAAGAGGAAAAACCAGCTTTTTGATGGAAGATTTCTTGTCACCTTGGGCAATAGAGAACAAGAATTGTGAACTCGTAAAGCTAATTTTTAGCATACAGTTTGGCATATTAAATACTTACTACACAGCTTGGTAGTCCTTTTCCACCAAGGACTTGGCCGAGTAGTTTTTAAGTAGCTTTATTTGGCTATTTGGCTATTTGGCTGGCCACCCGAGTAGGGGGTTAAAAAATTGGTTTGGGCTTGCACCTTTGCCCACCCCTCTACCTATAAAAAGAAAAATGTTATGTACTTACTACCAACATAGATTGTAGTTGAGCTCAAAAAATAAATAAATAAATAAATAAACATAGAGTGTAGTTGTCCTTCAGCATGTGCTCTGGGTTTAGAATTGGGGACCGCTGCCAAACCTAGTGGAATATGATTTCCAGTTGGTAGCTATAGGGTATTTGATTTTCCGACCTCTTGATCAATGGTCTTATCATTGGGCCCACTTTTTGGGTTAGCCCTTGAATCTGTTCTATATTTTGGGTTCTGAGAAGTTGGTAAGAAGGTGAGGGAATGACCTTGCTTTGTGGTGCAAGGAATTGAAATACAATCCTAACTAATTGGCACAGTTCTCATGGAACATAATTGCTTGAAACTAAGTGAACATAATTCTTGAGGTTTGAAGGCTGATATTCTTTTCTGTTCCATGGTTTTCTTAGCATTTGAATGAAGCATAAGTTCCCATTATGTTTATCTATTTTTAACATGGACACTCATGCATTATTCTGTTGCTAGCAGAGCAAGAACCTTCATTTGGCTGAGTTTGTCTCAGCTTTGATACGAATACACAGCTTCACGAATATGACCTTGTGTTTCAAAATAGACAGTAAATGAACGTAAAATTTGCCCTTCTCCATCTGAGTTTTCTTAGCATCTTTAGTCTGGGGTGAAGATTCTTAATGCCTGACGTTATCATTTTTCTTATAAAATTTTCCCCTTGAACATTTTTTATTTAATGAATCAGTAACCTTTTTTTTTTTTGGGGGGGGGGGGGGGGGGGGCATAGTTATAATTTTTTATTCTAACCCATATTTAACTGCAGCCCATTACCAAATTTAATTCATTCACAGTCGATGACCGACCCGGGGAGCAGTGGGTTAGATTGACAAGAAAATTTGGAGAAAATGAAGATATAAAAATTGAAGCTACCATGTTTGATGGATCCATTCCTGTTTCAAAAGCCGGTGTTGGTGAAGATGTCAAGCTTCACAGTACCTTGATTGTCAATATCTCCAAAGGTGATGAGGAGGTCTTGGAGATAATGTGCTCAGCTTGGCCAGATAGCATAGAGATTACAAAGCTATTCGTCCGAGGGAATGATAAGCTGTCTGCTGATCCATATGTTGGCCCTGAATTCAAGTATGAAGATTTATGCTGATTATTATTCCATACTTTACTGGTTGCCTAGAAATTAGAGTAAGAAAAAGAATACAAAATTTCTAGTTATACTAGAGCGATAAAATATTTACATTTGCTACATATTAGAACTACTTTGGTTATCTACCCTTGCTAGTTTATTTGAGAACCAAAACACTTGTCTGTGTTTGATGCCTGTGGTTGATTTGCACTTCCTTCATATTATAGTGGTTGCAAGCTAGTTGAAGGGTTCAATGAGTATTCCTTCCCAGTTAATTCCTCCTTTGTTTTTCAAACCTTTAAAATATGGGTTATGATGCTTGTGCCTGATGCTATAGATTTTGAAGTGACTCTGATTGGTCTTTGATCTGTCATGTAACAGGGAATTGGACGATGAGCTGCAAGACTCACTATATGAATTCCTGGAGGAAAGGGGTATAAACGAACAACTCACTGCTTTTTTGCATGAATACTTAAAAAACAAAGATAAAACCGAGTTCGTTAGATGGATGCAAGCTGTCAAATCTTACATTGAGAATAAATAGACTTTATTTTTGCCGGATTCTTTCTTGTATTGGTTATTTGAAATTAATTTGCATCAGTAAAAATGGAGACTTTACCTTGTATGTGTATTTTGTCTAACATATGCTAAAAAATCCAATTACTTGTGCCGGCAGAGTTACAAAGTTAATGTATGAATCTAATATTTGTCTGGCTTTCATTTCGCTCACAGCTGCTACTGATGTTACTGAATTGCTTGTGTATCGGGTTCAGGTGGGATATATTGGGATTGTTTTTGCATCGTTACAAGTACGTTCAAATAATTAAAATCATTTTTGTGTCATTTTTTCATTGTTTTGTTTGAAATAATTTTTTTTTTTCTAAATAGCGCTTTTTTTTTTTTTTTTGAGGTTCTTTCTTTAAAAAGCATTCTTCTTTCTTTAAAAAGCATTCTCCTCTAATTTCTATAATTTTTTTAAGACATTTGTCATTAGTATCTTTCAAATGCTAAACTTTCAGATTCTCATAAATACAAATTCTTTGATAGTGAAAGCTTAATGCTGGGTTGCCTCCACGTAATTCATGTGTGTATTAGTGATGGACATTAGATTTGGGGATATCTTTTTAATAATTTTTTAATAAATATTTAAGTATCAATTCCTAATTTTTAATTAAATAAAGACAAAAAATCTCGTCTTTAATTATGATAAGATCTTGAATAAAAAGACCACTTAACACTTCTTCTTGTCCTTAGAAAATTTTCACCTAATCTCAGCAATTAAAATGATAGCGTCTACATTTTTCCAATTTTCATGCATCACTTTCTAACCATTGCTTTTAAATTGTTTCTTAACCAAGAGGCAAAATCAAAGCTTTGCTAAAATTTTCTAGTGGCAAAATATGAAACAAGGATAAAGGCAGTCCAACACAAGAAAATGGACAGTCCAACCGAAACCTGCCACGTGGCGAAAGCCCAGGTTGCTCGTTCCAAATTCAACATTTTGTGGCCCCACTCTTCTTGCCTATGCCACCAATAGCTATCAAATCCCCATGTTAATGTGAGAGTTGCATGATAATTAAGTGTCATAATTATGAGATTTTGTAGCTTTAACATCTTGATTCTAGGAAATTAACTCATGTTGGATTATGATTAACATGATCTAATTTGTTTACATCACATTGATTTGGACCCACTATTTTGGTGGCCCCCAAATGAAGGAGATTTCTTAGGTAAGAAATCAATGAAATCAAGGAAATGAAGATTTACCCATACAATAAAATATAGTAAAATGATGTGATAGCATAGCAAAGAGTCATTATTTGGCCTCACTTTGGCATATAATAACTAGCCAAAACAACACCAACCCCTTTCAATTTCATTTTTCCCCACCATCTTTTGATCAAAGCTTTTGAAATTAGTAGAGATGGTCTATTTCTTCAACAACAAGTGGGTCAAAGATGTTGTCATTGAGAGACAATCACAACCATCCAATTTATATACATTTAAGTGGACCATGTACTCTTACGTTTATACTTAACCACATGATATGTAATGACAAGCACAAACATGCAAAAAAATAAAAATAAAATAAAAATAAAAATTGTACATAAATGTGTGTATATGTGGACCGTGTTAAAGAGACAAACAAAATAGATTGATGTCATTGAATAGCAAAAGCATTTGGCATTCTTTAATTCATCATTTTTCTTCAACTAAATAAAGTTTTCATAGAGTAATATTGTTTGAATTTGAAATTTGAATCATATATATCATGATCAAGAAAAAGCATTGAAAAAGTAGAACTAAATGTAGTGGCATGAAATTGCAAAGTAATTAATTGTTTAATGTGAAACCAATCTTAATTAAACGGCTAAAAGCAATGGGAAATGGACAGCTAAATAGCATTAACCTTTCAACAAGACATCATGGAAGAAAAATATACAAATATTAGACAAACGAAGAAATAGCAAGCCGCTTAATAGCATTAAATTTCAAAAGTTTCCACATCAAACCTATAGAATTAAGCAAACTTAAGCATTTAAAGCAAAATCTCTCAAAGTCTTCTGTGACCTAAAATTATGTACAAAAAGTTAAACTGAAAACTATTACAGAAAAGAATATTGAGCTAAATTGTTAAAAAAAAGAAAAGAAAAAAAGAAGAAGAAGACAAGATAGAACTGAATTATTAGAGCTTGAGGGACAGGTCCAGTTTTTGCAAATCATCTTGTTTTGTCTTGAAAGGGCTAACAAAATCACACCAATAGCCTCCAATGTTTCCTTCGGTTACTGGAGAAAATTTTTTAACATTCTCAAATTTTGAAACACCATTAATTGATGATGATCCAGCTGCTGCATTTGCTTGAAAATTCTCTTGAGAAAGCTTCCCAATTGCTGGTTGTTGATCAATGGGTTGCCTAGGCCACCCATTTTGGCTGTAAGAATATGAAGAATTGATTGTTGATGGGATAAAAGATGGCTTGTGAATCATAGAATGAACTTGAATCCCAAGTGATCTATTAAAAGAGCCATGCAGAGGCAGAGAAGCCAAACTAGGGTATGATCTATGTGTGTATGAGTTAGGGTTATGATGATGACCAAAAGCCAAAGACGACGACGACGACGACGGCGTACTAATTCTTTGGCCTCTTTTGGCTAGGGTTCTTTCTCTTTTATGTGCATTTTGGTGACCCCCAAGTGCTTGTGAGCTATAAAATTTTCTTTGACAATAGTTGCATGAAAATACTCTAGGCTCGGTTTCATTACCTTGACGATGAATATCATTGTTCTCCAATGAATCTTGGGAAGAATCAGTACTCTTGAAGCAGTCTATGAGATTGAGTTCCGGCTTCGACCCACGATTTGAATCCTTGTTAGAGAGGCTTAGATCCAATACAAGAGCAGGGTTTGTGTTTTGTCGTTGTACTTTTTGGCCTTCTTTTTCTGAGGGTTTGATTATGCATGAATGAGCAGCATTTGAAACTGAGATGAAGCTTGAAGTTTCAGAAGGCTCTGATTTTGGAGGCTCCATATGCGATGAATATGAATACGCTAAAGAGCAAATGAACTTTTTTTCCTTTAGGGTTGATTGAGTTTAGGTTTAAAAGCAAGAGAGGGTGAAATGTTATAATGACAAAAGTAATAAATAGTGATGAGGATTCTTGTATAGATACTATTCAATTTTTTTTTTTCAACTATTTTACAGTTACGAAGTCTTAATATTTCAAGACTTACAGATTAAGACACTTTGAGAGAGAGAGACTGTAGTGCTTTTACTGTATGTGTGTAATCCAACACTTTGATTGAAACTCATGAGGAAACACACATGATTATGTAGTATGTACATCCTTTCTTTTGCAATATGCCCATTGCATTTTTTTCGTTTACTCAATTTTCTTTTTTCGTTTTTCTTTTTTGTTTTCCCACTGTTGTCTCTTTTACGTTTTCTTGGACCTTTTTGATTAAATTTAAGGCTACTTGTAGCTTTATAATGAAATCCAACATAAAATAATCTTCTTGCTTTTGTGGGTTCCAGAATTATTTTGGCTAGAATGGACTTGTGTACTAGAAAAAAGTTTGTGGTTTTTGTAAAGTTCTCTAAACTCCAACAAAGGATTTGCAGAATCTTAAAAAAAAAAAAAAACATTTCATTTTATCCTTTTTAGGCTTGCAATATCTTATTCAGTCTATAAGCAGAGACTTTGTCAAAACTGTACATACCATTTAACCAGAATGTTGTTAAGTATGACATGTGTTCTAAAGGCACTTGTTAAGAAAAAAAAATCTCGAATTAATGAATTGATTTGTAATTTTATATGATAACAGATATAGGTGATAAACTACCTTCATACATGTACGTGGGAATCTGTTTAAGTTCCTGAATGTGTATGAGAAAGGAGATATTTTGTGGTAGATTTGACATGTGTCTATTTATTTGGGTTGCATCATAATAGAGTTATCTATATCAACTATTCACATAAAATTCTGACAGTAAATATAAGTGGATTGAAACATTAAATTTTTTTAATCAAAAAAAGAAAAAGAAATTATGTGGCTCATATAATTTATATAATCTACATGAACCTTTGTTATAGTGAGTGTATTATGATGATTCATGATCCTCAAGATATTTTGTTCAAGAAGCTTTGAAAGAACGGAGCAATCATTCTTTTTTCTTTCTTTTTCCCCGTTGATCATACTATGTACTTTTTAGGTGTATAAATACAGTTAGATGCATACAAAAATTATGGTCAATCATCTGATCATATGGCCAGTGATGGAGATTGATGAAAAAATTGAGAAATAATTAATGTTGATTGAAGTGTTTGGATCATCAATCAAGTTGAGATTTAACTAGTAGTGGTCCATTTAATTAATCAGCTTCATGACATTTAAATGTCTTGATCAGCAATTATATATACACAATCACATGCATAAGCACATCTCCATCAACTTTAATCTCATTCATATGTGAACTTCATGACAGTAAAAGAAAAAAAAAATCGTTTCATATAAATTTTTCGATTTTCAAGTGCAACAGATATATAGCTTCCACATTACGAATTTTATCGAACCATATGTTCAATCTGAGATATGAACCTCAAAATTAAATTTCGCCTCTTTAGATTATTCATGAACTAATAAGCTTTCTAATAGGAGTTGATTGATGTTGAAATCATAACCTTATTTTTTGACATTTTAATAATTAATTTCAAAAGATCAAAGTAATTCTATAACCAGTTTTGCAATAGACTGAGAACTTTCCTTTAGTCGAATGTGCTTAAGAACTCAATTTAATTAAGATGTGATGTAATTTTCTTAAAGAAAATTCTTGGTCCCTTTTCACTTTCAAAAGAACATGACAAAAACTATTTTTTTCACTAGTCACAAGGTGATGCTCTTTTAATAAGTTCATACTTCAGACTATTGCTTTGAGAAGAAAAATTGGGTCTTAAGAAAATATTATTCTTATTGAGAGTTTTATTGACTGTGATTATTGTTAACCAGCAATTTGTTTGTCTTGGCAGGAGTGTGCTTTCTATGTATAAAATTCTTACTGTTTGTATGAGTCCAAATGATTTAATGGAACAATCTTATTTTAAATATTATGAAAATACTTAAGTTGTGAAGTTTTTTTTAATATAATCTAGTGGATGATGTTATTCATATTATGGTGAGCGACATTATTATATTTATCAAGTGCATGTATAGTTTCAACACTATTAATAATAAGTCACATAATGTGTCACATGTTCGATGTCATCATACAATTGATGAAGTTGCTCACCAAGCATTATTTATTTACCTGTTTATTTTGTTGAAGTAGGAGATATGTATTAACGAAAAATCACTTCAAGACTATATCATTCAATTCCAACTCCAAAGTAAGAAACATAGAAGTGCAAAAAATTTTAAAATGTTTGTGTTCCTATATTTTGAATTAAGTGGTCGTATAATTTTTATATTTAAAAAGTATCTAAAGACACTCTTGTTATTAAATATGTTACACTCTTACCTTTACTTTTTCTTTACTTTTATAATAATGTCCTTGCAATATTAATTTATCAAACCAACCTTAAAAGTAAAATAAAAATTAGTGTAAATTTTTTGTTATTATTGATTTTAGGATTAATTTTGTAATTAGTAAGGATTGTTGTATGAGTATTAGACATTGCTTAAAGTTGACTAGTA
>NW_006262075.1:14263060-14288450 GCF_000493195.1 Citrus x clementina
AATTAATTCATTGACAATTGATAGATCAGTGAGAACTATCTTTCTATCAATTGAATATTTTGCTTTTTCTCTTTTAGGACTATTTTCCTGTTTTGATTGGAATCGAAAATGACAAGCAAAGATTAACTTTTGTCGGCACCGGATTTGGAAAAGGGTTAGGGATTACACACTAACTAGTAAGCTTAACTTTGAAATATAATTATAAGTGAGCATTGAAATTATTTTTATTTGAGAAAGAGAGAGAGAGAGAATGTAGGATTCTTTGTCATCATTCTTAATTAATTATATTTTATCTATAATTTGTGTATTCAATCTCATATTATTTTAGTTAGGTCCCTCAATGTTTCTCACTGTTATTATTTGGGTTCCTACCATTTTTCTTCTTAATACCCATTATGTCCTTGAGATTATAATTTTAACATTCAACCTTTATTGTCGAAAGATAAACATGACCTTTTAATAGCATATTATTATAATGTATGCACATGTATAATTAAAAAAAATGTTATTATTGGATAATAAGTTAAATACCCAAATGGTAAATTAAGAGACATCAAAGATTTAAGCGTTTTTCTCCCTTATTTTTTTAATATTTTCAAGATAGAAATTCCTTTTCTTCTTCTTCCCTTTTTTTTTTTTGAGAGATTGTCAATTTCTCATTACTGAAATTAATATGTACTACTTACCCCCACTGCTTTCATAATATTCGAAAATCCCCCTAAAACAAAAAAAAAATTAAAGGAAAAGTAGGATAAATGAGTCATTTGCTTGATAATTTATCTTCAGCATATAAAATATATATTTATTATAAGATAAGTATATGAAAACTAACAAAAGTACAAGAAAAGTATAGTATTATTAATTTTGTATTCATACTGAAACATATATTTCTTATTTTTAATTCTTAAATTTTAATTTTAATTTTCACCCATATATTTTATTTAATTTATAGTAAATATGAATAAAAGTGTATTTTAAAAAAATAATATAATATTATGTTGCCACGAGGGTTATTGACTATTATAAAAATAATAAAGAGTCAAGTGGTGTATATTAATTTTAATAAGGGAAACTAACAATCTCTCCCTCTTTTATTTTTTCCCCCTTTTGAATTTATAATAAAATAGTTAATTCAATCGAACAGTCTTTTTGACTTTCTGGCCTGTTAGGAATTGTTTTTTAAACTATTGCTAAGATAAGCATTTTCAAACTAACATTAAATCAACTTATCATTCTGGATTAAGCAAAGGTTTGAAATAGCAGAGAGAATATAAAACCTTAAAAGTCATTCTCACATGGGGCAGGATCATATTATTTTCCCACTTAATCAAACTTTGAAACATTAAAATATTTATTAATCAAACTTGTTAATTGTTTCCGTACGTGCATGTTAGCCATCAGTCTACAAAATTTTGACAAGTGGTTTAATTAAATTGTTTTGAAGGCGTATGATTGGAATTAATATAAATGGAATGGACATATGATTTGATGGATTGAAATAAAAAAAATTGATATATATATTCTTTTTTTTAATCTTATGATTTGTTGATTAATGATTAAAGTAATGCCTTAATGGAAGATTATCTTAATCACCCATCATTTTCTATTTGTTTAATCGCAGTAGGTTTAATTAACACGAGCTTGTAAAAGCATAAACCAAACAAAACAAAACAAATTGATATTTCACATATGTTTTAATTAAGACGCATTCATGCATCAAGTAAACAAAAGATTATGAAAATTTGATATATATAACTAGGGCATTTTTTCTAGTAGCTTCCATGCAGAAAGAGCTGAATTAAAAGAATATTTCATAAGATTAAGTGATTGGAGACATGGGGGGTGTTTATTGGACGATCTATAGGTTCTATAACACAATTCCATCATTGATAAACTGCCATTTAGGTAGTCGTGCGCCTAATCGAAAACCATATATATATATATATGGCAAATGCTAAATTACAATAATTGTAACATACATTTCTCATGTGAACCACACAAATTGTGGGTCCTACAATTTTGTGTGGTTCACATGAGAGATGTATGGTACAATTATTGTAACTTAGAGGCTCCCTATATATATATGTAGAAAGGGAGAGAGCTCTTATCTAATGACGATAGTTTTATTTTGTTAAAGTGAAAATGTCATTAAAATAAAAATTAACATATTTTAATATATCAAAAATTATATTTTTTTATTTGTTAGTGTATTAAAATCTTTTTTTTATTAGTATCCTCACTTTAACAAATTAAGAATACCCTCTCTAATATATATATATAAATTGTAAAATTCTTTTAACCATTTGGGTCTCTTATAATCTTTTAGTACTTCATTCCATCCTTAGCGTTAAAACATTAATACATTGTTGAAGGATAAATCTCAAAAATATCCTTTGAACATAAAAATTAGTTTATTGGTATACATGTCAAATTTTTTCTCATATCAATTTGTATAGGAAAGAAATAAAGAATTGAAAATTCATAACAATCAAAATAGTAAAACAATTTTTTTACAAACGACGAAAGTGGCATTCCTGTATATAAAAACTTATATGAGTGCTGCATTAGGGAATGAATTTAATATTGCAAAAGTGTTTTTAAATTGTTGAAGTGATTGTTTTTAATTGCGCAACAAAACGCTTTGAACACTTCCTTGTAGAGAACACATGCTGGGCAATAATACTCCTTGCAAGGACGGTAATCTGTGTCCCGTGGGGGGGAAAACATCAAAGTTGAAATACTTTAGGGGCCAAAGTCTAAACCATCTATATTTAAGTTTGTGAAAGTGGGATACATATTTTTTTGACTTGGCTTCGGCCCACAAGTTGTGGAAACCCGCTCACTTCAATAATGTAATTATAGAAAAAAAAAATCATATTATTTTTAAGAATATTGGAATAAAGAATAAGTTTAGAAAATTACTCATTTATTTATTTATTTTTACTTAGAATCTTAGATCTCTGACCATTTTGCACCACTAAAATTGTTTAAAGATAAACTGAGTTATCAGTGGGAATTTTTGTCCAATAGACAATGACAGAACTTGAAAGTTGAGGTAGAACATGTGCGAATCCTACCACTAATAAGAAGTTGATGTTTTAGAACTTTATTTTTCCTCCTATTAATAGGTAGGGTTAAAGTAGAGAAGTAAAAAAGATAGAAAAGATAGATTTAATTTAACTATTTTACCTTAAAAATATAAAATGATGAAATTATCTTAACAAAGTACTATTGTGCCATAATGATCAAATTATCCTAACAAAGTACTACTGTGCCATAATAATTTAGGTATTTAATTTTATGAGACCCATATAATCATCTAGTATTTTTAAACAAATTCCAATTATTCTCAATGCCCCACGTGTAAATGGTATAAACTTGACATTATTTTTATCTATCAAATTTCATAAGAGGTCCATTAACTAATTACATTGTTTGTGTTGAGAGAATTATTGACTTTGGAGTTGCAAGTTGAAAAAAGAATCAATTATGCTCATAATAATGTAAAGCTCAATCATTTCACATGTCCAAATTGAAGGTGTGTATTAGATCAAATGCCAATTTTGAAGACAGATATGAGAAGGCAGCAGTTTACATTATGCTGTCCGAGGTTTCAGTTGATAAGGCATGGGGAATCAAATATTGCCGATTAATGCCAATTGTGGTGGGGTTGGCCATGGCCACTATGAAAGTAACACATTAACTTGCTACCTAGCTAACTTGAGCCTAGGACAATGATAGCCCTAAATAGGTACTAAAATGATAAAAAGGATGAAGCAATAATAATAATAATAACAACAATAATAATAATAGTAGTAGAATAAAATAATGTGATTCAAGAAAAAAACATAAATCACTATCTTGGCACGCACGCACACACACTGAAGAACATGCACACAATATAAGGATAATTGTTGAATCAATTTTCAAACCATTCAAAGTGGCAACCTCAAAAAGACAAAAATTCTTGTTTAGGTTTAAGCCCACAAATTGTTCATCTAATGTGGCTGACCGAAGAAATCTACTTTCGTACGTGAAAATGAAAAGTAAAGTTGATCAAGCGCCATCTTCCCATTTAATAAAAATGTGCTTATGTGCATGCCCTTTTCTCAAAAACCCCTTTTGTACACGCATCTGAAACTTCAGCAAAATTGAAACCCAATGGGACGTTCCCACGTGTCGTTCTGTCGTCTTGTGGTGACGAAGCACCTGGGTACGGCGACAAGTGGCCGACAAGTAGATGGGGAAGTTGATGTGGAGAGGCCCCTTAGTTGCCTCCCATAGTGCTTGTTCATCACAAACTTTATCATGAATTATTATTCATCGGCATTGTTCGCACCATGGTCTCAATTCTCATCAGGTCTTTTGAGATAAGCATCAAGAGTCGAACTTTAAGTTGATAAAACAGAAGATAAAAAGGGACCGATGTCATTGATTGTGAAAGCACTTACCATGTTTGAAATTATCTGCTTTGTCTATTGCCTATTGGTGAGAGAGAAATTAATAAAGCTAATGAGATTCCTTTGTTGGGTTTGCCTTTGCTTTGTCTAATCAAATTGGACCCCAAATCGTGTTGTTAGATTCCTCTGTCCATCTGTATCATGCTGTCAGTAGATTGGAACTTGTTTGAAGAGAAAAGCCATAAAGTCTTTTGCATCACTATCTCAATTGATATTCGCTTCCTCCTAAAATTTATCATCAGAACTTGCATATATTCCTCTTCTGTGCACAAGCACAATCATGTTTAGATACCACATGAGAAGTTATGGCTGCTTAGAATTAAATGTTTGACTTAGGATTAAATAATTACAAGTATCTATGGGTCAAATAGTTATTGTCAAATATTTATATTATATAAGTATGAATTGACTCAATGTGGGAAACCCCTTGGTATAGTTATTTTTTTTCATTTTTTTTTCTTTTTCAATAGAAGATCGGCAAAATCCAATTTAATTTTTTTAACCACTACCCATCTCAAGATTAGATCCCTGATGGACCCTTCTCTTAGTTCAGTAGACGAGGTCTATAAAAATTCTATTTTCCAGAACAGTCCTTTGAATAATGATATCTTGTAAAAACAACCCAAAAAAAAAAAAAAAAACACACGGACAGCTCTCGAAATCCAAGTTAAAAGAACATTTTCAGTCTCAGCCATTCGTAACAATTTCGCCTTGTATTACATTCTTCTGTATCTTTTTTCAAGGAATTAGAACAGGAGCAATCCCTATTTTACAACAAACAAATAGACATAGAATCTGAGATATGAGCCGAAGCCATAACAAAAAGAATGTCTTATACCGAACCTTCACTTACCATGAATGATGTATCTATACACCTATTGTGCTGGCCTTTTCCTGGACATTCCGTACGGCTACACAGAAGGACATAAACTCCCACCAACCCGAAATATTTCACCATGAAACAACACGTGAACCATGGCCCTCCATTAGCCGAAGATCAGAAACACGATGATTATCAACACATTCTCACTTGGTCACCCAGTAGATAAAAATCAGAAATGTGCATACAGATGCTACAAGGGCAAGTATGATAGTGTCCATAGACTTTTTCCTCTTTATTGATGAGAGGATTTGATTTACCTGCAGCATTGCGTTGAAGCGGTATATCAATAAATACAGAAAAAACAACTCAACCTAGTAAAAATGTAATGTCAAGGATGCTTTAGTCCTATGATAACACTCCACTGTGTTCTTTGCTTGTCCTCGACTGATTTTAACATTATTTACCAAAACACTTGCATATCCTTCTTCTATTGCAATCATCAAATCCACTTTAAGAGTTTTAACTAAATCACCATTTTGCTTTAGTCATTTACTATCATCTCTTGTAGATACTCAATGCGTGTTTGGGATTGTCGTGGATTGTCGATCAATCACTTCTTTGAGAATCTACTTTCAAATTATGTTTGATGATCACTTATTTGATGATTGCTACTTATTGGATCCAAAAGAGCAACTAAAATCAGTTATGTTTGGTAAAATAATTAGACAATTTGAACATAACTTCGGAGTCCACCACAATCCCAAACTTGCACTTAATTTCTCTGCTATCAATCCGTTGAGCATTTTAACTCTTACTTAAAAATCAAGGTACCGCAGAACAAAAAAGAATTTCTTTCTCAGGCAAACTATAAAAGCTCTATACAGTAAATACCTGTAGCAAATGTTGAAAATAATAAAGGTACCACAATAACGGGTATTCATACCGATGGGAGTCGACTGCTAACATTGCTGAGCTTTGAATTGATGCCCCCAAATGTTGAACGTTGAAAGGCCAGAGCACCGAGAGTTGCTTGAGCTTGAGAAATCACAGAATCCATCTGCAGCACCACAATAAGCGCAAACTTTAGTGAAAAGTTATAGCTAAAAATTAGAAACAATTCACGCTTCCTTCTTTAACATCCTTTAGAAAAATAATATCCCAAAAAATACATATCTATAGAGAAAGTTTCTTTTAGGACCATTTTAATATGCAGAGTAACTGATTTAATTACAGAAACACAAGACTTCATTTGTTTATCTAATAATTAATAAGAAGTCCTGCAAAATGAAATGGTCTAAGCTACCACCAACATTGCTCTTGCAAAAGCTCCAGATGAAAAGTACATCATAAGCATCTTTTAAATCTGGACACAATTCATTATAGAAGCAAAATAAAGGTAGATGAATGAAATCCACACTTTCTCTGATATTTCCAGAAGAAAATAAATATTTTTTATGTTTCTCTAACAATGAATGCCAAAAAGATTACATTGCAAAAAGGCCACTCGATTGTACCAACTGTAATATATTAAAATTTCATGCATCTGAAAACATGCTATTCTTGTAAACCTTAATAACCTTCTATTCAGCCCAAAATCCACCAAGCACACCGGTACTTAAATAATTTTTAAGCTTAACATGCAGGGTAAGTGTTGCATGTGATTAAAAATCGAAACTTACCCCATCCACACAGCACTTCTGATGCCAAGCACATATTAACTTTCTGAAGAAAATATATACTTCCAGCTTGGATGGCTATCTTTCTTCATACATATTTTTTAAACTACTGAATGGAAAATATACCGGTTTAGTCAGAACCCACATGCTTACAGTAAGGTTAAAATTGGTTACAGCATTGCAAATGTCAGATTGCCATCCCTCATTAAAGACTAAGTTACAAATGGTCATAGAACTTCGATCCACTAGATCAAGTTATATCCAACGCCAAGAATAGGTAAAGAATTATAGAGCCAAAGGATTGTAATACATCTCAAGCCCATATCCGCAAAACCGTCATGGAAGAAGCATATGCAATGGAAAAAGAAATGGAGATGCTATGCAATCCACTTCTAGCAAACAAAGAGGCATGGACTGTTATACAAAAATAAGATGTGAATGTTCACTCAAACTAAAGCACTGGTCCTATGTGGCATTACACATCAGAAGTTAACATCAGCTTCCAAAGAGTGCACCAGCACCAGTACTGATTTCCTGAAGTAAAATTCATTTTTGTTCAATGTAGATAGTGTGAAATTCATAAAAACACTGCTAGAAGAAGGTTATACAATGCACAATGCAAGATGATGAGAGAGTAAAGACACGATAAAGCTTCCAGTCAACTGAAACTATCAGATGAACTCAAAATAACACCATCTATTATTGCCTTTACAGGCAGAAGTTCACAAAAAAATTGGATATACTGAAGAATTTGAATAAGTTAGAAGAACATTTTCAAACAGCATCAAGCAACTTCAAACTAAACTAGACATCTAAATCCCGTCATTCAAAGTAACAAATTTGAACATAATCCCACCTACGGTAAAGGGAGTTTTAAAGCAACAGGCAACAGTTGGCTGCCTTTTCCCATTAAGAACAAAATGCACAATGGTTTAGCATGAAAAAGAATTTTCTACTTCGAACACACATAATAACCACAATTTAAGTATAGAGATAGTGGAACAAAACTATCCATATTTTTGTTCAACTTGCAGAGTTAAACTCTCTAGAAAGATTTAAGAATTTAACTGTTTTGCTTACTCAAGCAAAAGGAAAAATGAAAATCACTTGCTTCACTCATTCTTGGAAAGAAAAATAGGTGAGCATTTACAAGGGAGTGCAGGCCATTACAGCCGAAGTCTGTGCAACCCTAGCCCAAATCTTCAATACCAACACGAACATAACTTCACAAGATCCAATAAATCTATGTATGCTAGTGTCCTTCTACATGATAACTTTCCATATATATCAAATCATTAACTCAGGACAGGTCAATAGGTAGGCAACTTGGGCACTTGCCTAAGGCCTCATATAATATGCATTTAATTATATATTGATCTTTCCTATCTAATTGAAATTTTATTAGCTAAAATTAGGAGATAAACATCGATATTTATGACTTATCTTTTATCTAAAATCTTTAAACCCAACTAATTTGTGATTTTGTGTAGTTAGACTTTGTTTTTAAAACTCTTCCTCTTTACTCTTTCCGAAAATCAAGCCAAAAGCCTTGTTTCCCCCCCACTCTCTATCTCTCTCTCCCCCCAACTAATTAATCGTCCCTTGCACCAGTGGCGGATCTAAAAAAATAATTTACCGGGGGCTAAATTAGATAATAGCAAAATATAAAAACTAAAATTTTGAATATATAAAATATTTGCTAATACATTTATAATTGGTCTCTACGTATTTTTATATTTTAAAAATGTTATG
The DNA here is from genome assembly GCF_000493195.1 of Citrus x clementina. Lineage (NCBI taxonomy): Eukaryota > Viridiplantae > Streptophyta > Magnoliopsida > Sapindales > Rutaceae > Citrus > Citrus x clementina. The sequence goes on from NW_006262075.1 coordinate 14,271,772, forward strand.
CAATAGACTCATTATCAATATTATTAAATTTATTGTTTCCTATATAAACAACCAAACTATCACTTATCCCATCCGATTCCAAAGATGATTCTTCATAAGTTTTATTACTGAAAACGTTCGTTCTACTATTATTATATAAACAGGAAGAATTAACCATATTTTTCAGAATAAAAAATATTTTGGGTGGTGGACTATCATTATTTTTAATTAAAATATAGGTTTTTATATTTCTTAAAAGTTAAAGTTTAAATTTTATGGAGATTAATTAGAAAATTAAAATATTTTTCTCTTTTATTTAAAATATTTTTTTTTTTTGGCCAGTGGGGGCTTGAGCACCCACTGGTCATGTGCTGCATCCGTCCTTGCCTTGCACCATCTACAAATTTATTTTTCCTTTTTTTAAACTTCAGTATCTCAATATATTCTCCTATTAGGATTACAACAACAAAAAACAACCAAAAGAAGAGAGAGATAAAAAAGAATTAACGTTTTGCTACCGAAAGGCATTCTATATTTCCAGTAACTATAACTAATATTCCAATTCTATTACCCTGCACCTTCTTTTCTTACCATGTTGATCTTCATTATAGGAGCTGGTGTTTGTAACTACACTATTGAGTCCAATAAATATTTGATATAAATTTTTATTTACCCTTCTATTAAGTATGAGATGCCAAAATAAGAACTTTTTCTTTGGGCCTAAAATTCTCTTCAGCCATCACTGTATTAGCTTTACAATAACTAATATCGCCAGGAAGCTCCAAAGGTTCTCCACAACACACAATGACCATGGCTCTAAAAGCGCATTGTTATTTTACAAGCATGAACATTTTGAATTCACAGGAGTCATAAGAATTATGTCAAAAAGAAACTAACTAAAATGGCATTCCCAAATTTACCAAAAAGAAGTATTATTTATACCATCACATACCTGTCCTGTACTTCGATTAATAGTCGCGTGTTCTTTAAGTAAAGCTTGCTCTGGAGAACCAACACCATCTTCTAAATCTAATCTGGTCCGATCAAACTCCCTAAAGTCCTCAAGTAGCGAAGCATGCTCTTGCTTAGCTTTAAGGCTGGAGCGGAGACGATAAAACTCCTGCACTTCAATCATGTCTAACAAGAAGTTGGTATCTGATCAGAGATCTAATAATTCAAAGCAAATGGACTATCAAAAAGGTCATTTTAGACAAGACTCCAGCTGACCTCAAGTCTGAAACAAACTTTACAGAATCAGTAAACAGTGAGTTCCGAATGGGATATTATTGTTTATCAATAGTCAGTTTTAAATCCATCAATAAGAATGAAGATGGACAACAAGAAATAGACATATGGAAAGAGCAGATCTTGTAGGCTAGTTAATGAACGGGAATGGACAGATTGCACAACTACAAACCAGACTATGCACAAATATTGTGAAATTATGGAAGTAAATATGTGAGAAAGTGAAAGCAAAATAAGGCTAAATGTCAAAAATGCATCATTTTGTCAAACACACATCAGCGCTAAATTAAAAAAGGAAAACAACTTAACTGTTCCTAAAAACTGAACATTGAATACATATGCCATGTGTGAACAAGATAAAATGGTAATGAAGTGCTAGGCCAGTAGCCCCTGCGATACGTGAACGACGCATTACACTGAAGCAACTAACAATATTCCTGAAACTTTTTAGATTGGGACTTAAGGGAAAAGAATTCAAACAACAAAATGTCAATCAAGCTCACTAAACCTTTAGGACATTAAGTAAGAAGCCATGATACCTGAGTAAGATCTTGAAGAATTTCCTGATGACGAGTCAAAGTATGTGAAACCATTTCGGATCCTCCTGACGATACCCAATCTTGCATTTGTATATTTACTTGTTGTAGCTGTTTCAGCAACCAATCTATCCCAGATTCAAGATCATTCTCTGCGGCGTCAACCTTTGTAGAACCCTTAGAGGAAACCAACTTACGATAGGAATGCATCTGCTCATCCAACTGTGCTTCCAGCTTTCTCGCCTGCAATTGAAAATAACAGGTTAATATATATATTTCTAACAAAGCACAAATCTAAGACCTGCAATTTAGAGAACAGAGAGAATTCGTCAACCAATTCAAAATTGAAATAGAAGGTAAGAGCTAAATCAGTAGAGGAACTTCAGAGACAACAGTTTCTACCAAGAAATTTATAAAGTTTTAATGGACTACCTGAAATATGATAAGATGTTAGTACCTCTGAATATAAACCATCAAATCCTTATTTTAATCAGTCCTTATTAAATAACACCACATTCTTTGACAATTGACATGCTCAAAGGTTATAGCCACAAGAATCATACAACCAATTAAGATTTGAGACAGTAAATATCATATTACTTTTATAAGCCTTCCATCAAAATACTAAGCTTCATGCCATCCAAAATGTACAAAATTCAAAATTTCAGGAAGTTCTCTGTAAAGACAATTCCAGTGGGAACAGTCCAAGTTCCACATCCTTAAAGAAAGCATCCCAGTACAAGTTGATCCAACCCACTATCCTTCTCTAGTGTAAGCGCAAGGCAAACAATATAGACACTTGATGAGTCACATTATTACAAATGTATGAAATACCACTTCAGCCACCACCTACCACGAAGACATCAAAAGCAAAGAGGGGAGAGATTAAAAGATCTTGCGTTTGATTATCGTGAATCACCCAAGTTCCACATCACCAACTGGAGTAATCCTACATTAATTAGCTAAATACATACCTCTACTTCATAAAGAAATTCAATCTAATCATATGATTGAATTAGCGTGAACAATAATTGGCCAATATAAAGCTATTCAAAGTCTCAGTAATTGGAAATCCAACAGTTAAAAACAATCTAATCAGATCCAAATGCATCTCATTCGCAATCCAACCAATGAACCTAAGATCTAACCGAGAAACTATCAATTCAACAGATCAAAGGGTTGAGAATTAGTTACAGTAACACCAAATTTTCATATAACAAATCAAATATGAAAAAGAAAAATAAATTAAAAAAGCCAAATTCAGAGGAAACTGGACCTGTTTGCGTAAAGCGTCCCATGAGCTAGGCACATCCATCGCTGAAACCAAATCCAGATCGATCTGTCAACCAAAAATGAAATTAAAAATTGATCTTCAATTCAATTGCGTGATTTTATTCAATTTCTTTCGTATACGTTGGTTGATTAAATATAATAACGTTTGTTTGGAGACGAGGACAGATTGTCTGCTCACACCGGCAAAATGACCAAAAACTGGTCAATTTTTTTTTTTTTTTTAAATTTTGGTTTCCACTTTTGAAAAGCGGTCGATTGCGTTTTGCGTAATCGCCAATTCATTCGCCAGAGACGAATTTAATCCTGTGGTTATGATCTCATTGTTCTTAACGACTAGGTGTACCTCTATGGCGGAATTACCCTGTCTAATTCAACGTGGGGCATGCTTTTTGACTAAGGTACAACACAAATACAGCGTGAAATGTGATCGAATTGGATCCTGTTCGTGGTTCACCGTGAAATAATTTTCTTTTTGTTGTAAAATAATCTTTTCCAAAATGGATGTTGTTAAGTTACACAATAATTTAATTTATATTAATTTAGAAGTAGTCTCAATTCTCCAAGAAGTTAAATATAATTGACTTATTAAACACTTTTAAATTATGCAAGTAAAAAAATATTTTTAAAATTTTAAGGGATTAATGCAAGATGATAAAAGATAGTCTATTGTTATGTTTAGGGGTTATTTTGTCTTCTTCTTTGTATCCAAAATTCCAAATTGTTTGATAAACTGAAATATTGCAAGTGTTGTTAATCTTATATCAAATTTAATTGATTTTTTTTTTCAATAAACTTATGAATAATTTGGTATTCGGTGACAAATAATCTCTTCGTCGAGAAAATATGTTAAGTACACTCATTCATCTTTTTCATTATTTTCTCATAATTTTGCTGTACTATTTGTCATTGTTTGTTCTGTAATTTACTGCTATATCAATTATTAAAGCTTTACCATGCGAGTCTTTATCAATGTTTAGTGCTTCATCATTCAAGTAACTGCAAATAATGAAAAAATAATTAGAAGAAACGTTATAGTTCCCTCCAATATATCAAACATTTTTAATTAAAAAAACTATACCACTAGTTTAAAAGAAAAATAATTTGAGAAGAAAGAAAAAAAAAAAAAGATAACGAGAATATGCATACAAATCTTGTTTAAGAAACACTTTAATAATATTTTTCAACACACAATATATCGTCTGGATATAAATGTGAAATTGTACATGAATAATAAAAATTTCCTACAAGTTTTTTGTTTGATGAGAATGTACAAAACTATGTTAAAAAAAATCTACGTACATTTTATTTAAATATTTTAAAATAACATTAATTGGAAGAATAATTTTGATAAGTTTATAAAGCTATGATACAAAATTTATATCATAATTGATATGGCAGATGGTGTGATATTAAGTCTTATCATTTCTTATCGAAATGATGAATGCATTGTATTGATGTTGTATCAAGAGTCCGGAATCCATGTTATATTTTTAAAAATTTAAACAAAAAATTTTTAATTTATCAAAAGTTTAACTATAGTCTCTTAATTCAAGTCTATTCATTGTTTTGGGTGTCTATAATGATTACTTTTTAACATGATAAGGTAACAAACATAACAAAATGAGAAGCATGAACAGTTGGAAAGAAAAAGTAATGCATCAGAGGAATTGTGAGGAAGCAGGACAAATTCAAATTTGAAGGTTTTCTTTTTTATTTAATTTATTTATGCAAATAATCGAATGCCCGCATGACCATAAAATTAATCATTGCCTCAATGTAAATCTTAGCAAATTTATGTAAAGGTGTTAGGTTAGTTAAATATGTATAATAATAATAATGACATTAATAAATAATAATAGCAACAATAATAATAATGACGACAAAAATAATAATAACAATAATAAATTTTAATAACAACAACAACAACAATAATAATAATAATAATAAAAGAAGTAATAATTTATTAATTTTATTATTATTCTTTATTAATTATTATTTAAATTAAGCATAAAATGGGCATTAAAAATTTAGTTGGGGGCAAAAAAATCATTTTATAAAATAAGTTTTAATTTCTAACCCCCTGAAAATGAGAACTCTTAATGATTTCAAAATTTATGGGTCTACACTGCTCCCATTCTTATTCCAAGCTTTCATTTTACAGGTAAACAACTTATTGATTTTGATTCCTTCATTTCAATTCACATTATTGTTTAGTAAACACAACATTAAGCTTATTGGTAGTAAGAATAGAATGGGCAAGGGAAGGCATCAATACTTTTCTTATTCTTCTTATTAACCAAAACCATTATGAATGTGTTTTACTTGAATGGTTTATGATTGTCTAATAATTAAGAATGGGTGTGAATGAGACACACACGAGGGATGAAGGGATTATGATTTAACTTTTAAAATCTATAAAACCAAAGGCGTTTATTACCTTACAATTTGACCATCTTTTCAATTGGCTTCAACCGGTAAACTTATATTTGTACCAGCTACAAGTGTCGAAATCTTTATGGTATGCTTGTTGAAACTCTTATGCTTGTTACCTTATTATATAAGGCTTTGTCAAATTTAGAAATCATTACCAGAGTTCTGATTCTTGGAAGGCTGGGAATTAGAACTCCACTTCTAAAAATATTGTTTTACCCCCAACTAAATTTCATAATATCCATTTTATCCTTAATTTAAATAATAATTAAAAATTAAAAATAATAAATTATAATATAACAATATTTATAATAATAATAATAATAAATTATTATCATCGTTGCGGTCGTCATCATCATTATTGTTGTCCATCATGTTGTTATTATCATTATTATAAATTTTATTTATTATTATTATCTTTGTTGTTATTATTTTCATGTTCAATATTATTTTATTACTATTGTTATTGCTATTGCTGTTGTCGATACTATTATTATTATTATTATTACTACTACTATTACTATTATTTTCATCATCATCATTATTGTTGTTGTTATTATTTATTAATGTCATTATTATTATTATACATATTTAATTAACCTGACATATTTACGCAAATTTACTAAAATTTATATTAGGACCACAACTAATTTCATGGTCATGCAAGCATTGAATTATTTGGGGATAAGTAAATTAAATTAAAACAAGAAAAAGAAAACTTAAAGTCTGAATTTGTCCCGCTTCTTAACGCTTCCCCTGATACATTATATTTTTCTTTACAGCCATTAGATTTGAAGTTTCAAATCCAACACTTCTGATTTTGCTATGTTTGTTACCTTATAATCCAAACAACATATGTTAAATTTGAGGTTGAAATGAGGAGGGGTGTACTGCAGTGATGTAAAATGGATACTTAAGATAATTAATTGAAATGTTAAATTAAAAAACAAATGATTAATATTTTTTATTATTTAAAAGCTCTTTTACAACATAAATTCAAAAATCAAATGGTTTACGCTTGTATTTAAACTGGTTGGCCGGTCAAAACTCCAAACGAACCGGGTTTATTTTTCTTCTTAGTTCTGCCAACTAAAACAACCCTACAGAAGGAATTGGCCGCCGCTGTCTTTTCCCTTCACTTGAGTTGTATTTTCTCATAGAAACCTTTCTCTCTGCTCTTCTTCTATTTGTTATTTTCTCTGCAAGCGATATGGCGGAAGAAGCGGCACAGCAACCGTTAGCTTTTGTGGCGGAAACCGTACTGAAGAAAAGAAAAAGCACCGAGGCTTTGGCGCTGACGAGGAAAGCCCAGTTGGAATTGGGAAAGTATGGCCATGGACAGAAGAATAAGAAGAGCAAAGTTGAGGATATCAAAAGACCCGAGCAATTTATCAAACAGTTTAGGGACCAGGTAAAATTTGATTTGATTATTTATGTTGTTTGTTTCGTTTCATTGTCGTTTGCTTGGCTATCCGTTTACTGCTACTTAAGGTTTCACTGAATCTTACTGAAGGTTTCTATACGGTATCGTTTAGTGTTGTTTGATAGAGGGTTTGTTTGGGAATTGGGAATGTTTTTGTTGAATTGGGTTTGAAGTGCTTTCTCGAGAATCACCTTCTATAGCCTGAGAAATGCTTTTCAGTAAAGGTGCTTTTCAATCCAAATATTCTTGGAGGAATCAATCCCAAGTTAGTTTTTGATCCGAAATAGCTTTCAACGGTTTCAGCTCCAAAAGACCTCCCAATTGCACCGTGAAACGACCAGATGAAAAGAATACAAATTTACTGGTTGAATTGTCATATCGTGTTTAAATTGATGACATTGTGCACGCACTGGCTGCTGTGTGAGTGTTCTCACAGTAGGTCTGTTTCTAGTTCTTTGATGCAGGTGGCATGTTCACCATAGATAGATAACGTGTTGGACAGTTTTCTTTGTTGTCTTTGTAATATTCAGTATTATATGTCTGCTTTGTCTGTTACGGTCTGTTATGAATGATTTTCTAACCTGTATTTTCTACATAGGAATTGGACCTTATCCGAATGAAACAGAGAGGGAAAAGGTCGAAAAAAGTGATCGGGAAGCCAAAATCTAAGTTGCTTTTTATTATACGCATACAAGGGTCGGTTAACATTTCATAGCTGTTTTCGTAATATCCTTCAGTTGTTTGCCGTTCTGACCCCCCTGTTTATTTCAGCACAAGTGACATGCATCGTAGGACTAAGAAGATTCTCTACAACCTTAGATTGAGGAGAATTTTCAGTGGTGTCTTTGTCAGGGCTACTGATGGTATGTTAGAAGTGCTGCAAAAGGTGGAGCCATACGTCACATATGGGTAAGACAGACCTTACCTTTTTGTTTCATGTTGTATGATCTTGTTGTTAGCCTACTAAATGAATTGTGCATGATCAAAGATTGCATGACTGGCACACTCAAGTGATCTTCCATGATTGTATTAGTTTCCTTTATTGGCATAATCTTTATCTTGATTCATTCTATATATATTTGTTCAATGAATCATATTAGACCCAGTATACTGGCAGAGTTTCAGCTTGCCATTGGAATAAGAAATGACTATCTTCCGGTCTTGTAATATATGTACCAATAGAAAGCTCTCCTTTTTAGTCGGAAATTTTATGTTTATTTTGTTTCAGCTTACTGTCCAGACTTAAGAGTGAAATATTTTAGTTTTGGTTGATTATGCATTGTTGATTTCAGCTTGCATATTCTGAAGGTTCCCACTGTGCATCATCTTTCTCTTGTCTTGTAGCCTACTTCTGGATGAATTGTTGGGATAAGCCAAATAAATCCTGAGTAGTATGCTTCTCTTAGTGAGCTTGAGCTTGAGTCGCCCTCAGCTAATCATATGATGGGTCTGTTTTGTTTAACTCTGTTCGAGGTTGTTTTGGATGGGTTTGAGCAGGTTGGGGTGTGTTCAGTTGCCTGATTTGGCCAAGGTTCCACCTGTATTGAGTGTGCGTTAATTGAAACAAAATTTCATTTGTACATTCTATTAACTTATTAATTTCCAAGGAGGAGATGAGGTATTCCAGATTAGGAAGACAACTGAAGACTAATTCTAGGGAACATTAATTCATAAGCATCTTGATCTGTGTCCTTGACATGATAGTTAATTCTAGGGAACATTGATTCGTAAGATATTGATAGCTTCACGTTGGCTTTTTATAGAATGTCCCTGAACTTTATCGTTAGGGTTCTTTTTTGTTCCCTCAAAGTTAAATTTTGGGTTTACTTGACATAAGTTATTTTATTCATTTTTGCCTAATTTTTGCTGCCATAACAAGGTCACTATTGTTTTGACAAGATTTGTGGTTCTTAATTTGCTTGTTTTTGTAGATATCCTAATCTTGTAAATGTGAAGGAGCTAATTTACAAGAAGGGTTATGCAACTGTAGACAGGCAAAGAATTCCCCTCACAGACAATAACATTATTGAACAGGTATACTTGCTTAATCTTGGGCATAAATCCCACACACTTCCCGTACTATCTGCAGTTTTGTAATTCTTTTAAGTTCAATGTTTTCTTGCATTGCTCATTGGCAGACGTTGGGGAAATATGGCATTATATGCATTGAGGATATAGTACATGAAATAGCCAATGTTGGTCCTCATTTTAAAGAGGTCGTCAACTTTCTGGGTCCTTTAACACTAAACAAGCCTGAAGGAGGATTACTAGGGAAGAAACAACCATTCAAGGACGGTGGAGAAGCTGGAAACCGTGAGGAAGAAATCAACGAATTAATCAGTAAGATGAATTAGGAGTTATGATTCCATGAGAAGCAAATGATGAAAATGGAATCAATGACTCGGCACTAAAAGAATGGTTCTGCTAAAGAGAAGATATACTGTAGTCCTATGTAGCCCAATTTTGATGTTTTTCTAATTCTGTTAAGCTTTAATACCAGGTTAACGAGTTTTGAAGGTTCTATTGTTAGGGATAATCTGTATTTTATTATCATTTCACTTGCGAAATATATTAAGCTTGCTGTTTACTCTGTGCTGTATGCCTGTATCGATGCTTTCTTCAAATGTTACTCATTCTTTTTTCAAAATGGGATCAGTAGGCAGTAGCAGTCTTAATCTGTCAAAGAAATAATGATAAAAATAATAAATAGATAATTATGTAGAGAACCGATTTAGTGCGTGTATCATGAGATTTGAAAATTCACTACCTTCTCGCCAACCAAGCAAAATAAAAGGAAGGAACACTAGTAGGCTACTAAATAACACTGTAACAGAACTCACCGAACAAAGCCTAAGCAAACTTCACTTGTCTGTTGGATCTGGCCAATGGACGATAACAACATGGACCCAGATCCCTGGTTAGCTAAAGACAAGCTCTACCACGTACTCTTTTGTCTCACCCTCACTTTTTTCTTCTCCGCCTCGGCGTCCGTTTCTCGGTACTCATTTATACGGACCCACTCTATCCGGGTCGGATCTATATTGTCCCTTTTAGCCGGCGCCGCCAAGGAGGCTGCCGACCAGTTCGGCCTCTTCCCCTCCGCCGGAGCCTCCTTCAAGGATGCCATTGCCGATGTTATCGGCGTGCTGATCGCGTCCTCGGCGCTTTCTTTATGGAGAATATGCTCCTCCAGTCGGCACGGAAGTGATTCAGGTCGGACCCGACGGGTTTTGCCAGTTTGAGCGATGGTTTTGGGATCGTTGTTTCTTGGGGAATTTTGTTTCCGGAATTGGATTGGCGGGTTCGGGTTCGTTTTGCGATGGGCAAGGGAAGAGGACTGTTTGGTTTGCGAGAAATTGTGGGAAAAGAAACGAAAATGGAAGAAAATTTTGGAGCTGGGAGAGACACGAGATATGAATTATCCTTCAGCTGAAGCTGCGCTCATCAGCAGGGCATTGTTTTAGGTTAGTAGTTTTATCATTATTTATACTTCATTTTTGCAAGCGAACAATTTTATTAGTTGATTGTTTCTTAATTTGTAAGAAAATTGAAATGTGACTTTGCTCTAACTACGTATGAGCTTACAGTTATCCTATTGCAATTGATTCAACATATTATTGTCAATCGGTGATAGAAATGGAAATGTACATTACATTGTGTTAAGGGTTAATGGAATGTGATGTTTTGTGCAATCTGATGTTAATATCTTAATCTCCAGGAGCCCACTGGCCACTTGATGAGTTTTTTTTTTTTGGGAGAAACAAATTTTTTCATAGTTGCAATGGGTGAATTTTAAAGCATTAATACAACTTGCAGATGTGGAGCGTGTCCATAATCTGGAAACCAGTTTCTAGCTGATTCTTATTACTGAATTCATAAATTCATTTTAACAACTTTGGTTAATGGATTTCATGTATCTTCTAGGGCATGTTTATGGTGAAGTGAACATTCTGCTCCCTTATCCAAGACCAGTATTAACTCTTGATATGTGTAGTGTAAAAGGAAATTTCACTTTAGAAGTTTCTTCCCATTCTCAACTCTGGACTTTCCTTTTCCCTTCATCTTTATGTTCTCCTGTTGTTTTGTTCTAATGAAATTAGTTTCAGATTAAACTCAAAATCAATCAGTTGGTGTGTAGGATATATCAGTTTTTTGTTACATATACAATAGGTGTTGAACTGTCATCACAAATGTCCATCAATTTTTTTCTTTGGAGGGGAACATGACAGAGGAGATTAGATTTCAAACCCCAATCCTTCACGCACTTGACCAGAAACAGAAGTGAAAATAACAAGAAATAAACCTAGAGAACAATGCTCAACACACCTCATTTTCTTTTTTCCTTCTTTTATACACACAACCAACTCCAATATATACTTTGTAACTGAGGCCAACTATCAATACAAGTAACCTCTTACTTAAGTCTACAGCTTAACTATTGTACACATATTTGATTCAGGCTTGCACTTATTCCTTTTTTTTTTTATAAGAAAAAACATCTAATATCTCTGCACGCACCAGAACTTTTTGATTACCTTTTTTTTTTCTTTTTCCAATTTTGGTGAGTTCTTGATTACCTTTTACTTATGCAGGACTTCCGTGACAGTGTTGATCAATCACCTTCTGAAGCTGCTTGCTGTTGCAGGCTTTGCGAGGGCATCGGTGTCTTCCTCCGGCAGCTTGACAGCAGAATAAGTTCCCGCACCGCATAATGCCCCAAGAATGGGGGCGGTCAGGTAGATCCATATGGCCTTGTAATTGTTTACTGCTACGGCTGGCCCTAGTGTTCTTACTGGATTCATCGAGCCACCCGTTGATGGCCTGCACATGGTATCACAAAAGAGGAGGTTTCAAGCAATCATCATTAAGCTATTCACAAGATGTCCCCTGTCCATTTAATCATCTGAGTTTTGTTTACATAAAAACTGAAATTGAAATTGTTAATTGTTGTTTATAGTTAATAATACTGGAATGCGGTTAGCTTACTATTAATTATTTGTTGAGCTACTATGAGAAATGGACATACCCGGCTATGAGTATGTTGAGCATGACAGTTGCTCCCACCGCGATTCCCGCCAACTCGCCCACCTGCACAATGCCAGATTCATACACGACTTCACATTAGAAGATTCTATGCATCCCCCTCAATTTCATCACGGTTATGTCCATGTCTTGACATTGATTCCATTATTCTATGCATAGACTGTTAAGCTGCCGCATAAGTCGCTGCAGACTGTTTAGTTACAGATTGATCCAAAACTTTAAATTTATATGCGGGGCCTCAAATCAATCTTTCACGTGCAATTTGCAACTTTTATCAATGGGCTTGCTGCGGGAGTCAAGCTCAAAATCGAAACAAAAGAGAGAGTCTTGTTGGATGGAGACTGTTTTCTAACAAAATATAACATGCAAATACATTAAGTGGGTAAAATTGGGAGAAAACCTGTGGAGCAACTGTGGTACCAAGCTATAGTTGCATTTAACCGTTGAATGTCAATGGATCCCACTAATTTAAGTGCATCTAACGGCTGGATGTAACTGTAGTACGGTGCAACGTAGCCTAATCCAAAATTGAGTTGGGTTTGGCTTTTTTTTTTTTTTTTCAGGAAACTGATCCCAAAAGATACAAGTAATAAAATAAATAATATTAATTGAAAGATCCTAAACATAATTTATTTCTCTAGATCTGCTCTGGGCTTGTAGCTCTGGGATCACTTTTTGATTCGAGAAATATGGACAGCTTGCATTTATTATTCGTTAATATTTACACCGTTTTATATTATGAGTATTTAATATTCATTGGAAATGGAACTTGCAGGTTGTCAATTGACTCATGTCTCTTGGGTTTGCATATAAATAAATGATTTGAAACTCAAATGCTTCCTTCTGTCTCTTTGATGATTCCTGGAAGAAGGGTTTGCATCATGCATGCAATTAATAATTCTATAAAGATTGTGTAAAACACAATGGTATTAAAAATTTTGGGGGTCTCAATTATTGTTTATTAAATTATTAATGAATATTTCACTAAAATCTTCCCTCCAATATGACAAAATTTCATGAAAATTTTATCAAAAAAAAAAAAAGATTACAACAAAATAAAAAAAGGGAATTTATTATCAATTAATAAGAGCTTTTTTTTTTGGGATAAAATGGTTCAAATAATATTAGAAAATAAAATTGTAGGAACGACTAGTCTACAACTCTACATGGACCACCTTAGTTAAAAGTGACTACACTTTACAAACAAATCAATTAACCATTAATTGCAACTTTTATACTAGTGAAATCTTTTTCACACACGAAGTATTTATATATAATGCATGCGTTATGCAAAAAGTTGTTTTCAAAATTCTATTTTATTTTCAGTCTTTTCTCAAATGATGATGTTAAATACTTCAATTCTTATTTCACTTCTTTATTTTATTTTTGTTATATGTGTAGATCTAATGAAAAGAAATTTAACTTACAGCTCTCGTGTCGGTGGCTACAGCAGTGACAACAAACATGAGATTGAAGCTAATTATGAATTCCAAAGCAAAAGCTTCACCATATCCTGCTGAAGGAACTGTGACTCCCCCTCCCATAATTGGATGAAAAATTCCCTTTAAGGCAAATGCAGCACATAGTGATGCCATTATTTGTGCTCCAATATAAACTGGTACCTGCATATGCCAAGTGAAATTAACAAAATAAAATAAAAATTACAATTGATTATAACAAAATGGGAATACACATATATGTAGTTGCTAGGTAGGGTTATTATTTGTATATGCGTACATGTTTCCATGGAAAGTGCTTTAGGGCAGCAAAGGCAATGGTGACAGCAGGGTTGAGATGGGCGCCGGAGATGTGACCGGTCGATAAGATGACGACCATGACAGCGAGTCCGGTGGAGCCGGCGAGGCCAATTAGGGTTTCTGAGCCTTGTGTTTTCTGGTTCACAATAGCTGTGGCTGTCCCAGCAAAGATTAGTATAAGTGTGCCCACAAATTCAGCACCGACCTGATTATTTATCCATTTTGAAAAAAAAAATAAAAATAAAAACCATCTCATATCACCCCATTTAAAGAAAAAAAAAATACTTAAAATATAAAACATCGTTTTTGTAAATCCTCTCATAATATGAGCTTATATGAGTTCTGAAAGATGAGCTTATATAAATTCTGAAAGATCTTATGACACATAAACATTTAGTCTTACCTTTCTGGCAAGTGAGACAGGAGGAGGGGGCAATGAGCAAGAAACTGAGGGCAGTCTTCCATCTTCAATGGCCCATTCTTCAACACTGAAGCACTTACAGCTTTTAAGAAGTGATTTTCTTCCAGTGGTACCTCTGTGATCTCCTCTGAACCCACCAAATAGAGGAGCTCCAGGAGTGCCTGGTGTGGCTGGAGTTGAAGGAGCTGAAGGCACATCCTCATGATCCATATGTAACAAACTAATTAATTAAGATGATAATTATATTTTTTTTTTTTACAAAAATAATATTAACAAGAAATTAACGTGAAAATGCAGCAGTACTGAGAGAATAATAAGACTAGAGTTGGCGGTCTTTGTTTCTACATATGGCTACGCACACATGCGTTGGATGAGTGGTAAGTAATGAGGTGAGTGATGTGGTGTATTTATAGTAGCTAGCTAGCAACAAATTAAGAAGTTGACTTGGGAGAATCCCAAGAGATAATTAGAATAAAGAAACTATAAAGCTAGTGGCTAGAACTGTGAGATGGGGAAAGGAAGTTAGGGAGGTTTTGAAAATGGGAGGGTGTGGGGCAATTTATAAGAACAAGTCTTTGTAAAGAAGCTTTTAACATGAGACATGAATCATGCTTTTGTGGCTGCGCCACTCGTCACTTCTTTTGTGAAGTCAAGAGTGTAGCTCCAGTCTGTCATCACCTTCCTATTTGGAAGGGCTGGCCGAGAGATGCAATCATGCATGGAGCCTTTCTTTATTCTTAACTTTTGCATGACCAAATAAATTTAGTGGAGAAATCATCTCTTAGAATGGCTGTAGATGAATTTGCTTATTAAGAGCATTCTATTTATAAAATTAGGATACAGAGTTTGTATTTTAAATAATATGTCATCAATCAATGATTGTCATGTGTTAGGTAATAATTGACTTTTTATACTGTCATTAATAAATTGATAAAATAATTTATAACATTAATGAATGAGCGACATGTTAAATACCACATTATTTAATATATCAACTTGATACCGTATCTTTATAATAACATCATTATTTGTGTTTATTTGTGTGTGAGAGCCGAATGAAGGATGATAACTCATTCATGGCATTGGATAGTGAACTTCTTGGAGACATCCCACAATTATTGGCTCCAAATATGCATATGGTAGTAGTTTTAACTTGCGACTTTTATGGCAACAATCTTTAGACGATAAGATCCAACAATTGGATTTGACTGGGTGCAATACATTGAACGATTAAGTACGTGTTCTGTTTATTTCTTTTTTCTTCTCTGAACTTTTAGGTAAGATTTGAAATGAACAAAAGTCCGACAACGTTGACTAAATTTTATTGCATTTTGTTATCTAAGAAATGGAAATCGTTTGTTTATCAAACCCTTTCGAACTCTAAAAGGGTGTTTTTTAAGAGTAACATATTTCAACATCATCTATTTGAATATTTACGAATTTAAAATTTACAATTAAATAAAATTTTTACACCTCGATGGCTGTTACATGTGACGCTTCTATATGCTGGCAAGGGCGGCGCAGATCTAGGATTTCTGTTCGAGAGGGGCCAAAATAAAAACACGACAGATATATGGAGTAAATAGTAAAAATACTGTAAACTTGAGGTAGTTTGATTTTTTCAACGTACAAATTTTATAAATTCATCCTATTTCTAAGAAATAGTTACAATAAGCTCATCATAGTTTTAAAAAATGCGAACAAAAAAAAAGTTTGGAGATTTAATCTAATCAATTTAATAACTAAACTATTAAATAAAATCTCATGTTTCTTGGGCAATTTAGTCATTTATATTATTGAGATAAAATAGTCAAATAAAACTTATTTTAAAGTAATTTATTGGTCAAAGATGTCTAAATAAAAAAAATTATATGAAGGATTTAATTAGTTAACATTCAATATTTTTTTGATTTGTATATTTTAAAAAAATAATGTGAACTTATTTCAATTATTTTCTAAAAATATGGTAGATTTCCCCATAAAAAAGTGAAAATATCCCCTCGCTTTAGCATATTATGTAAATTTTACGTTTTGCACCATCAAATTTAAATGTATAAATTTTGACCCTCTTAGTTTATCATTTCTTCAATATAGCCCTCACCGAACCAAAAATCTTATATCAGCCATTGAATACGTGCATATTGATAGTCGTGTATGGTCAAAATTATTTGTTTTAATTTTTTTTTTATCAACCAATATCAATCAAATTTTTATATTTACTTAAAGTAAAAGTTAAGATAATAAAAAGATTTCGGCCCCTTTTTGGAGAAAAAAAAATTCCGGTCCTTCAATTACCCTAAAAGGCTATTTTAATACAAAGTATGTAGAATTTAACAAGGCTAATAAAAGGAGAAAAAATTAATTTCTGAGAATTAAAAGGTTCATGTATTTCATCCCTCATTTAGTTTTTCAGGATAAATGCAACCGACATAATATTTTCTGCCGCTATATAAATCTAAATTGACAGCTCTGAGACAGACATATACATTATAATTTTTTTCTGATTTGCTCATATCTCATCCATATAAATCGGCAAATTAATAATCAATTTC
>NW_006262075.1:14288550-14328162 GCF_000493195.1 Citrus x clementina
GCCTCATGCATCGGTCCATGTATAATGGATATTTTAATATATGAAAGCCCTTCTAATTTGTCGTTAGTAGCATATAAATTTAAAAGGAATCAAGAAGTGATTCAGGGAATCTTTGATAATCAACAACTAAATAATTCACTTTAGCAAAAACATCCCACTAATAATTTTTAAAGCACACATGTTCATGTAAAATAATAAAAACGTATGATGATGGTTAGCGAGCAAAAAGTACTTGATGTATTGATTGATTCTTGTTAAATATATATTAAGAAATTTCAGCTTTGCTTGGACAGTCTTGATCTGGTGAAATGCTCACCTACAAATTTTGAACCAATAGATTCAAAGCTAAGTAATTTTTTTAATACTAACTTATCAAAAATAAAATTCATGGCTTTTTCTTTTTCAGAAAATAAAGGGGAATAAAATGCACTAAAGGATGGCTAAGAAATATCAGAAAAATAAAGACTTTCACTATTCCGGTCTCGGTCTCCCCGAGTGCAAAATATGTCGTATGATCAAAACAATGGCTAGAACTGTATCATTGAAGCTTAAAATTTTGTAGAAATTAAATAATAAACATGAATAATTAGGGAAAAAAAAGACTAGATCGCTCTTTGAAAAATAAATCTGAAAAAAATTGGATTTACAGGGACACAAAAATAGGATCAAACCTTGACTTGAATGAGGGACTTTGCGGAAGATTATGCTCATCCTTAATTATAGTAAGAAAAGAGTTTATCTCTTAACGAAAATAATGCTTCTAATTAAAACCAGTTAGTTAAGCTGCATGGTGCAAGCACAGTATCCGGATATTCAGTTTAAAGACTAAACTTTTAGGTAGAGTGAACTCAAGTAAACCTATTATCACCTTTCCTCTAGCCAACGGAAGACAACTTAACTACTCAAAAATCATCCTCTTAGAGGAATCCCCAGCTGGTGGGAAAGCAACACCGATCTTGGTCCATTGAGTCTACTACATTTTAATTATTAAGTAATGACTTTGATATCATTTGTAGGGAGCTGGCCTAGGATATTCAGGTATTCGATATAAATAACAGTCTTTTTCTACTATAACGGCAGTACATCACCCCTTTTCTTACTAATGTGTGAGAAATTCAACTACTCAACATAGCGTACTGTAAATTAGTAAGTATTATTTAGGGTTTTAGAATCTCCAAACTGTTTAATGTATTACGCAATTGGTACTGGTTGTTCTATGTTGATTTAATGCTTTTTGATGGCTGAAACTTGAAATCGCGAGAGGGCAGAATCAAGATAATGTGTTTTGTGGGCTCTTTTCAATAAAGTGGATGATGGAATCATAGTGGGAATCCTGTGACAAAGGTTGATGAACCCTAAAAAGAGTGTTTAATGAAGAATATTAGTAGGTGGCCCAATTTCTCTTTTTTAGTTGAACAACTAGTGTTATTTCCATTCACTTTCTTAGTTATCTACTTATCTTCTCTTTATTATTGACTCTTTCTCAAACCAATTTGGCTGGTCAGGATTTATATATATTTTCTTTTTTTCCCTTTCTTTTTAATTAATATTCATTTCAAGCATTGAGGACCCAATTAAGAATTTGATTCCAGGGAGGACTAGTTCAAACAACCGTAAAATTGAAGAAATATTTTTAAAATAATAATCGCAACCAATACCAATTAGTTGTATATATCTGTAGGACAAAAATCTTTTTCTAGTGCATTTTCTCTTCTTATCTTTTTCAGTAAAATAAGTTGTCGAGGTTAATTTTTAAATTTTGATGTTGATAATCAAACCAATTTTTTTTACTAGATTTGAAAAATAAAAAAGATTAAGGGAAAAATCACTAGAAAAGAATCCTAATTCCTTTTACAAGTTATTGTATTTTGAAAATGTTACATAATAATTTTATTTTCAATATTAGAAAATACATTCTTTTTTTTTTTGCTACATATACAACTAAATTATCATTCACTCAATGATCTCATTCACTATGTAATAATTGATTCCTTTAACATGTCTCAAAATTCATTTTTCATTGTTTAATCAGCCTACCCCAACCAAAATTAAGAAATATTAATGATTAAAATTTCATTGAAAATAAGATGTTACAAATAAATTTTATTAAAATTAAATAGAACACGATAAATTACCGTTTGAAACGTCCCGAGTTTTGGTAGATTTTTATTCTAATTTAAAATAAAAATTAATAAAATAATAATAGAGTGAGAAAATGATTGAAGGAACCCTATGTGAGAAGGTATTGATTCCTCTGGAGGAGAAAGGAAAAAAGAATTGATAGTATGGGAAAAAAGAAAATAAGTCCAAAAAATTGTGATTATTTTGGTATAGGTAAATTTCAGTTTACCCTCTTCATAAATTAACATTTATCAATTTATCCCTCAAACTGTTGAAAACATCAACCCACCTTCAATTTTGTTGCCTTAATCTAAGGTCACGGTGTCACACTCACTCTAAAAGTACTCCCATTATGCAATTTGAATCATTTTGTCTTTCACTAAGTGTTTGTGCTCTGCTTCAATTAGTCAACTTCATGGAACTGCAGGCGGTGGAAATTTTAATTAAAGCAACACATGATATGAAAATGGAGGCACCAACATATAGCTAACATATTTGCACTATGCCTTTCTCTTTGACCACATATTAATAAGAATGTAAACATATTATTATCATTTTTTTTCTTTTTCCTAATCAGATCACCGGCGAGGTGGCCAGCACAGACAATAAAACAAATTCTAGTTGGTGATACAATGTTTTTAATTCAGTATGTGAAGAATATTTTTTTACAGCTATTGAACATATCTATGGTTTTTAATCACACAATCTTTGGCTGGTCTCTCAAATTAGAATCTTGAAAAAAAATATATATAGAAGTGACCAAAAACTTACTTTAAATTGTGTCCATCCTTACATTTATAAATTAAAAAACGAAAAGCAAAGCTTCAACGCTTCATTTCAATTTTCCTAAACGTATTTATAATATAATAGTTGTGAAAGTATAAAAGTTGGTCTAAAAAAATGGGATGATGAGTTGTTGTGATCTTTAAACTCTCAAACACTTTTTCACATCCGCGTCATGAAGAGGGAAAGACATGCGCTATAATCATAAGAAATCTGAAGTCATTTCCCGAAGTCATTATCAATATTTGAGATGCATGCACGAAGACAATCTTACATCCACGAACATGTTCAAAAGGGAATTTAAAATTTTAAAGCACTGGCTCTGGCTTCACCCTGCCCTAGTAATTATCTTTCTTTTTCATGCTCCACCATGCACATTCTTTGAAGAATATTGTGGAAGAAGCTTTTCGTTGCAGAGCCGTCTCCCGAGAACTCTATTTTTACATGCTTGCTTTTTATGTTTAGGGTCTTATTACTGTGGCGTATCAGCTGCTTCGTTCACTAACATTTTGTTATCAGTAGCAAATTTATCGTTAATGATAACAATTTATTATTAGGTAATAAGTTTTTGCAACATAGATTATCTGAAAACACAAATTGTATATACAGCAAAAAAGTTATTAACAATTGTTATCAATAATTTAAAAAAAAAATTGTGAATGTATGGTGCAGCCAATCCACCTTATTCACACCCCTATGTTAGTTAATTTATGGGCATATATCTTCTCAGCTTTTAGGGCGGCTCTTTAGTCAGCAACAAATTGTGAATGGTTAAAAATTAACTTTTTAATCTTTTGCCAAGAATTCTTCTTATTCTTTTCTTCTTTTGTGACTACTGTCAAACAACACTTACTTAAGATGATCTCATCATGTATTAAGCATTTTTTTTTCCTACATACACTGTATTTTCCATCTTCCTTGATGCTTATATGCATTTTGTGTTGAGTTTTTAAAAATGTGTGATTGGTGATTATTAGATAAGGATATATAGGTAATTAATCATGACCGTACACTAATATAACTACACAAACGACAAAAAATTATTAATAAATGGGTATAAAAAGTATGAATCCAAGTTCTTTACTCAACTAATTATTTCAATTTAAATTCATTACGGAACATCGTTCAAATATCATAATAAAATTGTTCCACATTTATCTAAGCTGATTAAGTTTTCTCCAAATAATTGTTAGAGATTCTGAAATCGTCACCACTCCAAAGTCACTAACTCTCATGTTATGATAAGTTGATAACTTGGTTAATGATTTCATGTAATCTCTTGTTTGGTTTTCTGGGTTTTGTCTTCTCTTCTTTTTTGACTACTTCAATTAAAGTAGCGGCAGAAATCAAAAGTGAAATCAGTAATTATGTGATGCATATAATTTCAAACTGTATTCATGTCTTCTTCGATTTGATCGTATCAGAAGTTTCTCTTGTCTTCAGTCTTTTTTTCATTTTCAACAATTGTCCTCAAAAACAATAATAATAGCAATAATTAATAATTCAACCCTCCACAGCTGACAGCACGCAATCAAAAGAGAAAATATTTTATCGTTTACTCATTCTTTAGAATGAAAACTTATAAGTGGGGTCATTTGCATTTTAACAAAACGCGAATTTGCAATTCTATCATTCTATGTGTAAATAGTTGAACTCTTCGAACTTAAATAAAACTTTTTATTAATTATTTCTACAGAGAATTTTTATCAAATAAGGACATTTGTGTTTTTTCTTTTCTTTTCCGAATAGCGAGGCCATACATAGAACTTAATTGTACATGTACTAGTGCCTAATATGTGTCACAATCATGTCTGTAGAGGCATATTTGTTTACTTTTTTTTTTTTTTCGCTTTGCATGCGTTATCATGTTATATATGTGTTGCTACCGTACAAATTGGGGGATATTAATATGCTGACTACAAAAGTTAATTAAAACGATTTACAGCCATTAAAGTCAAATCATAGAGGCCAAATTTAAAGCTATGCAAAAAGAGTGTTAAGGAAATTATTATTAACGGCAAAATACATATATTTTTTCATTTAGAATATTTTTCATTTAGACATGATCGGTCGTTAAACCGGCTAGAATAAAGATAATTATTCCTCTTGTAAATATGCTCTTTGAATTGACTATATATTTGATTCATAAGTTTCTTTTTCTTAAGAAAGAAAAAATCTCATAATTTAGTCTAGAATATTTACTTTATTAGGATGTTTGATTAATTTATACATTAAATTAATTTTTTAACTTGTTTTACATATATATATATATATATATATATATATATATATATATATATATATATATATATATATATATATTCCTTGGTAATCTCTAGAGTTAGACATCGATTCTATTTAGCTCATATTTTTTAAAATAACTTGAAAGATTTTAATTATCGATGTTACTCATGTTAGTGTTAAATGTTTTTTAAGGCAAAAGAGCTACTAGGTGGCAAATATATCCTTGCTTTAAATGACAAGATTCATAATACAAGTTTGTTATCCTAACAAAATTAACAGTTAATTGGATGTTTAAATTTAATTTTGAAAGTATGAAAGGTCATGTGAGAATTTGTGCTTAACCCTGAGGACTCAAAAGAAATTTACTTCGTACAATAACAAGTTGGTAAAGAAAATAGACCCACTTTTATTATGACAATATGTTTAGCATAACAAGTTGAAGCCACATATGAGCACGTTAACCTAGTCAAATTATTGCAAAAATCGCCCAAAAGTTGATGTTTCATGACTTACAATTAAATTTATTTGAGTTCTCTTCTCTCATGGTGCCATTGCTTAAACTTTGGCCCCACCTAAAAGAAAACCTTAACGATTGTACTTGTTGATCATTAATTAAGAGAATATTCGGAGATTTGGAGTCGTTTTATTGGTTTGCTATTTTGCTTCTTTCAATTTGTTTTGTCTTAGCCAATGGGTTTGTAGTCCATTGGTGTGCCTGTGCCCTCAACAAACTTGAGGCATGCGTTCAAGTTCCAACGCATGGTCAATATTGGGACTTATTTTTTTATATAATAGGAGTTAATTAGTTCCTTATATTGGAGTAGAATTGATTTTTTTAAATAATAATGAGGGTAAATTTTCTTCTAGTTTATTAAAAATTGATACTCAGACTGTGCTATAATAGAATTACTCAAACAAGTTTTGACGGATTTCTAATTGTAAATATCAGGATTGTAATATATAAATGTATAAAAAAAATTATTTTGTCTTATGCTAAGTTGGTTGCTTACGGGTAAAATCATCTTAACTTTGTTATTTCACCAAGTTACCATAACCTAATTTTGTAAAATTTTTAGTACAAATTTAGTCACTACTTTTTTTTTTTAAACTTCCACTCAATGTCTAAGTTTTCTTTCTATCAAGTATGTTATGTTAATCTTACATACAAAACATAGAATCATATTGTCATTTTATTGAGATAGGTTAATTTTAAGAGAGCAAGTTTTAATTCAAAAATCTATTAATCGATTTACATGGTCCTTGAAGATTTGATCGAATAATTTTTAAGTAATTTTTTTTAACTAACCACTCAAATTCAAATTATTGATAAGGGTAAGGACTTAAAAATTAATTTAGTCTTTACCACCCTAACCTTTTTTAAAATAAAATATCAAAAACTACTTTACGTTGTGGACATTGATTAGTGCTTTGTCAATCTTCTAACCCAAGAGACACTGTTCAATCCAATCTAGTTTTGGGCTTCGTGGAGAATGATTGTTGGGCTTTTAATTGGGTTAATCCATGCTCTTATTGAATACTCCATCATAAAATATAAAAAAGGAATTGATATCAAAATTAGAGAAAAAAAAAAGAAAAAAAAATGGAGACATTGTAGTCAGCAGATGGGAAATCCCCTTCGTTATTAACCATTTACTTCGCGGAATCGGAATGAGGCGGGTATCAAAATAAAAAATTAGAATTAAAATAATTGTTTACTCGAATGGCATGAATTAGAATAAAAATGGGTTATATTCTTCTTTACGTGTTTATGCCGTCTTAAAATCGGAATGGATGGAAGGAATTATTTCAAATTATCAAAATGCCCCTAGTTAAATTATGCATTTGTTAGCCCCTAAGGGCGTGGTCGGGTTGGTTGTGCAGGTGTAACCTTTACCAAAATTTGGGTTTGATTCTTGAAGGTGGTAAAGAGTATAAAAACTGTATTTGGGCTTGCCCACTTCCTCTTACCTTTTAAAAAAAAAGAAGAAAAAAATTATGCATTTGTTCACTAACAAAATGATAAGTAAACATTTTAAAATGAAATATGTTCATGTTTATCATATTATTGAGCTTAATATTATGATTTTTTTTCAGTCAATTAAATTTTTGAATAAAAAATTGCTGTTTTTATTATTTTGAACATAATTATAAATATTATATTAGTAATAATTATAATTATTATCATCATCATCATTATTATTATTAATAGTATTAGTATTCTATTATTATTATTATTAATATGATTATATAATATATAGGGGTTAATATAATAATATATTAATTATGATAATAATCATTATAATTATAAATATTATAATAGTAATTAACGTTACTATTATTTAGTTTTGTAATAGGAACATAATTAAAATTTTAAAAATTAGATGAGGACAAAACAGTCAGTTCAGTTCGTACAAAGGGAATCCCATTCTTAATTCATGATGAGAATGAAATTCTCATTCGGCCATTCCCTTTTCGCAATCAATCTCACACTATTCTCTCATCTCCAGCTTTGATACAAAATATAAAGAATAATGCTCCACATATCTCTCAATTTCGGTGGGAAATAGAGAAGAAATAGAGAAGAAGTTTCACCCCTCCTTCATGCATCATGAATATGAATGCTTCTCTATCGAGTCTATATAGAGCAAACGTCAATTAGATTAGCGAACCAGTCATTTACACCCAGCAAATATTTTGCTGAGAACAAATCATGAGTGGTACTACTCCTGAGAAAGACCCTTCTCCCGAGCAGAAGCCTGATGAAACCCAAACAGAAATCACACCGATCCAAGCCACTCATCCACCAAAATCAAAGGATGAATCGCCAGACCAAAACCAACAAAGCCAATGCCAATTACGCCCGCCACAACAATCAGAATCAAAGCGCAAGGGCAAAGGGACCAGTGACGAGCTCAGGATAACAATTCCTGATGCAGTTTTTTATGATAAAATGCGGGAAACAGACGGGATGAGATTTTTTAATCCGCCCTTTGAACGAAAGTCAGAGTGGATGGAGCCAGAGTTTACATACTTCCCAAAGTACTCCCAATCACAAAATCCGCAAAACACTATTCAAACGGGTCCTATTCAACCCGGCGGGTCAAATCCGGTGCAAGGGAACCCTCCCTCTCGGCCGTGGCGCCGAGTCAAGAAGCTTTTATGCCTTTGTATTTAAGCTTTTTTCACATCCAGTGACAAAGCGTAACCAAAAGAGTGGCAATGAATTAAATATTCATCGTCTAATCTCCCACGGGACGGGAGATAAGTTTCTGAGTTGTTTATTCTATTCTACTAGTTTACTAGCTGTGTTATTTATTTGAGCAATTTTATGTTATTCTCAGACTAGTGCTAGCTGAATATATATATATAATAATAATGCTATATATTTTAAATTTTTTTATTACAATAATTCTAAATGAAGTAATGTTCATCAATTAATCAGTAAACTAATACAATTAATTCTTAGATCTTATAAAAAAATTATCAATCACTTATTCACTTAATAAATAACATATTATTTAGGGTAAAATTATTAACTATAATACAACATTATTATGTATATATAATATATTATCTATTATTGAAATACATCATCAGCGTTTAAAATAATTTACTATAACACACCGCAATTGCATAAAATAACTTAAATTATTTTTTATCTAATCAATTAATAAATATTTTAAATCATCAAAAAATGGAAGAAATACAAATAATTTTGGAATTAAAATTATTATGTATTAATTCTCTTACTTTACAATTTTTCTTTTTCTTTTTTACTTTTACATTTAGTATCAAAAATATATTTAATAGCATTAAAATAAATTTAATTAACAAGTAATGTTATTTCAATAATACTTTATATAAAGATATTACATAAAGTCTTCTAATAATTTGTATTGTATGAATTTAATTACAAACTACTAATACCTAAACAATAATGATAATAGAAGGCATTGTAATAAAATATTTTATATATGTTTAATTAGTAATACTATGAGTCACAACAAATGAGAAATATTTTATTCACCAATTAAAAAAATATGGCTATACAAATATATAGTGAGAAATATTTTGATTTACATTTTTAACAAAAAATTAAACTATTAATTTCATGCAATTCAATGTTGGAGGGTATGACATTATGAAATGTTGTTTTGACTTTCAATATTAAACATTAGACTATGGTATATTAATGGCTCAAATATTGTGTCAAAATTTTAAATTAAAGTATCCCAAAACATGTCTTTAAATATTAATGGATTTAATATTTTATTTATTGTCACTATTACTTATCATAATAAAAGCAATGGCTCTTAGTAACATAAAAATTTTATAATTACAATCAAAGAATAATAATAAAATAATATTTCATGATTCATAAACTAAAGTTAATTAGGTATATGTGTTAGATTAAACTTTTATGAAATTAACAAAGTGACATTTGAAAATAAAATGAAAACAAGCTTGTGAAAGTTAAATTTTATAAGGCTTCGATAATTTTCTATCATGTAAATAAAAATATAAAAAGATTTCCTTTCCCATTTTTTCCACGTAAATATTATTGGAGGCAATATTTTATTCATTGTCACTAGTAATTACGTAATAAAAGTAATGATTCTTAGTAACATAAAATTTTATAATTACAATCAAAGGGATGTCAATAAAATAATCTTTTATGATTCATAAACTAAAGCTCATTAGGAATATATATTAGACTTAATTTTTATGAAATTAACAAAAGTGATATTTGAGAATAAAATGAAAATATATAGGCTTGTAAAACTTAAAATTCCTATCATGTAAGAATATTAAATGGGTGTTAAAAATAATCTATACTTCATGATCAATTGTAAAATGGTCTTTAGTATTATATAAAATAATGAGCATTTTAATATGCAATTTTAAATTTTATTAAAACATGAGTGATCAAATAGTTTTTAGGTTACAAGCAATCTCACCAATGAGTTTATTGATGTAGCTATGACGTTTATTTAGTTATATGTACTTAGTTGTGTTATTTATTAGTGTTATATCATATATAAATTTTACAATTGTAATTTATTTATTTGATTTGTGTTAAATAACCTACTTTATATTATATTTTATACTTAATGGTAATAGATTTTGGAGGATTTATTTATAAAAGATTATCACAATACAATTTTAAAGGAGAGTTTAAAAGTAATTTTAAATAAAATATGTTATTTAAGTGAAATTGCTTCAAACTCTAGTGTTGGTCACAATTATTTTACAAAAATTTATCCACCTCTTGAACGCTTAACAAACTGTTTACCATTATTTTTATTTTTTTTCTTTAGTAAAAATATTATATACTATTAGATTTAATCCAATGATACACAATTAAAACATTATTACTACTGTAAAAAAATTACAATATCATATAGGAACTCGAGAAGAAATGGTGAGGAAGTTCCACGGAAATAGAGAAGAAGTTTCACCCCTACTTATCCAACATGAATATGAATGCTTCTCTGTCGAGTCTATAAAGCAAACGTCAATTAGATTAGCGAACTAGTCATTTACACCCAGCAAATATTTTGCTGATAACAAATCATGAGTGGTACTACTCCTGAGAAAGACCCTTCTCCTGAGCAGAAGAAGCCTGATGAAACCCAAACAGAAACCACACGGATCCAAGCCACTCATACACCAAAATCAAAGGATGAATTGCCCGACCAAAACCAACAAAGCCAATGCCAATTACGCCCGCCACAACAATCAGAATCAAAGCGCAAGGGCAAACAGACCCACACTAGCCAGTCCAGTGAAGAGCCCGGGATAACAAGTCCTGATGCAGTTGTTTATGAACCAAACCAGTCTGATGAAGAACTGCGAGAATGCCAAATGCGTGTGATCAAATTGGAAAAAATTGTAGAAAAGGGCGGGCCTATACCTATCTATGCAATTAAGCGCTTTGAACAAAAGTCAGAGATGATGGAGGAAAAGTTTACGTCCTCCCCAGAGTATTCCCAATCACAAAATCAGCAAAACAATATTCAAACGGGTCGTGCTAATGCTAATGGGCCAAGTCAACCCGGCGGATCAAATCCGGTGCAAGGGAACCCTCCCTCTCGGCTGGGGCGCCGAGTCAATAGGCTTTTATGCCTTCGTAATTATTAATTAAGCTTTCTTCACATCTAGTGACAAAGCGTAACCAAAAGAGTGGCAATGAATTAAATATTCATCGTCTAATCTCCCACGGGACGGGAGATAAGTTTCTGAGTTGTTTATTCTATTCTAGTAGTTTTCTAGTTTTGTTATTTATTTGAGCAATTTTATGTTATTCTCAGACCAGTGCTAGCTGAAAAAAATAAAATAAAATAAATAATAATAATAATAATGCTATATATTTTAATTTTTTATTACAATAATTCTAAATGAAGTAATATTCATCAATTAATTAGTAAAATAATACAATTAATTCTTAGATCTTATAAAAAATTATCAATCACTTAATAAATAACACATTATTCAGGGTAAAATTATTAACCATACAACACTATTGTGTATATATAATATACTATTTATTATTGAAATACGTCATCAGCGTTTAAAATAATTTACTATAAAACACTGCAGTTGCATAAAATAACTTTTAAAAAAATTCATAAGCATTTTAGAAGCACCGACATCACTGCATTGTTATACAACCATTTACTTATATAACATTATGTTTACCATTATCACTAATTTTAAAACCATCATTAATTGGTCGGTGATATCTACTCGAATGTTAATTCAGTAAAATTTTGAAAAAAATTAACAGTCTTGTAACCATGAAAAATTTATTAATGTAACGAATATTAATATTTAATAAATTAATAATTATTATTTTATCCATAAGTTAATAATATATTAATTTATGTAGATATCACATTCATAATAAGAATATCTAGGAAGTATGGTAATATAATTGGAGTCGTTTTTATAATTTCCACCCAATATCTATTTTTTTTTTATGAAATACGTTGTGTTAATCTTACATACAAAACATAAATTATATAATCATTTTATTGAGATAGGTTAATTTTAAGAGAGCAAATTCTAATTAAAAAAATCTATTAATCAATTTACATGGCCCTTAAGGATTCGATCGAATAATTTTTAAGTAATTGTTTTTAATTGACCATCCCAAATTCAAATTATTAGTAGGGGTGAGGACGAAAAATTGATCAGGTCTTTCACACCCTTAACCTTTCTAAAAATAAAATATCAAAATTCAAAATCTATCTTTCATTGTAGGCACTGATTGGTGTTTTGTCCATCTTCTAACCCAAGAGACACTGTTCAATCCAATTTACTTCTGGGCTTCTTGGAGAGTTATTGTTGGGCTTTTAATTGGGCTAATCTATACTCTTATTGGATACTCCCATCATAAAATATTAAAAAAAGAAATTGATGTCAAAATTAGGAAAAAAAATAAAAAAGTGGAGACATTGTAGTCTGTCGATGGGAAATCCCCTTCGATATTAATTAATGGTGCATTTACTTCGTAGAATCGGAATGGGGTAGATATCATAATCAAAATTATAATAAGTTGTTTATTTAAACGGTGTGTATCAAAATAAGAATGAGTTGTATTATTATTGGTATGTGTTGCTTTGTCTTGAAATCACAATAAATTAGAATAAATTGTTTCAAGTTATTAAAATATCATTAGTTAAATTATGCATTTATTCACTAACAAAATAATAAGTAAACATTTTAAAATGAAATATATGCATCCTTATAATATTATTGAGCTTAATATTATGATTTTTTGAGTGAATTAATTTTTTGAATTAAAAATTTATATTATTTCAAACGTGATTATAAATGTTATATTAGTTATTAGTATTATTATAGTAATTATTATTATTATTATTATTATTATTATTTAATTATGATAGTAATTATAAATATTATAATAGTAATTAATGTTATTATTATTTAGTTTTGTAATAGGAACATAATTAAAATTTTAAAAATTAGAAGAGGACAAAATAATCAGTTCATAGAATTGAAGTCTCATTCTTAATCCATAAGAATGAGATTCATTCAATCCAATTCTTAAACTCTTAGCTTTAGAATTAAACACATGGAATGAGAATGATTCCTCGTTCTCATTTCCCAATCGCCAAAAGTAAAACACGAAATTTAAAATAAAGGGGAAAAAAAATCTATAGAACATCTAATGAGTAATGACACATTAATACATAATTGAATTTTGCATTTATTTTAATTTGATAATAATTAATAAAATAGCTCTGACAGATCGGTGAGGGTCTTGACCAACCCTTGAACGGTCAACGGCTCTCTTTCCAGCATTAAAAGCCAAGAAAGGTCGTACCCCTCAGCCACGTGTCCAGATTAGGTTTCTCTATTTATTCCTCTTTTTCAAGACACATCAAATAAAGCTGTTTTCTCTCTAACAATGATATTGAAGTCTCAATTAATCCCACAATTCGCAAATCACACACACTCAATCTCACACTATTCTCTCATCCCCAGCTTTGATACAAAATACAAAGAATAATGCCACACATTTTTATTTTTTTATTACAAAAAACAATTCTAAATGAAGTAGTACTCATCAATTAATTAGTAAAATAATATAATTATTTTTTTATCTTATAAAAAATTATCAATTACTTAATAAATAACATATTATTTAGTATAAAATTATTAACTATACAATACTATTATGTATATATAATGTATTATTCATTATTGAAATACATCATCAGAATATACTATAACACACCGCAGTTGCATAAAATAACTTAAAAAAAAAATCATAAGCAGTTTAGAAGCACCTACATCACCACATGATTATACAACCATTTACTTATATAACAATATGCTTACCATTTTCACTAATTTTAAAACCATCATTAACTAGTCGGTGATATATATTCGAATGATAATTCAATCAAATTTTGAAAAATTAACAGTTTTGCGACCATGAAATTTTATTAATTTAATGAATATTAATATATCGATAAATTAATAATTATTAATTTACCCATAAGTTAATAATTTATTAATTTATATAGATATTACATTCATAATAAGAATTTTTTTACAAACTATGGTAATATAATTAAAGAGAGTAGTGATTTTGTCAAGTTATATGATGCGATTCTGATTTGATTTTTATCAAGTGAATCAGTTACTTGATAACTTTTTTGTTAAATTGCATTACTAAATCACGGTTATATAATAACTAATTATAGAGACTTTTTAGACGACATATATTAAGTCTATCTCTCTCTTATTTCTCTTAATAGCACATAGAATATAACAATGATTTCTTATTTGAAAAGTGCAAAGAAAACAATAATGACCGATTAAATTTGTAAGGTAATATGTAGTATAACAAATAAAATCATAGACATATCATATATATTTAGCTTTAAATTTGTTAATTATTAGTTTATGTATTAATTGGCTCTTAAAAAAATAAATTATTCTTTTAAGAATTTACTATCAATAAATTTATTAATTTATTAATTTATTATATTGACGGAACAGGCAGAATTTTTTACTTAATCAAAGTTATTAATTTATTGAATATTAATTTAACCAATTTTTACTGTATGATGATGTAGTAGTTTTGGCGTCACCCAAGATCAGTGATTGCCCTCTCACGTCATCTAATAAAATTGTATAATCAATCATTATCATTATCATAATTTTATTGAACGGTTCTCATTAAATGAGAGTGATTCTATGCTTTCCAACTTATCATAGACCTGGGTGCACAGAATGCGTTTTCACGCAAATACAAACAATGCAGTACAACAGCGCGAGCCTGTGACTCGTGACTCGTTCATTTTTAAATTTCCCATAAAAAAGCGAAAAAGCGAAAAACCAAAACAAACAGCAGCGGCCAGCAGCAGTGGAGAACACACTCTCTCTCTCTAAATTTCCATGTAAGTCTTCTTCATCTCTCTATGATCTGAACCCAATATTGCTTATTAGTTGTTAATCATGTGATATCTTTTGTTTACTATGCATGTGGGAAGCTGAAACGGTAAAATGTGGGTCAAATTTTACCTTTTCATTTGATGAAGTTTTGACTGTCGGCTGAGTTTTGTTGGGATTTTGTGAGCAAAATGGCCATTTTTTGGAAATGGGTTTATTGGGTTTTGAAGAAGAAGATTGAGGGTTCATAGTTTTTGGATTTGTTGAACTGAAACTAGTGAAAAATTTATTTGTTAATTTTGAGTGTGTGTTTTAGAGTTTAGGGTATGTTTGGATGAAGTGCTGTGGCTTTTAATTTAATCCACTGTGGATGTAGAATGGAATTGCTATCCGTCGAGTGTAAGTGAGTGGGTGGGTATGTCTGGTAAGTACTAGTTGTTGGGTAAAAGTGGGTGTTTGTCAAACACTTAAGCTTTTGCTTTTAAAGTTAAGCAGAAGCACAATGGTTATGTGTATAATTTGTGTTTGTGATAAGTTGCTTTGAGTCAGGGGCTTTTCGTAAAAGTTCCTGAAAACACTTGTATCAAGCATTTGTTTTCGAACCAAAAAGTGCTTGCTGGAGAAGCAATTCCAGTGCTTTATTAATTCCAGAATGTAATTTGCCTATTTTAGGCCAGCATTTAAAACCTAAATTCACATAATTTCTGAATTTTTTGAAGCACTTTAAATGGTGTTAAAAGTATCTCAAAGACACCCTTCGTTATCTCTTGTGAGTACCTGGTGATATGAGCCACCTGCAAACTGAGTACCTTGCCTGATACCACATTTTGTGATTTTCTGTTGTCGTACTGCTGGTTTTAAAGGATGTGTTCTTTGAAGTAGCATATAAATAAGAGTCCCAGAGAATTATGCAATTATCATTCCCTCGGAGATGACTTTTATGTCTTAATCATATTGTGGAATTTCGTGGCCCTTTTTGGTTAAATTGCGGTTCAATACTCTTAAAGATGATGTTGTACTAGTTTTGCTTAGTACTGATTATGTCAGCATCAGTATCTAAACTCATTCATTCTTGAACGTTTGTTTGCAGTGATATAAGGCAGATGGATTACAGTTCTCAGGAAGAGTCAGATATTAGTGATTCCGAGATTAACGAATACTTAGAGAAACCATATGAAGAACTGAGGGCTGGGAAGTATAAGGTGCGAGTTAATGGCACATTAAGATGCCCCTTTTGTTCTGGGAAGAAGAAACAAGATTACAAGCACAAGGACTTGCTTCAACATGCTTCAGGTGTGGGTAAAGGATCTGCTAACAGAAGCGCAAAACAAAAGGCAAATCACTTGGCTCTTGCAAAGTATCTAGAGGTTGATCTGGCTGGTGGTGTGGATAAACCTCAACGTCCTGTTTTACCACAGCCTGTCAATCAAAACCCAGAGCAAGAGGATCTCTATGTCTGGCCTTGGATGGGAATAATTGTCAACATTGTCATGGAGACCAAGGAT
Organism: Citrus x clementina; assembly: GCF_000493195.1. Taxonomy (NCBI): domain Eukaryota; kingdom Viridiplantae; phylum Streptophyta; class Magnoliopsida; order Sapindales; family Rutaceae; genus Citrus; species Citrus x clementina. The sequence continues at coordinate 14,305,131 of NW_006262075.1, forward strand.
AGAGGCTCTTTTCTGGATAGCGGATACTGGTTAAAGAGGTTTGCTGTATTTAAACCTGTAGAGGTTCGTATTTTCTGGAATGAGGAAAATCCTACTGCACAGGCCGTAGTGAAATTCAATAATGATTGGAACGGTTTCATGCAAGCTTCGGATTTTGAAAAAGCATTTGACGCTGATCATCAAGGTAAAAGACATTGGATTGCAAGAAAAGAAAGTCCTGGTTTGAGAATTTACGGATGGTTTGCACGAGCTGATGATAACACTTCTGAAGGACCAATAGGGGAGTATCTTCGCCAGGAAGGGAAGTTAAGAACAGTTTCGGACATTGTTCAGGAAGATGCTCAGAGTAAAATTCATGTGGTTGCACACCTTGCAAGTAAGATTGACATGAAGAATGAAGATCTCAGTGAACTACAGTGTAAGTTCAACGAGACTACTATGTCTCTGAGCCGGATGCTTGAGGAGAAAGACAGACTGCACTATGCTTTTGTTGAAGGTACTGCTCCATTATTTTAATATTGACCCCATGTTTTCATATTTGGCGTGTGTGATTTGCATAAATCATCTTTAGTATAATAGTATGTGCTTTGGACAGTTCTGTGATTGTGGCATAATTAGGCTCAAATGTCCCACATTATGTTGGCTCTCCACCCCTGATGAAATTGTCTCTGTTTTAGCCTTTCTATTTATTCCTAATGGCGTTACACCATTTACTGATAAGAGAAGCTTAACCGCTGCATTTAAGTTTTAAATAACATTGTAGCCTCATTGAGCCTGAACGACCATGTAGTTACCAAATTATGCCTTTTGCACTGACATATTGCTTAAACATATTATACATGACATTGATTTCATTGTTGTTAGAAACTAGAAAGATGCAGCAGCTTGATTTGTAAGCTGGGTTTAGGTACTTGTTGCCATCCCCAGTCACACAGTGTTTCAACATTTACAGATAAGAGAAGCTTAACCAGGGACGCATTTAAGTTTTAAATAACATTGTGCCCATTGAGCCTGAGCGATCATGTAGATGTAGTTACCAGATTATGCCTTTTGCATTGACATATTGCTTAAACTTATTATACATGATATTGATTTGTTAAGTATATGTATCATTTTCATTGTTGTTAGAAACTAGGAAGATGCAGCGGCTTGCTCGTGATAATGTTCGAAGGATCTTAGAAGAACAAGAAAAGCTCAGTTGTGAATTGGAGACCAAGAAGAAGAAACTTGATTCCTGGAGCAAACAATTGAACAAGCGTGAAGCACTAACTGAGCGTGAGAGACAAAAACTTGACGCAGACAGACAACAGGTAATATTTTCAGGGCCATTTAAAATATCAATACCAAAGACAGTTGCATTATCTGTTTGTAATGGTACTTATCCTTGATACTGACATTGGCTTTTGTTTTCTCTTAATCTAGAATGACCTGAGGAACAATTCACTTCAGTTGGCTTCCATGGAGCAGAAAAAGGCGGATGAGAACGTCTTAAGACTAGTTGAAGAGCAAAAAGTGTGTCACTTAATGAGCTTTGACTAATTCATGCCAAATCTTATTCTACGCTTATATTTAACTTTACAATTGTAGCTTGACTAATGATGTTTTACGAACTTTTCAGAGGGAAAAAGAGGAGGCCCTAAGTAAGATACTTCAATTAGAAAAACAGCTGGATGCTAAACAGAAGCTGGAAATGGAAATTGAGGACTTGAAAGGGAAACTAGAGGTAATGAAGCACCTCGGAGATGAAGATGATGCAGCAGTTCAAAAGAAGATGAAAGAGATGAATGATGAGTTGGAGTCGAAAATTGATGATTTGGATGAGATGGAATCTTTAAATAAAACACTCATCGCGAAAGAGCGTCAGAGCAATGATGAGCTACAAGAAGCTCGCAGAGAATTAATCCAGGTATATGATTTTGTAAAGATGTTGCATCTTTTTTCCATAAAGTTGCATAGAAAATGTAGTGATGAAAAACTTTATTTATTTAATGTCACCTGTTTTTTCTGCAATAGGGCTTGTCGGATCTGATTGGTGCTCGCACTAATATCGGAGTGAAGAGATTGGGTGAGATTGATCCAAAGCCGTTTCAGGATGCATGCAAGAATAAATTTCCACTTGAGGAAGCACAGGTGGAGGCCTCTACTCTATGCTCCTTGTGGCAGGAGAATCTAAAGGCAACTGAATGGCACCCATTTAAGATAATACATGTTGAAGGTACTCCCAAGGTATGCTGTTTCTACATCACATTATATTGCTACACTTACGTTTCTACATTACATTTACATTTTAATCAATGGCCTCAAATGTGCAGGAAATTATAGATGAAGAGGATGAGAAGATAAAAAGTCTCAAGGAGTTGGGGGATGAGATATACATGGCAGTTACAACAGCTCTGAAGGAATTAAATGAGTATAATCCAAGTGGGAGATATGTCATTCCTGACCTTTGGAACTTTAAAGAAGGAAGGAAAGCCACATTAAAAGAAGTCATTTCCTATATTGTGGGCAATATCAGAAGACTTAAACGCAAGAGAACACAAGGCTAAGGTATTTTGTTTTCTATTTGAAAATTTTATTTTCTGCAGTAACCTTCTGGTGATATATTATTTGGGTTGATTTTAGAGCTCAGATATGTATATTATTATCATTCGGTTTACCTTTTCAAACATATTCTGAAGCTAAAGCACCATTAGTATTGAAATTTTCTTTTGACTAAATGGAGACTCATAATTTTTAATGACCGACAACTAAGAAATCTGCATCTTGAAAATACATCCTGTTTTCTAAGCAACAGCAACAGTTGGACACGATGTGGAGAACAAGTTGCAAGAACTTGAAACTATTGTTAACGCAAAGGGCAGGAAAGAATGAATTATGGTAATTGAAATTTTTCTTTCCCTAGCCTAGGATGATCTTTTAAATGTCTTTCGTTTGGAGCCAAACACTTAACTCTCTTGACCATATGCCAATAATTTTCAACTATCAAATTTTTACAGTGGAGGTAATCTTGATTTGCTGAAACTTGTTACATATCTACGGCTTGATATATAACAAGTACAGGTGTGCTTGCATGTGCAAACATGCACACACACACACACACGGAAATTGTTGATTCTTAATTTGAGTTTTATTTGCTAGGTGGCGAGGTGGTGTGGGATGAAATGGACGATGAAGTTTGGAGGGCAAGAGTGATGCTGGAGCTGCTGCTGCAAATTAAGCCAGAAGTTACAAATTAAGCCAGAAGTTACGATTTCTCTTATGCATGGGTCCATTTATGCACTTGACAGAACTTGGTTCTATTATCAAATTAAGTAGAAAGTTATTAATCTGATGAATACAAACTCAGAACTCAGTTTAACTGTTAGTACTTATAAATATACTCTCCCAATTTTAACTTCAATCCCAAGTTTGGGTGATTCTTTAGCTAATGCTCTGCATATTTAATTTTAAGGTGGTTCTGCCTTTTTAATTATCATTTTGCGGACGTCAAAAATTATAATGCATGTGAAACACAGTTCTGGAAAGGGCAGATGAAGTTTGTGTATTATTATCAAGAGGCTGCTTCAGAATCTAACCACATCTTAGGGTTTTGTGCTAGTCCGATTTTGTAGTCTGTTTTCATGCTCGCTATGGATAAAACTTGCTATAAAGATAAACAAAATAAGGCCATTAGTTACTTACAATTCTTTTTTGATTATAAGTTTGATATAATAAACGTCTGATTATGATTTTGGTTAGCAATTATACTGTTCCTTTAATAACCAATGATCTAGCCCCATTAATTGAGTTTACTTGTTTCATGATTTTAAAAACAAATAAACGATAACATACCAGAGCCTTTTATTCATAAATATATCAGCAAATATATACGCAGAAAGAGCTTTAAGAAAAATTGTGAGAGAAGACAGAGTTGGGTCTTCTAGGCAAAAGCTATAATCACTGAGAAAACTTGTCACGCCTATAAAGCTCATAAGCAGCACCAGAGAGCTATGAGGAAACTTGAAATCAACCAACACTAATCAAGTTTGAAAAGCGTGATACAAACACGTAAATATAAATTATTCCACTCGCTTTTATCAAATATTTATTTTGGTTTTAGTAAAAGGATGCTGCACATGTAAAATCAAATACTGGCTTACCCCATTCACACGTACAGGTGAGGTCACACAGGAACCGGCTACAACTTACCTTTAATGGCCATAAAAATAAAGGAAAAAAAAAGAACTTACCCTAATGATGAAGCAAATTTTAAAATTACAGAAATAAATACTTCTCACTGACTTCGTGTGACCATCGAAGCCAGTAAAGCCATTACCATACCATGCTTCCTTTAACAATTCAAAGAGATATAAGAAAGAACACTATCAGTCATGCATACTTCAGAATTGTGCACGTACTAATGAGCTACAGGGCAAATGAGTTGAGATTGAGAAAGAGATATAAAACTAAACTAAATAAATAGAGAAATCAACAAAAGCCAAGAATCAACTTGTACATAATAAGAACTGTAGAATCAATAAAGAATGAATATTTGGAAATCCAAGAACCAACGAGCAAGAAAAGCAATGTGAACGCCTTTGAGAAATAAGGACAAGTACCTTCAAAAAATAAAGCAGTTGTTTGTCAGCATAGAAGGTCTAAACTACAAAGTTTCCTTTCAAAATAAAATGTATAGAAATTTGTTCATGGACCTTTCAACCAAAACCCATAATTTCTCCAATCTACTTAAAGATAAAAATCTATTGAAAGCACAATTGACAAGGTAGAAGCTTAAGCCATGAAAAAGTTCTATAGCTGTATTCTATACAAAATGGTAACTGATAGAAAACATGAGAAAAATAAGTATAAGAAGAATTTATAAATTTAAGTTGCCAAAAGTATACAATGAAGTGTGGGCTTAAGGCACGGCACACTTACACATAAAATAAACAGCTTTCTAAACTCCCTTTTTTCCCCCTTCTTTCAATGAGTATTTTGTCCATTCTCAACGCCTAAACCATATAAGACACCAGCATATTTCTCCAAAGAGCTGCTAAAGAAGTTTTCTTTCAATTTTCGGAATGTACTAGCTGTAAGCAAACTATCTGAACCTGCTTGATGACAAATCCCAACTCTTTCAACTTCCAACAACTCAGCAAGTTTGTTCAATCCTCCATGAAGGCTATTACAAAACTTCATCAAGTGCTTGATATCATACACGGTCGGAAAATAAATTCTGATCAAATTAAAGAACTCCACTTGCGTATCAGGCAGATTCTGGCACGTCAAAAGCTTTAGCAAATACCCAAAATCATACCCACTATGAAATGTCACCCAATGCATGCTATCACTCAAAACAATCCCAGATGACATCATTAACTCACCAAATCTCATTGCATCAATACCTATCTCATTATTTTTTGTAAAATTAATCCCACTTTGTTTCAAAAGCTCAATCGAATCATTGGCAAAGATATCCTCATTAACATCGAACTCCCGAAAATTAAATTGCCAAACACAATATTTATCTGTCCCACAAGTGGGCAAGTTACCATTCTCATCTGAAAATGTCAGACCCAACTGGATGAGCTTTAACATATCAACATTGCTTTTCAAAGTTTGGTAGTGATATTCATAACTGCTCTTGAAAGAGCCCACAGGTCGTAATGCAATTCCCGGGAATTCAGTGTCCATTGCAACATAAGGGTAATCATCAACAATTTTGCGAATCAAATCAAATTCTAGTTCAAGATTGTCACTCCACACCTCTCGAATTTGGATGGAATCGCCCTTTGGCAACAGCGACATGCCTTAGAGAAAACACACACGATACCAATAAAGCTACAACTAGCTCCTCTCTCAAGCCAAGAAATCCCAATGCATTCAAATTTCAAAAAGAAAGAAAAAAAAATTCCCTAATTTCAATCTCACAAGATCTGCACAAAGTCAGACAAAAAATTCAAACATTAGTTAACACATGATAATTCCTTCATAAACCAAATCCTGTAATACAACATTAACAATAAAAACCCTAGAAAATCACAAAGCAATATCATATTCAATTCAAATAAACCCCATCAAGATTTGGCCATAAAATACCCAATATATGAATCAAACCCTTGAAAACTTCACATAAAAAACACTAATTTGACAGAAAACAGCACAATTTCATAAAAAAGCTAAAAACTTTACATGAATTGAAATGCAATAAATCTACAATAACGTGGAATCTGACCTTAAAATTGGAAAAATTGATGAATCGAATGAAAGATCTTGAGAGGGAAAATGCAAATTCTAGATAGAAAAACGAACATTCTAGAGCGAGAAAAGTACTGGGGCTATTTCTCTAGGGTTTCACGGGAAGAAAAATGATAGATTTTTGGCCTGTATTTTCAATTTTGTTTGTTTTATTTTTTTTTTTATTTTTTTTTGGTTTTTTGTGTTTGTGCTCACCTCTCAAAAAGATGATGAGGGAGAGGGCTGAGAAATTGAAGCCTTTTTTTATAAAAAGGAAGATGACAAGACAATTTGGAGGTGCGAATTTTTTAAAAGATTTTTTATTTTCTTTTAAAAATAAAAATTTATTTAAAAAATTCAAGAATAATCATTTTCTTCCTTTACATAAGAGTTCAAAAGTAGGGAAAATCTTAGGTGCAATTGTGGTACCGTGCCACAATTGTACTCAGTCGTTGAATGTCAGTGGACTCTATTAATTTAAGTGTATTCAACGATTAAATATAAATATAGTATTGTGCCACAATTATACCGTAGCCTGATCCTCAAAAGTGATACTGACTGTTGAATTTATCCACAATTTTTAAAATTATGCCTTTTTTTGTTTAGATTCATTGGACAAGGACATTGTTGTAATTTTCATATGCACGTAAATAAAAGATTTATAATTGTATTAAAAAATATAACCTCTTGGATTAACTTATATTTCTTAAAAAGTCGTTCCCAGATCATAAACTTTTTTAACAGTACTATTTTAAAAAGTTCCTAATGTTTCTCCTATTTGCTCAGTTATAATTAGCATGTTAATATAAAATTATTTTTGTGATATAATTTTTATGTCATCAAATAGACAACAATAACCCTACTTATCTAGAATAAATGATATTAAATAAAATTGTCATTTTCAAAAAAGAATAATTACATAAATAGATATTTATGAAAGAAATAAAAATCACTCACAAAACACGTAATGCGGTGTGTGAATATTCAGCAACAATTATAAGGACAGGTTGACAAATTTAGTGGCAACTATTAAGGCAAAAGCAAACCCAATATGAAGACAAATCACTAATTGTTTGAAGGTAACATTTGGAAATTCACGAGGTTTTTATCAAATGAATTAATTACACATGAGAAGAAATTGGTAGAGCAATATATTTACATACAAATCAACAATAGTAAGTCACTTTGACACAATACGTTATTTAATTATTTAATTTATTTTCATCTACTTCGGTGCTCAAATCAATTGAGAGATTTATTCTTGAACCAGCTTTGCCATGGCTACTTATCCTGGAAAAATAGAACAAGTTGCAAACACGTTACTGGACCAAAACCATGCAGCAAAATTGACATGGAAGGAATTTAATAGAGAAAGAGATATGGGCATTGAAAGTGAACTGAGACGAGTTGCTGCTTATCCATATCTAACGATCCCACTCTAACGATTACGGATTAAGGAGATCTTTAGCATTGGCTTGATCCCACTCTAACGATTCCCACAATTCTTCACTCATCTCAATAACTTGGAACGTAGCGGGTGGAGATGGTTGCCCATTGTCAAGCAGATAAAGATGATTCCAACAATTTATACACATGACTTCAAGGTCTAAGTACTGGAGAGTCGAAAGCTTTGCCAAAGAAGGAACTCGCTTTGATCTTTCACAACCTTAAAGCAACAACAATCTAAGGTTCGTCAAGTCAGAAACGGAATTCGGCAAGACTTCAATGTTGGAGGAAGAAAGATTGAGAACCTTTAAACCATGCATGTGCACAAAGAAACATTCAGTAATCCTCATCAAATCATCTGCAACGAGCAGCCACAAAGTTGAAAGAATTTTACAATGAGGGGACATATTTGAAGGGATTTGCTCGAAGAAATTCCCTATCAGTGAGACTTTCTCGAGATTCTCTTTCCATTCTGCTTGTTCACCTGGAAATTCTAGTAAACCTACGCCAGATTTCACCATGAATAAACGACTCTCGCTTGTAATCCATAACACCGTGTCTCTTATAAGATCATGCATCTTTACACAACGTCCATACTTAGCGCTCTCCAATAAGCAGCAATTTACAAGCCTGTTCAGTATAATATGCCCTCTATCATATTTTGCTTGCGTATTCTTCACTTCCTCGATAAACCCTTCTGCAATCCAGTAATCTATCAGCCTATCTTTTGAAATGGCAAAGTCTTCAGGATACAATGCACAATCCATGCTAAGATTAGTTATAGCCGCTGACATGTTAGCTGAGCTGGCAATAGTTAGTTACATTGATTATAGTTTGTTAGTAATTAGTTAGTGCACGCATAGCTAAGCTCATGGAGGCTCGACTCATGTGTATTGATTCTGGAATATTCAAGAGCTTAGTATAAATACTTTTGTAATTGATGCAACGATTAACTCTTAGCATCTAATTTCATAAAACTTTGCCTACCTTCTTCTCTCAATATTTTCTTTCATTTTCTCTGTTTTTCTCATATGCCAAACACTTCTCTTATACTTTAACTTGGTATTGGAGCTAAGATTTGTCAATTCTCATGGCGTCTTCAAGTTTAAACTCAAACACAAACTCTACTATTTCATCATTTACATTTACCTTACCGATCAAACTTGATCGCTCAAATTATACAATCTGGAAGTCTCAAATCTTGTATCTGTCTGAGCTAGTGGCCTTGAAGATTTACTTGATGGATCAAAATCTTGTCCAAATCAATTTCTTCAAGTTGAAACTGAAAACTTTATTGCTGATATTTAGTCAAATCCAGCATATACCACGTGGAAAAGAAATGATCAATTGTTGTTAAGCTGGTTGATGTCATCTATCAATCTTGAAATTCTGAGTCTTGTGGTAAACTCTAAAACTTCACTTGATCTTTGGACTAGTTTAGAACAACAATTTGGATTAGAGACTTTTACTAAGAAAATTTATCTGAAAATGGCACTTAATAACCTTAGAAAAGGTTCAACGACACTGACTGAATTTTTTGACAACTTAAAAACAATTACTAATGAGTTAGCCATTGTTGGTAATCCAACTAGTTCTCTGGACTTTCTTACACATCTGATTTCTGGATTAGGTCAGCCTTATTATCCTGTTGTGGTTTGTATTGAAGCAAATCTTGCTAAGATTTCTATCAATGAGGCATATTCTATGCTGTTAACTCATGAAGCTAGACTAGAAGCAAATCTATTAAGAGCAAGCTAAGAAGCTAAGTTGAATTATACTGCAAACATTGCTCAAACTGGATCGAGATCTAATAATAATAATAAGAAACAAGGTGGTAAATTGTATAACAATTGGACTGGTGGTCAATCTAATAACAATTGGAATAAGAATGCTGGTTTCAGAGGTGGATATACTGGAGGCAGAGGTGGCTATGGCAGAAATTTTTCACAGTGCCAAGGAAAAGGGAACTGGAATGGTGTGCCATTTGGAAATTTTTCACAAGGAGGTAGATGAAGTAATCACAATGGTGATTCTGGTCAGAATAGAAGATTTACCAATGGCAAAAGGGTTTTGGATCATACTACTGCTGTTGTAATTTGCCAGATCTGCTTTGAATCAAAACACACTGCAGTTGAGTGTAGGAAGAGGTTCAACAAGGATTATGTCCCCGATAACAATCCATATCAGAACTCACCAAGAGCTGCTTATCTTACAACCTCTGAGGGAGCAATGGCTGACTAAGGATGGTACATTGACAGTGGTGCCACACATCACATCACTAACAACTTATAGAATCTGCATATTGGAAATGAATATTCAGGTAATCAACTATTGCTTGTAGGTAATGGCCAGGGATTACTATTTCACATATTGGTTATGCATATCTTCAAACATCATGCAATCTAGTTTTACACTTAAGAGATTTTATGTGTGCCTAAACTTACTAAAAAATCTCTTAAGTGTCAAGAAAATTGCTTGAAGATAACATTGATGAAACCATTGAGTTTGTTGCCAATATGTGTTTCATAAAGGACAAGAGGAAGGAACAACATCTAGCTCCAGGGATTTCTAAAGGAGGATTGTATTTGATGCTGTCAAAGAATGACTTTATTTTAAATTCCAGTGGTCTTACCTATGCACCTAGCTCTATACTTCCTGTTTTCAATAATTCAACTTGTAAAATTTCTGATACAGTTGCAAATAAAGTTTGTACTCCACAATGTCATATGAGCACAACTAAGATAGCAAACTTGTTTAATCAAAGATTTGGCCATCCTAATAAACATGTGTTGAAATCCATTTTATCTTCTCTTTCTTTTAATTGCTCCTCTATATCAGCATATGATTTTTATGATGCTTGTCAATATGGTAAAATCCATCAAATGCCCTATTACTCAACTAGAATCAAAACCAAAACTCCATCAGAACTTATCCACTTATCTTTAGGGTCCAATTCCCTTACCCTCTCTACATGGCTATGAATATTACATTAGCTTTGTAGATGACTATAGTCGATATTGCTGGATTTTTCAATTGACCCTCAAATTAGAAGCATTAGATATTTTCAAATATTTCAAAACTTTAGTAGAAAAACAGTTTTACTACACTTTAAAATCATTGCAGTCTGATTGAGGGGGGGGGGGTGTGAGTATGGAAGTTTTGAAAGTTTCCTTGAAGAACAAGGGATAAGTTTTAGACATAATTGTCCTCACATACACCATCAAAATGGTGTAGTTGAAAGAAAGCATAGACATTTGGTTGAAACATGGCTTACTCTTCTTGCACATGCCAAAATGCCTCTGTCTTTTTAGTGGGAATCATTCCACATAGCTTCATTTTTTTTATAAATAGATTACCAACCCTTGTTTTAAATAATATTTCACCCTTTAACAAATTTCATGACAGACAGCCAGATTACCAGTTCTTTAAAACGTTTGGTTGTGCATGTTTTCATTTTCTCAAACTATATAGTAAACACAAATTTAATTTTGATACATAAAAGTGTCTCATGATTGGCTATAGTCCACTACACAAAGGCTATAAATGTCTTGATTCTACTGGAAAAATATGTATTGCTCAACATGTCAAATTTAATGAGTCCGAGTTTCTTTTTTCTGAACTTTTCCCTTCAAATAAACCTATCCAAAGTGTATTATTTACTCAGCAAATTCATACACCTCTTACCTTTGTTCCTCGTACAATTGTCATTCAAGATGGTAACATTGCACAACCATTTATTAGTTCACTTGCTCGAGTCGCAAGACTTGATTCTAGTTCTTCCTCATCTAATCAGTCCTCTATATCATCTCATCTACCCTCACAAGTACGACAGTAAAAAACAATACCAACACCTGACTAATCCTATCAGTCTGCACCAGTACAACAACTTCTATGAGTTCAAAATACACATTAAATGATAACCAGATCTAAAGCTAGATTGTTCAAGCCTAAGACATATTTAACAGTCACTCAAGACCTTGAACCACATTCTGTGAAGGCAGCCTTGGCAGATACTAAGTGGAGAGAGGCAATACATGCAGAATTTGATGCCTTACAAAATAATAACACTTGGATTCTAGTTCCCAAGGAACAGGCTGGTAAAATTGCTAGGAATAAGTTAGTGTTCAGAGTGAATACAACCCTGATGGTAGTATATGCAAATACAAAGTAAGATTCGTTGCAAAGGATTTTCACCAAACTCAAGGGGTGGATTTCTTTAAAACTTTCAGCCCTGTTGTTAAATCATGTACTATTCGAATTATTTTAAGCTTGCTGTTATGAACCATTGGTCAGTCAGGCAACTTGATGTCAATAATGTCTTCCTAAATGGCATCCTCACTGAAGATGTTTTCATGCACCAACCTGAAGGGTTTATCCATCCTCAATATCCTTCATATATAAGCAAATTAACTAAGGTCCTTTATGGACTTAAACAAGCTCCAAAGGGCCTGGTATGACATGTTGAAATCCTCTCTGCAGCACTGAGGTTTTAATTAGAGGTGGACAAATTACCCTACCCGACGCAATCCGACCCGAAAAATTTTGGGTTAAGATCGGATCGGGTTGAGAATGAAACCCGATCAGATGAAAATTGTGAAACTCAATCGGGTTGTGATCCCGATTGGGTTTCTTTAAAAAAAAACCTAAATCTAAACACATTCGCGCCACACACCCTTGGGAGGAGCATTGGAAAGTGGAAACCAATTCCAGCAAAAATAAAATAAAATTGGACGTGACCTGCGTGAAGAACAAAGTTTTAGTATGTTTTATAAATTAATAAAAACATGATCGAGTTGATGAGTGAAGGAATTCAATTCCTCGTGAGGAGGGAGGTCGGAGGTAGCGTAGACGAGAGAATGTAAATTAGAGAATAGAACATCGTGAAGAAGTTGGCTAACTGACGGACAACTGCTTAAGCTTGAAGGTTCGTCTCTTAGCGTTAGAAACACAGTTCAGTCACAGACACAAACACAACTCAGTAAACTCACAACCCTCCTCATTATACAAAACACATACACAATCACTCACACCCAACGCCAATTCGCTAACAGAGGCCATAAAAGCCACAACCTCACCCTCAACAAGCATTCGATTTGCTGCGCATCTCCACGCTCGATCTGCAGTGCATCTGCCTGTCTACTGCTGCGCGTCCGCCGGTCCACGATTTGCTGTCGCGCACCCGATCTACTCCTCGATATGTTGTTGAGCTTCCGCCCATTTGCTGTTGCACGTCCGTGGCCACTGATTTGCTGCCGACCCAAACCCAATCTGCATTCTACTGCTTCAAGCCTCCAACCCGACCCAAGTTCCTCCCCTTTAAGACTTTGAGAGTTTAATTTCTGAAGCTTTTGATGATATATAACTATATATGATGACTATGTAGCAACCAATCGGATCCTATCTAACCCAAACCCAATCTCACCCGAATTTAACCCGAACTTACAACCCGATCCGATCCGATTTAAATTCGGATCGGATCGGGTCGGGTTGTGAGTTCAGGTTACATTTGGATTAATTTTTGTCTAACCCGAACAACCCGAAACTCGATCGAGTTGACCCGAACCCGACCCGATCCCGATTTTGCCTACCCCTAGTTTTGGTGCTTCCAAATTAGATACCTTACTGTTTATCCAACATACAACAAGTGATATTGTGGTGGTGCTCATTTATGCAGATGATATATTGGTTACTGGCTCAAACAATAAGCTTGTAGAGAAAATTATCAATCGTTTGGGGTTTGAATTTGCTTTAAAAAATTTAGGAGATTTTAATTATTTCATTGGTCTTGAAGTAACACCATCAGCTGCAAGGATACATCTCTCTTTAATCAAATATATAGGTGATCTACTCAAGAAAGCTCAGATGATTAATGACAAAAAGTGTCAAACTCCTATGAGTTCAAGTAAGAAGCTAGTTAAAGACAAATGGGCTTCCTGTGAAAATCCCTCACTGTATAAAAGTTTGGTTGATTCTTTGCAGTATGTTACATTAACAAGGCCTGAAATCGCATTTACAATAAATGAACTTAGTTAATTCCTAGCTGCTCCAACATTATTTCATTGGCAAGCGTGTAAACGAGTATCGAGGTACTTTCAATGCACAACAAATTATGGTTTGCAATTTTACAGTACTGGAACACTCATTCTTACAACATTTTCAGATGTTGATTAGGGATTAGACTTGGATGACAGAAAATCAGTCGGCGGGTACTGTGTTTATCTAGGTGATAATTTGATTTTTTGGTCTTCAAAGAAACAACAAATAGTTTTTAGAAGCACAGTATAATGAAAGCAGAGAGCATTGGATTTAACAATTTCTAAAATACTATGGATATCCTATTTACTCAAAGAATTGAAGATGCCATTGTTGCAAGTTCTAGTTCTTCACTATAACAATAAAAGTGTAGAAGCTCTGGCCAGCAACCCTAAGTATCACTAAAAAACTAAGCGCATTAAGCTAGATTTGCATTTTGTTCGTGATCACATAGCTCAGAAAGAAATTCAAATTAGTCATGTTCCCAGCTGTGATCAAGTGGCAGATATTCTCACCAAACCTTTAGCCTTTGATCAATTCAATTATCTCAGGTCCAAGCTTAATGTCATTCTCGACCTTGAGCTTGAGGGGGAATGTTAAGATTAGTTATAACTACTTACGTGTTAGCTGAGCTGGCACTAGTTAGTTATGTTGATTATAGTTTGTTAGTAATTAGTTAGTGCATGCATAGCTAAGCTCATGGAGGCTCGGCTCATGTGTATTGATTCTAGAATATTTAAGAGCTTTGTATAAATAGTTTTGTAATTGATGCAACGATTAACTCTTAGCATCTAATATAAAACTTTGCCTACATTCTTCTCTCAATATTTTCTTTCATTTTCTCTGTTTTTCTTAGATGCCAAACACTTCTCTTATACTTTAACTATACAAGAAGCATTGTTTGACCTTTTCATCTTTCAAGCAATGGTAATTGAATTCTAGTTGCCCAAACATATTAGTTTTTACGTCATTCAAACTTCTCAGCTGCCCACGCAATTAATTGGGTGCATTTTTGCCATTCATGAATTTCTTCTATACCAATCATGGAAGCGGCTACAGTGACAATTGCGAACGGTGAACAACCAGATTCCTCAACAGTAGAGTTTATGATTTCTTTATTCAAGTTTGGAACTTCCAAAATGCTACTTCCAACTTTGTGTAAGAACAAATTCACTACCTCCTATTTAGAAAGCAGTTCAACTCCAACTTGTTTGCACTTCATAGAACGACAGACATCCAATTTACATCTTGCATCTGTTCTCTTCACCAGGCTTAGGGATCCTTACTTCTTCAACAACTATTGCTTTCTAGATATTGTCTAGTATTAACACAAACCTTTTTTTAGCTTGCAACATTTCAAATAACTTTACTTTATGTCTCTCTTTATCCTCAGTTGCTAGAAAACTTTGGTTCAGCACGCTTGCATTTTCATGTTGCAATTTAATAACATCAAGTGGTTGAGACACGGTTATCCAAATCACAAAGTTGAACTTATCGATTTCTTTTTGGAGTCTATTGTTAATATGTCTTATAATAGTTGTTTTAGCAATACTGCCCATACTCCAAAAAACTCTTATCTTTGTGACTTTATCATCCATCAAATCATCCCAAATTTCTTCCATAGCTTCTTTGTCTTTTTGACCTCTGGTTGTATTGGGAAAATATGCTCTTTAAAAGCATATGTGTTTATTTAATTATAATAAACAATTTTTCTGATTGATAAAATAAATGAGGTATTTTATTCAAGTATCTTAGTTGCATTAATATTTTGAGTAAAGTCAATTTAATCATATTATATGTATTTATGTGATCACCATGTGGATTCACAGAAGACATAAATATAAGTTATCTTATGATTAAATAAATTTAGTTCGCAGTTGATAAATAAAGTTGGGCACTTTATTTAGGTATAGATTGCAATAAATTCATTGAATGATTTGTCTTAATCATGTATGAATTTATTAATGTAGTGCGACTGCATTGAACATAATCACATATGAGATTTAATTAATTTTGGAATAACTGTCAGACTTATTAAATCTCATAGGCATTGATTTTACTGTAATCTTAATCTTGAGTTAGTAATAATTTCATGATTGTAATTGTTATTCTATTTGAGTTACCAATGGCCATGACAAATACTTGTAGGCAAGATTACTCAGTATCTTGGTAGAAGCAATTATGAGTATTGGAGTTATAGATTAACAATCTAGAATTTGTATAACACATCTCTTGATGGGTTTTCGGCACTTGATCATAGAATTCTCTGGCCAGAGTGTGTCGACATATTTAATATGTTGAAAATGATCATTAGAGAAAACCAGTAAGTATCAAGGAACAAGATGTAATTAAATTAATTGGACAGTTGAGATATCAATTTAATTAACAATGTGGTACAAAGGATTGTGCAGTAAAGAAATTAATGTGGTATAGGTCGAATTATTATTCGAGAACACTATCCTGGATAGCATACAATTATGAAGGTCAGTTCCAATCTTTTAGTGGAGTAGATTTGGAATTAAATAATTAAGCTAGATTAATTACATGCCTAATTATTGTAGCCACTATTGTATGTACCCATATGATTCATGGGTTAGCTCATTTAATTAACTGTGCCGCTACTGGATTAACAAGCAAGATAACTAGTTATTTTGGTTGAAAAGCTAAATATATTATTTAGTAGGAGGTTCCATATAATGTGCTTGTGTCTAAGGGGTCTTGTGTTATTTTATAAGATAGGCCCCTATGACAAGAAGAAGTAACGTTACTTTTGATTTTATTATTTTCAATTTAAATCAAATTTGATTTAATTGAATTAAAAATATAAAAATATGGAGCCTAGGGTTTCCACTAGATAGAGATATAAAAATGGCTTATTTTCTTCCAAAAAGAATAGAGAAATCACATTATACAGATTAAGAGAAAATGAATTTTTCTATTTAATTTTGAGAGAAATTTTCTCATGCTAGTTACTTTTAGTGGTGATAAAGGTGCCCACACGTAAAGTGTAAATCAATCTTGAGTCATAACCTGGAAGATCATTGGTGGCGGATTGTGATCTAACAAGATTATTGGTGACAGATCGTGATCTAACAGGTGCGGTGACGACGGATCGTGATCTGAGAGCCTAGATTATTTCAGCGAAAAAGCAAAGTCGAATTGTCAAGATATTATTTTTTAGATTACGAATTCCTATGTATTACATGAGATCGGTCCTAAAAGTTTTTGTAAAAAGTTTAAAAAAACTGATTTATTTTCTCCAATAGGTTGGAGGTGCGACAATCACTAAGATGATACTCTTTCACTTCTTGAATCTTCTCCTCAACATTTTTTCCCAAACGTCCAGATGAGAAATATTTTCCTTTCTTCACTTCCTGCTCAATACTCTCTGCTTCGCTGTTGATTCTTTCTACATTTTTCAACCGTTCATTGACTTCATTACTTGGTTGTTTGTTCCCTTGATAGCATTCCGCCTTCAATGTTGCTTCTACATCTTTTTTTCTCGCTATTTAACTCTTGTAAAACTCTTTTAAGATCTTTTACGTTTTCTTTCAGCTTTCTGTGATACTGAACGTATTTACATATAGGAGGACATGCACGCTTGAATATTTCAATTGCTCCAATAAGATCCATTGGCAGGTCCTAGAAGGGCATTAGTATGGCATCAGTACTACATAAGGTTTCTTCCAATGCAATTTCATGTCAAAATTATTGCATCAAATTTTGAAATAAAATGTCCTATTGGTAAGAACATAATAATATAATTTCTTTGGACTGATTTGTAAAGTTTTAAATTTTACTGATGCGGAAATATATTATTTTAAATTTTTCTTTAACTGCCAAACTACCTTTTTTTTTTGCTTTTTCCCAGCAGAACATGCCTCACTTCTTCTTCTTTTTTTTTCTTTTGTTTTTTTTCCTTGTTTCCTTTTGTATATAATTGTAGTTTTTCTTCCATATGTTTACGTACGAAACCTGTTTCTATGTTTTTGTTTTCAGTTATGAACTATAACCGTTAAACTCGCCTTATATAATTTTAAAGTGATCAACTTTTCTAGCCTAATCAAATAATTTCTTGAATTAAAGATAAAAATTTCAGTGTCCTCAATTATGAGTAACATTATGGATATATTTGTGATTAATTTTTTTTTAATTGAAACCGGGGTTTCAAAAAGGTGATAAAATTATTTGTAATTTTAGTAATTTTATGCTTATTAGGAATTCTGGGGATGAAATGTGGGATTCAAAAATCATCACTCAAATCTTAATTTATTCTTTAAATATTTTTAGAATTTTTGCAGCAGCCGACGAGGCTGGGTGTGATACGGATTAACCAACTCGACAGCTAAAATGTTTTCCAAAAGGAGTTTTTGCCAACTCTAATGATCAGGGAATTCCAAGCGCTAATAATGAGAGAATTCGAATTTTGCTTCTATGTTTTTTTATTTCTTCTTCTTTCAATTTTAGTATTTTATTTCAGTAGCCGATCATGAATTTGTTTAGATTTTTTTAATAGTTTTTATTTTTATTTTTTGTTGCAGTTCGGTTTGTTATTAATTAAAAATCTAACCAAACAAATCGGTCCTAATATCTAAACTTTTCTTCTTTTAACTTTTAGTATTTTATTTTATTAACCGGTCAGTTCGTTTAGATTTTTTTTTTTATTTTTGTCAGTTTTAAGTGGTTTTTATTTTTATTTCAGCTCAATTTTTTATTAATTAAAACCAAATAAATCGGTTTCTAAAAAGCTAGACCGACGAAAAGCCAATAATAATAATAATAATAATAATCAAATTTCCACAACTTTTTTTCCCATTCATTTTTTTGAAACAAAGATTTCATTACAAAAACTAGAGCACACAAAAAATTTCCTATAGAATGCATTTACTACACTTTATATAAACTATTGAGAATTGCAAATCTTGTAATAAAATTTAAAAGAAAAAGAGAAAAAGTTACTAACACCTCTAAATTTTGTTTAAATTAAGCTTAATTGGATTTATCAATGGTCACACAAACTCTTTTTTATTTTTTTATTATTAGACTCTTTAATTATAATAAAAATAAGTTAAAAATAGTCGTAGGATAAAATAAGTTAATTTTTGACAATTTTACTTTATAAGGGTAAAATAGTCAATTTAAACTTATGCCAAACAATATTTGTAATCAAATATAATAAGAAAATTTAAGTCACAAAAAAGTAAATTGAGATAGATTTAATTAATTAATTCTCTAAAGTTCTTCCTTATATGAAATTTTTTAAAAAGAATGTGAATTTTTTTATAGTTATTTTTTGAAAATGGGGCGGATTTACAAAAACCATGGGGTGGAGATGTCATCACCCATATTCATTTTACTCCAAATTTAGCCAGCATTCATTTTGTTCCCTTAAGCTTTACCAATGTTTTTATTCAAGCCTCTTTAATTTGTATTTTTTTCATTTTGACGCCATTGAATTAGAATCCTGGGTAATATATAGTACTCTTCATGACATCTTTCCCATTTCCCCCCCTTTTTGTGTATTAGTCTTATTTATTTCAAGGGGCAAAAAATATATGTAATTCAATAAAAATTAAAGATAATATAAAAACTAGATAGCTTAAAAGTACAGGGTTAAGTTTTAATGAGAGATCCCGCACTTCATTTAAAATATAAGATTCCAATTTAAGCCAATAGTGGATTCAAACCCAATGGCCCATTGTTTTTTAATTTTTAAAATTTGCATATGGTAGGTCTCACAATGTGCAGATTTTATAAGTCAAATTCAATGGCTCCAATTGGGATCCTATGCTTTAGTAAAATGTGAAGGATTGCTCATTGGAACCTAACTCTAAGAGTACATGTAGGTATATGTATGTATGTATGTATGTATACATATTATGTATATGTATATACATGTATAATGACTACATAAATTTTGAATAGTAATCTCCTGTAATCCAACTATTGGATTACATAGATCAATAAATGAAAAATTGCATCTCAATTTAAAATGTTCGTAAAACTATTATCATTTTAGTGAAAATAAACCAATACTTAAATACAATTTAAAAGAAAAAATAACTTACTTGAATGAACTGGTTGTGTATATAGCTGTCTTAAATTAAGGGGTTAGAAACAAACCAACAAGCCTGAAGGCAAAACAATTTCACTTTTTGAATGATAATATCATTTTCAATTTGTAGAAAAAGGTTAAAAAAAAAGTTTGAGAATCACAATGAAACACTAGCTATGTTATGAAAGTAAATAAGGGTAAAGTCCGTTTAGTCCCTGTATTTTTTAAAATACTTCAAGATATCCGTGCCATTAAACTATTGACTAACTTGTCATTACTTTTTGTAACTTTTAACTTATTTTTGTAATATTATCCTCTTACAATAGTTTGATGAAATCATATATAGAGATGATATAATTATTTTAAAGTTTATTTTCAAAAAAACTATTATCCACTTACTAAGTTTATTGAGTCTCATACTCATCCAATTTTTCTATATTCTCCATTCCCCCCCCCCCTCCGGCCCAAAACCTAATAAGAGGATTCGAAGGCACACAAGTAGGCTTAGTGATAAAAGATATTTTGAGTTATAGCCACTTGATGGTGTTAGGATTCCCATATGTTATTATTAAGACATTTTGGATTGTATAACTATATTTTGATTAGATGATTAATGTATGTTGACATTAGACTGTTTAGGTGATATTTGGTGCGATGGTTGAGGACATTGATAGAAAGTCATAAATATAGGGGAAACTCTGCCCCTTTCTTTTTTTTTTTGCAAATCCATATTAATAAGTTTATTACTAATCAAGTTAGATGATAAATAGATAGACTCGCCCATAGAGTTCCGAGCATGTCATTTCATCTAATTCTTTTATCTTATCTAAGATGTAGTGCCAAAAATTAAGTAAATAATTAGTAGTATTATTTTGATTGCGTTATTAGGATTATTGATTTATTTTCATATTTCATTTTTAATTTTTTTATTATGTCATTATTATTGTTATTGTTATTTATTACTACTAGCATTTAGTATTAGTACTAATGCTATATTGGCGCTTGTACTTATTTGTAATTGGGCCTAATTTTTGTCAAGCCCATTTTAGTCATTTTCATCCAACCCATTAACTAAAAGTAGGCATAAAATAGAGATTTACAAGAAAATAATAGCTAACTTTTTCTTCCACCTTTGGTCAGCCATGAAGGTTCAAGTTAGAGTATAAACTTAGAATTATTGCGTTTTATCTCTATGATTAAGGATAGGAAAGTTTTGATTCTTCAGCTTATTGTATGAGTTTTATGCGTACTATGTGTTGGGGGATTATTGATTAAATGACTATCAAGAGGATTGAGGGGATGTACTGAAATTTTTGTAACAGTCGCCCATTCTGAAAATTATGTAAATTTATTTTTTTGAGTTATAAAATTTTTTCTATATCTATTGAAACTAGACATCTTTAGGGTTATATAAAATTTTGTTTCAACTACAAATGATTTCTATTCTATTTTTAATGAATTTTTGAATTAGGCCCTGTGGTTCTAAAAAATTGGCATTTCTTTAGTGCCGTAAGATGAAAAAAAATGTTTAAACTGACCAAACCATCTCAAAAAATTATGAAACTTCTCCAATTTGGGTCCGCCTAAGTGAGTGTAATACGGCTGGCCTGTAACATTTCATCCAACCCCCTATACTCTATATTATCTACAATTTATTCACAAGTATTGTAAAACTTTAGTGCATTCACTAAATAGAAATTGAAATTAGCTGGAAACATAATGAATTAGAATCAGAATAGATAGAATCAAAATGAGGAATTGGAATCATAATAATTTATTATTTTATTTACTTGAACTACAGGAATCGTAATTAGAATGAGCTATATTATTTAAATAATAATAATAATAATCTATTTAAAAAATATAATTATAATTATAATAAAATAATTATTATAATTATAATTCATTTAATAATTATTATATATTTAATTAAATGGAGGTTATTATGGGAATTTAACATTATAGGGGCGAATTGTACTCTAGGAATTTTAATGAAATAAAACAGAGTGTAAGGGGTTAAACGAAAGTTTACAATCCAGAAAGTTTTATAATATTTATGAATAAATGGTAAATAATATATAATATAGGGGGTTGGATAAAAGTTTACAGGACAAGCCTTAACTGTAACTAGGCAGACCCCTCAAATTTACTCTTTTGATGTCTATTGTATCATATCCAAAATTGGGATGCTAATTCATTGTATTTGAATTTTTGTGAATTAATGAGTAAAGACATATCCAAAATCAGGCTCCCAATTCCTTGTATTTTAATTTTTTGTGAATTTACGAGTAATGAGCCCTCAATTTTAGATTCTGGATTTCAGGACATAATAGTCTTAAAAACTATTATATATATATATTTGGAATAATTTTGATTGAATTTGGTTTTGAAACTTTTATGTCCTATATATTAATACGTCTATTTAAGTCCTATATATTAATACAAATTTCATGATTTTTGTATTCGTAATTTATTTTATAAAAATCAGAGATTGAGGGCTGGTCATTTATATTTCTGCACTGCACATAAAACCTTTCGATTTATGAAGTATAGGAAATAGTTCGATGAGTAGAATAGATTATTATTACCTTTTTATATGAGTGTAATATTCATAGGTCGTAATGCAAACCCTGGGAATTCATCAGTGTCCATTGCAACATAAATGTAATCATCAACAACTTTGCGAATCAAATCAAATCAAATTCTCGTTACCTCGCGCATTTGGACAGAATCGCCCTTTGGCAACAACGACATTCCTCATAGAAAACACATACAATACCAATAGATCTAACAAAAAACTCGTCTCTGAAGCCAAGATGGTGAGAGAGAAAAATGAGAATTGATTTTTTTTTTTGAATAAAAAGGAAGATGACAAGAGAATTTGGAGATGTGAATTTTCTTTTTTTTTTTAGATTTTTTATTTTCTTCTAAAAATAAATTTTAATTAGAAAATTCAAAGAATTGCCAACCGTTTTCTTAGAGTTTAAATGTAATATTGACTGCTGAATTTATCCACAATTTTTAAAATTATACTTTTTTTAATTGTTGGTTCATGGACAAGGACATTATTGTAATTTTAAATCTCATAAATAAAATATTTAAAATTGTATGAAAAAATATACTCTTTTTTATTAGCTTATATTTCTTAGAAAGTCGCTCCCAAATTTTATATATATTTTTTTAAAAAAGTACTATTTTAAAAGTCTCTAATGTTTCTCCTAATTTGCTCTATTAAAATTATCGTGTTAATACAAAATCAGGATAATCAAATAAACAAACATT
>NW_006262075.1:14328262-14338009 GCF_000493195.1 Citrus x clementina
TCTATATATATATATATATATATATATATGATAAAAAAGAATAATTATATTACTCTAACCGATATTTACGGGGAAAAAAATCTCACAGGATACATATTGTAGTGAAACCTTTGTTATTTGTGTATGAATATTTGGTGGCATCTATTAAGGAAAAAGCAAATCCAATCTTAAGACAAATAAATAATTATTTAAAGGTAACATTTAGAAATTCACGAGTTTATTTTATTTTATTTTTATCAAATGGTGTGTATTAATTACAAATGAGAAGAACTTGGAAAAACCATATATTTAAATATATATTCTAGCGCTCCATAAACTGACAGTAAGGATTGAGGACATCTTTAGCATTGGCTTGATCCCACTCCAATGATTCCCATAATTCTTTCTTTATCCTGATAACTTCAAGCGCATGGGGTGGAGATGGTTGCCCATTATCAAGCAGAGGAAGCGAAAGAGAAAGCCGCTTCAATTTGGGGCAGCGGCGTACTTCAATTTCTTGGAGAGAATTACAAACCAATACCCCATTATTGCTGCAGAAGCTCTTAAATTCTGGCAAGTAATAAAAACCCAACTTCTTCAATCTAGGAAGTGTAACAGTATTAATGATGGTATTTGTTGCTAATTCTTTCTCAGTTTCTTCATCCTCCACCGCTACTATCTCCTCGATTGAATCGCAATTATAGACTTTGAGAACTTCCAAGTTTTGAAGGGCAGGCAATAACCGAAGTGAGAACAAATTCTTTAAATTACGACAATTGGCAAACCGAAGAACTTTAAGATCATGTGAAAACTTGCCAATGTTAACTAATCCTTGTTCCCTTGGAAAAACATCATTGAAGCTTGTGACTTCGTCGACCGCAAACATTTGTAAACGTTGAACATCTTTTGGGAGCACAATGGTTTCTTCTCTTTCACATATTTTGCAACCGTATAAGAATACTGATTTATCTACTTCGAGATGAGTAGGCAGATATCCCCCCATGCCATGTGCCGACAGCGCAAGACCATAATTGTTCGATCCTCGACCATCTGTAGACTTAACATATATGTTGAAATCTTTGAGTTTAGAAAAACAGCCTTCAAAATAGTCCAATCCATCGCTCAGACTAGCTGCCTCTTCCACTGTTTCTCGTAAAGCTTCCCTCCCAAAAGATAATTTCATTTTGTAGAGATTACGTAGTCTAGGTAATATGCCAGCCGGGAACTTCTTCAGCCGCCATGAATAGAGATAAAGATGAGTAAGGTTTTCCAACATTTCCATACCCTCAGGGACTTCTTCTATCCTTGTTGCTTCGAGGTTCAAATACTGAAGAGCCAACAGCTTTGCCAAAGAAGGAACTCGCTTTAATCTTCCACACCATCGAAGCAACAACGATCTTAGATTCGTCAAGTCAGAGACGGAACTTGGCAAGACTTCAATGCTGGTGTGAGAAAGATTCAGAAGCTTCAACCCATGCATGTGCACAAAGAAACATTCAGGAATCCTCTGTAAATGTACATTGCGTTGTAGCAACAAAGTTGAAAGGATTTCACAATGTGGGGACATATTTGAAGGGATTTCCTCGATGTGATTCTCCATCAGTGAAACTCTCTCGAGATTCTCTTCCCCTTCTTGTTCACGTGGAAATTCTAGCAAACGCAGGCCAGCTTTCACCATGAATAAAGGACTCTCGCTTGTAATGCGTAACGCCATGTCTCTTGTAAGATCATGCATCTTCACACAACTACCATCTTCGACGCTTTCCAATAAGCAGCAATTTACAAGCCTTTTCAGTATAGTATGCCCTCTATCATATTTTGCTTGGACATCCTTCACTTCTTCGATAAACCCTTCTGCAATCCAGTGATCTATCAGCTCATCCTTTGGGATGGCAAAGTCTTCAGGATACAGTGCACAATACAAGAAGCACTGTTGGAGCTTTTCATCTTTCAAGCGATGGTAACTGAATTCTAATCGCCCAAACACTTTAGTATCTACGTCATTCAAACTTCTCAGCCGTCCACGCAATTCATTGAGCGCATTTTGCCATTCATAAATTTCTTCTTCGCCGCTCATGGAAGCAGCTACAGTTACAATTGCCAGCGGTAAACAACCACATTCCTCAACAACTTCGTTTATGATTTCTTTATTCAAAGCTGGAACTTGCAAAATGCTGCTGCCAACTCCGTCTATGAACAAATTAAATGCCTCCTGTTTAGAAAGCAATTCAACTGCGACTTGTTTACACTTCATAGAACGACAGACCCTATGTGAACGTGTAGTTATCACCAATTTGCATCTGTTCTCTTCACTAGGCTCAGGGATTCCTACTTCCTCGAGAGGAAATGCTTCCCACATATCATCTAGTATCAACACAAACTTCTCTTTAGCTTTCAACATTCCTAGCAACCTCCCTGCACGTCTTACTTTATCTTCATTTTCTGAAAGACTTTGTTTCAATGCAGTTGCAATCTCAGTTTGCAGTTTAAAAAGATCAAGCGGTTGAGACACGGTGACCCAAATCACATCATTGAACTTATTGGGCTTTTCCTGGAGTTTGTTGTTGATATGACTCATAATAGTGGTTTTACCAATACCTCCCATACCCCAAACTCCTATCTTTGACACCTTATCAGCCATGAGATCCTCCCAAATTTCCTCCACAATCTTCCCTGTCCTTTCCCCCACTAAATTGCTTGTTGTTGACAACGTCATTCCGCTGGTTGAAGGGGCATCACTCACATAACTAGTAAAAGCACAACCCTTTTGAATATACTCTTTCACTTCTTCAATCTTCTTCTCAATATCTTTTCCAAGACACGCACGTGAGAAGCAATTTCCTTTCTCCACCTCCTGTTTGAAACTCTCTGCTTTCGTATTGATCCTTTGTACGTTTTTCAGCCAATCACTGACTTCATTACTTGGTTTTTTTCCTTGCTCACGCTCCGCCCTCGACAATGTCCCTTCGATATCTTTTTTCTTGTTTTCTAACTCCCGTAATACTCTGTCAAGTTCTTCCATATTTTCATCGAGCTTTCTGTAATACTCAAAATATTCGCATATAGGAGAACATACACACTTGAATATTTCACTGATTGGTCCGATAAGATCCATTGGCTGGTCCTAGAAGATATTTAGTACAACATTAGTATAAGGTTTCTTCCAAATGCAATTTTCGTTCAAAATTGCGTCAAATATTTACATTAAATATTATAATTACCAATAACAAAGATAAATAATTTCATCTGACATATTTATCAACTTAAATTTTTTTCACTTATGTGGAACATATATGCTTACATGAGATTTATAAAATATGTAGAGCAAAATCCGTCAAAGATATGATCTGAACACATATTTTGAGTTACGGATCCCATGCAATCCAGTAAGAATTTGGTAATAATTAATAATAATTTTCGCCTAGAAATTTCAACTTACATAGATCAATTAATGAATGAAAATATGTGTCTCAATTTGACATGGCCAAACAACTAATAGCATGCAAGAAAAAATAAATCAATAGTGCAATATAATCTAAAAGAAAGTATAACTTACCTGAATAAACCGGCTTGCTGTAGCTTCTTCAAATGTTTGTCAAGGGGAAGAAAGCACCAAGGCTGAATCCAAGAGAATATAACCTTCTGCGGAATGACAATACTCTTCGTCATTTGTTGAGTGAAAAAAAATATATATAGAGAGAACAAAGAAGGGTCAAAATGAGTGCAAGCTATTTATGCAACAATGGAAACAGAGAATGTAATCAATAATAGATGCATTTTATCACATTACAATCATATATGCATATGATAACGGACAAAGAAAGCGAGCAATCCCACCAAAATTTATTCTCAAAAGCAACGAAAAAAATACACGTGTAATATTGAGAATCGAAGAGAAACAATCTCAACAAATTATTCCAAAAGCAACTGGTAAATTTAAAAAGATAATAAAAAGAGAGATTTGGAAGAAAAATACCTGCAGTTGAGTTGAGAGAATAGAGAATAGTTGGAGCCTAAAGGTAAGTTAGAGACATAAATAAAAGAGTTAAATGAACATTAGCGTTAAAATGATTGAATAAGATAAACTAAAAAAATGTGAAAAAGCGACATTACCCACCCCTCTTAACTTATGTGACAGCCTTATCAAAAACAAATTTATGTGACCACAATTTTCAATTTTTTAAAATTATTTTGTACAGTTATGGTTTTCCGTTTTGAAAATAATTGAGTTTGATGAACCAAACCGAACCGAACTGAAGCTGCGGTAGAAGACTATTTGTTGTACTGGGCATTAATTAACTTTCGTACTTATTAACTTTCAACTTGATATTATGTTAGTCAATTTTTTTTTTCATAATTTATAATTTATTATTAAATAAATTTAATTTGAACTTAATTTCAAATATAAGAGAGATTTCGTTTAATTTTTTGAAACAATAAGAGCAGTCCTCATTTTTCCTTTTTAACGAGTGTCTTTTGTGAACGTAGGGTCTTTTGAAAAATTGAAATTGTAATCCGTAATTTGAGATAAGCAATGAAAGTTTGAACAAATATATATATATATATATATATATAAAACAGAGAATGATTGCAATTTTTTTAGATTGTGGCCCCAATTTGAAATAGAAATATTGTCTAATTGCTTTTCGGATTTGAAAAGTGCAGGCAGCGAACGGCTACTTGTCTTCAATAATTCATAAGACGAAAGGGATGATTAATCTCTTAGCCGGCCTGCCAATGAGAGGAAAGTCATCTTGCAAAAAATTAAATTATTGAATTCCTCTAATTGGAATTGGAGCCATATATGGTTTATAAAATAGCCTTGATTCCCTTACATATATATAAAAAACAACAAACACAGACAAAAATTAATGCTAATTTATACATTAGTTGCGTCTTAATTTGACATTTGGTAATGACAGGCAATGAATTAATTTGACATTCGGTAATGACAGGCAATGACCAACTTGTCTTCAATAATTAACAAGATGAAAGGGAATCCAAACGCACGACGAACCATATGTTTTACTCTTGGGTGATGTTTGGTTGAGAGGAGAGAATGGGGAAGAGGAAAGTAATTTAAATTCTACTTTTATTTTTATTGTTTACTTCCATAACTAAGAATTTAATTTTTATTAAAATTTAATATCCCTTATAATGAAGAATTTGAATTCCAAACCGAGTGAAGAATTCAAATTCTTTTTATATTGAAAGCCCAAACTTCCAAAATTGCCCTGCAACATTTTTACTTGTTTAATGCTATTAATAATTATTATTTATAATTTTATTTTATCAATTTAATATTATAAATAATTTTATATTAATTATATTTAATGAATGATTTAAGAAATTTAATAAAATAAATAAACTTATTTATTTATTTAATATGAAAATATATAAATATAAATTAACTATCGTCGGAACTCCACCGGATCGTCGCCAGAGCTCTGTCGGAACTCGCCGGACCCTTAGACATCGTCGTAAGCCGTTGAAATTTCACTGGAAAGTCAAAGGCCACCGTTGACTTATGTTGATCGCTACTGTTGACCGGCTTTTATTTATATTAAATTATATTTAATATTAAATTATATTAAATAGTTTAGTATATTAAATTATTTTATATTTTATATTAAATATAAATCATGAATTGTTTTAGAACTTTTTGAAATTAAAAAATTTTGGTATTATTATTAAATTATATTTTATTACTAATATAAATAATTTAGTATTTAAGGAAAATGATAAATTTGTCCAAGGAAAAAAACTGGAATTCTTTTCCCTATCAAATTTTATGTCAAACCAAACAATGAAATTTAATTTCACTATTTTCTTCCACTCCTTTCCCCTCCATTCCACTCTTTTCCTCTCCTCCCCTTTCTTAAAACCAAACACCACCTTAGGGCTTAGCTGGCCTCCTACATCCGCAGTATTAACTTATGTGAATGACCGACTTTTTCTCTGCAGTTAAATTTCCAAGTGACCACTAGTCCACTACTAACTTATAAAAAATCTGAAGAATTATGAGTTTTTTTTTTCATGAGATCTTTTTTTATTTTTAAGTTTCTGGGGCTGCTCATGATATTATTATGTTTTAAGCTGAAGCTTCTTCGAATGAAAAATTGTGGACAACACAACCGAATAGGTACTTTGATCGGGTTGACTCGAATCTGACCCGAACCCGATTTTGCCCACCCGTAGTTTTAATGCTTTCAAATTAGATACCTCACTGTTTATCCAACATACAACAGGTGATATTGTGGTGGTGCTCATTTATGTAGATGATATATTGGTTACTGGCTCAAACAATAAGCTTGTAGAGAAAATTATCAATCGTTTGGGGTCTGAATTTGCTTTAAAAAATTTAGGAGATTTTAATTATTTCATTGGTCTTGAAGTAACACCATCAGCTGCAGGGATACATCTCTCTTTGATCAAATATATAGGTGATCTACTCAAGAAAGCTCAGATGATTAATGACAAAAGGTGTCAAACTCCTATGAGTTCAAGTAAGAAGCTAGTTAAAGACAAATGGGCTTCCTGTGAAAATCCCTCACTGTACAAAAGTTTGGTTGATTCTTTACAGTATCTTACATTAACAAGGCCTGAAATCGCATTTACAGTAAATGAACTTAGTCAATTCCTTGCTACTCCAACATTATTCCTTGCTGCTCCAACACCCCTCCAATGGGACTAAGTTTTACCTCAAGCACAATTCACTTATAATAATGTGCTCTATCAATTAAGTGGGAAGTTATCTTTTGAGATTATCTACATTAGACCTCTTTTAAATACCTTAGATTTGGTTCCTTTGCCTAAACTACCTGGAATAAACATCATTACTGATCATATAGTAGACAAAGGAATCAATGTTCATGAGGAAGTCAAGAAGAAATTAGAAGAATCCACTACTAAGTACAAGGCAGATATAGATAAGCATAGGCACTTCAAATCCTTTGTTGTAGGAGATCAAGTGATGGTTAATCTATGAAAGGACATATTTCCTTTTGGGGAATACAACAAGCTCAAACAAAAGAAGATTAGACCATTTCACATTCTTCCGAAAATCAATGACAATGCTTATTTTGTGGACCTCCTGGTCAACTACAATGTTTCCAAAACTTTCAACATTCAAGACTTTTTCAAGTGTCATGATCCTTCACCATTGTCATATGATTGAATTAACTGAGAACAAGTCCTTCTAAAGAGAGGAGACTAATGTAGGACCACCATAGTCATAATAGGAGTATAAATTTAATTTCCATTTTTTTATTTTGATTAGGATTTATTTTCTTATTTAAGGTATATTTTTTTCTTATAAGGAACCATAATTTTATTAGGAATAAGATAATCCTATTTAGTATAAATAGACTTGTTATGCCTGCTTCTCGAGACAATCTTTTCATTAATAATATTAAGTGTTTCTCAATTGAGATATTTTATCTATTGTGAGAGTCATTCTTCTTGAGTTTTCATGGATGTACACTAAAAAAATTCTAGTATTTCTTCAGCATTGTGTCACTTCGACATAATGAATAATCCATAATTTTCATCTTCTACTTTGGTGCTCAACTGAGATTTATTTTGGAGCCAGCTTTGGACCTTTGGCAATTGGCTTTGCTACTTATCCTACAAACATATGGTAGAACAAGCTGCAAAACATTACTAAACTGTGATCCAAACATAAATAGATATCTTTAGCCTAAGTAGAGAAGAAGAAGGTTGCTTAGGTGTTATTTTTTGTCTTAACAACTTGAGAATATCAGAATTAAAAAACCAGTCAAAGGACACCAAAATTGACTGATTATAAGCAAAATTTATCATTGTCCCATTTAGTTGGGTTTATGTAGAATAGCTTAAGAGCAGTAGAATTGGTTGATTATGCTGAAAACGGCCCCAACAACAACATCATGTTTTTTCTCTTAACCTTTTTATATAATTTCAAATTATTCTTTAGAATATGAAAACCAATACTTTATCAAATTGTAGATGCATCATTGCCTTAGAAATAAATTGGACATATAATATATATTCAAAAGTATAGTCCTTTTATGGTGCAAATGCCTTCATTTTTTCCAAGCGGACATGCTATTAAGCCATATGCCTTAATAGAGTTAATTTTTCATACTATCAAACTGCACGACTTTATAATGTGTTGAAAATTAACTCTATTAAGTCACACTGCTTAACAATGTATCTGCAATAAAAAAATGAGGGCGCCTGCACTTGAGAATGATTATACAGAAGTGTAAGGGTGCGGATATTTCTACCCCACTTTTTTATAAACCCACTACACCTCTTAAAGTAATTACAATAAATTCACATTATTTTGTAAAATTACAAATTAATAATAAGTTTGAACAATTAATTAACTAAATCATTATTATAATTTTTTCTAGTCTTTTAACAATTTTTAACTATTTAAGGTTGCTTTAAGATAAATTTGGTTTCATTATTCTGCCCTTATAAAATAACCAATTACCTTAAGCAACATATATTGTCGTAACTAATTGTTTAGGCATTTATTTTTTTTAATATAAAATTTAATAATTTTCAATACTCCACATGTCCTAATTATATCTTATTAGTTTAGTAAAATATTAATAACCACACTAGTAAAGTACTACTATACATCATTAAAATATAAAAAAATTTGGTGTAAAAAATTATTAGAGTTAAATTAAAATTTTAGATGTTTTGGTACTTTTACCTTATCAGGTTAAAGTAATTATATTAATTTATGTCAAAGTAATCTTATTGATTAAATGTAACCCAAAAAAAAAATAGTCCCATAAAAAAATAAATGAATGAATATGGATTTAATTGATTAAGTTTCTAGATTTCTTCTTAATTTGAATTTTTAAAAAATAATATGCATTGTTGTAATAATTTTCTATAAATGGGGTGGGTTTATAAAATTTATGGGTGAAAATATCACCATTCGAATATAAAAGAATTTATTTTGTTAGGAGAATAACAATGTCCTCCCTTTGGGTTTGGAGGAATATTAACAAACAAGTTATTACGTATATACGCAATAAAGGACCCATTATTTATTGTGTAATATATGTTGCTTCTAAACATGGATACCGCATACTCATACACCGAGCTGAAATTACCGAAGTATCATCATTAAAGACTTACCTATGGATTAAAATGTGTCCTTTTCCTATTGAGTAGTCAGTTCTCAATGAAAAATAAAATTAAAAAATATATATAATTACGTCTCACCCTTCAATCAAATAATAAAATAGATGGACAAGTTTATCATTTTTAAATTATCAGTTGCTCTTATAAGGGAGGGCCTAAGTTACAACGTAACTTAGCGCCAGCCGCTCTTATAATATTTTCCACCGCTAGAGAACAAAAATGATGACGTGGCTTGTAGTGCAGTAACGGTTCTCTCCATTTTATCTTGATGACTTCAAAAGTTGTACTGACAAAGACAAAAACAATTACCATTATCAAATAAATTACACACCTGAAATGGGAAAAAAATGCTAAAATAATTTATACAAATCTATCTATATATCTATATAAAGCTAGGACTTGAGAAGGTGATGTGGCATCACCATTTTGCTTCTTTGTATATTCTCTATTATCTAATAAATAGAGATTTTTTTTTAGATTTGGCTTTTCATCTTCTCATAATTAATTTGATTGTATTTAACTCATTTAATAAATAGTAACTTTATTAATATATATCATTCCTCATCTTTTTATATTTTCTATTATCTAAAATATCTAAAATATTGGTGGATATTCTTTGTA
>NW_006262075.1:14338426-14344816 GCF_000493195.1 Citrus x clementina
AAATTCAACAATATGTAATCATTTATTAATATTAATTATAAGTCTTTTGAAATATTTATTTATTTTATTATGCTAGCAATTAAACTTTAGTGGCATAAAATACATAAATTAATCTATCTATATATCTATCTATATATATATATAAAGTTGGGACTACAAGAGTTGATGTGCATCACCATTTCTCATCATTTCATATTCTCTATTATCTAATAAATTGGTTGAAATTAAAAAATAATTACATTACAAAATATTAAAATAGAAAATAATTATTATATTATAAATAATTACATGTCTTTTTCTCTTTCTATTTAAATTCAACAATATGTAACCATTCATAATAATTAATTATAAGTCTTGAAACATTCATTTATTTTATTATGCCAACAATTAAATTTTAGTGGCTTAAAATACATTAATTAATTAATATAGGAAGGAAGGTTCCTTCATCTTCCCTCAACAATGCCATTAGAGCCTAATTTTAATGTCATAATCTCATATTTAATTATTCAATCTTTTGTTTAGTGCCTTTTGGCTTCTTCAAACTCCATAAACATTAAATATTTAAGATTTGTGGCATCATTATTTCTCATCTTTTTTTATTCTCTATTATCTAATATATTGGTTGAGATTAAAAAATAATTACATTATAAAATATTAAAATATATATATATATATATATATATATAAAGTTGGGACTAGAGGAGGTGATGTGACCTCACTATTTCTCATCTTCTTATATTCTTTATTATCTAATAAATTGGTTGATATTAAAAAAATAATTACATTATAAAATATTAAAAATAAAATTAATTATTAGATTATAAAAGATTACATGTCTCTTCCTCTTTCTATTTAAATTTAATAATATGTAACCATTAATAATAATTAATTATAAATCTTGAAACATTTATTTATTTTATTATGCCAACAATTAAATTTTAGTGGCTTAAATATATCAATTAATTAATATAGGAAGGAATGTTCCTTCATCTTCCCTCAATAATGGCATTAGGGTCTAATTTTAATGCCATAATCTCATATTTAAATTATGCAACCTTTTGTTTAGTACCTTTTGACTTCTTCAAACTCTATAAATATTAAGTGGTTAAGATTTGTGGCATTATTATTTCTCATCTTTTTATATTCTCTATTATCTAATATATTGGTTGAGATTAAAAAATAATTACATTACAAAATATTAAAAATATAAAATAATTAATAGATTACAAAAGATTACATGTCTCTTCCTCTTTCTATTTAAAATCAACAATATATAACCATTAATAATAAATTAATTATAAATTTTGAAACATTCATTTATTTTATTAAGCCAACAAATAAACTTTAGTGGTTTAAAATACATCAACTAATTAATATAGGAAGGAATGTTCCTTCTTCTTCCCTCACCAATGCCCTATGACCTAATTTTAATGTCATAATCCTATATTTAATTATGCAACCTTTTATTTAGTATCTTTTGGCTTCTTCAAGCTCTATAAATATTAAGCATTTAAGATTTGTTATGTTTGAGTTTTTTTTATTATTTAACCAACATTCTCTTTAGAAATGTTTTTTTGTTTTTATTTTTTGACTTATTTAAATTTTTAGTATTGTATGCTTCATGGAGTACTATTTTCTTCATGAGTTAAACAATGATAAAGATAGTTGGATAATAAAGGTTAGACTTTGTAAGATATGAGAGTCTGTTAATACTAAAAAAAATGGAGAGTTGATTAGTGTGAACATAATTTTTATTGATGAAAAGGTTGTGTACACTGAACTATACACATTAATATATATTTTTAATGTTAACAAAAAAATAATTAACTTTCATAAATAATATTAGTTTTATAAGACTGCGTCATCTTTAAAAAAAATAATTCATATTTTTATTAGTTTCATCAATTGCAAAATAATAAAAAATAATAATAATTTTTTTTAAAGCCGCACGAAGTGCGGTTTTATTTCCTAGTTGATAAAATAATGTCCAGTATTTTCATGTTTCTAATGTTTCTCCTATTTGCTCTGTTATAATTGTCTATGTTATCTAATGAAAATACAAGGTAAAGATGGCCAAATAGGCAACAATGGTTATCAAAAGAAATGTTATTAATTAAAAATGTTAAATTTTTTCGGAAAAACAAAATTATATTTCTCTAGATCTAGTGATATTTAGAATAGAAAAATCTCTAACAAAACATATGATGCGGTGAAACCTTTGATGTGTATAAATCAGCAACAATTACTAGGATAATAGAAGAAATCCAATATAAAAGAGAAAGCTAAACAACCATGAGCCATAAACAAGATAAATCAGTTTTATCTAAAGATAATATTTGGAGATCTCTGAGGCTTTGAGCAAATAAATTAATTACACATGAAAAGAAGTTAATCTACATACAAATCAACTTCAATAAGTCTCGTTGACACAATTGATAAAATTGATAATATACATCTGCTTTGGTCCTCAATGGAAGGATTTATTCTTGAACCAGCTTTGGCAGTTGGAATGGCCACTTATATTATCCTGCAAAGCAGAACAAGCTGCAAAACATTACTGGACCAAAACCATGCAGCAAAAACAATCAAATTGACATGGAAATTTAGTAGAGAAGGAGATATGGGCATTGAAAATAACCAGAGATGAGTTGCTGCATTATATATTGGGTACCATATATTCTAGCTCTGCTCGAACTTACAGTAAGGATTTAGGACGTCTTTGGCATTGGCTTGATCCCACTCTAATGATTCCCACAATTCTTTCCTTATCTTAATAACTTCAAGGG
Organism: Citrus x clementina; assembly: GCF_000493195.1. NCBI lineage: Eukaryota > Viridiplantae > Streptophyta > Magnoliopsida > Sapindales > Rutaceae > Citrus > Citrus x clementina. The sequence goes on from NW_006262075.1 coordinate 14,341,213, forward strand.
CGGGGGATGGAGATGGTTGCCCATTATCAAGCGGAGGAAGCCTAAGAGAGAGCCGCTTCAATTTGGGGCAGGAGGGGGTTATCTGAATTTCTTGGAGAGAATTACATATCAATACTGCATTATCACTGCAAACGCTCTTAAGTTCTGGCAAGAAACTAAGCCACAACTTCTTCAATCTTGGAAGTGTAATAGTGATTGCACTTATTCCTAATTCTTTCTGAGTTTCTTCATCATTGACTTCTACTATCTCCTCGTTTCTGTTACAGCTTTGGACTACGAGAAATTCCAAGTTTTGGAGGGCAGCCAATAGCTGAAGTGAAAACAGCTTCTGCAAATTAGGACAATAGGAAAACCAAAGAGCTTTAAGATGTGAAAACTTGGCAGCGTTAACTAGTCCTTGTTCCTTTGAGAAAACATCATTTAAGCTTGTAACATCTTCGATATCACGCATAATTAGTCCTTGAACATCTTTTGGGAGCACAATGGTAACACCTTCTCTTTCACAGATTTTGCACCCATAGAAGCACACTGATTTATTTGCTTCCCTTGTGCGAAGGAAGCTATAAAATCTAGTATTCGCGGCAGAACCATTGTAAACTGTCGACACCTGAAAATGAAAATGTTTTGACCTTTGACCATCTGAAGATTTAACATATGTGTTGAAATCATCGAGTTTAGAAAAATAGCCAACAAAAGTATCCAATCTATCACTCGATCTGGCTGCCTCTTGCACTGTTTCTCGTGAAGTTTCCGATCCCCAATTTAATCTTAAACTATAGAGATTACATAGTTTAGGTAATATACCAGCTGGAAACTTGATCAGCATCTTTGAATAAATGGTAAGATGGACAAGGTTTTCCAACATTTCCATACCTTCAGGGACTTCCTTTATAGCTGTGTATTCAAGGTCCAAACACTGAAGTGCCAACAGCTTCGCCAAAGAAGGAACACGCTCCAATCTTCTACAATATCGAAGCAACAACTATCTGAGATTCCGCAAGTCAGAGGCGGAATTTGGCAAGACTTCAATGTCGGTGTAAGAAAGATTAAAAATCTTCAACCCATGCATGTGTGCAAAGAAACATTCAGGAATCCTCTGTAAATTTCTTTTTCTTTGTAGGAACAAAGTTGAAAGAATTTCACAATGTGGGGACATATTTGAAGGGATTTCCGGCAAGTCATTTTTCACCAAGGAAACTTTCTCAAGATCCTGTCTCCATTCTTGTTCACCTGGAAATCTCTGTAGATGTACGCCAGCTTGCACCATGAACAAAGGACTGTCACTAGTAATGTGTAATGCCATGGCTCTTATAAGATCATGCATCTTCACACAGCGTCCTTTTTTAGTGCTCTCCAAGAAGCAGCAATATACAAGTCTGTTCAATATAGTATACCCTCTATCATATTTATCTTGGACATTTTTCACTTCCTCGATTAATCCTTCTGCAATCCAGTAACCTATCAGCTCATCCTTCGAGATTGGGAAGTCTTCAGGATACAATGCACAATATAAGAAGCAATGCTGGACCTTTTTATCCTTTAGGCGACGGTAACTGAATTCTAATTGCCCGAGCACATCAGCATTTATGCTATTGAAACTTCGTACAAGTCCACGCAATTCATTGAGTGCATTTCTCCATTCATGAATTTCATATACGCCTCTCATGCAACCAGCTACACTGACAATTGCGAGTGGTAAGCCAGCACATTCCTCAACAACAGAGTTTATGATTTCTTTACTCAAAGTTGGAACATGCAAAATGTTTCTTCCAACTTTGTCTAAGAACAAATTCAATGCCTCTTCTTCGCATCCCATAGAAGGACAGACCCCAACAGAACGTGTAGTTATCATCAATTTGCATCCGTTCTGTTTATTAGGCTCATGGATCCCTACTTCTTCAAGAGGAAATGCTTCCCACATATCATCTAGTATCAATACAAACTTCTTTTTAGCTTTCAACTTTCCTAATAACCTCCCTGCACGTCTTACTTTATCTTCATCTTCTGTAAGACTTAATTTCAAAGCCGTTGCAATTTCAGTTTGCAGTTTGATAAGATCAAGTGGTTGAGACATTGTGACCCAAATCACATCATTGAACTCATTGGTCTCTTCTTGTAGTCTGTTGTTGATATGTCTCATAATAGCTGTTTTGCCAATACCACCCATACCCCAAACTCCTATCTTTGTGACCTCATCAGTCATCACCCATCAAATCCTCCCAAATGTTTTTCACAATTTTCTTTGTGTTTTCGCCTACTAGTGTTGTTGTTGGCAATATCAATCCACTAGCTGGAGGTGCATCAATCACCAAACTAGTGAAAGAACAGCCCTTTTGATGATAATCTTTCATTTCTTGAATCTTTGCCTCAACATCTTTTCCCAAACGTGCACGTGAGAAATATTTTCTTTTCTTCACTTCCTGGTCAATACTCTGTGCTTCGCTATTGATCCTCTGTACATTTTGCAACCAATTTTTAACTTCAGTCCTTGGTTTTTTTCCTTGATCACCCTCTGCCTTTAGTGTTGCTTCTATATCTTCTTTCTGACTATTTAACTCTTGTAATACTCTTTCAAGATTTTTCATATTTTCATCGAGCTTTCTGTGATCCTGAACATATTTGCATACAGGAGGACATACACACTTGAATATTCATATAGATATTCATATAGCATTAGTATATAAGGTCTCTTCCAATGCACGATGATTAAAATTGCATCAAATATTGACATCAAATGTTAGAATTACTAATAATAAAGATATTATCATTCCATTTGACATATTTATCAATTTTTAAATTTTCACTTATGTGACAACATACTGAACCATTTTGGGTAGACCTAGTACAAGGCCCATTTTGGGCGTAGCTTGAATTTTTTTTTCTTTTATTATTTTTTTTAAAAATTTTAAAATTTCAATGCATTTTAGCTTATTTTTTCATTGCTATTAATCAAAACTCAAATCGAACCAATTGGTTCTTAAATTTCTAAACCAAAATAAACCAACCACTACAAAAGAAAAAACTCAAACCATACCAACCATTTTGGCTCATGCCGTGTATGTGCAACTTTGCCCAACCTTTGAAGAACAAGAGAAGAGGTTTGACATAAGAACAAATAATCAGTAATTAATTTTATTTCATATACCTTTCAGCAATAAACGTCAATTCTTTGATCTAATTGTTTTTAGGACTCTCAAAGGAAAGAAAAAAAGAAGAAAAAGAGCATGATAAATTTTATTCGCCAACATTTAATTTTCTTACATTAGTTTTCATGCATGTTTCTCATATCTTTTTTTTTCTTTCTGTGTCTTCTCTTATTTTCTTTCAAGGAACTAAAAATATATCTATTTTTATTTGAATCGGCTTAAATAAATACTAAGACTACATAAAAACTTGATAACTTAATAATGCTTTCATTTTCCATGCGCAGACGACATATATAAGAAACAACGAACACCTCAAAATATAAACTTAATTTATTAATTAAAAAGCCATCCGCCTCCCGTAATCCGATAATAGACAGAGTTGGTAGATGACGATACATATTTTCGACTAAAAATTTAAACACTAGATTGGTGGATCAATAAATGAAAACTTACATTTT
>NW_006262075.1:14345301-14346709 GCF_000493195.1 Citrus x clementina
GTTATTTTAAGCTGAAAGGGAATATTTGGATAATTAATTACATTCAACTTTCACAATTTGACAAGAAAATAAGTTACAGTTACTCTACGATTCAATTATAAATTTTACTAAAAGAGAATTTCTGATACCTTGAACAGCCATTGGGTTTATTTGAGTACATCACATAGAACTATATTAATTCATGCAACTCTATTAAATTGTAAAAAAAGTAAATTTTGGATTATCCCCTCATGAATTAATTATCTTCAAATCACACCCTTACTTTTAAAAACCTCAAGTTATCCCCATTTTTATTTAAAAGATATGGGAGGGTTGTGTTGATGATTTTTTTTTTTTTTTGTCTTCCTAATAAAAGTGAGGGTAAATTAAGGTTTTAAATAATAATTAAGATATTTTGAAGATAATTAATTTACGAGGGGAAAATCTGAAATTAACCCTTGAAAAATAATATGATACAAACAAAATCCAAGTTACCGAAGAGAAGAAATAGATTTAAAAAAGCCTTTGTTAAAATTTATAACCATTTCCCCAACAGCTCTATATATATATAATTTATTTCTGTTAATTTAAATTGGTTTCATTTACTTTAGTGATGAAAATAACTTTTACATACAAACCCTATAATTCAATTTAGTAAATGCCTAATTACGTCAAAAAAGAAAATTAAAAATAATTTTTTAGGGAAAAAAAAAACTCAGTTGCAACTCTTTACAAACACAAGTGGCTCAAAATGAAATGTTATCATAAGTAAAAGATTAAAAAAAATGAATGTAGGATATTATCTGAGCTAAAAGAAACCAATGGTGCAATATCATCTTGAAGACAAGATATCTTAATTACCTCAACCAATCGGCTGCTGCAGCTTGCTTCTTCAAATATTTGTTAAGATAGACAAAACCAATGTCAGAATGAATCATGATTGAAACCAAAAAAAAAAAAAAACAATACGTTATACTGGAGAATTTAGCCAAAGCCAACAATAGTTGATGAAGCAAGGAATCAAATGGGGGCTTGCAAGCATGATAATTAATCAAGGAAAAGGAAGGAATGTAGCTATATTGAAGTGTTAATTAAGCAAGATTATAAATATAATTAAAATGAATTGTGTTTAGTAATGGTCTTTAGATCTGAGGCATCACAGACGTCTTGTAAATAGACATTTCTTATATGTGACAATGATTGATTCCTAATCAAGGAAGAGATCAAAAATGACTTCTAGACGAATTTTCTTTTATAAAAAAAAATAATTATTATGGGTTTTAAGAAAGAATTACCTCACATCAGCACCAAGAAAAGCTTTTAATTTACAACAGAGGCATACCATCAGATCACCAAAGTCAAGAGGGGCAAATACCTGTGGTTCTCCTGAACATCTCTCAATTCGTGCGTCCCGTTTTGTTGTTCATCT
>NW_006262075.1:14346809-14512998 GCF_000493195.1 Citrus x clementina
TTTCGATTGCACTTGCCGCGATGATTATAATTTCGCCGTCGATTGCCCAAAAGTGAAAGGCCATATTCATGTTCTAATCACCATAAGTTTTTAATTCCCACAAAAATTGCAATCCTCTAATTCTAATTTTACGTCTTAATTGCTGTCTCGAGATCAATTTTTTGCACAAATCAGTGAAACTCTAATCAGTTCTAAGAAATTTTTAGAATCTACGCTCACTGAAATGCTATTAGATTTACTCAACGGGCTGCAACGGTTGCTAGTCGCTGCATCAATTATCCAATAATTAATTTCAGCCGTTAGATTGAACAAGAAAGTATCCAACGACTTTGTTAAATAAGGACAAAAACTGTGGTCTGGAACTACCGTTGCAACATAGATGGATCCCGCGAACAAATAAATACCAATTTTCTTAACTTTCATTATGTGATTTCTTTTAATAAAAGAAGGTGGCAGAGGAGAAAATGGGAAAAGCATCTGGCGCAAATTGTTGATGAAGAAGATGATGAAAGATTTAAGAGCGAAAACCTTTATGATTTGGGTATTAACTAACTTTCTTCTTGCATTGACTATTAATTTCCTCTCTGACATTATGTCAGTCAATTTTTCTCTATAATTTATAATTTATTGTTAAATTAATTTAATCATTAAGGATATATAAATTATTTAACTTGATTTATATTTTTAAAATATTTAAATTTTATAACTAACACCAAAATTATAAGTAAAATGATAAAAAGACATATAAAGTTAATATCATTATAACTGTAGAAGTATTTGAACCTATTTTTAAAACATGAGAGACAATTTCGTTTAATTTTTTCTAAACAATAAGAACAGTCCTCATTTTTCTTTTTTAACGGATGTCTTTTGTGAACGTGTGGTCTTCTGTAAAATTGAAATTGTAATCCGTAATCTAAAAAACGCAATGAAAATTTTAAATATATATATATATATATATATATAAAACATAGAATTAATGCACTTTTTTCAGATTCTGGCGAAATAGAAACTTTGTCCAATTGCTTCTCGGATTTGAAAAGTGCAGGCAACGAAGCTACTTGTCCTCAATAATTCATAGGATGTCATAGCTGGTCCGGCTACGCATTGTTTTTAGTACATGCCGTGTTACATCTCGGAAGAATTCTAAGCTAAAAGCCTTTTGCAAAATTATTGAATGTAGGGGGATATTGACATTAGTTGCATTTTGACATTTGGCAAGGATAGGCAATGAATAACTTGTTTTCAATAATTAACAAGATGAAAGGGAATCCAAACATAGGTTGAATGACATGTCTTACCCTTTTGTAAATGACGACTTTTCCCTGATTCGCATTTGCAGTAGTTAAATTTCGAAGGAGCTGATAGCCCTCCACTAAGTACTAATTTGTCAAAATTAGAAGAATCATGACTTTTTTTTTTTTTAATGAGATCTTCTTATTTTTACTTTTTACTTTACTTTCAAGTTTATATATAGCGCTATCCATAATATCATATTTTAAGCTGAAGCTTCTTCAAATGTTAAATTACGGACAACACAACTGAATAGATATGTCAATAACTGTTTAAATTTTACATTTTTTTTTTCAGAAGGGGTGTCACCGATGTTATTTGATGAAAATACAGTCAAATCGCACTTATAATTATACCCTTGTAAACCAAAAGCGAAGGGAAAAATTTTTCGTGACTAAATTACAGATCCTTAGTCTCATTAGTTTTTCACTATCGTCAAGCAAGCTCTTATTAGCTTGCAAAGGGCATTAAACCCTTCATCAACACTTTTTCAAAGACCAATTTTGTCATAAAACAAGCATAAAAAATTAAATCTACTTGGTTAAAATAATTATAAATAAATTATTTAAAAAATAAAAATAAATTATAATTTGAAATTTTTTATTTTTTATTTTGTATTTATTAATTTAATTATAGAATAAGCTCATTTAATGTTTATATTTTTAAATTTTAATTATACTTTATAATAAATATTGAAAATTTAACATCAATGGGAGAACTTGTTCTAATAAAAAATAATTTCCTTCGTCTTTACAATTCTATATCAAACCTAGGGATGGTAGGAAAGCCCATATGGGCAATGTGAACCAAGCTTTGTCCAACTCGGGAGTGAGGCGTGCCAGATCAAGGCTTCAATAGTACATTTGATAAGCCTGGGCATGGGAAGCCCTAATTTTATTGAAAAAGTTTAAAAATATATATTATATTGAATAATTATATTTACTTATCCAACTCTTACATATGTTGGGAATTTTAAACCTTTAACTTCAACTTTTCAAGCCTAATTTTATTATAATAAAATTTTAAAAATTATAAATTTATCAAAAAAATGAAAAAAATTATAAAATACAAACTCTTGGTTTTCTATGCTCAAATAAAATAGTCCTTAGTCATTACAGTACCCTCTCCTTCCAATTCCTCTCCTTAATTCTTCTTTCCTTTGCTTTTTATTTTTCCGCTCATTTATTCAAACCAAACACTACCATAAAATATTAACCCAAAATTTGTTAGAATTTTAGTATAACACCCAACACCCAACAACCATCTATAATTTTAGTATGTTAGATAGTGTAGAGGAAAAGAAATTCCATATCAGACAAAATTGAAAGATAAAAAATTAGTTAAAAAATATTCTCTTTTTTGCATCAATTTGGGTACAGTAGCGACCGCCTTCTCAAATGTTTCCAACCATTGATTAAAGAGATCCTTGAGCAGCAACAAAGTGTTTAACCTTTTGGTGGAATTTATTATTAATACCCCAAATTAGAATCCTTGATATAAAAAGGCAAACTCTAAGTTACATTTCATGTACCTTACACCCACGATATAAAAAGGGATTGTTCTTTCACAAAAGAAAAAAGGGCCAAAATATACAAAATGTAGAAAGAAATTTCTCGCTCTAATTTTGAGAGAAATTTTTTTTCTATTGCTAGTTGTTTATAGTAGTAATATAAAGGCACCTATATATCAAATGCATATTAAATTTGAGTCATAACCTGAAAAATCGTTGGTGATAGATCATGATCTAGTAAGATCATCGATGACAGATTGTAATCTAATAAGATTAGTGGTGAAGGATTGTGACTTCAAAAGCTAAATTACTTAGTTAAATTACTTATACGGGAAAGTAAAGATATGATTTCTAGATTATTATGATAATTTAATATAATGTATAGGAACTTCAATCTAAATATTTATATTATAAAATTATTTTTAACCAATGGTTCCTACATATAGTTTGATGAAATCATATATAGAGATGATATCATCATTTCAAAATAAGTTCATTTTCAAAAAACAATTATCCATTTACTAAGTTCACTAAGTTTCATACTCATTCTATTTTTCTATATTCATCATCCCCCCAGAACCTAAACAAGAGATTTGCAGGCACACGAGTAGACCTAGTGATAAGAGATATTTTGAGTTATTCCCACTTGATGGTGCTAGGATTCACATATGTTATTATTAAGACATTTTGGATTGTATAACTATATTTTGATTAGATGATTAAGGATGATTAATGTATGTTGACATTAAAATAGTTGGGTGATATTTAGTGTTATGGTTGAGGAGATTGATTGATGAATTTGGTTGAATAATGAACTATTTCAGAAGTGTTTATTTTAGACATTTGCAGGTTTGAAAAAGTCATAAATTTAGGGGAAACTTTGCCCCCTTTTTTTTAGTAAATCCATATTAATACGTTTATTACTAGTCACGTTAGATGATGAATAGACATGCTTACCTTTAGAATTCAGAGCGGGTCATTTCATCTAATTCTTTTATCTTTATCTAGGATTGTAGCTTGCCAAACCCTAGAAATCAATCCCGCATCTTTGCTGCTGTTCAAATAGTGTTCTTGCTGTCGTTAGAACACTAATGACGAGTTCAAATAGTGTTCTTGCTGTCGTTAGAACACTGACGACGACTACGATGAAGATGCACGCGCAAAACTAGGCCACAAGTCTCACCAAGTTACGCTTCCATGTCACCAAGTTACTAAGATTTGGTAAGCATTTTGATGCTTCCATTATCAGTTTGATTCATTTAGTGTCATCAATTATTCCCAGTAGTCTTTCTCCCTCTGTGGAAATAATCATTGTTTTTGCTTTGATAGTTTACAGGAAACTTGATCCCATATAATAGTTTTGCTAGAACTTAATTAGTTATATTCACATGTGCCTAAGCCTTAGCCATATTTAAGTTCTTGTTTCAAAACCTAGATAAAATGAACTTATAATTGCATATTAATTGTAAATCAAACAAAAGGGTAAAGGAATTAATTAGTTATATTCACATATGCCTAAGCTTTGAAGGAAAGTTAGCAGCCTTTATGGGTACCCTTTTGGTTCCACATTTTATTGCCGCAAAGAATTAATTAAAGTTACATCAGAAACTTGAAAGTTTTACTTTAATAGATAATTCTTTATAATGATACTATTGGCTATAGTCAATTGGTGTTGCACCTGCAGGTTGAGAGAAACTGCTGGACTTAGGAGTTTTGCTGGGTATTTGTTGAGAATAGGAATTTATCTACTGGAATTTGACTGAGAATATGGGAGAAGTCTTGCACTACAAGATTTGACGGCTTCATAGCTAGTAAAATTTAAAGCATTTGCTCGAGTTAACTTTTTTTTTATTACTTTGGATGGGTTAATTGTTGGAGACAAGTGTTTTTGGATGGTGTTATTAATATAAAGTGTTTTTAGACTTGATAGAATGTATAATTTAACTTTTGGTTTATATTGAATTTGTGATTAAACTCATATGTAGGAATGCATAAATTTAAATAAAATAATTTAGAATTTCTTTTAATATAAATTCAGATCTTGGGACAAAAAAAATCAGTCATAAATTATGTGGCAAACAAAATAATTAATGATAAAAATTTTCAATTATTAATTCCATCACAAACAAAATAGTTTACCCACTAAAATTAATTGGATAATAATGTACGTGTAAAAGATAATTTTCCCGCCAAAATTTAAGATAAAATTTAATTTTCGCTCCAAAAAATTAATTAAAATATTCATATTTTAAGATGACTGACATATGACTTCGAAACATTATCATAAGTTAATGGTACTTTTTTTCTATCATAAAAGAGTGACAGATACGTAGATGATAGATAAATTCACTGTCATCCACCCCCTTTATGATAGTTTTTTTTCAGTCATCTATTGTCAGTTTTCATGTAGTGATTATTATTGTTATTATTATTTATTACTACTACAAACATTTAGTATTAATATTAATACTATGTTGACGCTTCTACTTATTTGTAGTTGGGCCTAATTTTTGTGAAGCCCATTTTAGTCATTTTCATCCAACCCATTAACTAATAGCAGACATAAAATAAAGATTGACGATAAAACAAGAGCTAACTTTTTCTTCCACCTTTGGTCGGCCATGAATGTTCAAGTTAGAGTATAAACATAGAGTTATTGTGTTTTATCTCTGTGATTAAGGATTGGAAAGTTTTGATTCTTGAGCTTATTGTATGAGTTTGGTCGGCCATGATGCTAATTCATTGTATTTGAATTTTTGTGAATTAATGAGTAAAGGCATATCTAAAATTGGGCTCCTAATTCCTTGTATTTTAATTTTTTGTGAATTAACGAGTAAAAGTTCTCAATTTTAGATTACAGATTTCAGGACATAATAGTCTTGGGAAAAAAAATTATTTGGAATAATTTTGATTGAATTTGGCTTTGAAACTTTTATGGCCTATATATTAATACGTCTATTTAAGCCCTACAAATTTCATAATTTTGGTATTAGTAATTTATTTTATAATAATCGAAGATTGAGGGCTGGTGATTTATATTTCTGCACTCCACATAAAACCTTTCCATTTATGAAGTATAGGAAATAGTTTGATGAGTATAATAGATTATTATTACCTTTTTATATGAATATAATATTCACGGGTAATATTCATAATAAACTGCTCTTAAAAGAGCCCACGGGTCGTAAAGCGAACATAAAGGTAATCATCCATGCCTCGCGCATTTGGATGGTGAGAGAGAAAAATGAGAATTGTTTTTTTTTTTTTAATAAAAAGGAAGATGACAAGAGAATTTGGAGATACGATATTTCTTTTTTTTTTTAATTTTATTTTCCTGTAAGAATAAAATTTAATTAAAAATTCAAAGAATTGCCAATCGTTTTCTTAGAGTTTAAAAGTAATATTGACTGCTGAATTTATCCACAATTTTTTAAATTATGATTTTTTTGGGTTGGTTCATAGACAAGGACATTATTGTAATTTTAAATCTCATAAATAAAAGATCCAAAATTCTATGAAAAAAATATACTCTTTTTTATTAGCTTATATTTCTTAGAAAGTCGCTCCAAAAAAAAATATATTTAAAAAAAAGTATTATTTTAAAATTTTCTAATGTTTCTCCTAATTTGCTCTGTTATAATTGTCATGTTAATACAAAATCATGATAATCAAACAAACAAACATTAGTTATCAATAGAAAAAATGATATTAAATAAATTGTCATTTTCAACAAACAATAATAATATATATATATGATAAAAAAGAATAATTATATTACTCTAACCAATATTTACCGAGAAAAAAACTCACAGGATACATATTGCGGTGAAACCTTTATTATTTGTGTGTGAATATTTGGTGGCAACTATTAAGGCAAAAGCAAATCCAATATTAAGACAAATAAATAATTATTTAAAGGTAACATTTACAAATTCACGAGTTTTTTTTTTTTTATCAAATGATGTGTATTAATTTCAAATGAGAAGAACTTAGAAAAACATTATATTTAAATACAAATCAACTTTAATAAGTCTCTTTGACGCAATGCATTATTTAATTATTTAATTTGTTTTCATCTACTCGTCCTGCAAAAATAGAACAAATTGCAGAAACACTACTGGACCGAAACTGTTACAGAGCATGATCAGAGCTGTGAGGATGAGCACACTTGATTATCTTCTAGCTGACATGTAACAGTTAGTTAGCTGAGTCAGCATTATTGTTAACAAACTCATTAATCGTGTATAGGCGTTATAACAAACTCTAGTCAGCTTCTTTACAATGTATAAATACCGAGCTTAAAACATTTTTGTATAATACAGTTTTAATTCTAATAAATTCCAAATTGATTCTTCTTCATATCTTTTCTTCATTTTCTCGTTGATTTTCTTACTTACCAAACACACATTTACATAATCTTCCAGAAACCATGCAGCAAAATTGACATGGAAGGAATTTAATAGAGAAAGAGATATGGGCATTGAAAGTTACCTGAGATGAGTTGCTGCATTATTTATATTCTAGAACCCCACAAACTTACAGTAAGGATTGAGGACATCTTTAGCATTGGCTTGATCCCACTCCAATGTTTCCCATAATTCTTTCTTTATCTCAATAACTTTAAGCGCAGCGGGTGGAGATGGTTGCCCATTATCAAGCAGAGGAAGCGAAAGAGAAAGCCGCTTCAATTTGGGGCAGCCGCGTACTTCAATTTCTTGGAGAGAATTACAAACCAATACCCCATTATTGCTGCAGAAGCTCTTAAATTCTGGCAAGAAATAAAAACCCAACCTCTTCAATCTAGGAAGTGTAACAGTATTAATGATGGTATTTGTAGCTAATTCTTTCTCAGTTTCTTCATCCTCGACCACTACTATCTCCTCAATTGAAAAGCACACTTTGACTTTGAGAACTTCCAAGTTTTGGAGGGCAGGCAATAACTGAAGTGAGAACAAATTCTTTAAATTAGGACAACGAACAAATGAAAGAACTTTAAGATCATGTGAAAACTTGCCAATGTTAACTAATCCTTGTTCCCTTGGTAAAACATCATTTAAGCTTGCCACGTCGCTAACCTCAAACATTTGTAAAAATTGAACATCTTCTGGGAGCACAATGGGTTCTTCTCTTTCACAGATTTTGCAATTCATTAAGCTTACTGATTTATCTACTTCGAGATCAGTAATCAGAATTCCCCTCATGTCAGATGCCGACAGCAGAAGACAATAATTTTTTGATCCTCGACCATCTGTAGATTTAACATATATGTTGAAATCTTTGAGTGTAGAAAAATGGCCTTCAAAAGTGTCCAATCTATTGCTCAATCTAGCTGCCTCTTCCACTGTTTCTCGTAAAGCTTCCCTCCCAAAAGATAATTTCAATTTGTAGAGATCACGTAGTCTAGGTAATATACCAGTCGGGAACTTCTTCAGCGGCAGCGAATAGAGATAAAGATAACTAAGGTTTTCCAACATTTCCATACCTTCTGGGACTTCTTCTATCCTTGTTGCTTCGAGGTCCAAGTAGTGGAGAGCCAACAGCTTTGCCACAGAAGGAACTCGCCTTAATCTTAAACAGTATCGAAGCAACAACGATCTTAGATTCGTCAAGTCAGAGACGGAACTTGGCAAGACTTCGATGTCGGTGTGAGAAAGATTGAGAACCTTCAACCCATGCATGTGCACAAAGAAACATTCAGGAATCGTCCATAGATTTCCATTTGCTTGTAGCAACAAAGTTGAAAGAATGTCACAATGTGGGGACATATATGAAGGGATTTCCTTGATGTTATTCTTCATCAGTGAGACTCTCTCGAGATTCTCTTTCCATTCTTGTTCAACGGGAAATTCTTGCAAACGTAGGCCAGCTTTCGCCATGAATAAAGGACTCTCGCTTGTAATGCTTAACGCCATGTCTCTTATAAGATCATGCATCTTCACACATCTTCCATCTTTAGCGCTTTCCAATAAGCAGCAATTTACAAGCCTATTCAATATAGTATGCCCTCTATCATTTTTTGCTTGGACATCCTTCACTTCTTCGATAAACCCTTCCGCAATCCAGTAATCTATCAGCTCCTCCTTTGGGATGGCAAAGTCTTCAGGATACAATGCACAATACAAGAAGCACTGTTGGACCTTGTCATCTTTTAAGCGATGGTAACTGAATTCTAATCGACCGAGTACATCAGCATTTACGCCATTCCGACTTCTTACAAGTCCACGCAATTCATTGAGCGCATTTCTCCATTCGTGAATTTCATCTACACCTCTCATGCAACTAGCTACAGTGACAATTGCCAGCGGTAAACCGGCACATTCTTCAACAACTGAGTTTATGATTTCTTTATCCAAATTCAGGATTTGTGAAGTGCTAATCCTAACTTTGTCCAAGAACAAATTCAATGCTTCCTCTTGAGAAAGCAGTTCAACTCCGATTTCTTTGCAATCCATAAAACGACAGACCCCCAATGAACGTGTAGTTATTACCAATTTGCATCCGTTTTCTTCACTAGGCTCAGGGATCCCTACTTCTTCAAGACGAAATTCTTTCCACATATCATCTAGTATCAACACAAACTTCGCTTTAGCTTTCAACATTCCTGACAACCTCCCTGCACGTCTTACTTCATCTTCATTTTCTGGAAGACTTTGGTTCAATGCAGCTGCAATTTCATTTTGCAGTTTAATAAGATCAAGTGGTTGGGACACGGTGACCCAAATCACAACATTGAACTTATTAGTTTCTTTCTGGAGTCTGTTGTTAATTTCTTTCATGATAGTTGTTTTACCAATACCGCCCATACCCCAAACTCCTATCTTTGTGACCTTATCACCCATCAAATCCTCCCAAATTCTTTCCACAACTTTCTTTGTCTTTTCGCCTGCTAATGTTGCCGTGGTCAACGTCAATCCTCCGGTTGGAGGTGGAGCAATCACCAAACTAGTGAAAGAACAAGCCTTTTGATGATACTCTTTCACTTCTTGAATCTTCTCCTCAGCATGTTTTCCCAAACGCGCACGTGAGAAATATTTTCCTTTCTTCACTTCCTCCTCAAAACTATGTGCTTCGCTGTTGATCCTTTCTACGTTTTCCAACCAATCATTGACTTCATTACTTGGTTGTTTGTTCCCCAGATCACACTCTGCCTTCAATGTTGCTTCTATATCTGCTTTCTTGCAATTTAATTCCTGTAATGGTCTTTCAAGATTTTTCATTATTTCACTGAGCTTTCGGTGGCGGCGAACATATTGGCGTATCGGCGGCCCCACACACTCAAAAAATTGAAGGATTGTTCCCATAAAATCCATAGGCAGGTCCTACAAGTATATCACTATAACATTAGCGTATATGATTTCTTCTGGAGCAATTTCATTTATCAAAATTGCATCAAATTTTGGGATAAAATGTTAAACCTAAAGGAATAAAAATAATAATATAATTTCTTTGAACTAATTTGGAAGATTTACAAAATATGCTGAGCTAAATCCGTGAAAGACATGATCTGAACATATATTTTGAGTTACGGATCCCCAGGTAATCCAATAAGAATTTGGTAAAAATTAATAATATTTTTTGACTAAAAATTTCAACTTACATAGATCAGTTAATGAATGAAAATATGTTTCTCAATTTGACATGACCAAATTAAGAACTAACAGCATATCAGATAAAATAAATCAGTGGTGCAATATAATCTAAAAGAAAATATAGCTTAATTACCTGAATAAACCGGCTTGCTGTAGCTTCTTCAAATGTTTTGTCAAGGGGAAGAAAGCATCAAGGCTGAAGAAGCCAAAACAATATGACCTTTTGCTGAATGGCACTACTCTTCGTGATTTGTCGGGAAAAACAAAAAGAAAAGAGGAAAAAAGAAGGGTCAAGAATCATAATGAATGCAAGCTAGTAGCTACATAAATATTATGTTAGTTAATATTTTTTTCATAATTTACAATTTATTATTAAATTAATTTAATTATTGAGGGTATATAAATCATTTGGCTTAATTATTATTTTTAAAATTTTTAGATTTTATAATCTACATCAAGGCTAGAAGTAGAATAAAAAATTAACGTATAAATTAACGCAGTTATAACTATAGAAGCATTTAAACTTAATTTCAAATATAAGAGAGATTTCGCTTAATTTTTCTAAACAATAAGAGCAGTCCTCATTTTTCATTTTTTTCCTTTTTAACGAGTGTCTTTAAGATAAGCGATGAAAGTTTGAAAAAAAACGACAGCTACTTGTCTTCAATAATTCATAAGATGAAAGGGATGGTTATTGTCTTATTAGCTGGCCTGGCCACCACGCGTTGTTTTTAGTCAAAAAGTCTTGCGCAATGCAATTAAATTTCCAAATAAATGCAATGACGATATTTTCATTTCAGGTGCGACGTCGGTTCGATGCATCCGATTTGATCATAAGGGAAAAAAATATGGAATCGAAAGTACATTGGAGAGCTGTTTTCGGAATGATTTGCGTAATCTAGAAGGGTAATATAAATAATAATTATTAATGTCATTAAATAAATTAAAAAGTTGAAGGGTAATTTTAAAAATTTTAGTTTCTAACATAAAAGGAATTTAAATGCTTCACTACAGTGTGAAATTCAAATTCTACATTATGATGGATATTAAATTCTAATATAAATTAAATTCTTATATATTCTATCTAATCAAATAATAAAAATAAAAATAAAATTTAAATTACTTTTCTCTCCTTCTACTCCCAACCAAACACCCCATTGGGCCTTAGGTGGCCTCCTACATCACCAGTAAGGCTAAAAGTCTTATTGGAATGACGACTTTTCTCTAACTGGCACCTACTGTTAAATTTCCAAGTGGCCACTTGTCCACTACTCACGATGTCATATGTTAACCTGAAGCTTCTTCGATTGCAAAATTGCGGACAACACAACCGAAGATGAAATGATACCTCGATATTATTGTTTAGACTTTAAATTTTTCGGGACGGGGCTTCACCGATGTTATTCCCTGAAATTGCAATCAAACTACGCTCACAGTTACACCCTTGCAAATGGAAAATTAAGTGGGGAAAATTTTTGTGGCTCCCAAAGAAATTAGAAAAAGAAAACTGAAATTTATTCGTGTTTAATTACTAAATTTTCATTACTAAATTGCAGATCCTCAGTCTCATTAGTTTTTCACAATCGTCAAGCAAGCTCTCATCAGGCGCAATAAACTCTTCATTAACACTTTTTTTATGGGCTCAAGTTCATACCTAGACAAATACATCTGGAAGTTTATATTTGTAAGTAAAATGGCATCAATATGCTACGGAAAAAAAATTAGAAGAATTAATATGGTCATTAATACAAATGACAATATGACATTAATATTCTCTGGAAAGATTTATATGGTCATTTATGCCAACTCTCTCTACACGTGACATTAACATTTCGTTTTGACATTTTCTTTCTACACATACAAATCCCAACTCTCTTTTCCTGTTAGATTCCAATAAAATAGATCATCAATTGTTGATAGTATCCATCTCAAGCTTAACTAAACTTCAAGGACCAATTCTGTCATAGAACAATCATTAAAAAAATAAATCTAATTGGGTTAAAATAATTATAAATAAATTATTTTAAAGAATAAAAAAGAATTAAATTTATTTATATGAAGTACAATTTAAATTTTTTTATTTTTTATTGTGTAGTTATTAATTTAATTGTAGATTAAATTCATTTAAAATTTATATTTGAATTATATTTTATAACAAATATTGAAAGTTCAACACCAAAGGGAGAAATTATCCCAATAATAAAAAAAAATTCCTTTGTCTCTAAAATTCTATATCAAACCTATGGCTGCCGAGAAAGCCCATATCAATATGAACTTGACTTGGGCCTAGGCAATGGGAACCAAGCTCTACAAGAGCCTGAGAGTGAGGTGAACTAGACTCGAACTTCACTCGATAAGCCTCAGTCTGAGAAGCCTATAGTTTATGAAAAAAAATTTAAAATATACAGTATACATTGAATAATTATATATAGTTAGCCACCTATTACATATATTTGGAGGTTTAAGCCATTAGCTCCAACTTTACTATCCTAATTTTAGTACAATTTATAAATTTTTCAAAATTAAAAATAAAAAATTATAAAATACAAAATTGGCTTTTTAAGCTCGGATAAAACATTACCTAATCATTACACTCTCCTAAGTCTTCTCATGTGCATTGTGAATGTTAATTTAGACTTCTATTATCTCCAGCCAAAAATGCCCATTTTTGATGGTGACATTAATATGCTGGCTCGACACGTATTGGAAGACTACACCTAGAGTGATCTGAAGTTACAAAAATCTCCTCAATCGGACAATCAGAAACACTTCAAAAAAATAACACTCACAGTCGCGCGCCCCTTCCCTGAGAATGGAAACGCCAGAAGTGTGCTTTTTTGTTAATTAAAAACTAGAAAAAGTTCTTTAATTTTTCTTCCTTAATTAAAAACTAAAAAAAGTTCAAGATAAGTGGACGGCGGTGCCGCCGTGGATGGCAATGCCGTCACCCTTTAATATGTAAACAGTAAAACAGACGCAAGTTTTACCTTTTAAAAATAATCAGTTGCCGTTTAATTTCCGCTGCTTGGAAACAAAATTGAATTTGACCTTTGACTTGGCTAATTGGCTTTTACTCTTTATCCTCGATGCTATGAAATGGTGACGTGGCTGGTAGTGTTGTATTGGATTTCATTATTTATCTTACAATAGAAGGACAGTCACAATTACCATTTGCAAATGCAAATTTTGATTTCTATATGAAATGTAATCATTTTTTATGAATAGCCAGACAAAAATTTTGTAATTTTTTGCAATGTGTCTCTAATACAAGAGAAAAAAAAAGTAAAAATGAAATTTCAAACTTAATATGTAAAAATAAAGAAAATTAATATTTTTTTTGGGAAATATGACAAGTTAATGCATACAGTGACAACTACAAGGAAGGTAAATTTAGAATAGAAGAAACCAATATAAAAGATTTTTTTTTTTTGGCTGAATATGAAAGAGAACTTAAATAGTCATAAACAATACAAATCAGTTTTGTGAAGGTAACTTTTGTAAATTTATCAGGCTTTTAAGGAATGAATTACACACATGGGGAAAAATATCAATTTCAATTAGTCACTTTAGGATAACCCTAGTCATAGTACGAGTATAAATTTAATTTTTTTTAGTTTGATTAGGATTTATTTTCTTATTTAAGTTATATTCATTTTCTTATAAGGGGAATCATAATTTTATTAGAAATATGATAATCCTAATTAGTATAAATAGGCTTCTTATACTTATTTCTTGACACAAGCTTTTCGTTAATAATATTCAATATTTCTCAATTGAGATATTCTCTCCTTTGTGAGAGCTCTTCTTCTTGAGTTATCAAGGACGTATCTAGAACGAAATTTACTATTGCTTTCACACTGCATCAAGTGATATCAGAGTCTTTCTCTGTACCAGAAGAGCTTTCTTGACCATCAACCACCTTTCATACACAAATCCTTCCCCATTATCCATTGATTCCATCAACTA
This sequence comes from Citrus x clementina, assembly GCF_000493195.1. Classification (NCBI taxonomy): domain Eukaryota; kingdom Viridiplantae; phylum Streptophyta; class Magnoliopsida; order Sapindales; family Rutaceae; genus Citrus; species Citrus x clementina. The sequence continues at coordinate 14,361,168 of NW_006262075.1, forward strand.
AAAAAAAAATAGCATAAGAAAAAAACCAAACCTAAGCCACCTTAACAGCCACGACATCGATCATTCTTCTTCTTTCCTATTGATCCTCTCTCCCATCTGAACACCCATAAGCCATTAAAAACTAACCTATCTCACTACCGAATCACCATCAAAACACCACCGAAAACCTGCAAACCGCTACACCAATGACCACTCAAATCGCAGCGGTCTACCGTGATTCACCAGCCTCTATTACTACCAATTCGTTCACCATCAATAACCCATTCTTTCCAACTAGTTCTAGCCATCATCTGTCGCCTTGTTTGCCGAAAATCGAAACCAACCTCCTACCGCCAACTCAATTCAAATTTTTGGTCAATCCACAGCAATTTGAGACACATGGCTAGTGCCATCACACTCACCATCATCAAAACTTCTAGACCCACTTATCATAATCCAATTTTTCGATCACCGTCGTCGGCAACACAAACTTTTGCTTATTTTTATTTTGCCCCTTTACTTTTCTTTAATTATAATATTACCTTATAATTTCTTGTTCTTTTTAAAAACTTAAAAAATTAAAAAAGACCAAAAAAAAACCAAAAAAAAACCAAAAAATCAAAATGGTTTCTAGAGAAAGCAGTACTCAATTTGAAAATCGAATTACAAGGAGGATAGAGCGACTGAAGCATTCCCAAACCATTTATCAGAGACATGGCTTGAAACAATGACAGCCCTACAGTCAATACAAATCCATATTACGGTGATGGAAGAATCATTACTTGGCATGAGACGTGATTTGTAAGATATTAGACTTGTCCAAAGAAGTAATTAAGAAGGAAAGGTATTGACATTATTCATTAAGAAATTATTTAGTGACCCAAAAAAGACCAATAAAACTAAGGAGACAGGTAACTCTAGTAGGAATACAAAAGCTACTCCACTTTTTCTAAGTTCAAACAATTTAGATAAAGAGGAGATAGAAGATGAATGACAAAAAACATATCAGAATGACAACTACATCAAAATTGACCTCTCATCATTCAATGGACAATTAGGTATTGAAGAATTTCTTAATTAGTTATTAGATGTTGAATGCTTCTTTGAAACAATGGACTTTCAGAATCAAAGAGGTCAAAGTAGTAGCGCATAAACTCAAAGGCACTATTGCAATTTAGTGGGATAATCTATAGAGTTCTCATGTGCTACAAGGAAAAAGAAACGTCAAGACATGGCATCACATGCATCACCTACTAGGAGAATGATTTTTGCCTTTTAACTATGTACAAACGTTATTTCGTGAGTACAATAACTGTCGTCAATGAGTCAAAACAGTTGAAGAATATGCCCTGAAATTCAAAGGCTTATGGAACAAATAACATCTGCGAGATAAATGCCCATATAATTGGTCGATTCTTAGATGGTTTACACAAAAAAAAAGATGAGTTGCAACTGGTACATACATTATAGGATGCCATTCGACTAGCCAAAAAGATGGAAATGCAACTTGAAAAATGAAAGGCTCATAATCAAGCCACCTCATGCTCATTCATTCCTGGTTAGCAACTAAAGCAGAGGTATGAAGTCAACAAAGGAAAAGCTCTTATGGAAAACTTTGGGAAGCCAGCACAAAATCGTAATAGATAAAATATAGGGCCAATAAAAATCCACCAAGTAGTAATAATCTTTATACAATTCCGCGAGGCGACAAATATTTTCATTATTCCAAACAAGGCCATACATCAAACCAATGTCCAGAACGAAGACACCAAACAGTTAATTTGGCAACTCACCCTGAGGAAAATGAAGAGCTTGAGAACAAACCATTTGAAGACAATGAAGACATGGAAAAGGAAGAGGAAAAAGAGTAAACACATCCAAATAAATGAGTATCACTAGTAATAAAACGATTCTATATATTTCAAAGAAAGAAGAAGACACTCAGAGACATATCATCCTCAAAATAAAGTGTACAATCAAAGAGAGGGTATGCGATCTAATTATTGATAGTGGTAGTATCGAGAATATAGTTTGCAAGACAATGGTTGACAAGTTACAACTTAAAACTCACAAACATCCTTCTTTTTATTGCATTAGATGGATAAAAGATGTTGGAGAGACCAAAGTTACTAAACAATGCCATATTCCTTTCTCCATTAAAAGATATAAAGATGAAGTAACCTACAATGTTGTCAACATGAATGCTTACCATATGTCACTCGGAAGACTCTAGTAGTTTGATCTTAATACAGTACATCATGGGAAGAATAATACATACAGGTTTTATTATGACAACATGAAAATTATTCTTGCTCCAATGAAGTCAAAAGTTAAGGGAACCTATCTTTTAGTACTAAAAGAGGTAGCTGAAGTAGAATCAATGCCTAAATAAGTCCAACAACTACTCTTAGAATTCAAGATATTGTGCCTAAAGACCATCCTAACAAGTTACCTCTTATGAGGAATATTTAACATCAAATTAATCTTATCCTTGGAGCTAGTCCACCCAACTTACCTCAGTATCGTATGAACATAAAAGAGTATGAGATCTTATAAGAGCAAGTGAAAGAATTACTCTGCAAGGGCTTAATATATGAAAGTATGAGTCCATGTGCTGTTTTCGATTTACTAACTCCAAAGAAGAACGAAAGTTGGAGAATGTATGTAGATAGTAGAGTTATCAATAAAGTCATGGTGAATTATCAATTCCTAATTCCTCGACTATATGATATGCTTGATAAATTGGGAGGGTCAAAGATATTCTTAAAAATCGATTTGAAGAGTGGATATCATTAGATTTGTATCCGCCCTGGTGATGAGTAGAAAATAATTTTTAAAACTCACAAAGGTTTATATGAGTGGTTGGTTATGCCTTTTGGACTATTTAATGCATGGCATGAGGTTGATGAACTAAGAATTCCAACTTTCATAGATAAATTTGTTATAGTTTACTTTGATGATATTTTAATCCATAGCCGCAACAAAGAAGAACATTTATAACATTTGCAAGACGTCTTCATAGCCTTAAGGGAGAACAACCTATACTTCCTAGGCAATGTTGTGAGTATTGAAAGTATTAAAGTAGACGAAGAGAATGTGAAAACTATATGAGAATAACCAACACCTATAAGTATTAGAGAAGTATGAAGTTTCCATGGGCCAGCTACATTCTATATGCACTTCGTTAAATACTTTAGTACCATTACTACTCCTCTCACTGATTGCCTTAAGTAAAGGCAAGTAATTTGGACATATAAGATAGAGTAGAACTTTTTAAAGTTAAAAGAAAGCTTAAGTACTGCACCGGTCCTTGCACACCCAGAATTCAATAAGTTATTTGAAGATGATTGTGATGCTTTTAGGATTGGAATTAGAGATGTCCTATCTCAAGAAGGTTTCCTTATAGCATCTTTAGTGAGAAACTTAGTGAGGTCAGAAAGAAGTGGTATACTTATGAACAAGAGTTATATACTGTTGTTCTTACTTTACAACAATTGAAGCTCTATTTAATTCAAAATGAATTTGTCCTGAATATTGATCATGAAGCTTTGAAATTCTTCAACAATTCTTTAAAGCCAAATTGTATGTATGCTCGATAGATTGCTTACATTCAAATGTTTACCTTCTCTCTTAAGTATAAGTCTAGGCAACTGAACAAGGTAGCCAATGCTTTGAGTTGCCAAGTAATTTTTCTTGCCTCAGTAAAGAGTGAAATTATTGGCTTTAAATACCTAAAGGATCTTGACGCATATGATGAAGATTTCAAAGAGGAATGAAAGAGCTATACCTTAGAAGCTTCAAGCAAGTATCAAATATATGATGGATTCCTATTCTTTGGAGATCATCTATACATTCTCTAAGGATCTTCAAGCGGATGATTAAGAGGACATATAGGTCGAGATAAAAGCATTGCTTTAGTTAAAAGCACGATACTACTAGCCGCATTTTAAAAGATAGCTAAAGGCCATACACAGAACATGGGTTTATACACTCCTCTTAATTCCTAAGGCTCTTTGGGAAGATTTGTCTATGAATTTCATCTTGGGAGTTCCACGAATTTAACGAAGAACATATTCTATCTTTATAGTTGTTGATTGATTTTCTAAATTGGTATATATTCATTCCATGCACGAAGACTTCAAACACAAGAAATATTGCCCAATTATTCTTTTTAGAGGTTGTTCGATTACTTGGATTATCTAAGACTATTGTCTCTTATCGACATAGTAAATTCCTAAGCTACTTTTCGAAGACCTTATAGAGGAGACTAGATACATCCTATAGTATAGTAGTATTTGCTAACCACAAATAGATTGGCAAACTGAAGTAATTAATCGCACAATAGGCAATATTCTACGAACCTTGGTTCAGGAAAATCCCTGCCAATGGGACCAAGTTTTACCTTGAGCATAGTTCACTTATAAAAATGTGCTCAATCAATCAAGTGGAAAGCTACCTTTTGAGATTGTCTACACTAGACCTCCTTTACATACCTTAGATTTGGTTCCTTTGCCAAAACTACTTGAAATAGGCATCATTGTTAATCATATGGTAGACAAAGTCATCAATGTTCATGAGGAAGTCAAGAAGAAATTAGAAGAATCTACTACTGAGTACAAGGAAAATGCATATTAGCATAGGCGCTTCAAATCCTTTGCTGTAAAAGATCAAGTGATGGTTAATCTACGAAAGGACATATTTCCTTTTGGAGAATACAACAAGATCAAGCAAAAGAAGATTAGACCATTTCGCATCCTTCAGAAAATCCATGACAATGCTCGTGTTGTGCACTTACAGGTCAACTAGAATATTTTCAAAACTTTCAACATTCGAGACTTGTTCGAATATCATGGTCCTTCACCATTGCCATACGATTGAATCAACTCGAGGACGAGTTCTTTTAAGGGGAAGAGATTGATGTAGGACCACCTTAGTCATAGTAGGAATATAAATTTAATTTCTATTTTTTTCCTAGTTTGATTAGGATTTATTTTCTTATTTAAGTCATATTTCTTTTTTTATAAGGAACCATAATTTTATGAGGAATAAGATAATCCTATTTAGTATAAATAAGCTTGTTATGTTTGTTTCTTGACATAAGCTTTTCATTAATAATATTCATTATTTTCTCAATTAAGATATTTTCTCATTTGTGAGAACCCTCCTTCTTGAGTTTTCAATGACGTATACTAGAACGAAATCTAGTGTTCTTTCAGCACTGCATCACTTTGACACAATGAATAATCCATAATTTTCAACTTCTACTTTGGTGCTTAATTAGGAGATTTATTTTGGAGCCAGGTTTGGGCCTTTCGCAATTGGCTTTGCTACTTATCTTGCAAACATATGGTAGAACAAGATGCAAAACAGTTCTAAACTGTCATCCAAACATAAATAGATATCTTCAGCCTCAGTAGAGAAGAACAAGGTTGTTCTAGTGTTATTTTTTGTCTTAACAGTTTGAGAACAGCAGAATTAGCAAACCAATCGAAGGACACCAAAATTGGTAGATTATAAGCAAAATTTATGATTCTTCCATTTAGTTGGGTTTATATAGAATAGCTTAAGAAAAACAGAATTCGCTGATTATGCTGAAAACGACCCCAACAACAACATCATGTTTTCTCACGTAGCCTTTTTATGTAATTTCAAATTATTCTTTAGAATATGAAAACAAATACTGCATCAAATTGCAGATACATTCTTGCCTTAGAAATAAATTGGACATATAATATATATTCAAAAGTACAATCCTTTTATAGTGTAGATGCCTTCATTTTTTTCAGGCAGACATGCTGTTAAGCCATATGATTTAATAGAGTTAATTTTTAATGCTATTAAACTGTATGACTTTATAATGTATTGAAAATTAACTTTATGAAGTCACAATGCTTAACAATGTGTCTGCAATAAAAAAATTATAAGCGTAAACACCTGAGAATGATTATACAGAAGCATAAGGGTGCGGATATTTTCACCCCACTATTTTTATAAACCCATCACACCTCATAAAGTAATTACAATAAATTTACATTATTTTGTAAAATTACAAATTAATAATAAGTTTGAACAATTAATTAATTAAATCATTCTTATAATTTTTTCCGGTCTTTTAACAATTTTTAACTATTTAAGGTTGCTTTAAGATAAATTTAATTTCATTATTTTGCCCTTATAAAATAACCAATTACCTTAAGAAATATATATTGTTGTAACTAATTGTTTAGGCATTTAGTTTTATGTTTTATATAAAATTTAATTATTTTTAATACTCCACGTGTCCTAATTATATCTTGTTAGTTTAGTAGAATATTAATAACCACTCTAGTAAAGTACTACTATACATCATTAAAATATAAAAAAATTTCGTATAGAAAATTATTAGAGTTAAATTAAATTTTTAGATATTTTGATACTTTTACCTTATCAGGAAAAAGTAATTATATTAAATTATGTCAAAGCAACCTTATTGATCAAATATAACAAAAAATAAAGCATAGCCCATATAAAATATAAATGAACATTAATTTACTTGATTGAGATTCTAAATTTCTTCTTAATTTGAATTTTTAAAAAATAATGTGCATTTGTTGTAATAATTTTCTATAAATAGGGTGGGTTTATAAAATTTGTGGGGGAGAAATATGGAATATAAAAGAATTTATTTTGTCGGGAGAATAACAATGTCCTCCCTTTGGGTTGGGAGGAATATTAACAAACAAGTTATTAAATATATACACAATAAAAGACCCGTTATTCATTACAATACCTATGGACTTAAATGTGTCCTTTTCCTATCGAGCAGTAAGTTCTCAAAGAAAAATAAAATTAAAAAAAATATAATTACTTCTCACCCTTAAACAAATAATAAAATAGATAGACAAGTTTAACCCTTTAAATTATTCGTTGCTCTTATAATATTTTCCACCGCGTGATACCAAGAATGATGACGTGGCTTGCAGTGCGGTAATGGTTCTCTTCAGTTGTTTTGATGACTTAAAAGTCATAATAATAAAAATAAAAACAATTACGATTATCAAATAAATTACACCCCTGAAATGGGAAAAAAACTAAAATAATTTATACAAATTGATAAAATAATGTCCAGAATTTTCATGTTTCTAATGTTTGTCCTATTTGCTCTGTTATAGTTGATTATGTCATCTAATGAAAATACAAGATAAAGATGATTAAATAGGCAACAATAGATGTTATTGATTAAAAATGTTAAATTTCTCCATAAAAAAGAAGATTTTATTTCTCTAGATCTAGTGATATTTAGAATAGAAAAATCTCTTACAAAACATATGATGTGGTGAAACCTTTGATGTGTATAAATCAACAAACAATTATTAGGATAATAGAAGATATCCAATATAAAAGAGAAAGCTCAACAGCCATGAGCCATAAACAAGATAAATTGCATGTTTCCTATAATATTATCTAGATGGTTTCCAATATTATAAAGCATTTACAAATTACAAACAATATAATGAGATTCATAATATATGAATGACATGTATCATTATGCATAGACTGGCACTACCTATTCTATATGACATGTTATCATGGCATGTTATCATCCAAAACATAACATATAAAAAAATAATTAAATAATTTTAATTCATGGCTATCCTAAAATAAAAAAATACATTAACCATAAGCCTAATCTTCATTGGACTTCTTGTCAATATCCATCTTCCATAGCTTGTCTTTGTTAATGGACTAGGGGAAATTGAGCTTTTAAATTTATTATTGGTCAAATTTTAATTTTTGAAAGAAAACGTTAATTTTTTAAAGAAAATAAAATCTTTTTTTTAAAAAATAAAACTTTTAGACCAAAAATAAATTTGATGTGTTTAATTTTATCTATGCATTTTAATCCATTAAGCCTAAATTTCAATTGGACCTAAAATTAGGATTCATTAAGCCCAAACTGTTTTTGAACTTAAATGAAAAAAATTAAGACTTTTCCGCCCAACAGGAATAATATGAAACTATAGGGACCTCAGTGATAAAAATCATGAAACCCTATGATTTTCTTTTACTTTTTCTCCAGCTGCCATCTCCACAAAAGACAGCCATTGTTCACCATTTCCACACTGGATTTGAGCGCTGCTGCCTCGCCGGAATATCTCCAAACAACCTCCCTCCACCAGCTGCCAACGCACGCATGCGACCAGCACTTGCCCGCGCCGCTGGCAACGTTGCTTGCGGCGCTGTTCGCGGCCCGCTGCTGCAGCGCGCGCTATGGGTGCGCTGATCGATGTTGCCACTAAAATTTCCAGCCTTCTGTTTCCTTTGATCTCGTTATTCCGATGATTATTCTCCAGTGATTTACAAATTTCCTAGGCCAATTTTGGCTTACAAAATTTCTAGAATAGTAAACTAAATCAAGAGAGAAATATAGTGATAAAAAGCCATCCCTCTTATTACAGATCCAAACGAAAAATACAGTAGAGAATCTAACCATGAATTAAGACAAACCATAACCTACTTTATTCATATATTAAACAAATAATATATATCTGAATAAATTTTGTTACTTTAATAAATAAACATCAAGATTGATTTCACACGAAATTCTTATATATTAATATGGGATGGCTCTAATATCAAATTGTTGGAGAAAAATCAGTTTTTTAAATTTTTATAAAAACTTTTAGGACCGATCTCATACAATATATAGGAATACGTAATCTAGAAAATCATACCTTGGCAATTTAAGAAGATGAATAATCTTTGCTTTTTCCAATGAAGTGATTTAGGCTCCCAAGTCACGATCCGTCACCACCACTCTTGTTAGATCACGATCCGCTACCAAATAATCTTCCAGGCTATGACTCAAGTTTGATCTGCACTTGACGTATAGGCGCTTTTATCACCACTAAAACAACTAGCAAAAGAAAAAATTTCCTCTCAATTTTGGAGAGAAAAATTCTTTTTCTCTAATCTGTATATTGAGGCTCTGTCTTTTGTCTTTAGAGAAAATAAGTCTTTTTATATCTCCCTTTAGTGAAAATCCTAGACTCCAAACTATAAAAACCAAAAGTCATGTTACTTGTTTTTTCTATAGGGGGCCCACCTTGTAAAATAACATAAGACCCTTTACACACAAGCATATTAAATTGAGTCTCCCACTAAATGATATATTTAGGTTTTTTTAACCCAAATAACTAGTTATCTTGCTTATTAATCCAGTAGTGGTGCAGTCAATTAAATGAGTTAATCTGGGGATCATTTGGAAACATAAAATAGTGGCTACAATAATTAGGCATGTAATTAAACTAGCTCAATTATTTAATTCCAAATCTACTCCACTAAAAGATTGGAACTGGCCTCCATAATGGTATGCTCAAATAATAATTCGTCCCAAGCCACATTGATTTCTTTACTGCATAATCCTTTGTACGACATCGTTAATTAAATCGACATCTCAATTGTCCAATCAATTTAATTACATGTTGTTCCTTGATACTTACTGGTTTTCTCTAATGATCATTTTCAATATACTAAATATGTTGACACACTATGGCAAGAGAATTCTATGATCAAGTGCCGAAAAACCATCAAGAGATGTGTTGTATAAATTCTATATTGTTAATCTATAACTTCAATATTCATAATTACTCCCATCAAGATATCAAGTAATCTTGACTACAAATATGTGTCGTGCCCATTGGTAACTCAAATGGAATAACAATTACAATCATGAAATCATAACTAACTCAAGATTAAGATTACAATAAAATCAATGCCTATGAGATTGAATAAGTCTGACAGTTATTACAAAGTTAATTAAATCTCATATGTGATCCTGTTCAATGTAGTCGTACTACATTAATAAATTTATACATGATTAAGATAAATCATTTAATGAATTTATTACAGTCTAAACATAAATAGAGTGCCCAACTCTATTTATCAACTGCGAACTTAATTTATTTAATTATAAGATAACTTGTATTTATATCTTCTGTGAATCCATATGATGATCACATAAATACATATAATATGATTAAACAGACATTATTCAAAATATTTATGCAATTGAAAATATCTCAAATATTTTATTAATCAGAAAATAAATAAATTAATATGCTTTAAAGAGCATATAATCCCAACAAGTATGACATCTAAGCATCCTATGTAAATATATTGAATAACAAAGAGTCAAAGTTTTCCTAAGCACTTTATGTAAACAATTTAATGAAAGACACTGAATCAAAGATAATCATATATAAACTTTATAGATCCAAGCATAAATTTAGTTAAATATTAATCTTAACAACCAATAATGCATGATAGAATCGATGAAAAAATTTAATAACATCCAAATCAATCATGTGAAACAAGAACCATAAACATTAAAGCACACATGTATGGAATTAATTAAATAAAAAGATAATTATTTCATTGAATAGGATTTCATTCTTAACCTCAGTATAAGAAAATTAGATAGACATACTTGAATTGGGAGTAACAAATAAAATAAAATCAGCCATGGGAATATTGAATTGCTGCTGCCGCTATTTTCTTTTCTTCTCTGCCTTGCGTCTTCTCCTATGGTAGCCGCCCCTTCAAAAGCTAAAGTCACCTTTTATAGTCATCATAATAGGCCCGACCTTTTCAATTCTAAAGCCAAAAGGCTTGGCCTTTATTTGGTTTTGCTCTCACACGTGCCCACTACTTAGAATTGCATTAGGATTTTTTTTTTTTTTTTTATTAAAAGGGGCTCAACAAAATAAGCTAAACTGGAACAAAGCGGGGTTGAGTAACCCCAAACATGTCTTGCAATATAATTGAATAAATACCCATAGGCGGGCTAGTAAAAAAATGCAAACCATGAGGAACTGAATGAGCCATATTAGCCATGAAATCCGCCGCAGAATTCGCTTCACGAAATATGCGAGTGATAGAAATTTGCCAGTTTCTACTTAGTAATTCCCAGACAGCAACAACTATAGCATAGAACGCATTAGGCACGACCACCTGCTTAGAAATCATCTGTGAAACACAAAGACTGTCCACTTCCACCAAAAGACGTTTTATGCCAGCCTTCTACGCCAGGCTTAAGCCTTGAGCCTTTTTTTAATGCCATACACATGCTAACAATAATGGCAATTGCTTCTTACGTGATGCATATATTCTCTTCTTGAACTAAATCTCAATAAATTAATTCTTTTAATTGCTTGTCCTTCAATTGATTCTCAATTTAATCTCTCTTGTTTCCTAAATTGAGTTTCTTCATGTCTTTTTATCCATAATCTCCAATTAATTCCCTATTCAATAAAATAAATAAATTAATTAAAAATAACAAATAAAAATAACTAACAATTATATAATTAAAGATAAAATATGTATATATTGTAAGCCCATCACCTATCAGCTCATCCTTTGAGATTGCGAAGTCTTCAGGATACAACGCACAATACAAGAAGCAATGTTGGACCTTTTTATCTTTTAAGCGAAGGTAACTGAATTCTAATCGCCCAAGCACATCAGCATTTATGCCACTGAAACTTCTAACAAGTCCGCGCAATTCATTGAGTGCATTTCTCCATTCATGAATTTCATCTACGCCTCTCATGCAACCAACTACAGTGAATATTGCAAGCTGTAAACCAGCACATTCCTCGACAACAGAGTTTATGATTTCTTCATTCAAAGTTGGAACATGCAAAATGTTTCTTCCAACTTTGTCTAAGAACAAATTCAATGCCTCTTCTTTTGAGAGAGGTGGCACTCTGACTTCTTCGCATCCCATAGAACGCAAACCCCAACAGAACGTATGGTTATCACTAATTTGCATCCGTTCTGTTTATTAGGCTCATGGATCCCTACTTCTTCAAGAGGAAATGCTTCCTACATATCATCTAGTATCAACACAAACTTCTTTTTAGCTTTCAACTTTCCTAATAACCTCCTTGCACGACTTACTTTATCTTCATCTTCTGTAAGACTTAATTTCAAAGCCATTGCAATTTCAGCTTGCAATTTGACAAGATCAAGTGGTTGAGATACTGTGACCCAAATCACATCACTGAACTCATTGGTCTCTTCTTGTGGTCTGTTGTTGATATGTCTCATAATAGCTGTTTTGCCAAAACCACCCATACCCCAAACTCCTATCTTTGTGACCTTATCACCCATCAAATCCTCCCAAACTTTTTTCACAATTTTCTTCGTGTTTTCGCCTACTAGTGTTGTTGTTGGCAATATCAATCCACTAGATGGAGGTGCATCAATCACCAAACTAATGAAAGAACAACCCTTTTGATGACAATCTTTCATTTCTTGAATCTTTGCATCAACATCTTTTCCCAAACGCGCACATAAGAAATATTTTCGTTTCTTTACTTCCTGCTCAATACTCTGTGCTTTGCTATTAATCCTCTGTACATTTTGCAACCAATTTTTAACTTCAGTCCTTGGTTTTTTTCCTCGATCACCCTCTGCCTTCAGTGTTGCTTCTATATCTTCTTTCTGACTATTGAACTCTTGTAATACTCTTTCAAGATTTTTCATATTTTCATCGAGCTTTCTGTGATCCTAAACATATTTGCATACAGGAGGACATACGCACTTGAATATTTCAAGGATTGGTCCTATATTGACATCAAATGTTAGAATTACTAATAATAAAGATATTATCATTCCATTTGACATATTTATCAATTTTTAAATTTTCACTTATGTGACAACATGCTGAACCATTTTGGGTAGACCTAACAAGGCCCATTTTGGGCGTCGTTTGGATTTCAGGCATGGTGTGACATGAATTTTTTTTCTTTTATTATTATTTTTAAATTTTTATTTTTCAATGCATTTTAGCTTATGTTTTCATTGCTATTAACCAAAACTCAAATCGAACCAATTGGTTCTTAAATTTCGAAACCAAAATAAACCAACCACTACAAAAGAAAAATCTCAAACCATACCAACCATTTTGGCTCACGCCGTGTATGTGCAACTTTGCCCAACCTTTGAAGAACAAGAGAAGAGGTTTGACATAAGAACAAATAATCAGTAATTAATTTTATTTCATATACCTTTCAGCGATAAACATCAATTCTTTGATCTAATTTTTTTTAGGACTCTCAAAGGAAAGAAAAAAAAAAGAGCATGATAAATTTTATTCGCCAACATTTAATTTTCTTACATTAGTTTTCATGCATGTTTCTCATATCTTTTTTTTCTTTCTGTGTCTTCTCTTATTTTCTTTTCAGGAACTAAAAATATATCTATTTTTATTTGAATCGGCTTAAATAAATACTAAGACTACATAAAAACTGATAACTTAATAATGCTTTCATTTTCCATGCGCAGACGACATATATAAGAAACAACGAACACCTCAAAATATAAACTTAATTTATTAATTAAAAGCCATCCACCTCTCGTAATTCGATAATAGACAGAGTTGGTAGATAACAATACATATTTTTCGACAAAAAATTTAAACACTAGATTGGTGGATCGATAAATGAAAACTTGCATTTTAATTTAAGATCCCTGAAGAACTAATAGCACTTCACATAAAATAAACAAATAGTACAATACAATCCAAAAGAAAAGATAACTTACCCAACTAAACTGGTTGCTGTCGCTTTTTCAAATATTTGTCAAGGGATAGAAAGCAATAAACCTAAAGGCAAAACAATATAAACTTATCTAATGGCATTACTCTTTGCTATTTGTTGGGGGAAAAAAAATGGGGTCAAGAATCAGAAGGACTTAACCACATGCAACAATGGAAGTAGAGAATGTAATCAATTATAGAGGCAGCAAAGGTACATCAAATGGTGTGGCAGCAGGATAATTAGATCAATAAAAGGAGCGAATCTATTTTGAAGTAATAAAGCAACAAAACGAGAGTATATTAAATTAATTCTTCGTAGTGGCTGAAAAATTTATATATATTCCTCTTCTAATACCATGTCTTCATCTTTGTACAAAGGCATAAAATAAATATCCTCCGAGTTATTTTAAAGCTGAAAAGGGAATATATGGATAATTAATTACATTTAACTTTCACAATTTGACAAGAAAATAAGTTGCAGTTACTCTACGATTCAATTATAAATTTTAGTAAAAGAGAATTTCTGATACCTTGAACAGCCATTGGGTTTATTTGAGTACATCACATACAACTATATTAATTCATGCAACTCTATTAAATTGTAAAAAAAGTAAATTTTAGATTATCCCCTCATGAATTAATTATCTTCAAATCACACCCTTACTTTTAAAAACCTCAAGTTATCCCCATTTTTATTTAAAAGATAGGGGAGGGTTGTGTTGATGAATTTTTTTTTTTTTGTCTTCTTAATAAAAGTGAGGGTAAATTAAGGTTTTAAATAATAATTAGGATATTTTGAAGATAATTAAATTATGAGGGGAAAATCTGAAATTAACCCTTGAAAAATAATATGATACAAACAAAATCCAAGTTACCGAAGAGGACAAATAGATTTAAAAAAGCCTTTGTTAAAATTTATAACCATTTCCCCAACAGCTCTATATATATATATAATTTATTTCTGTTAATTTAAATTGGTTTCGTTTACTTTAGTGATGAAAATAACTTTTACATACAAACCCTATAATTCAATTTAGTAAATGCCTAATTACGTCAAAAAAGAAAATTAAAAATAAATTTTTAGGGAAAAAAAACTCAGTTGCAACTCTTTACAAACACAAGTGGCTCAAAATGAAATGTTATCATAAGTAAAAGATTAAAAAAAATGAATGTAGGATATTATCTGAGCTAAAAGAAACCAATGGTGCAATCTCATCTTGAAGCCAAGATATCTTAATTACCTCAACCAATCGGCTGCTGCAGCTTGCTTCTTCAAATATTTGTTAAGATAGAGAAAACCAATGTCAGAATTAATCATGATTGAAACCAAAAAAAAAAAAAAAACAATACGTTATACTGGAGAATTTAGCCAAAGCCAACAATAGTTGATGAAGCAAGGAATCAAATGGGGGCTTGCAAGCATGATAATTAATCAAGGAAAAGGAAGGAATGCAGCTATATTGAAGTGTTAATTAAGCAAGATTATAAATATAATTAAGTATATAATTAAAATGAATTATGTTTAGTAATGGTCTTTAAATCTGAGGCATCACAAGTGTCTTGTAAATAGACATCTCTTATATGTGATAATGATTGATTCCTAATCAAGGAAGAGATCAAAAATGACTTCTAGACGAATTTTCTTTTATAAAAAAATAATAATTATGGGTTTTAAGAAAGAATTACCTACCGCGTTGATTGATTCGATCCGCACAAGAAAAGATCAAAGTGACGCAAGATTTATTCTGATTTGATATATACCTTAACTTTCAGCACCGCTAACTTTCGATTGCACTTTGCCGCGATGATTATAATTTCGCCGTCGATTGCCCGAAAGTGAAAGGCCATATTCATGTTCTAATCACCAGAAGTTTTTAATTCCCACAAAAGTTGCAATCCTCTAATTCTAATTTTACGTCTTAATTGCTGTCTCGAGATCAATTTTTTGCACAAATAAGTGAAAACTCTAATCAGTTCTAAGAAATTTCTAGAATCTACGCTCACTGAAATGCTATTAGATTAATACTCAACGGGCTGCAACGGATGCTACTCGCTGCATCAATTATCCAATAATTAATTTCTGCCGTTAGATTGAACAAGAAAGTATCCAACAACTTTGTTAAATAAGGACAAAAACTGTGGTCTGGAACTACTGTTGCAACATAAATGGATCCCACGAACAAATAAATATCAATTTTCTTAACTTTCATTATGTGATTTCTTTTAATAAAAGAAGGTGGCAGAGGAGAAAAAGGGAAAAGCATCTGGTGCGAATTGTTGATGAAGAAGACGATGAAAGATTTAAGAGCGAAAACCTTTATGACTTGGGTATTAACCAACTTCCTTAGTGTATTGGCTATTAATTTCCTCTCTGACATTATGTCAGTCAATTTTTCTCTATAATTTATAATTTATTGTTAAATTAATTTAATCATTAAGGATATATAAATTATTTAACTTGATTTATATTTTCAAAATATTTAAATTTTATAACTAACACCAAAATTATAAGTAAAATGATAAAACGACATATAAAGTTAATATCATTATAACTGTAGAAGTATTTGAACCTATTTTTAAAACATGAGAGACAATTTCGTTTAATTTTTTCTAAACAATAAGAACAGTCCTCATTTTTCTTTTTTAACGGATGTCTTTTGTGAACGTGTGGTCTTCTGTAAAATTGAAATTGTAATCCGTAATCTAAAAAACGCAATGAAAATTTTAAACATATATATATATATATATATATATATATAACATAGAATTAATGCACTTTTTTCAGATTCTGGCGAAATAGAAACTTTGTCCAATTGCTTCTCAGATTTGAAAAGTGCAGGCAACGAAGCTACTTGTCGTCAATAATTCATAGGATGTCATAGCTGGTCCGGCCACGCGTTGTTTTTAGTACATGCCCTGTTACATCTCGGAAGAATTCTAAGCTAAAAGCCTTTTGCAAAATTATTGAATGTAGGGGGATATTAACATTAGTTGCATTTTGACATTTGGCAAGGATAGGCAATGAATAACTTGTTTTTAATAATTAACAAGATGAAAGGGAATCCAAACATAGGTTGAATGACATGTCTTACCCTTTTGTAAATAACGACTTTTTTCTGATTCGCATTTGCAGTAGTTAAATTTCGAAGGAGCTGATAGCCCTCCACTAAGTACTAATTTGTCAAGATTTGAAGAATCATGACTTTTTTTTTTTTTACTGAGATCTTCTTATTTTTACTTTTTACTTTCAAGTTTCTATATAGCGCTATCCATAATATCATATTTTAAGCTGAATCTTCTTCAAATGCTAAATTACGGACAACACAACTGAATAGATATGTCAATAATTGTTTAAACTTTTTTTTTTTTTCAGACGGGTTGTCGCCGATGTTATTTGATGAAAATACAGTCAAATCGCACTTATAATTATACCCTTGTAAACCGAAAGCGAAGGGAAAAATTTTTCGTGACTAAATTACAGATCCTTAGTCTCATTAGTTTTTCACTATCGTCAAGCAAGCTCTTATTAGCTTGCAAAGGGCATTAAACCCTTCATCAACACTTTTTCAAAGACCAATTTTGTCATAAAACAAGCATAAAAAATTAAATCTACTTGGTTAAAATAATTATAAATAAATTATTTAAAAAATAAAAATGAATTATAATTTGAAATTTTTTATTTTTATTTTGTATTTATCAATTTAATTATAGAATAAGCTCATTTAATGTTTATATTTTTAAATTTTAATTTTACTTTATAATAAATATTGAAAATTTAACATCAATGGGAGAACTTGTCCTAATAAAAAATAATTTCCTTTGTCTTTAGAATTCTATATCAAACCTAGGGATGGTAGGAAAGCCCATATGGGCAATGTGAACCAAGCTTTGTTCAACTCAGGAGTGAGGCGTGCCAGATCCAGGCTTCAGTAGTACATTTGATAAGCCTGGGCATGGGAAGCCCTAATTTTATTGAAAAAGTTTAAAAATATATATTATATTGAATAATTATATTTACTTATCCACCTCTTACATATGTTAGGAATTTTAAACCTTTAGCTTCAACTTTTCAAGCCTAATTTTATTATAACAAAATTTTAAAAATTATAAATTTATCAAAAAATAAAAAAAATGAAAAAAATTATAAAATACAAACTCTTGGTTTTCTATGCCCAGATAAAATAGTCCTTAGTCATTACCCTCTCCTTCCAATTCCTCTCCTTAATTCTTCTTTCCTTTGCTTTTTATTTTTCCTCTCATTTATTCAAATCAAACACTACCATAAAATATTAACCCAAAATTTGTTAGAATTTTAGTATAACACCCAACACCCAACAACCATCTATAATTTTAGTATGTTAGATAGTGTAGAGGAAAAGAAATTCCATATCAGACAAAATTGAAAAATAAAAAATTAGTTAAAAAATATTCTCATTTTTGCATCGATTTGTGCACAGTAGCGACCGCCTTCTCAAACGCTTCCAACCATTGATTAAAGAGATCCTTTAGCAGCAACAAAGTGTTTAACCTTTTGGTGGAATTTATTATTAATACCCCAAATTAGAATCCTTGATATAAAAAGTCAAACTCTAAGTTACATTTCATGTATCTTATCCCACGATATAAAAATGGATTATTCTTTCACAAAAGAAAAAAGGGTCAAAATATACAAAATGTGGAAAGAAATTTCTCTCTCTAATTTTGAGAGAAAATTTTTTCTATTGCTAGTTATTTATAGTAGTAATATAAAGGCGCCTATATGTCAAGTGCAAATTAAATTTGAGTCATAATTTAAAAAATTGTTGGTGATAGATCATGATCTAGTAAGATCATTGATGACAGATTGTAATCTAATAAGATTAGTGGCGAAGGATTGTGACTTCAAAAGCATCTTTGTCGCTGGTCATGAGACTGTGAAACAACACGCTTGCCAAACCCTAGAAATCAATCCCGCATCTAACACTGTGAAACAACACGCTTGCCAAACCCTAGAAATCAATCCCGCATCTTTGTCGCTGTTCATATAGTGTTCTTGCTGTCGTTAGAACACTGGCGACAACTACGACGACGATGCACGCGCAAAACTAGGCCACAAGTCTCACCAAGTTACGCTTCCATGTCACCACAACTCCACATCACTATCGCTCAAAGCCAGGCCAAGCCGCCGCTGCTCTGAGGTAAATTTTCCGTTCATTGGACTTCCATTGCTTTTTTCATAATAGAAGATCGAGTAAATTCATTTTCGTATATGTTGATTTTTGTTTTGAGATTGTGCTAGCGATTTCCATTTTGGTGGATTTGAATTTAGATTCTCAGAGAAATACGTGAGATTGTAAATAGATTTTAAATTGATTAAGTTGTTAGGTCTTATAAATTTTGTCAATTTTTTTCCTTTTTCTGATTTTTGGGCTGGATTCATGGTTGTTTCTCAAATTATCTCTACTGACATGCTAAAGCTTAAGCTATTAAATGTTCATGTACATTCAAGTGCTTATGTCTATGCCGAATGCATCGTGAACGTATGAACTTTGCATTTTGATGATATTATTCAGCAGTTTTTTTCTTTTTTGGGGCTGCTATTGGTATTTTCTGGACTGAAAAAAATTAGACGAAATAATAGTTTCTAACGAAGCCCACTAGGTGTTTGATGGAATGCATTAAAAAAAAAGAATTGCCTTAGTTTTTATTTTGTGGCATATTCTGTTGAATCTTTCATTTTAATTTTTAATTTTTGTAGGTTGAACCTACATCTTTGATAAAGTGACTACATGAAAAGGTTTTTCATTAACACTTTCATTAGTGGATTGTAATTGTCATGTTATCTATCCAACATGTCCAAAGATTAACTTTGTTATTTGGCCCCAAAACTGAAGGAATTAGAATACGGCAACCAACATTTGTAAGGTAATGTGATGTCTCTGTTTATACCTGGAGCTCATATTATAAGTAAGCTTGTTGATTTGTTTTATGTCTTATTATTCTTGTATTCTATATTCGATATATATAGTTATTGCAGGAACTTATTAACTTGGATTTGGCTTTGGATTTTTATATGGAATAAATTTTTATTTTTTACTCTTTGGCTTTCTGTTTTTAATGCCTCTATGATTCTGTTAGTTTCTTCAATGTGGGACAGTGTTTGTTTAAGAAATGAGGTGTTGAATGGTGATGCTACTCTATTGATAATCAATGTGCATGCAATCCTAATTCCCAGCTTTTTGTCCTCTTTATTTCTCTTCTTTACACACCTGTCTCTTTCTTTTGCACATATGTTTAACACTCTTTTCTATTCAATGATACCCAAAAATAATTGATATTATCTAAGTATTTGAAATTTTATCTCAAGAATTATAATTATACTAGAAATTAAAAATTGAGTAGCTTTTTTAAGCAAAGTTGTTGATAGTGTTTGTTTTAGCCAAAAGAATAATCAGTGCTTTGGAAGAAAGAGGAAAAACATTGTTTCTGTGGTTGATATTTTCTAGAGCATATTTACAAAAACTTGCTAATAGTAACGACTTTCGCTGGAGTTGTTTTTGGGTTCTTTGCAGGAGTATTACAAAGGTATTCACTGAAAAAGCATATAATAGACAATTAAGTTGTTGTAAAGAGGTATTCACTGAATAAGATACGAGACCCAGCATTCTGTCTTGTTCCCGCATCTCAGTTTTCAGACAATTGTAAACTATTTTCTGTAACTCCCTGGTCTTCATTGTGCCTTTGGGTAACTCTTTTCTAATTTTTGGCATTAAATATTCTCGGTTCACTCAATCATTTAAATTTAGTAGTTTATGAGTTATGTTAGGTGACATAGAAAACAAGTGTGGTTTCTTAAGCTATTTGGAATATTTTAATTGTTACTGCTTCACTGTTATTGTAAAGTTGTTTACCTTAATTCTTCATTGGGTGCATCATATTCATGACCCGTTATTCTCTTTTGAAACTGCAAAATGATTCAAGCTGCCAAAGTTTTTCAAGTATTTTGAGAATGAACTTGGAGCAACTGTGATCTTTGGATTATTTGCAATATCTTGGGTCATTCTACGATTAATATTCTTCCTCTTTTGGGTCATCAAATGTACAAGGTTGGCCTGCATGATAAATGATTTGATGCCACCTTATTTGGTCGTCTAGCAGTTTCGTTGGCTTATTTGCTTTTTTGATTTGCATTTTCCAACTATGATCTTTAGTTCTACTTGAACTTATCAGATATGCTGGTGGGTTCTCATATCCTCAATGATTTGGAGACAGCTGAAAAGTGGTCAACTTAGGGAAGATATAAGATCTGGTAAGCATTTTGATGCTTCCATTATCAGTTTGATTCATTTAGTGTCATCAATTATTCCCAGTAGTCTTTCTCCCTCTGTGGAAATAATCATTGTTTTTGCTTTGATAGTTTACAGGAAACTTGATCCCATATAATAGTTTTGCTAGAACTTAATTAGTTATATTCACATGTGCCTAAGCCTTAGCCATATTTAAGTTCTTGTTTCAAAACCTAGATAAAATGAACTTATAATTGGATATTAATTGTAAATCAAACAAAAGGGTAAAGGAATTAATTAGTTATATTCACATATGCCTAAGCTTTGAAGGAAAGTTAGCTGCCTTTATGGGTACCCTTTTGGTTCCACATTTTATTGCCGCAAAGAATTAATTAAAGTTACATCAGAAACTTGAAAGTTTTACTTTAATGGATAATTCTTTATAATGATACTATTGGCTATAGTCAATTGGTGTTGCACTTGCAGGTTGAGAGAAACTGCTGGACTTAGGAGTTTTGCTGGGTATTTGTTGAGAATAGGAATTTATCTACTGGAATTTCACTGAGAATATGGGAGAAGTCTTGCACTACAAGATTTGACGGCTTCATAGCTTGTAAAATTTAAAGCATTTGCTCGAGTTAACTTTTTTTTATTACTTTGGATGTGTTAATTGTTGGATACAAGTGTTTTTGGATGGTGATATTAATATAAAGTGTTTTTAGACTTGATAGAATGTATAATTTAATTTTTGGTTTATATTGAATTTGTGATAAAATTCATATGCAGGAATGCATAAGTTTAAATAAAATAATTTAGAATTTCTTTTAATATAAACTTAGATCCTGTGACAAAAAAAATCAGTCATAAATTATGTCACAAACAAAATAATTAATGATAAAAAATTTCAATTATTAATTCCATCACAAACAAAATAGTGTACCCACCAAAATTAATTGGATAATAATTTACGCGTAAAAAATAATTTTTCCTCCAAAATTTAAATTTCGCGCAAAAAAAATAATAAAAATATTCATTTTTTAAGATGACTGACATATGACTTTGAAACATTATCATAAGTTAATGATAGATTTTTTTTCTATCATAAAAGAGTGACAGATACATAGATGATAAATAAATTCACTGTCATTCACCCTCCTTTATGATAGTTTTTTTCAGTCATCTATTACCAGTTTTCTTATAGTGATTATTATTGTTATTGTTGTTTATTACTACTACAAACATTTAGTATTAGTATTGATACTATATTGGCGCTTGTACTTATTTGTAGTTGGGCCTAATTTTTGCGAAGCCCATTTTAGTCATTTTCATCCAACCCATTAACTAATAGCAGGCATAAAATAGAGATTGACGATAAAATAAGAGCTAACTTTTTCTTCCACCTTTGGTCGGCCGTGAATGTTCAAGTTAGAGTATAAACTTAGAGTTATTGTGTTTTATCTCTGTGATTAAGGATTGGAAAGTTTTGATTCTTGAGCTTATTGTATTAGTTTTATGCGTACTATGTGTTGGGGGATTGTTGATTAAATGAAAATCAAGAGGATTAAGGGGATATTGTGTTAGAGTTATTGTGTTTTTTGTAACAGTCGCCCATTCTGAAAATTATGTAAATCTATTTTTTTGAGTTATAATTTTTTTTATATATCTATCGAAACTAGACATCTTGAGGGTTATATAAAATTTTGTTTCAACTAAAAATGATTTCTATTCCATTTTTAATGAATTTTTGAATTAGGCCCTGTGGTTCTAGAAAATGACATTTCTATAGTGCTGTAAGATGGAAAAGAAAAATGTTTAAATTGATCAAACCGTCTCAAAAAATTATGAAACTTCTCAAATTTACTCTTTTGATGTCTATTACATCATATCCAAGATTGGGATGCTAATTCATTGTATTTGAATTTTTGTGAATTAATAAGTAAAGGCATATCCAAAATTGGGCTCCTAATTCCTTGTATTTTAATTTTCTGTGAATTAACGAGTAAAAGTCCTCAATTTTAGATTCTAGATTTCAGGACATAATAATCTTGGAAAAAAAATTATTTGGAATAATTTTGATATATATTTAAAAAAAGTATTATTTTAAAATTTTCTAATGTTTCTCCTAATTTGCTCTGTTATAATTGTCATGTTGATACAAAATCAGGATAATCAAACAAACAAACATTAGTTAGCCCTAGTTATCAATAGAAGAAACGATATTAAATAAAATTGTCATTTTCAACAAAAGATAATAATATATATATGATAAAAAAGAATAATTATATCACTCTAACTGATATTTACGGGGAAAAAAATCTCACAGGATACATATTGCGGTGAAACCTTTGTTATTTGTGTGTGAATATTTGGCGGCAACTATTAAGGCGAAAGCAAATCCAATATTAAGACAAATAAATAATTATTTAAAGGTAACATTTACAAATTCACGAGTTTTTTTTATTTTTTATCAAAGGATGTGTGTTAATTACAAATGAGAAGAACTTGGAGAAACAATATATTTAAATACAAATCAACTTTAATAAATCTCTTTGACGCAATGCATTATTTAATTATTTAATTTTTTTTCATCTACTTTGGTGCTCAAATCAATTGAGAGATTCATTCAGGAACCAACTTTTGGCCATGGCTACTGGACCGAAACTGTTACAGAGCATGATCAGAGTTGTGAGGATGAGCACACTTGATTATCTTCTAGCTGACGTGTAACAGTTAGTTAGCTGAGTCAGCATTATTGTTAACAAACTCATTAAGCGTGTATAGGCGTTATAACAAACTCTAGTCAACTTCTTTACAATGTATAAATACCGAGCTTAAAACATTTTTTGTATAATACAGTTTTAATTCTAATAAATTCCAGATTGATTCTTCTTCATATCTTTTCTTCATTTTCTCGTTGATTTTCTTACTTACCAA
This sequence comes from Citrus x clementina, assembly GCF_000493195.1. Classification (NCBI taxonomy): domain Eukaryota; kingdom Viridiplantae; phylum Streptophyta; class Magnoliopsida; order Sapindales; family Rutaceae; genus Citrus; species Citrus x clementina. Next base: position 14,384,928 of record NW_006262075.1, read on the forward strand.
ACACACATTTACATAATCTTCCAGAAACCATGCAGCAAAATTGACATGGAAGGAATTTAATAGAGAAAGAGATATGGGCATTGAAAGTTACCTGAGATGAGTTGCTGCATTATTTATATTCTAGAACCCCACAAACTTACAGTAAGGATTGAGGACATCTTTAGCATTGGCTTGATCCCACTCCAATGATTCCCATAATTCTTTCTTTATCTCAATAACTTTAAGCGCAGCGGGTGGAGATGGTTGCCCATTATCAAGCAGAGGAAGCGAAAGAGAAAGCCGCTTCAATTTGGGACAGCCATATACTTCAATTTCTTGGAGAGAATTACAAACCAATACCCCATTATTGCTGCAGACGCTCTTAAACTCTGGCAACTTAGAAAAACGCAACTTCTTCAATCTAGGAAGTGTAACAGTATTAATGATGGTATTTGTTGCTAATTCTTTCTCAGTTTCTTCATCATCGACCGCTACTATCTCCTCGATTGAATCGCAGCCTTCGACTTTGAGAACTTCCAAGTTTTGGAGGGCAGGCAATAACCGAAGTGAGAACAAATTCTTTAAATTACCACAATAGATAAACCGAATAACTTTAAGATCATGTGAAAACTTGCCAATGTTAACTAATCCTTGTTCCCTTGGTAAAACATCATTTAAGCTTGCAACGTCGTGGACCCTATTCATTTGTAAAAATTGAACATCTTCTGGGAGCACAATGGGTTCTTCTCTTTCACAGATTTTGCAAGCGAACAAGCATACTGATTTATGCTTGTATAATTTTTCGAGATGAGTATAATTTTTCGGGATGAGATGAGTCAGAAATCGCCTCTTGCCAGATGCCGACAGCCAAAGACAATAATCTTTCGATCCTCGACCATCCGCAGATTTAACATATATGTTGAAATCTTTGAGTTTAAAAAAATGGCCTTCAAAAGAGTCCAATCTATCGCTCAGACTAGCTGCCTCTTCCACTGTTTCTCGTAAAGCTTCATTCCCAAAAGATAATTTCAATTTGTAGAGATTACGTAGTCTAGGTAATATACCAGCCGGGAACTTCTTCAGCAGCGGCAAATAGAGATAAAGATGACTAAGGTTTTCCAACATTTCCATACCTTCTGGGACTTCTTCTATCACTGTTGCTTCGAGGTCCAAGTACTGGAGAGCCAACAGCTTTGCCAAAGAAGGAACTCGCTTTAATCTTCCACACATTCCAAGCAACAATGATCTGAGATTCGTCAAGTCAGAGACGGAACTTGGCAAGACTTCAATGTTGGTGCGAGAAAGATTCAGAACCTTCAAACCATGCATGTGCACAAAGAAGCATTCAGGAATCCTCTGTAAAAGTCCATTGCGTTGTAGCAACAAAGTTGAAAGAATTTCACAATGTGGGGACATATTTGAAGGGATTTCCTCGATGTTATTCCTCATCAGCGAAACTCTCTCGAGATTCTCTTCCCATTCTTGTTCACCTGGAAATTTTAGCAAACGTAGGCCAGCTTTCACCATGAATAAAGGACTCTCGCTTGTAATGCGTAACGCCATGTCTCTTATAAGATCATGCATCTTCACACAACTACCATCTTCAGCGCTTTCCAATAAGCAGCAATTTACAAGCCTGTTCAATATAGTATGCCCTCTATCATATTTTGCTTGCACATCCTTCACTTCTTCGATAAACCCTTCTGCAATCCAGTAATCTATCAGCTCATCCTTTGGTATGGCAAAGTCTTCAGGATACAGTGCACAATACAAGAAGCACTGTTGGAGCTTTTCATCTTTCAAGCGATGGTAACTGAATTCTAGTCGCCCGAGTACATCAGCATTTACGCCATTCCGACTTCTTACAAGTCCACGCAATTCATTGAGCGCATTTCTCCATTCGTGAATTTCTTCTTCGCCGCTCATGGAAGCAGCTACAGTTACAATTGCCAGCGGTAAACGACCACATTCCTCAACAACTTCGTTTATGATTTCTTTATTCAAAGCTGGAACTTGCAAAATGCTGTTGCCAACTCCGTCTATGAACAAATTAAATGCCTCCTGTTTAGAAAGCAATTCAACTGCGACTTGTTTACACTTCATAGACCGACAGACCCTATGTGAACGTGTAGTTATCACCAATTTGGATCCGTTCTCTTCACTAGGCTCAGGGATCCCTACTTCCTCGAGAGGAAATGCTTCCCACATATCATCTAGTATCAACACAAACTTCTCTTTAGCTTTCAACATTCCTAGCAACCTCCCTGCACGTCTTACTTTATCTTCATTTTCTGAAAGACTTTGTTTCAATGCAGTTGCAATATCAGTTTGCAGTTTAAAAAGATCAAGTGGTTGAGACACAGTGACCCAAATCACATCATTGAACTTATTGGGCTTTTCCTGGAGTTTGTTGTTGATATGACTCATAATAGTGGTTTTACCAATACCACCCATACCCCAAACTCCTATCTTTGACACCTTATCACCCATGAGATCCTCCCAAATTTCCTCCACAATCTTCCCTGTCCTTTCCCCCACTAAATTGCTTGTTGTTGACAACGTCATTCCGCTGGTTGAAGGGGCATCACTCACATAACTAGTAAAAGCACAACCCTTTTGAATATACTCTTTCACTTCTTCAATCTTCTTCTCAACATCTTTTCCCAGACACGCACGTGAGAAGCAGTTTCCTTTCTCCACCTCCTGTTTAAAACTCTCTGCTTTCGTATTGATCCTTTGTACGTTTTTCAGCCAATCACTGACTTCATTACTTGGTTTTTTTCCTTGCTCACGCTCCGCCCTCGACAGTGTCGCTTCTATATCTTTTTTCTTGTTTTCTAACTCCCGTAATACTCTGTCAAGTTCTTCCATATTTTCATCGAGCTTTCTGTAATAATCAAAATATTCGCATATGGGAGAACATACACACTTGAATAGATCACTGATTGGTCCGATAAGATCCATTGGCTGGTCCTAGAAGAGAATTAATCAGTATAGCATTAGCATAAGGTTTCTGCCAAATGCAATATTTGTTCAAAATTGCATCAAATTTTTACATTAAATATTATAACTACTAATAATAAAGATAAATAATTTCATCTGACTTATTTATTAACTTGAAAAAAGTTTTACTTATGTGGAACAAATATGCTTACATAAGATTTACAAAATATGCTGAGCCAAATCCTTGAAAGACATGATCTGAACACATATTTTGAGTTACGGATCCCCAGGCAATCCAATAAGAATTTGGTAATAATTAATAATATGTTTCTCAGTTTGACATGACCAAAGAACTAACAGCATATCAGATAAAATAAATCAATGGTGCAATATAATCTAAAAGAAAATATAGCTTACCTGAATAAACCGGCTTGCTGTAGCTTCTTCAAATGTTTGTGATTTTTGTTATAATCCAAAACAATATACTTATAACTAAATTGTAAATAAAAAAGAATGTAAGGGATTCAATCAAAAAAAGATAAAAGAGCGGTACGGGGGTATTGTAGCTGCGTCCCTGTTAACTTTCTACTTAAATTATGTTAGTTAATTTTTTTTTCATAATTTATAATTTTTTATTAAATTAATTTAATCATTGAGGGTATATAAATCATTTGGCTTAATTATTATTTTTAAAATTTTTAGATTTTATAATCTACATCAAGACTAGAAGTAAAATAAAAAATTAACATGTTATAACTATAGAAGCATTTAAACTTAATTTCAAATATAAGAGAGATTTCGCTTAATTTTTTCTAAACAATAAGAGCAGTCATTTTTCATTTTTTTTTCCTTTTTAACGAGTGTCTTTAAGATAAGCGATGAAAGTTTGAAAAAAAAAAATCAGTCAACGAACAGCTACTTGTCTTCAATAATTCATAAGATGAAAGGGATGGTTATTGTCTTAGCTGGCCTGGCCACCACGCGTTGTTTTTAGTCAAAAAGTCTTTCGCAAGATGACTTTTTCTCTAATTGGCTAATGCAATTAAATTTCCAAATAAATGCAATGACGATATTTTCATTTCAGGTGCGACGTCGGTTCGATACATCCGATTTGATCGTAAGGGAAAAATACAAATTTAGAGGTTATGATTTTTTAACACGTTAGAGGTTATGATTTAGAGGTTCGATACATCCGATTTAATACATTAGAGGTTATGATTTTTTTATCTATTAATATAGTGAAATCTGCCTTTTTCTCTATTAGTTACATCCTTATTTTGTTCCTCACTTTATCACTAAAAAATAAAAAATACAAATTTAAACACAATAATAAAAAAAATAGTTTCTAATGTATTGAAATCTATATATTTTTATATACCTTAAAGAAAAAGCACGCGCGCGCACACACACACACACATTTATATATATATAACAACAAACACATACAAAAATTAGGATCCCTTATCTTACAATAAATGTAAGATACACTTCTCACATGAATAATGTAGGGACTCCACATATACATTATTCATATGAGGAGAATGTATCGTATATTAATTGTAAGATAGGAATTGCCCAAAAATTAATGCTATGTTATACGCTATACATGGCCCCAGTTTCAAATTAAAACATTGACATTAGTTGCGTTTTCACATTTGATAAGGACATGCAATAAATAACTTGTCTTCAATAATTAAGAAGATGAAAGGGAATCCAAACGCACAATGAATGACATGTATCACTCTTAGGCCATGTTTGGTTTGAAGAGAGGGGAGAAGAGGAAAAAAATGAAATGGAGAGGAAGGGAGAAGAAAGGAGTGGAGGAGAGTAGTGAAATTAAATTTCATTGTTTGGTTTGATATAAAATATGATAAGGAAATAAATTACAATTTTTTTTAGATAAATTGATCATTTATCTTAAATATTAAACTATTTATATTACTAATGAAATGTAATTTTTTATATATAATGGTTGTTCGGCGGAGTTCCGGCAACTTTCCGACAACATCCGGCAACTTTCAAATTCTACATTATGATAGATATTAAATTCTTATATATTTTGTCTAATCAAACAATGAAAATAAAAATAAAATTTAAATTATTTTCCTCTTCTCCATTCTATACTCCCAACCAAACACCACATTGGGCCTTAACTGGCCTCCTACATCACCAGTAAGGCTAATAGTCTTCTTCGAATGACGACTTTTCTCTAACTGACACCTACAGTTAAATTTCCAAGTGGCCACTTGTCCACTACTCACGATGTCATATTTTAAGCTGAAGCTTCTTCGATTGCAAAATTGCGGACAACACAACCGAAGATGAAATGATACCTCGATATGTGTTTAGACTTTAAATTTTTCCGGACGGGGCTTCACCGATGTTATTCCTTGAAATTGCAATCAGACTACGCTCACAGTTACACCCTTGCAAATAGAAAATTAAGTGGGGAAAATTTTTGTGGGTCCCAAAGAAATTAGAAAGGGAAAACTGAAATTTATTCGTGTTTAATTACTAATTTTTCACTACTAAATTGCAGATCCTCAGTCTCATTAGTTTTTCACAATCGTCAAGCAAGCTCTCATCAGGTGCAATAAACTCTTCATTAACACTTTTTTTATGGGCTCAAGTTCATACCTAGACAAATACATCTGGAAGTTTATATTTGTAAGTAAAATGGCATCAATATGCTATGGAAAAAAAAATTAGAAGAATTAATATGGTCATTAATACAAATGACAATATGACATTAATATTCTCTGGAAAGATTTATATGGTCATTAATCCCAACTCTCTCTACACGTGACATTAACATTTCATTTTGACATTTTCTTTCTACACATACAAATCCCAACTCTCTTTTCCTGTTAGATTCCAATAAAATAGATAATCAATTGTTGATAGTATCCATCTCAAGCTTAACTAAACTTCAAGGACCAATTCTGTCATAGAACAATCATTAAAAAAATAAATCTAATTGGGTTAAAATAATTATAAATAAATTATTTTAAAGAATAAAAAAGAATTAAATTTATTTATATGAAGTACAATTTAAAATTTTTTTATTTTTTATTGTGTAGTTATTAATTTAATTGTAGATTAAATTCATTTTTATATTTGAATTATATTTTATAACAAATATTGAAAGTTCAACACCAAAGGGAGAAATATACCTATATGTATGTTAAAAAAAAATATAGTTAGTTATTTATTGAGGTCGAAAAGTATAAATTATTCTATCATGATTTCATTTCTATACAAAATTAAAATTTTCCTCTTACTTTTCTATTCATTTTCAAAATATTTTTTAGTGATATAAAACACACTCCTTCATCGAGGGGCGAGCACCTCTTCATCTTATTTTTTAAGTCGAGATTTTAAGTTTTCTCGTGTGCATTGTGGATGTTAATTTAGATATTCATAATAAGATATAAATTATATATTTTTAAGATTGGGGATTCAAGTCTTCTCTTGTGGTATCATCATACATAATCAGAAATAAATTGGACAATAGCACAAAAATGCAAAAAGTATTTCTTTTGTTGGGAGGATAATAAAGACTTCTATTGGGCTTTGGACTAATAAGAAACGACCTTATCATGCTATGTCCAGCCAGAAAGGCCCATTTTTTATTGTGACATTATACGCTGGGTCGAGACGTACTTGCAAGAATACACCTAGAGTGATCTGAAGTTACAAAATCTCCTCAATCGGACAATGAGAAACACTTTAAAAAATTAACACTCACAGTCGCACACGCCTTCCTTGAGAATGGGAATGCCAAAAGCGTACTTTTCGTTATAGAGCACTTCCTTAAATTAAAAAAAAAAAGTTTCAAGATAAACACTCACAGTCGCTGACGGCAGTGCCGTCACCCTTTAATCAAATAATCAAAGCATGTAAACAGAAGCAAGTTCTACCGTTTAAAAGTAATTAGTTGCTGTTTAATTTCCGCTGCTTGGAAACAGAATTGTATTTGACTTTTGACTTGGCTAATTGGCTTTTACTCTCTATCCTGGATGCTATGGAAATGGTGACACGGCTGGTAATGTTGTATTGGATTTCACTATTTAACTTACAATAGAAGGACCGTTACAATTACCATTTGCAAATGCAAATTTTGATTTCTATGTAAAATGTAACCAATTTTTATGAATAGGTACACAAAAATTTTGTAATTTTTTTCATTGTGTCTCTAATACGAGAAAAAAAAAGGAAAATAAAAATGAAAATACAATATGTTTTAAACCGAATATGGTAAGTTAACACTTACAGTGACAACTACAAGGAAGACAAATTCAAAATTGAAGAAATCAATATAAAAGATCTTTTTCTTAATTGAATATGAAAGAGAGCTTAAACAGTCATAAACAATACAAATCAGTTTTGTGAAGGTAACTTTTGTAAATTTATCAAGCTTTTAAGGAATGAATTACACACATGGGAAATTTTTTTTGAAAGGTCGAGATAAAAGCATTGCATTAGTAAAAGTACGATACTACTAGCCGCATCTTAAAAGATAACTAAAGGCCATGTATAGAATATAGGTTTACACACTCCTCCCAATTCCTAAGGCTCTTTGGGAAGATTTGTCTCCGAATTTCATCTTGGGAATTCCACAAATTCAACAAGGAACAAATTCTATCTTCGTGATTGTTGATTGATTTCTAAAATGGTATATTTCATTCCATGCAAGAAGACTTTAGACGCAAGAAATATTGCCCAACTATTATTTTGAGAGGTTGTTCAATTAGATGGGTTATCTAAGACTATTGTCTAAATTCCTAAGCTACTTTTGTAGGACCTTATAGAGGAGACTAGATACTTCCTTATAGTATAGTAGTATTTGTTACCTACAGATAGATGGGCAAACTGAAGTTATTAATCACACATTAAATAATATTTTACGAACCTTGATTCAAGAAAATCTCTGCCAATGGGACTAAGTTTTACCTCGAGCCCAGTTCACATATAATAATGTGCCCAATCAATCAAATGGGAAGCTACCTTTTGAGATTGTCTACATTAGACCTCCTTTACATACCTTAGATTTTGTTCCTTTGCCTAAACTACCTGGAATAAGCATCATTGCTAATCATATGGTAGACAAAGTAATCAATGTTCATGAGGAAGTCAAGAATAAATTAGAAGAATCCACAACTAAGTACAAGGCAGATGCAGATAAGCATAGGCGCTTCAAATCCTTTGCTGTAGTAGATCAAGTAATGATTAATCTACAAAAGGACAAATTTTCTTTTGGGGAATACAACAAGCTCAAGCGAAAGAAGATTGGACCATTTCTCATCCTTCAGAAAATCAATGACAATGCTTGAGTCGTGGACCTACGGGTGAACTACAATATTTCCAAAACTTTCAACATTCAAGACTTGTTCGAGTATCATGGTCGTTCACCATTGCCATATGATTGAATCAACTCGAGGACGTGTTCTTCTAAGGAGAAGAGACTGATGTAGGACCACCCTATTCATAGTAGGAGTATAAATTTAATTTCTACTTTCCCCTAATTTGATTAGGATTTATTTTCTTATTTAAGTAATATTTCTTTTCTTATAAGGAGCCATAATTTTATTAGGAATAAGATAGTCCAATTTAGTATAAAATGGCTTGTTATCCTTGTTTCTTGACATGATCTCTTTTCATTAATAATATTCAGTATTTCTTAATTGAAATATTTTCTTCTTTGTGAGAACTCTCCTTCTTGAGCTTTCAAGGACGTATACAAGAAGAAATCGAGTATTCCTTCAGCACGGCATCACTTTGCCACAATGTATAATACATAATTTTCAACTTCTACTTTGGTGCTCAATTGAGAGATTTATTCTGGAGCCAACTTTGGGCCTTTGGCAATCGGCTTTGTTACTTATCTTGCAAACATATGGTAGAACAAGCTGCAAAATATTACTAAATCGTCATCCAAATATAAATAGATATCTTCAGCCTAAGTAGAGAAGAACAAGGTTGTTCAGGTGTTATTTTTTGTCTTAACAACTTGAGAACAACAAAATTAGCAAACTAGTCAAAGGACACTAAAATTGGTTGATTATAAGCAAAATTTATCATTCTTCCATTTAGTTGGGTTTATGTAGAATAGTTGATGAACAGTAGAATTCGCTGATATGTTGAAAACGGCCCCAACAACAGCATCATGTTTTTTCTCTCAACCTTTTTATATAATTTCAAATTATTCTTTAGAATATGAAAACCAATACTTCATCAAATTGCAGATACATCCTTGCCTTAAAAATAAACTAGACATATAATGTATATTCAAAAGTACAGTCTTTTTATAGTGCAGGTGCCCTCATTTTCTTCATGCGGATATGCTGTTAAGGCATATAATTTAATATAGTTAATTTTTATACTATTAAACTATACAACTTTATAATGTGTTGAAAATAAACTCTATTAAGTCACATTGCTTAACAATGTGTCCGCAATAAAAAATTAAGGGCACCTGCACTTGAGAATAAATTCACATTATTTTGTAAAATTACAAATTAATAATAAGTTTGAACTATTAATTAATTAAATATTTCTTATAATTTTTTCCAGTCTTTTAACAATTTTTAACTAGTTAAGGTTGTTTTAAGATAAATTTAATTTCATTATTTTGCCCTTATAAAATAACCAATTACCTTAAGAATATATATTGTTGAAACTAATTGTTTAGGCATTTAGTTTTATGTTTTATATAAAATTTAATTAAAAATAATACTCCACATGTCCTAATTATATCTTGTTGTTTTGTAGAATATTAATAACCACACTAGTAAAGTATTACTATACATCATTAACATATAAAAAAAATTCATATAAAAAATTATTAGCGTTGAATTAAATTTTTAAATATTTTGGTACTTTTACCTTATCGGGTTAAAGTAATTATATTAATTTATGTCAAAGTAACCTTATTGACGGAATATAACCAAAAAAAAAAAAACCATAGTCCCATTTAAAAAAATGAATATAGATTTAATTGACTAACTTTCTAAATTTCTTCTTAATTTGAATTTTAAAAAATAATTTACATTTGTTGTAATAATTTTCTGCAAATAGGGTGGATTTATAAAATTTGTGTGATGGAAATATCACCATTCAAATATATATAAAAAAAAGGGTAATTTTTAAAAACCTCTCCTGAAGTTTGGGCTTGTTGCAAGTAAATGACGAGAATTTGTTTATTTGTAAAAAACCCCCTACCGTCAGTTAACTTTAACATTGACCGTTAGTTGACTATGCAAAGACAATATTACCCTTAACAACAGTTTATAGACGGAAATAACTAAAAAAAAAATTAAAATTGTTGGCGCGAAAAGCACAAACCCTATTTTTTGACAATTTTATCATTGTCAATTCCAAAGATTTACAATATCATAGGTAAAGATTATAACTATTTCATTTTCAAGTTTTTAATTTTATCTTTTTTGTAGGAACTTTAAGAAAATATCTATAATTTAAAGAGGATTTTTCAATTTTTTAATTTTATCTTTCTTGTAGGAACTTTAAGAAAATATCAATAATTTAAAGAGGGTAAAATAGCCAACAATTTTAATTTTTTTTTTAGTTATTTCCGTCTCCAAACTGTTGTTAAGGGTAATATTGTCTTTGCACAGTCAACTAACGGTCAATGTTAAAATTAACTGACGGTAGGGGGTTTTTTACAAATAAGTAAATTCTCGCCATCTACTTGCATCAAGCCCAAACCTCAGGGGAGGTTTTTAAAAATTACCCAAAAAAAAAATTTATTTTGTTGGGAGAGTAACAATGTCCTCCCTTTGGGTTTGGAGGAATATTAACAAACCAAGTTATTGCGTACATACACAATGAAAGACCCATTATTTATTGTGTAATATATGTTGCTTCTAAACGTGGTTCCTGTATACTCATACAACGCGCTGAAATTACCAAAGTATCCTCATTAAAGACTTACGCCTTTTTTTTTTTTTAGTCATTACAATATCTCTGGGTTAAAATGTGTCCTTTTCCTATTGAGTAGTAAGTTCTCAAAGAAAAATAAAATTAAAAAAATATAATTACGTCTCATCCTTCAAACAAATAATAAAATAGATAGACAAGTTTATCCTTTTTAAATTATCAGTTGCTCTTATAATATTTTCCACCGCTTCAGAACAAAAATGATGACGTGGCTTGCAGTGCAGTAACGGTTCTCTCCATTTATCTTGATGGCTCAAAAAGTCTTACTAACAAAGACAAAAACAATTACCATTATCAAATAAATTACATACCTGAAATGGGAAAAAAATGCTAAAATAATTTATACAAGTTGATAAGATAATGTCCAGTATTTTCATGTTTCTAATGTTTCTCCTATTTGCCCTGTTATAATTGTTTATGTTATCTAATAAAAATACAAGATAAAGATGATCAAATAGGCAACAATAGTTATCAGAAGAAATGTTATTAATTAAAAATGTTAATTTTTTTGGGAAAAAGAAAATTATATTTCTCTAGATCTAGTGATATTTAGATTAGAAAAATCTCTCCCAAAACATATGATGTGGTGAAACCTTTGATGTGTATGAATCAGCAACAACTATTAGGACAATAGAAGAAACCCAATATAAAAGAGAAAGCTAAACAACCATGAGCCATAAACAAGAGAAATCACTTTTATAAAATGTGTGTGGTGGGAATATGACCATTCAAATATAAAAGAATTTATTTTATTGGGAGATTAACAATGTCCTCCCTTTGGGTTTGGAGGAATATTAACAAGGGTGGTGTTATTTCCACCCCATAAATTTAATTAACCCACCCCAACTTTAAAAAATTATTTCAACAAATGCACATTATTTTTTAAATTTCAAATTAAGAAGAAATTTAGAAATTTAACCAATTAAATCCATATTCATTAATTATTATTTTTATGAGACTATGTTTTTTTTATTATATTTGATCAATAAGGTTGTTTTAATATAAATTAATATAATTATTCTAACCTTATAAGATAAAAGTACCAAAAAATCTAAAAATTTACTCTAACTTTAATAAATTTTTAGACAAAATTTTTTATATTTTAATGATGTAGAAGTAGTGCTTTTTTAGTATGATTATTAATATTCCACTAAACTAACGAGACGTAATTAGGACATCTGGAGTATTGAAAATTATTAAATTTGATATAAAGCATATTAGATTATAAAACATAAAACTAAATGTCTAAACAATTAGTTACAATAATATATATTTCTTAGGGTAATTTGATTATTTTATATTATAAGGGTAAACTAGTTAAATTAAATTTATCTTAAAGCAACCTTAAATTGTTAAATATTGTTGAAAGACAAAGTAAGAAAAAAAAGTATTAAAAGAATGATTTAATTAATTAATCATTCAAACTTATTATTAATTTATAATTCTATAAAATAATGTAAATTTATTGTAATTATTTTATAAAGGTGGGATGGGTTTATAAAAATAGTAGGGTGATTAACAAACAAGTTATTACGTATATACACAATAAAGGACCCATTATTTATTGTGTAATATATGTTGCTTCTAAACGTGGTTACTGCATACTCATACAACGAGCTGAAATTACCGAAGTATCCTCATTAAAGACTTTACCTCATGGTTTTTTTTTAAGTCATTACAATACCTATGATTAAAATGTGTCCTTTTCCCATTGAGTAGTCAGTTCTCAAAGAAAAATAAAATTAAAAAATATATAAAATTACGTCTCACCCTTCAAACAAATAATAAATAGATGAACAAGTTTATCCTTTTTAAATTATCAGGTGCCCTTATAATATTTTCCACCGCTAGAGAACAAAAATGATGACGTGGCTTGTAGTGCGGTAACGGTTCTCTCCATTTTAACTTGATGACTTAAAAAGTCGTACTAACAAAGACATAAACAATTACCATTATCAAATAAATTACACACCTGAAATGGGAAAAAAAATGCTAAAATAATTTATACAAATTGATAAAATAATGTCCAATATTTTCATGTTTCTAATGTTTCTCCTATTTGCTTTGTTATAATTGTCTATAAGAAGAAATGTTATTAATTAAAAATGTTAAATTTTTCCGGAAAAACAAAATTATATTTCTCTAGATTCTAGTGATATTTAGAATAGAAAAATCTCTAACAAAACATATGATGCGGTGAAACCTTTGATGTGTATGAATCAGCAACAATTATTAGGACAATAGAAGAAATCCAATATAAAAGAGAAAGCTAAACAGCCATGAGCCATAAACAAGAGCAATCACTTTTATCTAAAGATAATATTTGGAGATTTCTGAGGCTTTTAGCAAATAAATTAATTACACATGAAAAGAAATTGATAATCTGCATAAAAATCAACTTCAATAAGTCACGTTGACACAATTGATAAAATTGATAACATACATCTGCTTTGGTTCTCAATGGAAGGATTTATTCTTGAACAAGCTTTGGCAGTTGGAATGGCCACTTATATAATCCTGCAAAACAGAACGAGCTGCAAAACATTACTGGACCAAAACCATGCAGCAAAAACAATCAAATTGACATGGAAATTTAGTAGAGAAGGAGATATGGGCGTTGAAAATAACCAGAGATGAGTTGCTGCATTATATATTGGGTACCATATATTCTAGCTCTGCTCGAACTTACAGTAAGGATTTAGGACCAAAGCAGATGATTCCCACAATTCTTTCATTATCTTAATAACTTCAAGGGCAGGGGGTGGAGATGGTTGTCCATTATCAAGCAGAGGAAGCCTAAGAGAGAGCCGCTTCAATTTGGGGCAGGAGGGGGTTATCTGAATTTCTTGGAGAGAAATACAAATCAATACTGCATTATCACTGCAAACGCTGTTAAGTTCTGGCAAGAAACTAAGCCACAACTTCTTCAATCTTGGAAGTGTAATAGTGATTGCACTTGTTCCTAATTCTTTCTGAGTTTCTTCATCATTGACTTCTACTATCTCCTCAATTCTCTTACAGCTTCGGACTACGAGAAATTCCAAGTTTTGGAGGGCAGGCAATAGCTGAAGTGAGAACAACTTCTGTAAATTAGGACAATAGGAAAACCAAAGAGCTTTAAGATGTGAAAACCAGGCAGCGTTAACTAGTCTTTGTTCCTTTGACAAAACATCATTTAAGCTTGTAACATCTTCGATATCGCGCATAATTAGTCCTTTGAACATCTTTTGGGAGCAAAATGGTAACACCTTCTCTTCCACAGATTTTGCACCCATAGAAGCACACTGATTTATTTGCTTTGCTTGTGCGAATGAAGCTATAAAATCTAGTATTCGCGACAGAACCATTGTAAACTGTCGACACCTGAAAATGAAAATTTTTTTACCTTTGACCATCTGAAGATTTAACATATGTGTTGAAATCATCGAGTTTAGAAAAATAGCCAACGAAAGTATCCAATCTATCACTCGATCTGGCTGCCTATTGCACTGTTTCTCGTGAAGTTTCCGATCCCCAATTTAATTTTAAACTATAGAGATTGTAGTGTCCAAAAATTAAGTAAATAATTATTAGTATTAATTTGATTGCTGGTTTGAAAAAGTCATAAATTTAGGGAAAACTTTGCCCCCTTTTTTTTTGTAAATTCATATTAATAAGTTTATTACTAGTCAAGTTAGATGATAAATAGACATGTTCACCTTTACAATTCGGAGCGGGTCATTTCATCTAATTCATTTATCTTTATCCAGGATTGTAGTGTCTAAAAATTAAGTAAATAATTATTAGTATTAATTTGATTGCTTATTATGGTTATTGATTTATTTTCATATTTCATTGTTAAATTTTTTTATTATGTCATTCACTATAAGAAAAATGATAATAGAGATGACTGACACTTTATGATAGAAATCGCTATATCATAAGAGTATGATAGGGTTGTGATAAAATTATTATTTATCAAATGATTAATGATGTACTTGTGATATAATTTATGTTTATCGAGAATTTATGATAGTATAGTGATAAAAATATACTCTATCAAAAACTTTGTGATAGAATTTTAACATTGACCGAGTTTGACCAAATTTTAAATTAATTTTTTATTAAAAGAAAAATAAAATCAAAACGGGGCGTTTAGACTAAGACATAAAATTTTCTCATGTCACCGAACTCACTTAGGCTCCGTTTGGTACAGCTTATTAAACAGAGTTTATAACAATAGAGCTTATAGCAGTAGAGCTTATACCAATAGAGCTTTTGGACAAAAAGTCATTGGGTGTTTGGTTGTCAATAAAAAAAATACTTTTGAACCATTAAACTGTGTGATATTTTTTATATTATATATTTTTAGAAAAGTTATATAACCTCTATTTCCAAAAGTTCAAATTTTAGGCTTTTCCTAATAGAGGTAAATTAACTTATTTAAGTTAAAAAAACTCTACTAAAAAAATAACTAAACACCATAAAAATTTTTAAAAAATATTTATACGATTAAATAAGCACTTATAACTCTTAAATAAGCCATACCAAACAGTCTCTTAGTCACTTATTGCTCACCACAGAACGCATACCACTAATCAGCTAACACTGTGAAACAACACGCTTGCCAAACCCTAGAAATCAATCCCGCATCTTTGTCGCTGTTCAGATAGTGTTCTTGCTGTCGCTAGAACACTGACGACAACTACGACGACGATGCACGCGCAAAACTAGGCCACAAGTCTCACCAAGTTACGCTTCCATGTCACCACAACTCCACATCACTGTCGCTCAAAGCCAGGCCAAGCCGCCGCTGCTAGGAGGTAAATTTCCCGTTCATAGGACTTCCATTGCTTTTTCATAATAGAAGATCGAGTAAATTCGTTTTCGTATATGTTGATTTTTTTTTTTAGATTCTCAGAGAAATACGTGAGATTGTAAATAGATTTTAAATTGATTAAGTTGTTAGGTCTTCTAAATTTTGTCAATTTTTTTCCTTTTTCTGATTTTTGGGCTGGATTCATGGTTGTTTCTCAAATTATCTCTACTGACATGCTAAAGCTTAAGCTATTAAATGTTCATGTACATTCAAGTGCTTATGTCTATGCCGAATGCATCGTGAACGTATGAACTTTGCATTTTGATGATATTATTCAGCAGTTTGTTTCTTTTTTGGGGCTAATATTGGTATTTTCTGGACTGAAAAAAATTAGACGGAATAATAGTTTCTAACGAAGCCCACTAGGTGTTTGATGGAATGCATTAAAGAAAAAGAATTGCCTTAGTTTTTATTTTGTGGCATATTCTGTTGAATCTTTCATTTTAATTTTTAATTTTTGTAGGTTGGAACCTACATCTTTGATAAAGTGACTACATGAAAAGGTTTTTCATTAACACTTTCATTAGTGGATTGTAATTGTCATGTTATCTATGCAACATGTCCAAAGATTAACTTTGTTATTTGGCCCCAAAACTGCAAGGAATTAGAATACGGCAACCAACATTTGTAAGGTAATGTGATGTCTCTGTTTATACCTGGAGCTCATATTATAAGTAAGCTCGTTGATTTGTTTTATCTCTTATTATTCTTGTACTCTATATTCGATATATATAGTTATTGCAGGAACTTATTAACTTGGATTTGGCTTTGGATTTTTATATGGAATAAATTTTTATTTTTTACTCTTTGGCTTTCTGTTTTTAGTGGCTCTATGATTCTGTTAGTTTCTTCAATGTGGGACAGTGTTTGTTTAAGAAATGAGGTGTTGAATGGTGATGCTACTCTATTGATAATCAATGTGCATGCAATCCTAATTCCCAACTTTTTGTCCTCTTTATTTCTCTTCTTTACACACCTGTCTCCTTCTTTTATACATATGTTTAACACTCTTTTCTATTCAATGATACCCAAAAATAATTGATATTATCTAAGTATTTGAAATTTTATCTCAAGAATTGTAATTATACTAGAAATTAAAAATTGAGTAGCTTTTTTAAGCAAAGTTGTTGATAGTGTTTGTTTTAGCCAAAAGAATAATCAGTGCTTTGGAAGAAAGAGGAAAAACATTGTTTCTGTGGTTGATATTTTCTAGAGTATATTTACAAAAACTTGCTAATAGTAACGACTTTCGCTGGAGTTGTTTTTGGGTTCTTTGCAGGAGTATTACAAAGGTATTCACTGAAAAAGCATATAATAGACAATTAAGTTGTTGTAAAGAGGTATTCACTGAATAAGATACGAGACCCAGCATTCTGTCTTGTTCCTGCATCTCAGTTTTCAGACAATTGTAAACTATTTTCTGTAACTCCCTGGTCTTCATTGTGCCTTTGGGTAACTCTTTTCTAATTTGTGGCATTAAATATTCTGGGTTCACTTAATCATTTAAATTTAGTAGTTTATGAGTTATGTTAGGTGACATAGAAAACAAGTGTGGTTTCTTAAGCTATTTGGAATATTTTAATTGTTACTACTTCACTGTTATTGTAAAGATGTTTACCTTACTTCTTCATTGGGTGCATCATATTCATGACCCCTTATTCTCTTTTGAAACTGCAAAATGATTCAAGCTGCCAAAGTTTTTTAAGTATTTTGAGAATGAACTTGGAGCAACTGTGATCTTTGGATTATTTGCAATATATTGGGTCATTCTACGATTAATATTCTTCCCCTTTTGGGTCATCAAATGTACAAGGTTTGCCTGCATGATAAATGATTTGATGCCACCTTATTTGGTCATCTAGCAGTTTATTTGGCTTATTTGCTTTTTTGATTTGCATTTTCCTACTACGATCTTTAGTTCTACTTGAACTTATCAGAGATACTTTCATTTACTACTTGTTCAATACAATGTTGCCGATGCTCTTTGTGGTCCAGATATGCTGGTGGGTTCTCATATCCTCAATGATCTGGAGACAGCTGAAAAGTGGTCAACTTAGGGAAGATATAAGATCTGGTAAGCATTTTGATGCTTCCATTATCAGTTTGATTCATTTAGTGTCGTCAATTATTCCCAGTAGTCTTTCTCCCTCTGTGGAAATAAGCATTGTTTTTGCTTTGATAGTTTGCAGGAAACTTGATCCCATATAATAGTTTTGCTAGAACTTAATTAGTTATATTCACATGTGCCTAAGCCTCAGCCATATTTAAGTTCTTGTTTCAAAACCTAGATAAAATGAACTTATAATTGGATATTAATTGTAAATGAAACAAAAGGGTAAAGGAATTAATTAGTTATATTCACATATGCCTAAGTTTTGAAGGAAAGTTAGCTGCCTTTATGGGTACCCTTTTGGTTCCACATTTTATTGCCGCAAAGAATTAGTTTAAGTTACATGAGAAACTTGAAAGTTTTACTTTAATAGATAATTCTTTATAATGATACTATTGGCTATAGTCAATTGGTGTTGCACTTGCAGGTTGAGAGAAACTGCTGGACTTAGGAGTTTTGCTGGGTATTTGTTGAGAATAGGAATTTATCTAGTGGAATTTCACTGAAAATATGGGAGAAGTCTTGCACTACAAGATTTGACGGCTTCATAGCTTGTAAAATTTAAAGCATTTGCTCGAGTTAAATTTTTTTTATTACTTTGGATGGGTTAATTGTTGGATACAAGTGTTTTTGGATGGTGTTATTAATATAAAGTGTTTTTAGACTTGTTAGAATGTATAATTTAACTTTTGGTTTATATTGAATTTGTGATTAAATTCATATGTAGGAATGCATAAATTTAAATAAAATAATTTAGAATTTCTTTAAATATAAATTTAGATCCTGGGACAAAAAAAACCAGTCATAAATTATGTCGCAAATACAATAATTAATGATAAAAAATTTCAATTATTAATTCGATCACAAACAAAATAGTTTACCCTCTAAAATTAATTGAATAATAATATACGTGTAAAAGATAATTTTCCCGCCAAAATTTAAGATAAAATTTAATTTTCGAGCCAAAAACTAATTAAAATATTCAATTTTTAAGATGACTGACATATGACTTCGAAACATTATCGTATGTTAATGTAATGACACATTTTTTCTATTATAAAAGAGTGATAGATATATAGATAGATAAATTCACTGTCATTTACCCCCTTTATGATTTTTTTTCAGTCATTTATTGTCAATTTTCGTGTTGTGATTATTATTGTTATTGTTATTTATTATTACTACAAACATTTAGTATTAGTATTAATACTATATTGGCGCTTGTACTTATTTATAGTTGGGCCTAATTTTTGCAAAGCCCATTTTAGACATTTTCATCTAACCCATTAACTAATAGCAGGCATAAAGTAGAGATTGACGATAAAATAAGAGTTAACTTTTTCTTCTATCTTTGGTCGGCCATGAATGTTCAAGTTAGAGTATAAACTTAGAGTTATTATGTTTTATCTATGTGATTAAGGATTGGAAAGTTTTGATTCTTGAGCTTATTTTATGAGTTTTGGTCGGCCAAGATGCTAATTCATTGTATTTGAATTTTTGTGAATTAATGAGTAAAGGCATATCTAAAATTGGGCTCCTAATTCCTTGTATTTTAATTTTTTGTGAATTAACGAGTAAAAGTTCTCAATTTTAGATTCCAGATTTCAGGACATAATAGTCTTGGGAAAAAAAAGTTATTTGGAATAATTTTGATTGAATTTGGCTTTGAAACTTTTATGGCCTATATATTAATACGTTTATTTAAGCCCTACAAATTTCATGATTTTTGTATTAGTAATTTATTTTATAATAATCGAAGATTGAGGGCTGGTGATTTATATGTTTGCACTCCACATAAAACCTTTCCATTTATGAAGTATAGGAAATAGTTTGATGAGTATAATAGATTATTATTACCTTTTTATATGAATATAATATTCACGGGTAATATTCATAATAAACTGCTCTTAAAAGAGCCCACGGGTCGTAATGCAAACATAAACGTGATCATCAACAATTTTGCAAATCAAATCAATTCTAGTTCAAGATTGTCACTCCATGCCTTGTGCATTTGGATAGAATTGCCCTTTGGCAACAACGACAGTCCTTATAGAAAACACACACTGTTAGGTAAATAAGAGCACCAGCTCGGCCATGCCATCATCCCCACGCCGGGGTGGACCACCTCAGCCGAGTGGTGCGAGCAGAACACTGATAATGAGCCTTCTACAAATATGGGCCGACCAGAGACGAGTACCGGCCAGAGGAATATATCGACCAAAAACATATACCGAGTCGATACCCATCCCCCAAAGAGCGGGAACACGATCTCACAAAATCACGATAGTTGCGCT
The DNA here is from genome assembly GCF_000493195.1 of Citrus x clementina. Taxonomy (NCBI): domain Eukaryota; kingdom Viridiplantae; phylum Streptophyta; class Magnoliopsida; order Sapindales; family Rutaceae; genus Citrus; species Citrus x clementina. Next base: position 14,405,068 of record NW_006262075.1, read on the forward strand.
TTTCCCAGAACTGTTGAAGGAGACGCGAAATCCTACGTTTGCCCACAATGTAGCAGTTAGAACCCCATGAGGGGCTGCCACTACTCGAAAAAGGGGGGATGAAGGGTGAATGAAAATGTGGGACAACAGCTATAAAAGAGGAAGAAATCAATGAAGAAGAAGGGGGAAAAATTTGAGAGAAGAGAAAACTCTGCCAAATTGAAACCAGATCATTTTCAATACAAAATTGTGAGCTCATTATAAGCAATTTATCGAATCTTAATTGCACGGTTTTTCCGTAAACACCTTGTGCTAACTTAGGCATTGGAGGGTTTATGCCAGCAAATCCACCGGCGTCTCTGATCCATTTTTGTGAACGCAGACTTAGTGGGAGAAGGAAGGATAATTCCAACTTCAGTGACTAGAGCTATCGTCGAAGTAAGAAGAAATTGACATCCTCACTGTTGATAACATAAACGTTGGTGTAAAGGTCTGGTCGGGCAAAGGACGAGCAGATTTTAGCATTAACATATTGGCGCCGTCTGTGGGGACTTGAATAAAAAGCTACCGGCAAATTAGTAATTACCAGAGAAGCAGCGAACGGTTAGGTATGGATGTGGCAAGGAAGGATGCTTTGAGGGAGGACAATGAAACTGTGGAGACAATCACTCTCCGGGAAATTGTGAATGAAGCTCGAGAGAGGATGATGAAAGATCGACTGGAGCGGATGGAGAAACAAATGGAGACGCTCGCAGCCATACTGTATGAGCTGAGGGATGAGCGGAGAAGGGATTGTGAAACCCCCGTGGGGAGAGATGAAGTTGGAGCAGAACCCAGCCTCTAGAGGCGTAGAGTCGAGGAAATCCCTCCGCCGGCAGACTAACCTAATGAGGTGCATCCCCATAGAAGTACTGGTCGGGTTCCAAGAGAACGTGTGGATGAAGGGAGGGACCAACCTCACCCCGGACGGGTACTGGAAATTGATGGCTGAAGGGCCAGTGTTGATGAAGGAGAACTTAGACAGCGGTTGCAGAATGCCGAACAGGAGCGAGATCAGATAGCTGCGCGTGATCCTGATCGTGCTGTAGAATTGGAGGGAGAGGTGCGCAGATTGGCGCAGGTGATGGAGGATATTCAGGGCAAGAGAAAGCCCCCGAGTTGGAGGATAATGCTAGATGAAGAGTCTCCCTTATTAACCGAGATCATGGGTATTGTAATCCCAAGTGATTTCCGCTTCCCTGACCTCAAATACTCCGGGCGAAGTGATCCGCTGGTGCATATTGAACGTTTCAACGACATGACGGGTGTTCAGGGGTTGACACCAGCTCAGAGGTGCAGGGTGTTCCCATTGACACTAGAGGGACGATCCCGAGAATGATACAACAAGCTGTCACAGGGAAGTATTAAAGGGTACGAGCAGATGTACCAAGAGTTGGCTGAACAGTTTCGAGGAGCAGTGACCCCAGAGGATGATATGATGGAACTAATGGGGATGAAGCAGGAGAAACAAGAATCCCTTCGGGATTTTGTAAAACGATACCACCAGGCCGTGCTTGATTTGGGAGCTTTCAATCATCTGCAGGCGTTGAGAGGATTAAAAGAGGGTATGAGGATAGGCCGGCTATGGTATAACCTAAGAAGTCCCCTGGTGCAGAATTATTCAGCAGGGTATGAGCAGGCGAGGAGAGACATTGAAATCGAAGAGAAAAAATCGGCAAGGATAAAGAGTGAACAGCTGGAGGAGCTGAGACGAAAGGAAAGGAGAACCCCAAGTGGGAGCAGGTCGGGAAAGCGAGCTGGGGAATCCTCACTGATGGGTGCAATATCAGCTCGGTCTCGCCCTTACCCCATGGCTCAGAGACTGCAACAGGTCCAACACAATCGAGCTCAGCTTCCGCGCCCCCTATTCCCGGAGCGGCAACGAGAATTCCGGCAGTTGGCTAACCATCCTTATCACAACGCTCCCAGAGCACTATATACAGCCAACTCCAGAACTGGGCGACCAGGTCAGCTACCTTCAATATCAGCTCAGGACGATATTCATGATAGCCGAGCAGTCCAGCTGATTGACCAGAGCTTGGCGTACAGACAATACACCCCGTTAAAAGTCCCTAAGGAGGAGTTGTATGAAAGAATCGAGGGACGAGGCCTGCTGTACCCTCCAGCCCCTATAACAAAACCTGCTCACCAACGGGATAAGAGCAGATTCTACAAATTTCACAACACTCACGGTCACACTATCAGCCAATGTTGTGACCTAAAGATTCAGGTGGAGGATTTAGTGAGGAATTGATACTTGGATGAGTATGTAGATGGAGTGTCCCCCGTCATTGAATCACAACACACGCGAGATGAAGGAGTTGAGAGGGATCTGAAACGTGAACAGCCAACCATTCGTGTGATAGCAGGAGGGCCAACATTGGCTGGGGATTCGAACATGGCACGAAAGAACTATGGGAGATACGCCATGACTGGCAAAGAGGTGCTTCTCAATTTGCCAGCAGCCAAGAGAGCAAAAGTGCGGCAAGTTTCCATTATGTGGACAGAGGAGGACGAAGAGGGCATTTTATATCCTTATGAGGATGCACTAGTGATTAAGGCATTGGTGGCTAGTACAGAATTGCGGCGAATACTTGTGGACACAGGCAGCTCAGTTGACATTCTGTTTAAGTCGACCCTATATGATATGGGAATTTTGGATTTGAAGCTGGAGCAGACAAATACCTCATTGAAGGGATTTGGAGGGGGATGGTTAACCCCCATGGGGATCATTGAACTCCCGATTACTGTGGGGTCAAAGCCGTTTGAAAGAACGATTATGCTAGACTTTGTCGTGGTAGAAGAAAGAAGCCCTTACCAGATGATACTGGGGAGACCGTTCATGAGGATAAGTCAATGTGTAATGTCCACGCATTATCTGGTGTTGAAGTACAGAGTAAATGGAGTTGTTGGCGTAGTAAAAGGCGACCAGAGAATGGTAAGGAGCTACTATACTACAGCGGCCAAGGAAACGCTGCAGGTTACCTTTCTAGATAACCGAGGGGATTCAAAAAATGGTCGCCAAGAACCTGTTGAGAAGCTGGAGGGAGTTGTTGTAAGCAAGAGTAACTCGAGCAGAGTGGTTAAGGTCGGGTTAGAATTGGGCGAAACAATAAAAGGCGAGCTAGTGAAATGCCTACAGTCCTATGCAGATATATTTGCCTGGTCTCATGAGGACATGCCAAATATTGATTGCGGGATAGCTTGCCACAAGCTGGCAATCAAGAAAGGGGCAAGACTAGTGAGGCAGAAAAGGAGGTGATTTAACCAAGAAATGTACGAGGCCATAAATGCCGAGGTAGAGAAATTGTTGAAAGCAGGATTTATAAGGGAGGCTAAATACCCAGAGTGGATTTCCAACGTAGTGTTGGTGAAGAAGGCCAACGGGAAATGGCGAATGTGTGTGGATTTCACAGACCTTAATAAGGCCTACCCGAAGGACAGTTTTCCCTTACCAAAAATAGACCAATTGGTGGATTCAACGATGGGGCATAGTCTGCTCAGCTTCATGGATGCCTTCTCAAGATACAACCAAATATCCATGAACGAGCAGGACGAGAAGAGTACCACCTTTATAACTAACATGAGTTTGTTTTGTTACAGGGTGATGCCTTTTGTCTTGAAAAATACCAGAGCTACCTATCAAAGGTTAGTGAATAAGGTCTTCAAACCATTAATCGGTCACACTATAGAGGTATATGTGGACGATATGATCATAAAGTTAAGAGAACCGAAGGATCATGTGAAGCACTTGGAAGAGACCTTCGAATTGCTGAGGAGGTATGAAATGAAGCTGAACCCGGAGAAATGTGCATTTGGGATCAGCTCTGGTAAATTTTTGGGATACCTGGTGAGCCACCGAGGGATCGAGGCTAACCCGGAAAAAATACGGGTGGTGATAGAAATGAGGTCCCCACGAACAGTTAAGGAGGTGCAGAGCCTTATAGGGAAATTGGCAGCATTGAACCGATTCATTTCGCGAGCCACTGATAAGTGCCACCCTTTCTTCCAAACTATAAAGAAAGGGAGGAATACGAAATGGACATCAGAATGCGAGGAGGCATTTGGACAGCTAAATGAATACCTAGCCCGCGCCCCGTTACTATCAACTCCGAGAGAGGGTGACCAGCTGCTTTTGTACTTGGCAATCTCTAAATGGGTTACCAGCTCGGTCTTAGTCAGGGAAGAAGAAAGAAAGCAACATCCGGTATACTACACAAGCAAGGCCCTGGTAGACGCAGAAACCAGATATCCACTGATGGAGAAGTGGGCGCTGGCTCTAATAACGGCAGCACGCAAACTCCGACCATATTTCCAGGCCCACCAGATTGTTATGATGACTGACCAGTCCCTTCGGCAAATGCTTCAAAAACCAGATGCATCTGGTCGGTTAGTAAAATAGTCCATAGAGCTGAGCGAATTTGACCTATCCTATAGGCCCCGAGGAGCAATCAAAGTCCAAGCCCTGGCCGATTTTATGGTTGACCGTGCTGAAAAGGGAGAAGAGATTCAGGAGGAACAACCAATAGAGCAGGAGAAACCAAAGGGGGTGTGGCTGGTGATGGTTGATGGGTCACGTAGTGAACAGGGATCTGGAGCAGGAGTTGTAATACGGAGCCCAGAAGGGGTCGAGGTATCCTATGCAGTAAAATTCGAGTTCCAGCTTACGAATAACCAAGCTGAATATGAGGCCTTCATTACTGGGCTCGGGCTTGCACACGCGCTACAAGCTGAAAGAGTAGAAATCCAAGCAGATTCCCAGCTAGTCTGCAATCAGCTCTGCGACCAATTCCAAGTAAGGGAAGAGAAGTTGGGGCTTTATTTGAAGAAGGCGAAACAAATAGTTGGACTCTTCAAAGAGGTAGAGGTAAAGTAGATATCCCGGAATGAGAATTACCGAGCAGATATGTTGGCTAGAATGGCTGCAATTGTAGATCCAAAATTACCTAAGTGAGTTCCACTAGAGGTGAGGACCTCGCTGAGTATAGAGGAGGAAGTAGAGGTAATGAGAGTAAGCACTGAAGAATCCTGGATGGACCCGATTCTCGCATACATCCGCGATGGCATTTTACCGGAGGACAAAAGGCAAGCAAGAAAATTAAAATGCCGAGCAGCAAGGTACACGCTGGTTGATGGGGTGCTCTACCGCTGAGAATTCACCTTGCCCCTTTTGAGATGTTTGGATGATGAAGAGGCAGATTATGTACTGAGGGAGATTCATGAAGGAATATGTGGTAATCACTTGGGAGCAAGAACTTTAGCTTTCAAGGCACTCCGGCAATGATACTTTTGGCCAACCATGCACCAGGATGCGAAAAGGATGGTAAAGAGTTGTAAAATCTGCCAAAGCTTCTCGAGGTTCTTGCACAACCCCAAGAAAAGCTGACCACTATGACATCCCCATGGCCTTTTGCTCAATGGGGAATCGACTTGATTGGTCCGTTACCAAAAGGCCGAGGAGCGGCAGCACATGCAATTGTAGCAATAGACTACTTCACCAAGTGGGTAGAAGTGAGAGTCCTCAGCCAAATCACGGAGAGAAAGACGACAGATTTTATTTGGAAGAATATTATCTGCAGATACGGAATCCCTTATACCATCATTACAGACAATGGGAGGCAATTTGACAACAACAATTTCAAAGAATTTTGCCGGAACCTGGGGGTGGACCTGAAGTTCTGCACCCCCGCACGCCCCTAGGCAAATGGACAAGTGGAAGCAGCCAACAAAGTAATAAAGAAACTCCTGAAAACAAGACTGAGAGAGAAGAAGGGAGCTTGGGTCGACGAGCTACCAGGAGTACTGTGGGCTTACCGGACAACTCACAAAACTGCCACCGGGGAAACCCCGTTTGTTTTAACTTTTGGTCATGAGGCGGTAGTCCTAGCAGAAATTAGAGTAGGAACACATCGGACAGAATACTTCAATAAAGAGCAAAACGATGAACAGATCTGCTTGAGCCTGGACCTGTTTGAGGAGAAAAGGGAAGGGGCCTCATAGAAAGTGGCTCAGTGTCAGCAAAGGGTCATGCGTTATTACAACAAGAACGTACGCATGAGGCAATTCCGAGCAGGGGATTGGGTACTTAGGAAGGTGAATCAAAACACTAAGGATCCTAACCATGGCGCTCTTGGCCCGAAATAGGAAGGCCCGTACAGGGTGATACGAGCGACTGGACCAGGAGCTTATAAGCTAGCGTACCCAGATGGACGAGACGTGAAGAGGTCGTGGAACGCCGAGCACTTGAAAAAGTATTTCTAGTAAGCAAAGTGCTCTACTAAGTCTTCATTTTGATAAGTTATCTCTGTTAAATGCATGATGACTTGTTACACATGCATATATTCTGTATTTCTGTGATGCATTCAAATTTCAATAAAGATAAATTCGGCATGAAATCCCCCTACTAGCAAGGTTCACTGAGGCAAGCAAGTGCTTAATCTTGCTCGGTCAACGAAAGGCCAGCAAGCAATACTACAAAGTTCTACAAAGGCAAGCAAGTGCCTGTTCCTTCTCGGTCAACGAAAGACCAGCAGGCAATTTTACGCAATTTTCACTAAGGCTAGCAAGTGCCTAATCTTGATCGGTCAATGAAAGGCCAGCAGGCAATACTACAAAGTTCTACAAAGGCAAGCAAGCGCTTGTTCCTGCTCGGTCAACGAAAGACCAGCGGGTAATTTTATGGAATTTTCACTAAGGCAAGTAAGTGCCTAATCTTGCTCGGTCAACGAAAGGCCAGCAGGCAATACTATAAATTCTACAAAGGCAAATAAATGCTTGATCCTGCTCGGTCAACGAAAGACCAGCAGGTAATTTTTACGAAATGTTACTAAGGCAAGCAAGTGCCTAATCCTGCTCGGTCAACGAAAGGCCAGCAGGCAATACTACAAAGTTCTACAAAGGTAGGCAAGTGCCTGTTCCTACTCGGTCAACGAAAGACCAGCAGGCAATTTTACAGAATTTTCATTAAGGCAAGTAAGTGCCTAATCCTGCTCGGTCAACGAAAGGCCAGTAGACAATATTACAAAATTCTACAAAGGCAAGTAAGTGCCTGCTCCAGTTCGGTCAACAAAAGACCAGCAAGCAACTTTACGAAATTCTACTAAGGCAAGCGAGTGTCTATTCCTGCTCGGTCGCCTAAAGGACCAGCAGGCAAATCTACAAATTTGGTTATGACAAACAAGTGCCTATTTCTACTCGGTCGATTAAAGGACTAGCAGGCAAAGCTAACTAAAAGCGTTAAGAAAATTTACAAAAATGATCTATAAGCAAAACCACAACAGAAGAACCAATAGAAAGCATCTAGAATTTATGCTCAAAATGTTTACAAAGCAGATGAAAATTTAGAGTTTCTACAAAAATAGACCTAAAAATTAGGAGGGTCGACGGCTTCAGTAGTTGAAGGATCAGTAATCTCGGGAGGTGAAGGATCAGCAATCTCGGGAGGTGGAAGATCAGCAACACCGGGAAGAGGAGGCATGGACCATTGACCCACTTCAAAAACACGATCCCCGACTTCCCCCTCATGCACCCCATCTAAAGGAGCCTCTACCTGATCTCTGCACTCCAGCCTCTAGCTTGCTCATGTCCAGCTCGGGATATTCTTCCTCAAGCACAGACATGATGCACTTATAGCAGAAAGCAACCCCAGAGTCATACTCTGCATCCAGCCGATCGTCCACATCAACATATTTGCCTTTCGGCTCAGCCAACTGCTCATTTAGGGATTTGATTTCTCCCTCAAGGGCGGTCCTCAAAGTATCTCTTTCACTTTAAGTAGCCTGAAGATCAGACTTCAGGTCACCCAACTCACCGTCAAGTTTGGAGGAGGTGGACTCAGCAACAACAACTTTCTCTTCCAGGTCCGTGATCTGCTTGTTCAGCTCAGCCAGCATCTCCTTTGAGCGATCAGCAGATTAAACCTTTTTCTTCAAATCCTGATTGTCAGCTTGAAGCCTCCTCTCATGACGCGTGGCCCTGTTCTTATAACAAGAAACTATAGTGGCCAGCTTGAAGGAGACCCTCTGGACAGAACCAGCCAACTCACTGAGATCCATGCTCTCAATGTCGTTGACCATTTTCGGTCCCACTGACTTCCCATAGTCTCTTTGGTACAGAGTCAGATAGTCGCCTTGATCCCGAGGCGGAAGAGGAGAGGATCGGCCTTCAGAGTGAGTGCTGACCTCAGGACTCTTGTCGGAAGCTTTCTCCCCACCACTCTTACAAGGTAGAGGAGGGGGCAGCGTAGGAACAGGAGCCTTGGAAGGACCGACGCTGGTTTTCTTTGGAGGAGGAAGAGGGTTGCTGGAGTTGCTTGGAACCCGACCATGCTTTCTAGTCATAGCGCTAAGGATCTTGTTATCCATTCCAGCAGTTATGTCCACTAAACCCAAACCGACCAGGTTTGTTGGTGACAGGAGGTCTTGGCAGGTGGACGCGTTCACCAGAGCAGTTTCCACTTGAAGCAAAGGTCGGTCTTCAAGTTCCTTAATCAAACCCTACGATTCTGAAAGAGCAAACAAAGTTAAAGAACCCAATAAATGACAATTTGAGAAAGAGTATAGGCAAAAAATGAACGACCTGAGGTGACAAAATGCGTTGGAAGGTAAATATCACCACCCAACGAACTAGCTATTGGACACCAACTTCCCCTAGTAAAGAAGAATTTATTCTTCTAATTTTTGCATGAAGAGGGGAAGCCGGTGATTGGCTTCCTCTTCGCAGAGCTCGACATGAAATAATACCAGCCTGCTTTCTTCGGCCTACTCCTCAGCTGGTATAGATGCTTTACTTCAACAAGGGAGGGCTCCTCTGATCCACACCTATCCCATAACACATACATAGCTGAGAGAACCATCCACCCGTTGGGATGTAGCTGACCTGGGGCCAGGTGCATACCACCCAGTATCTTAGCAAAATAACGCTGAAGGGGTAGTCGAGCTCCTAATTTGAAACTCTCCAGGTGCATCGTCACATACCCCGGCGGAGGCCAACTCGGAACATCACATTTCCCAGGAACTATAAGGAGAACCTCCTCAGGAATGTTGTAGAGGTTCTTGAGCTTGAATAGATAAGTTTGTGTGGTGGCACAAGCTTTGTAGTCAATAGGGTAAGAATCCGCCTCTACCCTATGGCCAAGGTTCCTTTTCTTAGGGTGCCCGCCCGGCTCGGAACTGCTTCCCTCACCATTACCCACTTCTTCGGGGACCCCAACCCCACCAGAACTGTGGTTCTCACCAGAGTGCGACGCAGGTCCACTTCTATTCCCTACAAGCTCTAGTTTAGGGGAGGGAGAAGTAGCCAAGGGACGTGGGTACTCAAGGGTATCCCTACCATGGGAGGGGCCTATACTACAAGAGGGACGTAAAAAATCAGTGGGTATTGATAAGTTAAGGTCTGAATCCCCTGTTTCTTCATTACTCACATCAGCAATTAACTTCCTTTTCCGATTTGACATATCGAAATCTCAAAAGAAAACAAAGCAAACCCGAGTATACGGGTACAAAAGAGAAACAATGAACCCAATCAACAACAACCAAAGAAGGGGTTAAAGGCTATACCTAGAATAGACTGGCACTGGTAAGTGTTACTGTGATAAAGGAAAAGACCCAGTAAATGGAGATTCCAGACGCAGAAAAATATGAACGAAGTTCGTAGGAGTTGTCTCACGGCAAAGAAGCGAATAAGCAAAACGAAAGTAACTTTAGTTTAGGGATTTGAAACGAAAAAGAGGAAATGGAAGCGTTTGAGTGATAGGAGTGACAGCTCATCCACCGTATATCGAGGATGGATAGCCCGTCGTTTCAAATTTCAAATACGAAGAGTCTGGAGATGCCACGTCACTAACCGTTATAAGAGGCCAGACGAAACGCAAGCCTAGATATGCAATGGACATGCTCATAAAGCCCCATGTTCAGGTCGGAATCTCCTCTGACAAGAGAGGGAACCTCAGGTCCATACCAGTAAACAGAAGACCAGATGGGAAGTTCCCCGGGCCGGTAAGATTCGATTATCAGTTTTCATTCTCAGCTCGTTTCACTTGCAAGACCAGAAACTGGGGGACTGGTGTTAGGTAAATAAGAGCACCAGCTCGGCCATTGTTAGAGTGCAATTTATGCACTAGTTTTGCATTGTTTACTTCCCTTAATATCGATGTTTTGCACTTAATAATAATGATTTACTTGTGTTTTACTTTTGTAGGTGCAATTCTATTGATTTGTGATAAAATTGAGCTATAATATTATGTTTAAAGATGATTGTTCTCTTGGAGAAATTTAGAGTGTCAGAAAAACTTTATTGATAAGGCGTGGGCGCATGCTGTCAACTGCGGACCTGCAGTTTTTAGTTTAACGTGTTTTGTATTTTTGGTTATTTTTGTAATTATGAATTTAATATTTCAGATATTAGTATTTTATTTTAAATAGAACTCTAAAAGAGAAGAGAGAGAGAGTATTTAAGGGAGGAATCTATTGTGAAAAATGGGGGTTTTGGATTGGAGAAAAAGAAAGAAACCCTAGATCTAATTTTTCTCTTTTCTTTATGAAGAACTAAACTTATTTTTCTGGTTGAAGGTTAATGAAGCTTTGATTCATCACTACTGTGAGATCTTTCTTATGCTTTTATTGTTTTATTACTTTTTGGGTATTTGTTTATTCTCTGAATTAGTTTCATGATTATGTTTGTTAATTAGGTAATTGGCCACTATTTAATTATCAACTTAATCTATTGTCAATTAAAGGATTTATCGTATGAAGATTTTAATATTTGTGACAAATAACATAGCAGTGAGTTGTGTTATGAGAGTAAACAATCTAATTTAAATGAATCATCATATGTGTTGATTAGGATTTGGGTCTCTCTGGTTTTTCAAGCTGTCAATTGATTAAATCATATGATCGTATCTAGGGTTGTCTATTGATTAGGGAAATATCCAACGGTCGTACCTTGGTTATCGACTAGTTAAGGAGAGATTGGCTATTAGAGGGTCTCAATAGTTATAACCGGTCTATTCATAAGTAATAATAATCTATATTTGAATCAATGATCAGTAGTCGAATCAAGCTGAGTTAATTCCTTCAACCAGAGCTTTCTCCAATTTGAATTACAGCTTTAATTTGTATTCTTGTTATTTTAATTTAATTTTTATTATTGTCAACAATTCCTCCATTTTACGTTTTACATTTCAAAAGGATTTAAATAATTATCGATCTCTGTGGACACGACCCTGCTCAATCACTACACACAATTTATTTAGAGTAGGAATTTATTTTTGTTAGCTTCGACAACCATCAAATTTTGGCGCTGTTGTCGGGGATTGGCGTCATTTATTTAATTCTTTTTTACGTTTTACTTGGTGTATGGTTCGTTCTTCTCGTACAGGTACACTTTCGTTTGATCTTGAAATTAAGAAGACAGCTCGCCAGCTGAGACAGCAGACGAAGCGAGCTAAGCAACGATCCTCGTCGCCTTTGCTTTCTGAAACAGATACAGTGCCTTATTTAGTTGAATCATCTAACGATTCAGAAGAACAAGTGATGGATAGAGCTGCACCTGTAGAAAGAACTCTTAGAGAGTTAGCTGAACCAGACTTGAATCAGTAACCACTCTGCATTCAATATGTAGACTTGGAGGTAAATTTTGAATTAAAGTCTGGTCTTATTCATTTATTCCCAAGTTTCATGGTTTTGCAGGTGAAGATCCTCATAAACATCTTAAGGAGTTTCATGTTGTGTGTTCAAGTATGAGACCACAAGGTGTGACTGAAAAGCAGATTAAGCTGCGTGCTTTTTCATTCTCTTTAGATGGGTTAGCTAAAGATTGGTTGTACTACTTGCCTCCTGGATCAATTACAATGTGGAATGGTTTGAAGAAGCAGTTCCTCGAGAAGTATTTTCCTACTTCAAGAGCTGCCAACATCAGAAAAGATATTTGTGGGATCAGACAACTTTCTAGAGAGACTTTGTATGAGTATTGGGAGCGATTCAAACAATTGTGTGCCAGTTGTCCTCAGCATTAGATTTCTGATCAACTTCTTATTCAATATTTTTACGAAGGACTATCATTGATGGATAGGAGAATGATAGATGCTGCTAGTGGAGGCATGTTGGTGAACAAGACCCCTACTCAAGGAAGGGAGTTGATATCAAATATGGCTGCCAACACACAACAATTTGGCAGCAGGCAAGATCCTACTTCAAGGAAGGTGAATGAGGTAAATATTTCTTCTGTTGAACAACGTTTATATAAACTTACTTCTCTTGTGGAAAAGTTTGTTGTAGGTAATGTGCAACAGGTGAAGACTTGTGGCATTTGTTACAATATAGGTCATTCAACCGATATGTGTCCTACACTTCAAGAAGAACCCATTGAACAAGCCAATGCAGTTGGAGGATTTCCAGGCATGCCTCAGAGGAGGTATGATCCTTATGCACAAACATACAATCCGGGATGGAATGATCATCCCAACTTCAGCTATGGAGTTAAGCCGTCAAGATTCCCACAACAGTATCCACCAAGACAACCAGCACCTCCACAGTCAAACTCCAAGTCAGGTATATCTCTTGAAAAAATTGTTAAATCACTTGCGACTAACACTCAACAATTTCAGCAAGCAACTACAGCAAGCATTCAAAATTTGGAGAACCAAATGAGTCAATTGGCGACTACAGTGAGCCGTCTGGAGTCTCAAGTATTAGGGAGATTGCCTTCACAATCTGAGATGAATCCAAAGAAAAATGTTAGTGTTGTCATCCTTAGAAGTGGGAAGGAGTTGCAAGAGCCTAGTAAGAAAGTGATAAAGCATGTAGAAGATGAGCTTGAGAAGAATGAATTGATGCCTAAATCTCAAGATGCGCAACCCACTAGAGCGAAACCCCTACCTATTGTGATACCTCATTCTTTTCCAAGCCGGTTTGCAAAATCCAAGAAAGAGGAACAAGAGAAAGACATCCTTGAGACATTTCGCAAGGTTGAGGTAAATATTCCTTTATTAGATGCTATAAAACAAATACCTCGATATGCTAAAGTCCTTAAGGAACTGTGCACCTCCAAGAGAAAATTAAGAGGAGATGAAAAAGTTCACATGTGGGAGAATTTTCAGCAGTTCTCCAAAAGAAACTACCTCTTAAGTGCAAGGATCCAGGTATGTTTACTATCCCTTGTAAAATTGGTAGTGTTAGAATTGAAAAGGCTTTGTTAGATCTATGAGCTTCTATTAATGTCATGCCTCGTTCCATTTATTCATCTTTAAATGTTGGTCCATTAAAAGAAACTGGCGTGATAATTCAACTAGCTGATAGGTCTAATGCATATCCTGATGGGGTATTAGAAGATGTCTTAGTACAAGTTAATGAGTTGGTTTTTCCTGCTGATTTTTATGTACTTGATATGAAATAGGATAACTCCTCTAATTATGTCCCAATTTTGCTAGGAAGACTTTTTCTTAAGACTGCTAGGACTAAAATGGATGTACATAAAGGAACTCTCACTATGGAGTTTGATGGAGAGGTTATAGAATTCAATATGAATGATGCCATAAAATATCCTAGTGAGGAACATTCGGTATTTTCTGTGGATGTTATTAACCCTATAGCGCAGGAAGTTTTTTACAAGGAAAAGACGAAGACATTTCATGATAGAATGATTTTGAGAAAAGAGTTCTCTATTGGTCAAAAAGTTCTTCTTTTTCATTTTAAACTTAAACTTTTTCCGGGTAAATTACGTTCTTACTGGGTTGGACCTTTTATTATTACTAATGTTTTTCCTCATGGTGCAGTAGAGATTCGGAGTCTGACCTCTGACAAAGTTTTTAAAGTTAATGGTCATTGCTTAAAATCTTTTTATGAAGATTTTTTAGTGAATATTGTGGAGGATGTGGCTCTCGAGAGTCCCAATTATGGAGATTGATGCATAAATGTGTCTAGCCAAAGACATAAAACAAAGGCGCTTTTTGAGAGGCAACCCAAATGATTTATTTATTTTGGTTTTTGTTATTTCTTCTTTTAATTTTGATTTAGATTTTTTTTAAATAATGTGTTTGCTAATAAGTACTTCTGTGATTTTTAAAGTAAAATGGTTTTAAGGCGTGCCCACGTGCTTATTAGAAAAGTACTTCTGAAATTTTTAGTGTCTCAAGTGATTCATCACTAAAAAAAAAAATCGTTTTCTTTCCTAGCAACCAGCCGCTCCAGCCTTCACCAGAGCAACAGTTGCGTTCACCGAGCAGCCATGCACGCCCAGCAACCCACGCATCTCAGCATCTCCCATAGCAGCAGCCCGTGCGCAACAATCCCACCATTTCCGCCAAGCCCATAGACGTTATGAGGATCAAAGCTCACAATTCAGGGAAGTTATTGCCTTTAATCTTTTATCCTTACGCTTTAATTTTTATGTGAGCTTTGATTATCTTACATTGGGGACAATGTAATTTCTTTTGTGTGGGGGAGAGATTTTTGCATTATTGATGTCTGGAATTATTATTTTCACTCTACTCATCTATTTTCACTCTACTCATCCTTAAATGATTTTAGAGTTAGTATGCTTCATATATTATTAATTTTCTTTTCCTTTCTCTCTCACTACTCTTTTCCCATATATCTCAAATTATTTACATTTATTTTTTTTCTATCATACTCTTTCATCACTCACATTTTATCTTTCATTTTTTTACTACATACATCTTTCTCGCTTATTATCCTTTTTACCTTTCCTTTCATATCTCAATCATACCTTCTTCTCATTATACACCACTATTGATGGTTGATTCATTTGAAGAGTGTACATGATTTGATGGCAAATTTACCAACTTTGTGAAGATTTGAGCCTATGAGCAACCACTTTGCTCTAATTATTTTTGTTATGTGAATATCAATCCTAGTTTGTTTATTCTAGAACTTGCTTTGTTATGCATGTTGAAGCCACATTACGGGATTTTATGCATTAAAATGATAAAGGCAAACCATTTACCATTTTTCTATTCTCCATTTTCCTTTTTCTCTACCCGAAGACCTTTATTTGAGGCTTAACCATTACCCATCTAATTCTCTCCGTCTACTTAACCATTTTTATTCTTTTTGAGCCTCAATTTAAGGAGATTTTTAGACTCATTGTGTAGATATATTTTGTTACTTTTTCTACCTTGTATTAAAATTTCTCAATTAGATCAACAAGCATTATGCTTGAATAAAATTGTGCAAGGTTCGTTTCTTTTGTTTGATTAAAAAAAACAAAAACAAAAACAAAAAAAAGAAAAAAGAAAAGAAAAATAAAAATCGAAAAAAAAGAGAAAAATTTTACATTCTTGGTGACTTGAGTAGAAATAAGCATTTTGATATCATAAGTTCATTCAATGAGTTCATTCTTCTCATTTTGATCTCTTTTTCTTTCATAGACTTTTCTTTTTCATTTAACCTATTTAACTCCGTTACAACCATTTTAAGACCCTTAGATTTTTGCATTTAATTCATGTTTTGTGGATTGAGATGTGATATATGAGCAAGCTTATGGTAATAGCATTCTTTGATTTGATTTGAGTGCATAAATGACACCCTAAACACTTTGAGTGCATGGAGTGAAGTTATTGAGAGGGCTATTAAATGTTGTTGCACTTGAATTTTGAATGGATCTTCTTAGTGGTTGAATGTTCTTATTCTATCTTATGAAATTCTATGCTTTAAAATACTTGTCTCTCGAATGTTGAACGACTTAATTTCTTGAGGTTTACTTGCTTAAAATTGCTTTTGCATGAGTTGAGATGAGAATTGAGTGGAGATTTGGGATTAGTCTTGAGTTATATGCTTGAGGACAAGCATCATCTTGGTGTGGGGGAATTTGTTAGAGTGCAATTTATGCACTAGTTTTGCATTGTTTACTTCCCTTAATATCAATGTTTTACACTTAATAATAATGATTTACTTGTGTTTTACTTTTGTAGGTGCAATTCTATTGATTTGTGATAAAATTGAGCTATAAGATTATGTTTAAAGATGATTGTTCTCTTGGAGAAATTTAGAGCGTCAGAAGAACTTTATTGATAAGGCGTGGGCGCGTGCTGTCAACTGCGGACCTGCAGTTTTTAGTTTAACGTGTTTTGTATTTTTAGTTATTTTTGTAATTATGAATTTAATATTTCAGATATTAGTATTTTATTTTAAATAGAACTCTAAAAGAGAAGAGAGAGAGAGTATTTAAGGGAGGAATCTATTGTGAAAAATGGAGGTTTTGGATTGGAGAAAAAGAAAGAAATCCTAGATCTAATTTTTCTCTTCTCTTTATGAAGAACTAAACTTATTTTTCTGGTTGAAGGTTAATGAAGCTTTGATTCATCACTACTGTGAGATCTTTCTTATGCTTTAATTGTTTTATTACTTTTTGGGTATTTGTTTATTCTCTGAATTAGTTTCATGATTATGTTTGCTAATTAGGTAATTGGCCACTATTTAATTATCAACTTAATCTATTGTCAATTAAAGGATTTATCGTATGAAGATTTTAATGTTTGTGACAAATAACATAGTAGTGAGTTGTGTTATGAGAGTAAACAATCTAATTTAAATGAATCATCATATGTGTTGATTAGGATTTGGGTCTCTCTGGTTTTTCAGGTTGTCAATTGATTAAATCTTATGATCGTATCTAGGGTTGTCTATTGATTAAGGAAATATCCAACGGCCGTACCTTGGTTATCGACTAGTTGAGGAGAGATTGGCTATTAGAGGGTCTCAATAGTTATAACTGGTCTATTCATAAGTAAAAATAATATATATTTGAATCAATGATCAGTAGTCGAATCAAGCTGAGTTAATTCCTTCAACCAGAGCTTTCTCCAATTTGAATTACAACTTTAATTTGCATTCTTGTTATTTTAATTTGATTTTTATTATTGTCAACAATTCCCCCATTTTACGTTTTACATTTCAAAAGAATTTAAATAATTACCGATCTCTGTGGACACGACCCTGCTCAATCACTATACACAATTTATTTAGAATAGGAATTTATTTTTATTGGCTTCGACAACCATCAGCCATGCCATCATCCCCACGCCGGGGTGGACCACCTCAGCCGAGTGGTGCGAGCAGAACACTGATAATGAGCCTTCTACAAACATGGGCCGACCAAAGACGAGTACCGGTTAGAGGAATATACCGACCAGAGACATATACCGAGCCGATACCCATCCCCCAAAGAGCGGGAACACGATCTCACAGAATCACGATAGTTGCGCTTTTCCCAGAACCGTTGAGGGAGACGCGAGATCCCACGTTTGCCCACAATGTAGCAGTTAGAGCCCCATGAGGGGCTGCCACTACCCGAAAAAGGGGGGATGAAGGGTGAATGAAAACGTGGGACATCGACTATAAAAGAGGAAGAAATCAATGAAGAAGAGGGGGGAAAATTAAGAGAATGGAAAACTCTACCAAATTGAAACCAGACCATTTTCAATACAAAATTGTGAGCTCATTATAAGCAATTTATCGAATCTTAATTGCACGGTTTTCCCGTAAACACCTTGTGCTAACTTAGGCATTGGAGGGTTTACGCCGGCAAAACCACCGGCGTCTCTAATCCTTTTTTTGTGAACGCAAGCTTAGTGGGAGAAGGAAGGATAATTCCAACTTCAGTGACTAGAGCGATCGTCGAAGTAAGAAGAAATTGACATCCTTACTGTTGATAACATAAACGTTGGTGTAAAGGTCTGGTTGGAAAAAGGACGAGCAGATTTCAGCATCAACACACACAATACCAATAAATCTAACAACAAACTCGTAAGAATGAAATTAATTTTATTTTCCTGTAAGAATAAAATTTAATTAAAAAATTCAAAGAATTGCCAATCGTTTTCTTAGAGTTTAAAAGTAATATTGACTACTGAATTTATCCACAAATTTTTAAATTATGATTTTTTTGGGTTGGTTCATAGACAAGGACATTATTGTAATTTTAAATCTCATAAATAAAAGATCTAAAATTCTATGAAAAAATATACTCTTTTTTATTAGCTTATATTTCTTAGAAAGTGCTCCCAAATTATACATATATATATTTTAAAAAAAGTATTATTTTAAAATTTTCTAATGTTTCTCCTAATTTGCTCTGTTATAATTGTCATGATGATACAAAATCAGGATAATCAAACAAACAAACATTAGTTAGCCCTAGTTATCAATAGAAGAAACGATATTAAATAAAATTGTCATTTTCAACAAAGAATAATAATAAATATATGATAAAAAAAGAATAATTATATCACTCTAACCGATATTTACGGGAAAAAAAAAAATCTCACAGGATACGTATTGCGGTGAAACCTTTGTTATTTGTGTGTGAATATTTGGCGGCAACTATTAAGGCAAAAGCTAATCCAATATTAAGACAAATAAATAATTATTTAAAGGTAACATTTACAAATTCACGAGTTTTTTTTATATTTTTTTTATCAAAGGATGTTTATTAATTACAAATGAGAAGAACTTGGAAAAACAATATATTTAAATACAAATAAACTTTAATAAGTCTCTTTGACGCAATGCATTATTTAATTATTTAATTTGTTTTCATCTACTTTGGTGCTCAAATCAATTGAGAGATTCATTCTGGAACCAACTTTTGGCCATGGCTACTCGTCCTGCAAAAATAGAACAAATTGCAGAAACATTACTGGACTGAAACTGCTACAGAGCATGATCAGAGATATGAGGATGAGCACACTTGATTATCTTCTAGCTGACGTGTAACAGTTAGTTTGCTGAGTCAGCATTATTGCTTTTTTTTTAATTAATAAAGGGCTCTAAATAGAGCTAAGGCAATACTAAACGGGAGTGTGCAACTCCAGAAACATCATTGTTTAAAATGTTAAGCAAATTTAAAGGAGTAGACTGAAAATAATGCAGACCCACAGGAAAAGCTAAACTATAGGTAGCAAGAAAGTCTGCTGCTGCATTTGCTTCCCGATAAATATGATTCATTTGAATCAACCAATCTCGTCCGATTAGCTCTTGGATGGCTGTGATTAGAGAAAGATGCTCATTGATGGTGGGGTTCGAATGAGAGACTAGCTGCAAGATGCACCTGCTGTCCACTTCCACTATCACCCTACGATAACCATGAAGCCAAGCTATGGATAACCCATGAAATAAACCCCACAACTCAGCAGATGTTACTGAGCAAAAGCCTAAGTTAGCACAATATCCGATCTCCCAAACTCCTCTGTAATCACGAATGAGTCCGCCAGCTCCTGCATGGTCTGAATGCTTCTTGGCACCATCAGTGTTCAACTTAACCCAAGGCCAAGTAGGAGCACCCCAGCGAATCCATTTTTCGACACGGCTCTTGTCAGTGGCGGTAAGGGAGTCAGCATTATTGTTAACAAACTCATTAAGCATGTATAGGCGTTATAACAAACTCTAGTCAGCTTCTTTACAATGTATAAATCCTGAGCTTAAAACATTTTTGTATAATACAATTTTAATTCTAATAAATTCCAGATTGATTCTTCTTCATATCTTTTCTTCATTTTCTCGTTGATTTTCTTACTTACCAAACACACATTTACATAATCTTCGAGAAACCATGCAGCAAAATTGACATGGAAGGAATTTAATAGAGAAAGAGATATGGGCATTGAAAGTTACCTGAGATGAGTTGCTGCATTATTTATATTCTAGAACCCTACAAACTTACAGAAAGGATTGAGGACATCTTTAGAATTGGCTTGATCCCACTCCAATGATTCCCATAATTCTTTCTTTATCTCAATAACTTTGAGCGCAGGGGGTGGAGATGGTTGCCCGTTATCAAGCAGAGAAAGCGAAAGAGAAAGCCGCTTCAATTTGGGGCAGCCGCGTACTTCAATTTCTTGGAGAGAATTACAAACCAATACCCCATTATCACTGCAGAAGCTCTTAAATTCTAGCAAGTTAGAAAAACGCAACTTCTTCAATCTAGGAAGTGTAATGATGGTATTTGTTGCTAATTCTTTCTCAGTTTCTTCATCCTCGACCGCTGCTATCTCCTCGATTGAATCGCACTCTATGACTTCGAGATCTTCCAAGTTTTGAAGGGCAGGCAATAACCGAAGCGAGAACAAATTTTTTAAATTAGGACAACGACCAAATGAAAGAACTTTAAGATCATGTGAAAACTTGCCAATGTTAACTAATCCTTGTTCCCTTGGTAAAACATCATTTAAGCTTGCAACGTCGTCGACCCAATACATATCTAAACATTGAACATCTTCTGGGAGCACAATGGGTTCTTCTCTTTCACAGATTTTGCAACCTTCTAAGAATACTGATTTATCTACTTTGAGATCAGTAATCAGAAATCTCCCCATGCCAAATGCCGACAGCAGAAGACAATAATTTTTCGATCCTCGACCATCTGTAGATTTAACATATATGTTGAAATCTTTGAGTGTAGAAAAATGGCCTTCAAAAGTGTCCAATCTATCGCTCAATCTAGCTGCCTCTTCCACTGTTTCTCGTAAAGCTTCATTCCCAAAAGATAATTTCAATTTGTAGAGATTACGTAGTCTAGGTAATATACCAGTCGGGAACTTCTTCAGCGGCGGTGAAGAGAAATAAAGATGACTAAGGTTTTCCAACATTTCCATACCTTCTGGGACTTCTTCAATCGATGTTACTTCGAGGTCCAAGTACTGGAGAGCCAACAGCTTTGCCAAAGAAGGAACTCGCTCTAAGTTTTCACACCATCGAAGCAACAACGATCTTAGATTCATCAAGTCAGAGACGGAACTTGGCAAGACTTCAATGTTGGTGCGAGAAAGATTGAGAACCTTCAAACCATGCATGTGCACAAAGAAACATTCAGGAATCCTCTGTAAATGTTCATTGCATTGTAGCAACAAAGTTGAAAGAATGTCACAATGTGGTGACATATTTGAAGGGATCTCCTCGAAGTCATTCTCCATCAGTGAAACTCTCTCGAGATTCGCTTTCCATTCTTGTTCACCTGGAAATTCCCGTAAACGTTCTCTAGCTTTCACCATGAATAAAGGACTCTCGCTTGTAATGCGCAACGCCATGTCTCTTATAAGATCATGCATCTTCACACAACTACCATCTTCAGCGCTCTCCAATAAGCAGCAATTTACAAGCCTGTTCAATATAGTATGCCCTCTATTATATTTTACTCGCACATCCTTCACTTCTTCGATAAACCCTTCTGCAATCCAGTGATCTATCAGCTCATCCTTTGGGATGGCAAAGTCTTCAGGATACAGTGCACAATACAAGAAGCACTGTTGGAGCTTTTCATCTTTCAAGCGATGGTAACTGAATTCTAATCGCCCTAACACTTTAGTATCTACGTCATTCAAACTTCTCAGCCGTCCACGCAATTCATTGAGCGCATTTTGCCATTCATAAATTTCTTCTTCACCGCTCATGGAAGCAGCTACAGTTACAATTGCCAGCGGTAAACAACCACATTCCTCAACAACGTCGTTTATGATTTCTTTATTCAAAGCTGGAACTTGCAAAATGCTGCAGCCAACTCCGTCTATAAACAAATTAAATGCCTCCTGTTTAGAAAGCAATTCAACTGCGACTTGTTTACACTTCATAGAACGACAGACCCTATGTGAACGTGTGGTTATCACCAATTTGCATCCGTTCTCTTCACTAGGCTCAGGGATTCCTACTTCCTCGAGAGGGAATGCTTCCCACATATCATCTAGTATCAACACAAACTTCTCTTTAGCTTTCAACATTCCTAGCAACCTCCCTGCACGTCTTACTTTATCTTCATTTTCTGAAAGACTTTGTTTCAATGCAGTCGCAATCTCAGTTTGCAGTTTAATAAGATCAAGTGGTTGAGACACGGTGACCCAAATCACAACATTGAACTTATTAGTTTCTTTCTGGAGTCTGTTGTTAATTTCTTTCATGATAGTTGTTTTACCAATACCGCCCATACCCCAAACTCCTATCTTTGTGACCTTATCACCCATCAAATCCTCCCAAATTCTTTCCACAACTTTCTTCGTCTTTTCGCCTGCTAATGTTGCCGTGGTCAACGTCAATCCTCTGGATGGGGGTGCATCAATCACCAAACTAGTGAAAGAACGACCCTTTTGATGATACTCGTTCACTTCTTCAATCTTCTCCTCAGCATGTTTCCCCAAACGCGCACGTGAGAAATATTTTCCTTTCTTCACATCCTCCTCAATACTATGTGCTTCCCTGTTGATCCTTTCTACGTTTTCCAACCAATCATTGACTTCATTTCTTGGTTGTTTGTTCCCCAGATCACACTCTGCCTTCAATGTTGCTTCTATATCTGCTTTCTTGCTATTTAACTCCTGTAATACTCTTTCAAGTTTTTTCATTATTTCACTGAGCTTTCGGTGGCGGTGAACATATTGGCATATCGGTGGCCCCACACACTTAAAAAATTCAAGGATTGTTCCTATAAAATCCATAGGCAGGTCCTACAAGTATATCACTATAACATTAGTGTATATGATTTCTTCTGGAGCAATTTCATTTATCAAAATTGCATCAAATTTTGGGATAAAATGTTAAACCTACCGGAATAAAGATCATAATATAATTTCTTTGAACTAATTCGTCAAGTTTTAAATTTTATTTTTGTGGCTTTAGATTAGCTTTAAATTTTCCTTCAACTACGAAACTATACTTTTTTTTTTCAAGCAAATAATGCCTCACTTTTTTTTTTCTTTTCCTTCTCTTTTGTACATAATTGTAATTTTCCTTCCATACGGTTTATGTACGAACCCTATGTCTATTTTTTTTTTTTTTTCAATCATGAACTATAACCGTTAAACTCATGTTTTCTAATTTTTAAGTGATCAAGTTTTCTACTCTAAGCAAGTGAATTGTTGAATTAAAGAAAAATACTGCAGTGCCCTTAATTATAAATTACATTATGGAAATTCTGGTGCTTAAAATTTTTATTAAAACATGGTTATTCAACATACTTTTTATGGTGCAAAGAATCCCGTAGTGTAGTTTAAAAAGATAAAGTTATTTGTACTTTTAGTAATTTTATATCTATTCAGGACTGATGAAATAAGATTTGGGATTCAATATTATCACTCAAATTTTAATTTATTCCTTTATTATTTTTCAAATTTGGCAGTAGCCCCTATGACGCTGGGTATGATATGAGCTAAACAACTCAAGCATTTAACTCAAGAACCGGATTTGACAAATTTCCATGGTATTTTTGCCAACTCTTGATTCTTTGGGAAAACCGCAGATTTAAAGACATTTGTTAAAACTAATGGTCGAATTCTATTTTGTTTTTTTCATCTTAATCTAGGATACTCATTTTTTGCTTCTTCTTCTTCTTCTTTTTTTACAATTTTTCTTCTTTTAATTTTAGTATTTTATTTTCATCTTACTCTTTCGAGATTTTTCATTATTTTCAGTCAATTTTCAGTAGTTTTATTTATTCTTGCTACAGTACGGTTTGTCATAAATTAGAATTCTAACCAAATAAATCAGTCCAAAAATCTAAACTTTTCTTCCTTTAACTTTTAGTCTTTTATTTTATTAGTCCGTCAGTTTGATTTTATTTTTTTATTTTTGTCTCCTCTAAGTGGTTTTCATTTTTTTTAATTTCGGTTCAAATTTGTTATTAATTAAAAGGAACAAATCGGTTCTTAAATAGCTAAACCGACACAAACCCATTACTGCATAATAATAATAATAATAATAATAATCAAAATCCGACCATTAGATGGCATAAATCAATAAATGAAAATTTGCATCTCAATTTAAGATGCCAGAAGAACTATTAGACTTTAGTGATGAAACAATATTGCAATATGATTTAAATGAAAAGATAAGTTACCTGAATCAACTGGTTGTTGTTCGTAGCTTCCTCAAATGTTTGTTAATTAGGAAGGAAGAAACCAACCTATGACAAGCTTGAAGGTAAAACAATATCACTTTTTGAATGATAATATCCTTTTCACTTTGTGGAAAAAAAAATAAATGATTGAGAATCACAATGAAACATTCGCTATATCATGAAAGCAGATAATGTAGTAAATAATAGATGAAGCAATTAATCAAATGATGTAACAACATGGTAATGAATCAATAAAAGAAGAGAATCTATTTTGAGGTAATTAAGCAACAATATTTGATTACGTTAAATTAATTCTTTACTGTGGTTGAAAAATATAGATTCCTCTTCTTATAAAAGGTCTTCATCTTCGTAAAAAAGCCTAAATAACTAGATAATTACATTTAAGTTTGATAGCACTATCTTAATTTGTGCCACTGCATTTGGAATTGTAGAAAATCAGTGTTTTGGTGGGCTTGTGTTACATTTCATCACCGATCCCCCACTACCACAAACATCATTTTAGATATTTAAATAATTTTTAATGTTTATTTAATTAAATTGGTTTCATTAAGTTCAGTGATGAGACTTGATATTTTTTCTATATACAATCCCAAGTAATTCAATCACACTAAGGGCAAAGAGTTCATAGAAAGAATCATTTCTGGTCAGGACAAAAAGAAGTTCGTATAATGAAAAATAAATTCTAAATCATTTATAACATTAACAAACACAAAATGAATCAAAACGAAGAAGTGTTATCATGGAAAAAATGATTTAAAAATATGATTGTCGATATGAAATCAGTTAAAAATATAGTAGTTAATTTAAAATGATTGTATAAATTTTGAGTTATTAACCTCAAGCAATCCAATAAAAGAATAGAGTTGTTTGGTAACAAAAATTGTTACCTTTGTAGTAAAAAGTTTTAACCATTTATTATCTAGATTAATAAATAAAATTTATTATCTCAATTTAAGATGTTTGAAGAACTAATGGTATCACAGATAAAATAATTCAATAGTGCAATATAACCTAAAACAAAGATATTTGATTACCTAAACAAAATGGTATTTGTAGCCTCAAATGTTTGTTAAAGGAGAGAAACCACTAAAAGTCCTGGATCATCCACTAATATTAGTTTCATGACGTGTTTCATTCTTTTTATTAATATTTTTTTTTGTGCATTGTCTTATTTCTTTTAAGGGGCAAAGAACATACTTACTATTTTTAATCGGCTTAAATAAACATCAAAGGCTATATAGCAACTAGAATGCTTAAGAATATCCTTATTCTCATTTGCAAAACAAACGTAAATAATAATGAACAATTCAAAATATAAATTTAAGTTGTTGATTCAAAATTATTATATAAATTTTGAGTCATTAGTCTCATGTAATTTAATAATCGATATAATTGGCTGGTAACAATAAATACTACATTTTAACTAAAAATTTCAATTGTTGGATTGCATAAATTAATGAATGAAAATTTGTATCTCATTTTAAATGTTTGATGAACTAATTGCATTACAGATAAAATAAATATAATCTAAAAGAAAGGATAACTTACCTGAACAAATTAGTTGTTGTAGCCTCAAATATGTTAAGAGGGAGAAACTAATGAGCCTGAAGGAGAAATAAGATTACTTTTTACTGAATGATAATGATCTTTGTACTTATTGGAAAATAAAAAAATGTGAAGGATCATAATGAAAGCCAACAAATAAAGTAAAGATTAATGTAGCCAATAACAAATAAAGTAAAGTATCAAATGACAATTAATCAATAAAAGCAAAGAATCTATTTTTCAAATAATCAAGCAAAAATACGTGACTACATCAAATTAATTCTTTATAAAGAAAATGGTTTAAAAATATGAATGTCGGATATTATCTGAACTAATTATAAAAGAAACCGGCAGTCAATATCATCTACGAGAGAAGATATCTAATTACTCATGTAATGAAAAAAAAAAAGCAAAGTAAGAATTAATCGTGACTGATAACAAATAGAAGAATTAATGTAGCCAAAACCAACAATAAATATTTGATAAAGCAAGGAATCAAATGGGTGTGCAACATCTCAAGCCTGAGAATGTAGCTGGCTTGAAGTATTAACCAAGCAAGGATATACCAATCACGTAAATTGATTATGTATTGAAGCAGAAAAGTATAGATTCTTCTACTTTTTTTAGTTTTTTTATTTTTGGTTTTCACAGGGTATAGATTCTTCTATTTATTATCATGTCTTCATCTCTATTACAAGCCCTAATTAATTAAAGTACATATTTTTTAAAAACTTTTCTATATAATTTTTAAGAAAAAAATCATCCACACTCTCAAGATTGGTTTAAATGATCACATAAATTCTTAGGTTTCATAAATGGTCATTAAGACTTTTTTTGACATTTATAACCTTGAATTGTAGTTTAAACTTTTATGATAAGTACAATAGAATACTAAGATAAAAATATTAAATAAATAGCATATATATATATATGTCATGCAAACTATTTTTAATATTAAGATATTATTAGTTTGCCAAATAGATTTTACTAAAACCTAAATCCAGTAATCCAAAAAATAATTTTAAACTTACGCTGATATAGACATAACATAAAAAAATGTAATATAAAAAATATTATAAATAAAATACTTAATACGAATTTTGTAAGTTTTTTTGAATGTTAAATATAATTATTTTCTATTATTAATCTATGAAAAAATTCATTAATATTAAAAAATTAATTGTTAATAATAATAATAATAATAACAGTTTTGTTAATTTATAAAATATATAATAATTGAAATATTAAATATTATATTTGCATTTGTTATAGAATTTTACTCAAAGTCAATCAAATTTAATGTTGTTATAATTTTATTTAGTATTGAACAATTATTTATATATGATCATTTAATCAAAACTTAACGGTGTGAGTGGGTTTTTCTTTCCCTCTAATTTCTAATGTCCTAACGATACGTTATACTCTTCTTAGCTTAGATATCAATATTCAGAAATAAATTGGACACAACCGTTACCTTTTATGGCAAAAAGTGTAACAGAAATTCTTTTTTTTGGACAAAGACCTCCCTTGAGGTTTGGACTAATAACAAACTAGTTATTTGTGTGCTATATACTGCTAGAAGAACCCAATATTACGTGAATACCCCTATCAGATAAAGTTACCAAAATGACCTCAACTGGAAAGTTTCTAAATAATTGTGGCGCGGTCGATGCAGTGACACCTCACCACAACTATGGACTGTGAGTCTGTGATGCCAAATGTGTCCTTCTATTTTATTGAGCACTTTCTTAAGTAAAAAAACCAAAAAGCCAAAAAAGTGTTCACCAGATCCACCGCCGACAATAGATTGGCCTTGGTTGGTAACGTTGTTATGTTGGATATTTTATTTAAGATATGATTGTTGGATATTTTATGAGTTAAAAGAAATTAGTAGAAAGGAGAGTGGTTAATTTGAAACAGTTGTATAAACTTTGAGTCATTGACCTCATGCAATCTAATAAAAGATAGAGTTGTTTGGTAGTAAATTAGTTATTAGGCGGCCTAATTCGAAGAATGAAAAATGTTTATCTCAATTTAAGATTTTAAAAGAACTAATAGCATTACAAATAAAATAATTCAGTAGTGCAATATAATCTAAATGAAAGATAAGTTAATTATCTGGACAAATTAGTTATTGTAGCCTCCTCAAATATTTGTTAAAGGGGATAAACAACTAATCCTGAAGGCAAAACAAGAATATTACATTTTGCTTAATGATAATAATCTTGGTGATTTTCTGAAAAGAAAGAAAATGATCAAGAATCGTAACGAAATGTTAGCTTATGGAAGTACGGAGTAATTTAGGCAATAATAAATAAAGCAATTGTTAGCTTATGGAGAGAATCTGTTTTCAAATAATTAAGCAAAAATATGTGACTACATTAGATTAATTCATTATGAAGAAAAAATGTTTTCATAACAAAATGACATAACATGTCGGATATTATCCGAGAATATAAAAGAAACTAGTAGTACAATGACATCTTCTATTTATATTTTTAATTACCTCAACAAATGGGTTGTTGCAGCTTGTTTCTTCCGAAGTTTTTTAAGGTAGACAAAACCAAGAAGCATTCGAGGCAAAACAAATAATGGAGGTTCTTTAATTTGCAGGATGAAAATAGTCTTTATGAATAATAGAAACAACACCAAAGTAAGAACTGATCATGATTGAAACGCCTGCTTCTATATATATATAACTTAAACAACAGATTTAATGTAGCCAAAAACCGACAATATTTGATGAAGCAAGGAATCAAATGGGTGTGCAACGTAGCAAGCAAGATAATGAATCAAGGAATAAAGGGAAGAATATAGCTAGTTTGAAGTATTAAATCAAGGAGCAACGGAATATGGCTAGTTTGAAATATTAATTAAGCAAAGAATATATGAATTATATGTAAAAAAAAAAGAATAAATAACAAATTTTAAGTTACTTATTGAGGTAGGAATATAGATTCTTCTGCTCTTCATGATATTATCTGTATACAAAATAATTTCTTCATCAGGGTATTGATACCTTCTCGCCTTGAAAATTAAATTGGGCATAAATGTAAAAATTTAGAAAATTTTATTTCGTGGGAGAGTAACATTGACCTTCTCTGAGGTTTTAATTTGTAGAAAATTTTAATATTAACTAACCAACGAACTGTATATTGTGTCCGACTGTTTGGTACATGCAATGTGCTATTGAAAACAGTAATTATGTAATATGTTGGTTCTAAATGTACTCAGATGGACACGCCTTAGTGATAAAATTATGAAAATATCCTCAATGTCACCCCGGCTCACCCAGGAATTTTTTTTGTCATTACATCAGCTATGGATTGAAATGTCAAAAGTGTCCTTTTATTATTGAGTAGTACATTTTCAAAGAAAAATAAAAATTAACCTACCGTTAATAAGTTGCATGACACATCAGTTTATAAACAAATATTTTATATCTTGACATTATTTATAAGACAAAATTAGTAGTCTCCCTATGTGGAAATACCAAAATTAAGAATATTTTTATTTTTTTCCTTTAAAAGAAAAAGTAAAGCATAATTAATAAATAGTGCTCATTTCAAGTGGTGAATATATATTGATGTTAATTCAGTTGATGTATGAATTATGCATATCAACTTTACAAGTGTATGTATGAGTACTCATTCACTAATTTTTTGTTATTATTTTATTTTTAGAATTAATTTGGTAAGTTAATATTTTTTTTCTTTTTCATTACTATCCCTAAAAATGTTGCAAGGACAATAAAGTAAAAGCAAAAAAAAGTTTGGATTGGAGTATACATAATTAAACCAAAGATGTTTTAAAGTATTCTTCAAAATATAAAAACTAAAGGGACATTTTAAAATATAAGAATTAAACAAAAATTTACTTCTATTAAAATTTTTATATTACTGTATTAACTGTGTGATGTGGTTGCTATTTCATCGCCAACATCGTTCAAGGTTGGAGAATAATACAGATCATCAGTGTTGTGATCATCAACAAAGTTGAAGATCTACATCAAGTAGAGGATCTATTCAAAAAACTTCAAAAGAACTGAAACGACCCGCTCCGCACCCCCAGGGCGAGTCTATCTAAACTCGTAAAATCGAATCGATAATATTTATGATATCTAAGAATTCTATTAACATTTCGGCAGAATCTCCCTTATAAATAAAACATTCCCAAACCTACAATTTACAAAGCAATACTCCCAAAAATAATTCAATATCCATCCATCCTTCATAACCAACTTCTTAAGTCAACATATCAAACATCACCCAAATCAATGGTTATCCTTAATTACAAAATATAACAAATAAATACAATTCGCAATAACCCAAAAATCAAAATTATTAAATCTATGACTCCTAGCACCATCACGTGGCCACAATTTCAAAACTAACATTCGTTGCTGGGTCGACTGATGTACCTACAAATCTCCTAGGGGGGAAAATATAATAAAAACGGGATGAGTATAAAACTCAATGAGTTCAGTGAGTGGATAGTAGTTTTTTAAAAAAATAACTTTATTTAAAATGATTTAATCTTTCTCAAATCAATTTCTCAAATCAATTTCATCAAAATCTCACAAGAACTTATATCAACTTATTTAATTCAAATCAGTCACTGAAATACTATATTACATAAATCTGCATAAAATCGATGGAAACATAATACTTATCATATCAAATACTGAATACCAAAAACTATCATCAAACAAGTACCCAAGGGAATAATCTCATCATATCCGGACCTCGACGGACGGGCAATCAGGGAACCATCATGCCCTGGAGCTACAACGGATAGATGGGAAAAATCTCATCTCATATCTCATGTATCTCAAC
This sequence comes from Citrus x clementina, assembly GCF_000493195.1. NCBI lineage: Eukaryota > Viridiplantae > Streptophyta > Magnoliopsida > Sapindales > Rutaceae > Citrus > Citrus x clementina. Next base: position 14,435,322 of record NW_006262075.1, read on the forward strand.
ATATGTATCTCTGTAATCATCATACTGCATGCATAAGCCCCCAAAAGGCAAAAGCGCCCAAACACACGGCCCAAAGCCTTTATGTGTGTTCAGACGGGCCCCAAAGGCCTCTATCTCATCTCATATGTATCTCTGTATTCATCTCATATTATATGTATCTCTATATCTGGAGGGAAGGGTACTGTCCAATGATTTTCCAAACAACATTTATACTCATATACATAAACATATAATCACATCTGAAATCTCATTTTCTTTCTATGCAACATATCTCAAATATGCTCAATTCTAATATCATGCATAAAATCATTAATCAAACTCATTTTTAATAACAATAAATATCGACACGTAGATAAAAATCAATTTCTAGAAAATCATTAAATCGAAGCATTAAACACTTATTTATCAAAACATACTGCACTGTATCATAAAATCAACATATACTATGAAAATAGATTTTGTATATTCCACTCACAGTGTCGATGTTCAGACTCGGTATCAACAACGTCCGCGGGTTGATTCTCGCTCGCGGATCCTCCTAATCAAGGAAACGACATAATCATTCTCCGTAAATTTGAAGCGCAACTAATCTTATATAATAATTCTCGAAACGAATATCTATCAACAATAACTATTCCCGCATGCACAAAATTACCAAAATACCCCTAGATGCCAAAATTACCAAAATGCCCCCAACATCATTATTTTACCAAATTATCCTCAGAATCTTCAATTACCAAATTGTCCTCAATTCAGATCACATAAATAACCACAATGTCAGAAATTACGAAATTAACCTCGGAACGTAAATTTACCAAAATGTCCTTAATGACTTAAATTACCGAATTACCCTCGAAATCTCAAATTACCTCACTGCCTTAACTTAAAATTACCAAATTATCCACTGATTATTACAAATTCACCCTAAAGTTTTATGAATTTACCGAATTGCCCCAGCCGGTCAACGGTGACCGGACTTCAGTCAACGACGACGGGAAGCTTAGGTCTGATAGTTCAGACCTCGGTGAGTCCAATGGTGCCGGCGGTGACCTCCCACGCGCGGCAACGGCGGCAAATCAGCTTCCAAATCCGCAAGCTTTCCAAGTGGCTGATCGTCAACAATCCGACTGTTTCAGGTGACGAGGTTGGTCGGAAAATAATGTTGGTGACGTGAGGAGTAGAACCCAACTGGAAGTGTGCCTAAACTCCGGCGAAATTGACGGTGGCGAAAACGGGTCTTGGCCGCGAGTTTCTGAACTCAATCGCCGGCGTTCTGGTCGGTTTCCGGTGACGAGGACTGTTGGGTTATGACGGTCGGCTTCCAAGCTTCAGATCGATACCAAGCTCGGCCGGTGAGGTGGCCGGAATCGCGAGATATGGCCGGGTCAAGGTCGCGGGTTCCGGGTCGGATCCGGGTCAAACTCGGGTCATCTCTCTCTCTCTCGTGTCCCTCTCTCTCCTTCCTTTTAAAAAACAATTCCCCCCCCCCCTTTCTATATACAGAACCCGAATTCTTCTTCCTTTTTTTTTAAAACTTAAGCTTAATACAAATTAAGCTTATACCGGTGCCGAGACGAAAATAAAATCCGACTACTTGAGCTTTTAATCGCGCTAAATTTATCTCGATTTAATGTCGTGACAAATAAAATTAATATCGAAGAGGAAAAATTAAATCACACACTAAAATCAAAGTGCATATGTTACAATCCTCCCTCCTTATAAAAATTTCGTCCTCAAAATTTACACATTTGATGAGAACAGGTGAGGGTATTGGGCTCGTATTAAGTCTTCGCGTTCCCAAGTAGCTTTTTCCCTTGTGTGATTCCTCCACAACACTTTTACTAATGGAATGGTTTTTGAACGCAAAACTTAGTGCTTCTGTTCTAGTATTTCCACGGGCTCTTCTTCATAAGTCAAGTCTTCTTTCAGCTCAATTGGTTGTCTCGATAACACATGACTAGGATCATACACGTACTTCCGGAGCATCGAGACATGAAATATATCATGGATTCTGGATAACTCAGGTGGTAGAGCTAATCGGTATGCCAACGGACCAATACGCTCCACGATCTCATATGGTCCAATGTAACGTAGACTTAGCTTCCCGCGCTTCCCAAATCGAAGTACCCCTTTCCAAGGAGATATCCGTATGAAAACCTTATCACCCACTTTAAATTCAAGTTCCCGCCTACGCTTATCTGTATAGCTCTTTTGTCAGTTTTGGGCTGCTTTTAATCTTTCCCGAATAAGTTGTATCTTCTCATTAGTATTCTGAACCAATTCGGGACCAAGAAGCTTCCGCTCTCCAACCTCGTCCCAACATACGGGAGTTCTACATTTCCTGCCATACAAGGCCTCATAAGGTGCCATCTCGATGCTAGCTTGATAACTGTTATTACAAGCAAATTCCATTAAGGGTAAATAAATGTCCCAACCACCCTTAAACTCCAAAATACAAGCTCGTAACATATCCTCCAGGGTTTGAATAGTATGCTCTGACTGACCATCAGTCTGTGGATGAAAAGCTGTACTAAAATTCAACTTGGTGCCTAAAGCCTTTTGCAAACTTATCCAGAACTTAGAAGTAAATCGGGAATCTCTATCTGAAACAATAGACACAGGTGCTCTGTAAAGTCGAACTATCTCGGCTACAAAAATATTCCCTAACTTGTCCATCGAATAAGTGGTCTTGAATGGTAAAAAGTGAGCAGATTTTGTAAGTCGATCAACAACTACCCAAACACTATCATGACCACTCTGCGTACGTGAAAGTCCCGCTACAAAATCCATGGTGATGTGCTCCCATTTCCACTCAGGGATAGGAAGCGGCTGAGAAAACCCTGCAGGTCTTTGATGTTCAGCCTTAATCTGCTGACAAACTAAACACCAAGATACAAATTCAGCCATCTCACTCTTCATACCTTGCCACCAGTAATGATCTCTCAAGGTACGATACATCTTCGTACTACCCGGATGCATAGCATAAGTTGAACAATGAGCTTCTTCCATGATCTCCTTTTTCAACTCTTTAATATCGGGTACGCAAAGTCGATATCCCATAACTAAAACTCCATCATCTTTCACCGCAAAATCAGTTCGTAAGCCTTTTTGCACATCCTCTTTCAACTTCAGTAACTGCAAATCCTGATCTTGCATTTGATGAACTTTGTCAATCAAAGTCGGCCTCACTTGAAAATTAGCTATCAAAGCCCTGCAATTTTCAACTTCCAATTCAACTCCCAAAGATCTCAGCTCGATCAATAAAGGCATATATGTCCCTCGCAAGTGAGCTATAGAGCTGGAAGACTTCCTATTTAGCGCATCAGCTACCACATTTGCTTTGCCCGGATGAAAATCAATAGTGCAATCGTAGTCTTTAATCAGCTCAATCCATCTCCTCTGTCTCAAATTTAACTCTTTTTGAGTAAACAAATACTTCAAGCTCTTGTGATCAGTGAAAATCTAGCATGTTGCTCCGTATAAATAATGTCTCCATATCTTGAGTGCAAATACCACTGCTGCTAAATCTAAATAATAGGTTGGGTAGTTTTGTCATGCTTTTTAAGTTGCCTAGAAACATAAGCTACTACTTTCCCATGTAGCACACAACCCAATCCTTGACTGGATGCATCACTGTATACTACAAACCCTTCATTACCCGATGGAAGTGTAAGAACTGGTGCTGAAGTAAGTCGTGCCTTGAGTTCTTGAAAGCTCTTTTCACAGTCATCATCCCACTGGAACTTAGCATTTTTTTCTAGTTAACCGTGTCAGAGGAGTAGTAATCTTGGAGAATCCTTCCATAAATCTACGATAATAGCCAGCTAATCCAAGGAAACTTCGAACCTCGGTCACATTTGTAGGCCGTTCCTAATTTACAACCGCTTCGATCTTTTGAGGATCAACATAAATTCCTTCAGCTGATATCACATGGCCTAGAAATACTACTTTATCCAACCAGAACTCACACTTGCTGAACTTGGCGTACTCCGAGAATACACTAAAATGTCGTTAATGAACACAATCACAAATCGATCCAGATAAGGGCGGAATACCCTATTCATAAGATTCATAAAAGCTGCTGGGGCATTAGTCAACCCAAATGGCATCACCAAAAATTCATAATGTTCATAACGAGTTCTGAATGCTGTTTTAGGAATATGGGCCTCTTCAATTTTAAGTTGATGATATCCCGAGCGCAAATCGATCTTAGAAAACACATTCGCTCCCTGAAGTTGATCAAACAAGTCATCAATACGAGGAAGTGGATATTTATTACGCGCTGTAACTTTATTCAACTGCCTATAGTCAATGCAAAGTCTAAGAGTACCATCATTTTTCTTAACAAACAAAACCGGAGCTCCCCACGGAGACACACTAGGTCTAATAAACTCTTTATCCACTAATTCTTGCAGTTGAATCTTAAGTTCCTTTAGTTCAGCTGAAGCCATCCTATACGGTGCTATAGATATAGGAGCCGTCTCAGGGACTAAATCAATAGAAAACTCAATCTCTTTGTGAGGTGGCATCCCTGGAAGTTTATATGAAAATACATTTGGAAACTCCTGGGCTACTGGAATATCCTCCAATCTCAACTCCCGAACTTCAGTATCTATTACGTGTGCCAGATAAGCAGAGCAACCTTTTCTCAGTAAACGTCTTGCATCAATGGCCGATATGACACATGAGGGTAAAACTCTACGCTCACCGTAAAATTTCACCTCAATTTCTCCTGGCTTATTGAACACAACTTCTTTTTTGAAACAATCCACAGTAGCATGGTGAGATGCAAGCCAATCCATGCCCAAAATGGCATCGAAATCTCGAATGTCTAGAATAATTAAATTCGCCCTAAATTCATGCTTACCCAATTAAATCATGCAATCTCGATACACCCTCTCGGCAAGCAGTGACCCTCTGGTAGGTGTACTAACAACTAAACCATAATCCAACAATTCAGGCTCTTTCTCTCTATGCATAACAAATGTACGAGAAATAAAAGAATGTGTGGATCCAGGATCAATAAGAATATGAGCATCATGGCCAAAGATAGATAATGTACCCATAATAACTTCTAGTGTAGCATGAGCCTCCTACTGTGTCAAGGCAAAAACTCGAGCCTGAGTACAAGGTCGACCAGGTTGACCTCTCTGACTTGGAATAGTGGCCTGACTCTTAGATATAGAACCCCCTGTTTGCATATCCCTTTGACCCTGAACTGGTCCAGCATGAGATTGATACTGCGGGGCTGTCCCTCGAGCAAAACTATCACCCTGAGATAAAGTAGGGCAGAATCCCCTTATGTGTCCAGGCTGACCATACAAATAACAAACTCTGTCTCCAACACGACATTGGCCCTGATGATTGCTGCCACATGAAGGGCAAGAAGTCTACTGGAAACTCCTAGAACGATCATCACGATATCCCCCACCACTGCGGTCATACTATCCCTGATTCCTGGTATTACTCCCCACTGATGGTTGTGCCGAACTGTAACCGGCGGCCTGTCTCTGATCTCCCCTGCTACTTATACTCTGATTCTTTTGCACACCAACAGAGTAATTTGTATGTGAGCCTCTCTTCGGCGGTCTGCTGCTCGAGCCACCCTCTGTCCAACTCTGGCTACGTTTTTTGTTTCAGAGCCTGAACTCTACGTCCCTCAGAGATATTGTGTTCTACTCTCTTAGCTGTCTCAACTACCTCAGCAAACTCAGTGTACCGTGATGCTGTCACAGTTGTACGAATTTCAAATCGGAGACCCTCCTCAAAACGCTTGCATCTCTCTCTCTCATCACCAACTGCTGAAATGGCAAATCTAGAAAGATCCAAAAATTTCTTCTCATACTCTTCTACTGACATAGATCCTTGAACCAACCGAAGGAATTCACTCCGCTTAATATCCTGATACACAGCTGGAAAATAATGATCGTAGAATTCCTTACGAAAAATAGCCCATGTAAGCGCAGCATGCCCTTGGTATCTACGCTCTACTGTTTGCCACCAATGATAAGCCCTATCTTCGAGTAGAAAAGTGGCAAATGAAAGTCTATCCTCCTCTAAGCATCTCATCATATCAAAAATACGTTCTAATTTAATAAGCCACGACTCTGCCTCAGGTGGATCTTCAGAACCATTAAAACTCTTGGCCCCTAAACTTCGTACACGCACGATAGTATTTGCATGACCGACATGCGGATGAGTCTGATTCTGTACCATTGTAGTCACAATCTGAGCTAATCTATCAATTGACTGCTCAATGTTCGGAGCATTTCCTGGTGCTTGTTACACAACCTCGTGCGTAGAAGACTCAACTATTCCCTCGTTTACGGGATCATTTTCCCCCGCAGGTACATCTCCTGGAGTAAACCCAGCTACTAGCCTAGTACGGCCACTACCATGGCCACGTCCGCGGCCACGTCTACTGCTACGACGAATCATGATGGTGCCTACAAAATATTAAGTCTGACTTTAATAACAATAAAACTTATTCTATTTACGACAGTAAAGTCTACAGAATCTATAACAATGCTCTGATACCAACTGAAACGACCCGCCCCGCACCCCCAGGGCGAGTCTATCTAAACTCGTAAAATCGAATCGATAATATTTATGATATCTAAGAATTCTATTAACATTTCGGTAGAATCTCCCTTATAAATAAAATATTCCTAAACCTGCAATTTACAAAGCAATACTCCCAAAAATAATTCAATATCCATCCATCCTTCATAACCAACTTCTCAAGTCAACATATCAAACATCATCCAAATCAATGGTTATCCTTAATTACAAAATATAACAAATAAATACAATTCGCAATAACCCAAAAATCAAAATTATTAAATCTACGACTCCTAGCACCATCACGTGGCCACAATTTCAAAACTAACATTCGTTGCTAGGTCGACTGATATACCTGCAAATCTCCTGGGGGGAAAATATAATAAAAACGGGATGAGTATAAAACTCAGTGAGCTCAGTGAGTGGATAGTAGTTTTTTAAAAAATAACTTTATTTAAAATGATTTAATCTTTCTCAAATCAATTTCTCAAATCAATTTCATCAAAATCTCACAAGAACTTATATCAACTTATTTAATTCAAATCAGTCACTGAAATACTATATTACATAAATCTGCATAAAATCGATGGAAACATAATACTTATCATATCAAATACTGAATACCAAAAACTATCATCAAACAAGTACCCAGGGGAATAATCTCATCATATCCGGACCTCGACGGACGGGCAATCACGGAACCACTGTAACATATGCACTCCGATTTTTCTTAATAAAGTGAGTGATTTAATTTTTCCTCTTCGCTTATAATTTTTAAATTCGTCACGACAATTTATCGAGATAAATTGAGCCGACGAGTTCTCCCGTTTCTGACTACCTCACCGGCCGTGCTTGGTACCGATCTGAAGTTTGGAAGCCGACCGTCGTATCCCCGCTGTCCTCGTCGCCGGAAACCGACCAGAACGCCGGCGATTGAGCTCGGAAACTCGTAGCTTAAACCCATTTTCGCCGCCGTTGATCCCGCCGGATTTTTGACGCACCACCACTTGGAACTGGTTCCTCACGTCTCCAGCATCATTTCCCGACCAACCACGACCACCAAGGACGCCGGAAAATCACCAAACGATCACCGGAAAGTTTCAGATTTTTGGAGCTTCGATCCGCCGTCGTCGCCGCGCGTGGGAGGACACCGCCGGCACCACTAGACTCACCAAGGCCGGAACTATCAGACCTAAGCTCCCCGTCGTCGTTGACTGAAGTCCGGTCACCGTTGACCGACAGGGGCAATTCGGTAAATTCATAAAACTTTGGGGTGAATTTGTAATTTTATGTAATCAGTGGACATTTTGGTAATTTACGCTCCGGGGGTAATTTCGTAATTTTCTGACATTGTGATTATTTATGTGATCTGAATTGAGGACAATATGGTAATTGAAGATTCTAAGGACAATTTGGTAGAATAATGAAGTTTGAGGATAAGTTGGTAAAATATTGATGTTGGGGGTATTTTGGTAATTTTGGCATGTAGGGGCATTTTGGTAATTTTGTACATGCGGGAATAGTTCATCGTTGATAGATATTCGTTTCGAGATTTATTATATTAAATTGGTTGTATTTCAAATTTACGGAGAATGATTATGGCGTTTCCTTGTTTAGGAGGATCCGCGAACGAGAATCAACCCGCGGACGTTGTTGATACCGAGTCTAGACATCATCACTGTGAGTGGAATATACGAAACCTATGTTCATAGTATATGCTGATTTCATGATACAGTGCAGTATGTTTTGATAAATAAGTATTTGATGCTCGATTTAATGATTTTCTAGAAAATTGATTTTTATCTATGTGATGGTATTTATTGTTATTGAGCATGAGTTTGATTAATGATTTTACTATCGTTTTTGAGTAAAGGCATGATGTTAGAATAGAGCAGATTCGAGATATGTTGAATAGAAAGAAAATGAGATTTCAGATGAGATTATGTATATGAGTATGAATGTTATTTTTGAAATCATTAGACAGTACCCTTCCCTCCAGATACAGAGATACAGAGAATATGAGATAAATACAGAGATACAGATAAGATGAAATACAGGCTTTTGGGGCCCGTCTGAACACACATAGAGGCTTTGGGCCGTGTGTTTGGGCGCTTTTGCCTTTTGGGGGCTTCTGCATGCAGTACAGAGATATGAGATATGAGATTGAGATTTTCCCCATCTATCCGTTGTAGCTCCGGGGCATGATGGTTCCCTGATTGCCCGTCCGTCGAGGTTCGGATATGATCAGAGTATTCCCCTGAGTACTTGTTTGATGATAGTTTTCAGTATTCAGTATTTTATATGATAAGTATTATGATTCCATCGATTTTATGCAAATTTTGATGTGATATAGTATTTCAATTTAAATAAGTTTGTTTAAGTTCTTATGATACTTTGAGAAATTGATTTGAGAAAGATTAAATCATTTTAAATAAATGTATGTATTTTTCAAAATTACTATCCACTCACTGAGTTCACTGAGTGTTATACTCATCCATCTTTTATTATATTTTTCCCCCCCACAGGAGATTTACAGGTACATCAGTCAACCCAGTAACAAACGTTAGTTTGATATTGTGGCCACGTGATGGTGCTAGGAGTCGTGGATTTAATTATTATAATATTTGGGATTTTTGCGAGTTGTGTTTATTTATTATTTTATGTAATTAAGATGTATTCTAATATTAGGATGATTTGGATGATATTTGATACGTTGATTTGAGAAGTTGGTTATGGAGGATGGTTGGATATTAAATTATTTTGGGAGTGTTGTTTTGTAATTTGCAGGATTTGGGTATGTTTTATTTTTAAGGGAGATGCTGCCGAAATTTTTATAGAATTCTCAGATTTTATAAATAGTATCGCTTCGATTTTACGAGTTTAGATAGACTCACCCTGGGGAGTGCGGGGCCGGTCGTTTCAACCATCATGCCCCGGAGCTACAACGGATAGATGGGAAAAATCTCATCTCATATCTCATGTATCTCAACATCTGTATCTCTGTAATCATCATACTGCATGCATAAGCCCCCAAAAAGGCAAAAGCGCCCAAACACACGGCCCAAAGCCTCTATGTGTGTTCAGACGAGCCCCAAAGGCCTCTATCTCATCTCATCTGTATCTCTATATTCATCTCATATTATCTGTATCTCTGTATCTGGAGGGAAGGGTACTGTCCAATGATTTTCCAAACAACATTTATACTCATATACATAAACATATAATCACATCTGAAATCTCATTTTCTTTCTATGCAACATATCTCAAATCTGCTCAATTCTAATATCATGCATAAAATCATTAATCAAACTCATTTTTAATAACAATAAATATCAACACGTAGATAAAAATCAATTTCTAGAAAATCATTAAATCAAAGCATTAAACACTTATTTATCAAAAAATATTGCATTGTATCATAAAATCAACATATACTATGAAAATAGATTTTGTATATTCCACGCACAGTGTCGATGTCCAGACTCGGTATCAACAACGTCCGCGGGTTGATTCTCGCTCGCGGATCCTCCTAATCAAGGAAACGACATAATCATTCTCCGTAAATTTGAAGCGCAACTAATCTTACATAATAATTCTCGAAACAAATATCTCTCAACAATAACTATTCCCGCATGTAAAAAATTACCAAAATACCCCTAGATGCCAAAATTACCAAAATGCCCCCAACATCATTATTTTACCAAATTAATTGTCCTCAATTCAGATCACATAAATAACCACAATTTCAGAAATTACGAAATTACCCTCGGAACGTAAATTTACCAAAATGTCCTTAACGACTTAAATTACCGAATTACCCTCGAAATCTCAAATTACCTCACTGCCCTAACTTAAAATTACCAAATTATCCACTGATTCCATAAATTACAAATTCACCCTAAAGTTTTATGAATTTACCGAATTGCCCCTGCCGGTCAACGGTGACCGGACTTCAGTCAACGACGACGGGAAGCTTAGGTCTGATATTTCAGACCTCGGTGAGTCCAATGGTGCCGGCGGTGACCTCCCACGCGCGGCAACGGCGGCAAATCAAGCTTCCAAATCCGCGAGCTTTCTAAGTGGCTGATCGTCAACAATCCGACCATTTCAGGTGACGAGGTTGGTCGGAAAATAATGCTGGTGACGTGAGGAGTAGAACCCAACTGGACGTGTGCCCAAGCTCCGGCGAAATCGACGGCGGCGAAAACGGGTCTTGGCCGCGAGTTTCTGAACTCAATCGCCGGCGTTCTGGTCGGTTTCCAGTGATGAGGACGGCTGGGTTATGACGGTCGGCTTCCAAGCTTCAGATCGATACCAAGCTCGGCCGGTGAGGTGGCCGGAATCGCGAGTTATGGCCGGGTCAAGGTCGCGGGTTCCGGGTCGGATCCGGGTCAAACTCAGGTCAACTCTCTCTCTCTCTCTCTCTCTCTCTCTCTTGTCCTTCTCTCTCCTTCCTTTTAAAAAAACAGTTTCCCCCCCCCTCCCTTTCTATATACAAAACCCAAATTCTTCTTCCTTTTTTTTTTTAACTTAAGCTTAATACAAATTAAGCTTATACCGGTCCCGAGACGAAAATAAAATCCGACTACTCGAACTTTTAATCACGATAAATTTATCTCGATTTAATGTCGTGACAAATAAAATTAATATCGAAGAGGATAAATTAAATCACACACTAAAATCAAAGTGCATATGTTACAAGAACTAAATTACACATGAATTGAATAATTTAATGTTTTATTTTCTTTAATCGCATGCACTGCCGAAAAAAATTCCAATATGTGCCATTACACAGTTGGAGGTAGAAATAGGTAGGGTAAATGGTTTTAGTAATTAAGTGTCCTTTAATAAATTATTCTCATTTTTTGCGGTGAGATCTTTTGATTTCCTATTTGTTGCGACTTCTCCTCTAGTTGCCATCGCATTTTTGAGAAATTTTAGAGAATATTACAGGTATTATATCTATTTAATACATGTATGGTCTGTGTGCACTAATTAAATATAACTACAAATTGCATGATAATTTTTAAGGTGCACAAATATCATAAAATAATTAATTAGGTGTAATATTTTTAATGTATTCTAAAAAGTAGAACCTTTCTCTTTGTCTTAATTTGCTACTTCAGTTGCAATCTATTATCTTTCTTCTTTATTGTTATTATAACTCACGAACTTTAAAGTTTGAACTCAAAACCTTAGCTTTAAAATTTGTCCAATATACAAATGTGCGGATGTCTTTATTCTTTTTCTTTTATTTTACAATTTGCTTGCTGGACTTAGTAAATGTAATTACTTAGTAAATTTAATTTTATCATTTTAAATGACCATTTATTTTAAATATAGTATGTATTCGAAAATATATTATATGATATATTAGTAAATTTATATTACTTGTATTACATCTGCCTAAATACTCGCAAAAACCCACAGATAATTATGCTTGTGTCATTACCTTTCCAGATGGGTACATGGACGGAAATATTTATGTACTTTGTGTTTACATATTGAATACAAGTAAATAGATGTTTTCAGTCAATTTCAATTATTACTTTATCTCTTTTTGCCAGCAACGCTTGCTGACATAATTGCCCTTTGCTGTGCTTCTAAAGTTGATATTCTGTCAATTTTTTTTGTAATCATTTTTCTCAGACCATGTTTTAAATATATGTGACAGGTCCATGTTGAACTGAGGAAATGGCTTAAAGACAATGTCAACGCTGAAGTTGCAGCATCAACTAGAATCATCTATAGGGGTATCATTTCACTACTTTATTAGCTATTAATTGTGACCACTATTTAAAATTAATTTTGTGCATGTTGTAATCGTTATTAATATATATGGAGCCGGGCATGGGCTTATTGAAGCTAATGGCTGGTCTTTTTAGAACATTTTCTTGTACAGGCAAAGTAATAAATAGCACCTTACAACTAAACATACAATATTATTACTCCAACCTGTTTATTGAACTTACTTTGGCCTTTTCTGTTTGATATCAAGGAGATATATTCTCATGTATATGCTTCTGAGATAAGCATTCTTTTGCTCTGTTAGGTGCTTAATATTTTTTCTTTTGCAATAATAATTTTAGTTCGATTGGTTCTTAAACAGTTCCAAATATTTAGAAAAATGAAAGTTGCGTAAGGATATAATATACAATGCAAACTATTGAAAATGGATCCAAGAACAGAATTCTCTGCCACTGATATTTTATTCAGCTTAATTAATTAGAGGAGTAATGATAATGTTGTGAACCAGGCCTGCTTTTGTATTCCTCGTTTATAGGTACTAACAGACTCATCGATATTATCAAGTTTCCACTCATCAACATTTTATAATTAGATGTCGTTCATGATTTATCCTATAGGTTCATTTTGTAGTATACCACTCGGTTTAATGCTGAAGCTGTGAAAAACTTTTTGTACACTCTCAAAAATGGCAAGATACCGAAAAAGAAATTTAATTGTAGGTTGTCCACTGAACGACTGACAAGTGTTTGTTATTATTTAGGCATTTCTTCCACTTTTATTTTTGGGGTTGGAACAACAGAATGAGATATATTTTCACAGCTACTTTCAAAATATTTAATGACAAATGCATCATCCAAAAAGAACCAGCGATTTTGAATTAAATTTTTATGGAGCTCTGTTGTTTGGCTGTATTAAAGCTTGATGACCTTCGGAGATATCTAATATATATCTCCAGAATAGGAAACATATTTATCTGTTGTGCTTCTCTATATGTGGTTTGGGGTGGCAGTGGAAATGGGGAGAATATGGTACTGCATTCTATTGTCTCTTTGATATACTTTTTTTTTAAATAATTAATTCATATTAATGCTTGGTGTACTTATTTGTGCTATTTTCTTGTCGGTTCTTGCTTTTGGAATTTCCTTTTGCATTAGAAGGAAGGAGGAAGTTCGTTTTATTATGGGCGAGTTTGGTTATGGCTACTTTTTAGGATGTGTAGGAGAGAAACAAAAGAATATTTGAGGAAAACACGTGAGGATATTTTTGTATATTTAGGAGAAAGTGAGGATCTGGGCTTCTCATTGGGCTTCCATTCCATTTTTTCAAAGTTTAATGAGTCTCCTTTTAATTCTTAGCAACTGGCAAGAAATGGCAGCAGCCTGAGAAGGAGAGTTTTAGCCTTTTCATAGATTTTGTGGAGACTTTCATGTTTATACTCTTGGCTATAGTTTGTGCGCTGTCATATTAGTAATAGAGTTTCAAATCATTTGTCCATGATTTTCACAGGATATGTGCTAGATAGAAATAACCATAATGTTTTGCATGCCTAATTTAAGTTGCATAAAAAACATGGAGTTTTACTTTAATAGATAACTCTTTATATTATAGGGTTGGCTATATTCATTAATGTTGCACATGCAGATTGAGTTTGAATTTGTAATGATTTTGTTGCATCTAAAACTTACGAGTTTTACTGTAGTAGTTAATTCTTTTTAACATTAGTGCTGGGTATATTCAATTGGTGTTGCATATGCATGTTGAGAGAAACTGCTCGTCTTGGGAGTTTTGCTGGGTATTTGTTGAGAATGGGAGTTTATCTACTGGAATTTTACTGAGAATATGGGAGGAGTTCTACATTACAACGTTTGCTAGAATTAGCTTCTTAATTACTTTGGATGTGTTAACTATTGCATACAAGTGTTTTCGGATGATGTTATTAATACAAAGTGTTTTTGGACTTGATAAAATGTATAATTTAATTTTTGGTTCATATTGCATTTATGATTGAATTTCATATACAAGAACGCATAAATTTAAATGAAATATTTCATAATTGCTTTCAATATAAATTTAGATCCTATGACAGAAAATATTAATTATAAATTAAGTCACAAAAAAAATAATTTATGACAGAAAACATCAATCATAAATTCCGTCATAAACTAAGTACTCTACCCACTAAAATTATCCATATGATAATTTACACGTGAAAATCAATTTTCATGTCAAATTTCAAAATTGAAAAAAAAAATTCCTGCCAAAAATTAATTAATATATTCATTTTTTTATGACAGACATATGACATCTAAACATTATCATAAGTTAATGACATTTTTTTTCTATCATAAAAGAGTGACAGGTACATAAATGATGGATAATTTCATTGTCATCCACCCTGCTTTGTGATAGTTTTTTTCCGTCATCTGTTGCCAGTTTTCTTGTAGTGTATTACCCTTCTTAATAACCTCAGATCCCTTGACAATTTTCATCTAACTAGATTCCATCTTAACACTACATCCTATTTGATTAAGCATTTCCAGCGAAATTAAATTCCTTTTCCGATCAGGCACATACCTAACCTGTCTAAGTTCCCTAATGATACCATCATGTAGTTTGAGATTAACATTGCCAATTCCGAAGATCTGACACACAGTACAACCTAAGTCTAGAACTCATTTACCATTTTCTTTGTTGTATGTGGCAATACATTTTCTAGCATGTTTATATCCTCCATCTTCTGCAACAACTGCATCTCCATTTTTATCCTTTTTCTTAAGCTTCCTTTCTGGGTAATCCTTCTTAAAATGCCCCTCTTTATGCATAAGAAACACTTCAAGTTCTTAGGCTTTTCCTTGCTTCTTTTTCTTCCTTCTGGCTTTGCTTTTGCTATTAAACCTTCACTAGAGCCATTTCCAAGGCTTTCTTGCTTCCCTTAAAACTCCTTAGTGCTAAAAGTTGACTTTACCTCATCCAGAGACAATGCATGCCTGCCATACACTAAAGCATCAACAAAATGTTCATAAAACTTGGGCAGAGAGCTTATTGAAAACAATGTTGTATCCTCATCGTTCAATGTTGCACCTATAGTTTCTAGAGTGCCGCACACTTTGTTAAACTCATCAAGATGATCATCAACGGATAAGCCTTCAATTATTTTCAATATGAACATTCTCTTTTTGATGTATAATCGGTTAGCAAGAGATTTTTTCATGTATATGCTCTCTAATTTGGCCCATAGGTCAACAACTTATCGATTCTTTGGCCACTTTCCTTATCACTGAGTCTGCAAAGCTCAAGATTATTGTTTCCCTTGCCTTCCTATCAAATTCAGCAGCCTGTTCAGGGGTCTTTGAAAAGGGAACTTCCTTCTCTTCCTTCTTGGTGACTGGTTTAATAACATCTCCAAGGCCTTGTGTAAGTAATGCCTCCATTTTTACTTTCCACATATTAAAGTCATTTTTACCATTAAGCTTCTCAAGATTGATCTTTGGATTAGCCATATTTGGATCTTGACTCTATAATCCTAGCTCTGATACCACTTATAGTGCTCCGATAACCCAAAATACAGAGCTATCAAAGCACTGCCCAAGATTGAGGTCAAGAACAACCAAATTGCATATGATGATCAGATCAGTCTTTGATACCTTTAATTTTAAACCAGAAACTTCAATCAAGGTTTCTAGGAATCAAAGAAGTAAGAAACTCAACAAACACAGCAAACAACACACAGAAGAAAAAAATTCAATTACGTGGTTCAGTTGTGCTGTAAACACAACCTACTTCCACGGGAGAAGCCACCATAATGAGTATTATTATTGATTCAAGTCAAAATTATAGAGCTTTTACAGAGATGAATACAAGAACAAAGTATCACACTCCACTCTCACTAAGATCTCTCTAGAAAGTTCTCGATTTCATGCATTGAAACCTACTCAACAATCAGCTCAGATATTAGCCGATACGCAACCCAGTTTTCACAGATTACAGCCACGTGTATAATGGCTTTGTAACTGATTTGATTCCCTTCGCACATGCATCCCCACACGCCTCACTAAAGCATGCTTAAAACGATGTTGAATGATGTCGTTCAAAGATATAAGTTGAGCACATGACTCGCTCGTGACTGGTTAAAGCATTATAACCATTTGAAACGCTGTCGTTTAATGACCCCAAGTTTTGAATTCATCAATTAGATCCACACTTCTAATGTTTGTCAAGGGGAAGAAAGCAACAAGGTTGAAGCCAAAACAATATAACCTTTTGCTGAATGACACTACTCTTCGTGATTTGTCGGGAAAAAAAAGAAAAGAGGAAAAAAGAATCATAATGAATGCTAGCTAGTAGCTATTTATGCAACAACGGAAGCAAAGAAGGTAATCAATAATAGATGCATTTTATCACAGTACTATCATATGTACAAATAATAAAGGACAAAGTTCCGACCAAAATTTTATACTCAAAAGCAACCAAAAAAAAATAATACATATATAATAATGAAGAATCCAAGAGAAACAATCGCAATAAAATATTGCAAAAGTCACTGGTGAATTTTTTTTTTAAAAAAAGAGAGGTTTGGAAGAAAATAGCTAAAGTTGAGTTGCGAGGATAAAGAATAAAACGAGTATAGTGGCAAAATGGTTGAATAAAATAAATTAAAAAAAATTTGAGAAAACGACCTTGCCCACGCCTTCAGCTTATGTGCCCACGTTTTTTGTAATTATTTTGTACACAGAAATGGTTTTCTTTTTTGAAACATAGTGCATCCTGCACAATAATGTTAGAGCTAACCATATGTTGGAATTTGGATGAAAATCAATAATAATACTCATTATGGTGGCTTCTCCCGTGGAAGTAGGTTGTGTTTACAGCACAACTGAACCACGTAATTGAGTTTTTTTCTTCTGTGTGTTGTTTTCTGTGTTTGTTGAGTTTCTTACTTCTTTGATTCCTAGAAACCTTAATTGAAGTTTCTTGTTTAAAATTAAAGGTATCAAAGATTGATCTGATCATCATATGTAATGGCTCAGTCAGTCTTGAGTCATTTTATTGTAGGTGTCTTATAGTGCTATATTAAAGAACAAAGCACTTGTAAGAGAAAATGCATCCCTCGCACAACAAACTCTATTTTTCATGTTCTACAGTTCCTTACCCATTTAAAGAACGCATAAATTGATATAATAAACTTAAAACGTACCTGAAAGAGTAAAATCTGCACTTAAACTCCACATACCTGAAGTCCCTAATAGAGAGATTTAACTTATATTAGTTCCATTGTGTTCGCACAAAGAATTGCTTTTGTACATTTAACTTGCTTCCTCACTTCAGCTATAGCCTTGGCAGACTTCCTCACTTCAGATTTAATTTGTTTATTGAACTCATCTGCAAAGTATTCAACCAACAATAATTCCATATTCTGACTGCCAAGTTCTGCATCTCATCTAATATCCTTAACCTGCAAAATTGTCAAATATCAACTAGCATCAAAAAGTAATTAGATATGCAGAACATAACAAGTGGCACATAAAGATTGTATGGAGCACCGATGAAGTGAAGAAAAATAATGCTACGGGAATAATAACCACTCAACTCATATTGCATGCTTATATCCCAAGATTATTTAGTCAAAGGGTACAAATACTTACAAATAGCTTATGAATCCATCATAATGGCTATCAAATACTATTGTTCTAACTATGGTATCAGAGGCTTCCAATTCATATGATTGCAGCTCTCTAAATCGCTAGATTTCCGCTTACGAGCCCCCGCTAGCCTCATTCCTGTAATGAAATTACAAAATCATTTATCGTTTCCAATTCACCTTCTCTTAATCTAATAAATAAACATATAGGTTCTTGCAAGCTAATTACAAGTTTTAAATCTTTTCAAAAAAAAAAACTACGAGTTTTAAGAAAGAATTACCTACTGTGTCGGTTGATTCGATCCGCACAAGAACAAATCAAAGTGTCGCGAGATTTGTTCTGATTTGATATATACCTTAACTTTCAGCACCGTTAACTTTCGATTGCACTTTGCCGCGATGATTATAATTTCGCCGTCGATTGCCCGAAAGTGAAAGGCCATATTCATGTTCTAATCACTAGAGGTTTTTAATTCCCACAAAAATTGCAATCCTCTAATTCTAATTTTACGTCTTCATTGCTGTCTCGAGATCAATTTTCTGCAGAAATCAGTGAAACTCTAATCAATTCTAAGAAATTTCTGGAATCTACGCTCACTGAAATGCTATAAGATTAGTACTCAACCAGCTGCAACGGTTGCTAGTCACCGCATCAATTATCCAATAATTAATTTCAGCCGTTAGATTGAATAAGCAAGCATCCAACGACTTTGTTAAATAAGGATAAAAACTATGGTACGATACTGCAGTTGCAACATAGATGGATCCCACAAACAAATAAATATCAATTTTCTTGAGATTTCTTTTAATAAAAGAAGGAGGCAGAGGAGAAAATCATAAAAGCATCTGGCGCGAATTGTTGATGAAGAAGATGACGAAAGATTTATGATTTGGGTATTAACTAACTTCCTTATATATATGTATGTCTAATTTTTTAGTCCTAATATTGATTGGCTAGTTGTTTCTGACATTTTTTCCCACATAACTAATTCTTCTTGTAAGGAAAGAAATCTAATAATATTGTCATCTTTATCCTTATTTAGTTATGGAATAAAAGAGTTCAATTTTTCTCTATAATTTATAATTTATTATTAAATTAATTTAATCACTAAGGGTATATAAATTATTTAACTTCATTCATATTTTCAAAATATTTAAATTTTATAACTAACATCAAAATTATAAGTAAAATGATCAAATGACATATAAAGTTAATATCATTATAACTGTAGAAGCATTTGAACCTATTTTTAAAACATGAGAGACAATTTCGTTTAATTTTTTCTAAATAATAAGAACAGTCCTCATTTTTCTGTTTTAAAGAATGTCTTTTGTGAATGTGTGGTCTTCTGTAAAATTGAAATTGTAATCCGTTATCTAAAAAACGCAATGAATATTTTAAATAAGCTACTTGAAAATTTTAAAACGCAATGAAAATTTTTCAGATTCTGGCGAAATAGAAACTTTGTCCAATTGCTTCTCAGATTTGAAAAGTGCAGGCAACGGACAGCTACTTGTCCTCAATAATTCATAGGAGCGACGTCGGTTTGATACCTCCTAAAATTATTTCGATTATAAGGGGAAAAAATACGGAATTGAAAGTATATTATATTTGAGCTGTTTTCGGAATGATTTGAGTGCTCTCTAGAAGGAACTAGAGTGCTCTAGCGATTGCACAGCTTTATTTATTTTACTTTTTCTCTTTTCGCTTTTAAATGTTAAAAAATCTATGCGGCGTGGGCCGTATTTCCGCAATTTATTATTTAATCAAATTGTAAAGTGATCGTTAGATCTAATCCAATGGCCAAAAATACTCTCTTGTATTATAACTATAATTCAAGCTCATAATTTAATAATAATATTAAATTATCAACTCGTACAAATTAATAACTTTTGTAAATTTCAACAAATTTTAGATTTTAGATTAGAACACACATATATGTACACACACATATATATTAAACAATAAACACAGACAAAAATTAATGCTATTTTATACAACATAAATGGCCCCTGTTCCAAATTAAAATATTGGCATTAATTGCATTTGGCAAGGACAGACAATGAATAACTTGTTTTCAATAATTAACAAGATGAAAGGGGATCCAAACACAGGTTGAATGACATCTCTTACCTTTTTGTAAATGACGACTTTTCTCTAATTGGCACTTGCAGTAGTTAAATTTTAAAGGGGCCGATAGCTCTCTACTAAGTATTAATTTGTCAAAATCTGAAGAATCATGACTTTTTTTTTTAATGAGATCTTCTTATTTTTAATTTTTACTTTCAAACTTCTATATAGGGCTATCCATGATATTATATTTTAAGCTGAAACTTTTTCGAATGCTAAATTACGGACAACACAACTGAATAAATATGTCGATATCTATTTAAACTTTAAATTTTTCAAATAGGGTGTCACTGATGTTATTTGATGAAAATACAGTCAGATCACACTTATAATTATACCATTGAAAACCGAAAGCGAAGGGAAAATTTTTTCATGACTAAATTATAGATCCTCAGTCTCATTAGTTTTTCACTATCGTCAAGCAAGCTCTTATTAGCTTGCAAAGGGCATTAAACCCTTCATCAACACTTTTTCAAAGACCAATTTTGTCATAAAACAAGCATAAAAAAATAAATCTAATTGGTTAAAATAATTATAAATAAATTATTTAAAAAATAAAAAGAATTAAATTTTAAATGAATTATAATTTTTTTTTATTCTTTATTTTGTATTTATTAATTTAATTATAGAATAAGTTCATTTAATGTTTATATTTTTAAATTTTAATTATACTTTATAATAAATATTGAAAATTTAACATCAATGGGAGAACTTGTCCTAATAAAAAATAATTTCCTTTATCTTTAGAATTTTATATCAAACCTAGAAATAGTAGGAAAGCCCATATGGGCAATGCGAACCAAGCTTTGTCCTACTCGAGAGTGAGGCGAGCCAGATCCAGGCTTCAGTAGTACATTTGATAAGCCTGGGCATGGGAAGCCCTAATTTTATTGAAAAAGTTTTAAAATATTAATTATATTGAATAATTATATTTACTTATCCACCTCTTACATATGTTAGGAATTTTAAACCTTTAGCTTCAACTTTTCAAGCCTAATTTTATTATAATAAAATTTTAAAAATTATAAATTTATCAAAAAAATTAAAAAAAAATTAAAAAAAATTAAAAAATACAAACTCTTGGCTTTCTATGCCCAGATCAAATAGTCCTTAGTCATTACACTCCCCTCTCCCTCCAATTCCTCTCCTTAATTCTTCTTTCCTTTCCTTTTTATTTTTCCTCTCATTTATTCAAACCAAGCACTACCATAAAATATTAACCCAAATTTTGTTAGAATTTTAGTATATCACCCAACAACCATCTATAATTTTAGTATGTTAGATAGTGTAGAGGAAAAGAAATTCCATATTAGACAAAATTGAAAAATAAAATATTAGTTAAAAAATATTCTCAAATTTGCATCGATTTGTGCATAGTAGTGACCGCCTTCTCAATTGCTTCCAACCATTGATTAGAGAGATCCTTGAGTAGCAGCAAAGTGTTTACCCTTTTGGTGCAATTTATTATTTATACCCCAAATTAAAATCCTTGATATAAAAAGGAAAACTCTAAGTTACATTTCATGTAACTTACACTCACGATATAAAAAGATATTGTTCTTTCACAAAAGAAAAAAGGGTCAAAATGTAGAAAGAAATTTCTCTCTTTAATTTTGAGAGAAATTTTTTTCTATTGTTAGTTGTTTATAGTAGTAATAAAGACACCCATATATCAAGTGCAGATTGAATTTGAGTCATAACTTGAAAAATCGTTGGTGATAGATCATGATCTAATAAGATCATCGATGACAGATCATAATCTAATAAGATTAGTGGTGAAGGATTGTGACTTCAAAGGCTAAATTACTTAGTTAAATTACTTCTACGAGAAAGTAAAGGTATGATTTCTAGATTATGATAATTTCATATAATGTATGGGAACTTCAATCTAAATATTTATAATATAAAACTATTTTTAACCAACAATTCCTACATATAGTTTGATGAAATCATATATAGAGATGATATAATTATTTCAAAGTAAGTTTATTTTCAAAAAACTATTATCCATTTACTAAGTTCACAAAGTTTCATACTCATTCTATTTTTCTATATTCTTCATCCCCCCCAGCCCAAAACCTAAACAAGAGATTCGCAGGCACACGAGAGACCTAGTGATAAGAGATATTTTGAGTTATTCCCACTTGATGGTCCTAGGATTGACATATGTTATTATTATGACATTTTGGATTGTATAACTATATTTTGATTAGATGATTAAGGATGATTAATGTATGTTGACATTAGAATGGTTGGGTGATATTTGGTGTTATAGTTGAGGAGATTGATTGATGAATTTGGTTGAATAATGAACTATTTCAGAAGTGTTTATTTTATACATTTGCGGCTTTGGAAAAGTTATAAATGTAGGGGAAACTTTGCCCCATTTTTTCGGCAAATTCATATTAATTAGTTTATTACTAGTCAAGTTAGATGATAAATAGACAAATTCACCTTTAGAATTCGAGCGGGTCGTTTCATCTAATTCTTTTATCTTTATCTAGGATTGTAGTGTCCAAAAATTAAGTAAATAATTATTAGTATTAATTTGATTGGATTATTATGGTTATTGATTTATTTTCATATTTCATTGTTAAATTTTTTTATTATGTCATTCACTATAAGAAAAATAATAATAGATGACTGACACTTTATGATAAAAATCGCTATATCATAAGAGTATGACAGGGTTGTGATAAAATTATTGTCTATCAAATGATTAATGATGTACTTGTGATATAATTTGTGTTTATTGAGAATTTATGATAGGATAGTGATAAAAATATACTCTATCAAAAACTTTGTGATAGAATTTTAACATTGACCGTGTTTGACCAAATTTTAAATTAATATTTTATTAAAATAAAAATAAAATCAAAACAGGGCTTTTAGACTAAGACATAAAATTTTCTCATGTCACGGAACTCACTTAGTCTGTTAGTTAGTCACTTATTGCTCACCACATAACGCATGCCACTCATCAACTAACACTGTGAAATCAATGCCACTATGATTTCAGTATTCAAATAGTGTTCTTGCTGTCGTTAGAACACTGATGACAACTACGATGACGAAGCACGCGCAAAACTAGGCCACAAGTCTCACCAAGTTACGCTTCCATGTCACCACAACTCCACATCACTGTCACTCAAAGCCAGGCCAAGCCGCCGCTGCTCTGAGGTAAATTTTCCGTTCATAGGACTTGCATTGCTTTTCATCATAGAAGATCGAGTAAATTCATTTTCGTATGTGTTGATTTTTGTTTTGAGATTGTGATAGCGATTTCCGTTTTGATGGATTTGAATTTAGATTCTCAGAGAAATACGTGAGATTGTAAATAGATTTTAAATTGATTAAGTTGTTAGGTCTTCTAAATTTTGTCAATTTTTTCCTTTTTTTTCTGATTTTTGGGCTGGATTCATGGTTATTTCTCAAATTATCTCTACTGACATGCTAAAGCTTAAGCTATTAAATGTTCATGTACATTCAAGTGCTTATGTCTATGCCGAATGCATCTTGAACGTATGAACTTTGCATTTTGATGATATTATTCAGCAGTCTTTTCTTTATTGGGGCTAATATTGGTATTTTCTGGACTGAAAAAAAATTAGACGAAATAATAGTTTCTAACGAAGCCTACTAGGTGTTTGATGGAATGCATTAAAGAAAAAAAATTGCCTTAGTTTTTATTTTGTGGCATATTCTGTTGAATCTTTCATTTTAATTTTTAGTTTTTGTAGGTTGAACATACATCTTTGATAAAGTGACTACATGAAAAGGTTTTTAATTAACACTTTCATAAGTGGATTGTAATTGTCATGTTATCTATGCAACATGTCCAGAGATTAACTTTGTTATTTGGCCCCAAAACTGCAAGGAATTAGAATACGGCAACTAACATTTGTAAGGTAATCTAATGTCTCTGTTTATACCTGGAGCTCATATTATAAGTAAGCTAGTTGATTTGTTTTGTGTCTTATTATTCTTGTATTCTATATTCGATATATGTAGTTATTGCAGGAACTTATTAACTTGGATTTGGCTTTGGATTTTTATATGGAATAACTTTTTGTCCTCTTTATTTCACTTCTTTAAACACCTGTCTCTTCCTTTTGCACATATGTTTAACACTCTTTTTCTATTCAATGATACCCAAAAATAATTGATATTATCTAAGTATTTGAAATTTTATCTCAAGAATTATAATTGTACTAGAAATTAAAAATTGAGTAGCTTTTTTAAGCAAAGATGTTGACAGTGTTTGTTTTAGCCAAAAGAATAATCAGTGCTTTGGAAGAAAGAGGAAAAACATTGTTTCTGTGGTTTATATTTTCTAGAGCGTATTTACAAAAACTTGCTAATGGTAACGACATTCGCTGGAGTTGTTTTTGGGTTCTTTGTAGGAGTATTACAAAGGTATTCACTGAAAAAGCATATAATAGACAGTTAAGCTGTTGTAAAAGGGTATTCACTGAATAAGATAAGAGACCCAGCTTTCTGTCTTGTTCTTGCATCTCAGTTTTCAGACAATTGTAAACTATTTTCTGTAACTCCCTGGTCTTCATTGTGCCTTTGGGTAACTCTTTTCTAATTTGTTGCATTAAATATTATGGGTTCACTTAATCATTTAAATTTAGTAGTTTATGAGTTATGTTAGGTGACATAGAAAACAAGTGTGGTTTCTTAAGCTATTTGGAATATTTTAATTGCTACTGCTTCACTGTTATTGTAAAGATGTTTACCTTAATTCTTCATTGGGTGCATCATATTCATGACCCCTTATTCTCTTTTGAAACTGCAAAATGATTCAAGCTGCCAAAGTTTTTTAAGTATTTTGAGAATGAACTTGGAGCAACTGTGATATTTGGATTATTTGCAATATCTTGGGTCATTCTACGATTAATATTCTTCCTCTTTTGGGTCATCAAATGTACAAGTTTTTCCTGCATGATAAATGATTTGATGCCACCTTATTTGGTCGTCTAGCAGTTTCTTTGGCTTATTTGCTTTTTTGATTTGCATTTTCCAACTATGATCTTTAGTTCTACTTGAACTTATCATATATACTTTCATTTACTACTTGTTCAATACAATGTTGCCGACGCTCTTTGTGGTCCAGATATGCTGGTGGGTTCTCATATCCTCAATGATCTGGAGACAGCTGAAAAGTGGTCAACTTAGGGAAGATATAAGATCTGGTAAGCATTTTGATGCTTCCATTATCAGTTTGATTCATTTAGTGTCATCAATTATTCCCAGTAGTCTTTCTCCCTCTGTGGAAATAATCATTGTTTTTGCTTTGATAGTTTGCAGGAAACTTGATCCCATATAATAGTTTTGCTAGAACTTAATTAGTTATATTCACATGTGCCTAAGCCTTAGCCATATTTAAGTTCTTGTTTCAAAACCTAGATAAAATGAACTTATAATTGGATATTAATTGTAAATCAAACAAAAGGGTAAAGGAATTAATTAGTTATATTCACATATGCCTAAGCTTTGAAGGAAAGTTAGCTGCCTTTATGGGTACCCTTTTGGTTCCACATTTTATTGCCGCAAAGAATTAATTAAAGTTACATCAGAAACTTGAAAGTTTTACTTTAATAGATAATTCTTTACAATGATACTATTGGCTTTAGTCAATTGGTGTTGCACCTGCAGGTTGAGAGAAACTGCTGGACTTAATAGGAATTTATCTACTGGAATTTCACTGAGAATATGGGAGAAGTCTTGCACTACAAGATTTGACGGCTTCATAGCTTGTAAAATTTAAAGCATTTGCTGGAGTTAATTGTTGGATACAAGTGTTTTTGGATGGTGTTATTAATATAAAGTGTTTTTAGACTTGATAGAATGTATAATTTAACTTTTGGTTTATATTGAATTTGTGATTAAATTCATATGCAGGAATGCATAAATTTAAATAAAATAATTTAGAATTTCTTTTAATATAAATTTAGATCCTGTGACAAAAAAAAATCAGTCATAAATTATGTCGCAAACAAAATAATTAATGATAAAAAATTTTAATTATTAATTCCATCACAAACAAAATAGTTTAACCACTAAAATTAATTGGATAATAATGTACGTGTAAAAGATAATTTTTCCGCCAAAATTTAAGATAAAATTTAATTTTCGCGCCAAAAAATTAATTAAAATATTCATTTTTTAAGATGACTGGCATATGAATTCGTAACATAATTATAAGTTAATGACATTTTTTTCTATCATAAAAGAGTGATAGATACATAGATAATAGATAAATTTACTGTCATCCACCCCTTTTGTGATAGTTTTTTTCAGTCAACTATTGCCAGTTTTCTTATAGTGATTATTATTGTTATTGTTATTTATTACTATTACAAACATTTAGTATTAGTATTGATACTATATTGGCGCTTGTATTTATTTGTAGTTGGGCCTAATTTTTGCGAAGCCCATTTTAGTCATTTTCATCCAACTCATTAACTAATAGCAGGCATAAAATAGAAATTGACGATAAAATAAGAGCTAACTTTTTTTTCCACCTTTGGTCGGCCATGAACGTTCAAGTTAGAGTATAAACTTAACAGTTATTGAGTTTTATCTATGTGATTAAGGATTGGAAAGTTTTGATTCTTGAGCTTATTGTATGAGTTTTATGCGTACTATGTGTTGGGGGATTGTTGATTAAATGAAAATCAAGAGGATTAAGGGGATGTGCTGAATTTTTTGTAACAGTCACCCATTCTGAAAATTATGTAAATCTATTTTTTGAGTTATAATTTTTTTTTTATATCTATCGAAACTAGACATCTTGAGGGTTATATAAAATTTTGTTTCAACTAAAAATGATTTCTATTCCATTTTTAATGAATTTTTGAATTAGGACTTGTGGTTATAGAAAATGACATTTCTATAGTGCTGTAAGATGGGAAAAAAATGTTTAAATTGATCAAACCGTCTCAAAAAATTATGAAACTTCTCAAATTTACTCTTTTGATGTCTATTACTTCATATCCAAGATTGGGATGCTAATTCATTGTATTTGAATTTTTCTGAATTAATGAGTAAAGGCATATCCAAAATTGGGCTCCAATTTGCAGATGTTTTATTCAGTGACTTCAGTCCTCTTTAATTTGTATTACTCTCATATTTTGCCCTATTGAATCACATTTCTGGATAAGATACATTACTATCATGACATGTTTTCTTTCTTCTTTTTTTTCTTCTTTTTGTGTATGGTCTTAATTCGGTTTAAGTAAAAACCAAATATTATGCAAAAACTAGGGTAGTTCAGGAATATATTTGTTATCATATTCAAACATACATAAAAAACTATAAACACATCAAAATATAAATACAATAACTACACAATTTTTTAGTAATTGGTCTCAAATTATCCAATAATAGATAAAGTTTGTTGGTATCAATGAATAATACTTTTGACCTAAAAATTTCAATCATTATATTGCATAGCTCAACAAACAAAAATTTGCATCTCAATTTGAGATGTTGAAATAACTATTAGCATTTTAGTTAAATAAACTAATATGGTGCAATATAGTCTAAAATAAAAGATAACTTACTTGAATACACTGATTATTGTAGCTTCCTCAAACATATGTTAAGTGGGGAGAAACCAATTCCAACCGGCCTAAAGGTAAAACAATATAACTTTATGTTATATTACGAAAGCAAATAATTAATGTAACCAATAAATATATAGATGAATTGAAATGGCAGAGAAAGTCCGTTTGACCGGAAGCTGGCCCAAGCTTAGGTGTTTCGGATTGGGTACGGAGCATGTTTTATAAATACTCAGGCCGAACTCAGACTTTTTAGATGAAGCCTGAGCCCGGTCTGAATGCAAGAGAAATGATTAAAAGGTTACAAAAATGATCTTGGTGACTTTCTGAAAAGAAAGATAAGGATTAAGAATCATATCCAAATATTAGCTTATGGAAGTACAGAGTAGTTTAGCCAATAATAAATGAAGTAATTGTTAGCTTATGGAGGGAATCCGTTTTTAAATAATTAAGCAAAATTATGTGACCACATTAGATTAATTCATTATGAAGAAAAAAATGTTTTCATAACAAATGACTTAACATGTCGGATATTATCCGAGAATATAAAAGAAACTAGTCGTACAATAACATCTTCTATTAAACTATTTAATTACCTCAGAAAATGGGTTGTTGCAGCTTGTTTCTTCAGAAGTTTTTTAAGGTAGACAAAACCAAGAAGCATTCAAGGGAAAACAAAAAACGGAGGTTCTTTAATTTGCAGGATGAAAATAGTCTTTATGAATAATAGAAACAAAACCAAAGTAAGAACTGATCATGATTGAAATGCCTGCTATGTATATACATATAACTTAAACAACAGATTTAATGTAGCCAAAAACCGACAATATTTGATGAAGCAAGGAATCAAATGGGTGTGCAACGTAGCAAGCAAGACAATGAATCAAGGAATAAAGGGAAGAATATAGCTAGTTTGAAGTATTAATTAAGCAAGAATATATGAATTATATGAAAAGAAAAATAATAAATTACAAATTTTAAGTTACTTATTGGGGTACTAATTAAAAAAAGAAAAAGAAAGAGAAAAAAAAAGTTGCTTATTGAGGTAGACGTATAGATTCTTCTTCTCTTCATGATATCATCTCTTATACAAAATTATTTCTTCATGAGGGTATTGGTACCTTCTCGCCTTAAATTGGACATAAATGTAAAAATTTTAAAAAATTTTATTTGGTGGGGAGAATAACAATGACCTTACTTGGGGTTTTAATTTGTAGAAAATATTAATATTAACTAGGGAAATTATTATTCGTATACCCTATATTTGTTATGTTATCAAAAATACTACAACACTTTGAGGGTGTATCAATCGTCCACCCTTAGTTCACAAAATGTATCAGCCGACCACCAAACAGTTAGTTGCCGTTTGAAAGTTAATGGAATTACAGTGAATTGACGATTTTATCCTTAAAAATTATCACTTGTATACCCTTAAATTCTCTTTTTATCACTTGTATACCCTTAAATTATCACGTGTATCATATGAAAAGACCAAATTACCATTCTGACGTCATCATACTTAAACGGCAACTAACGGTTTGGTGGTCAGCTAATACATTTTGTCAACTTAGGGTGGACGATTGATACACCCTCAAAGTGTTGTAGTATTTTTTATAATGGAGTAAACTAAGGGTATACAAATGATAATTTCCTTATTAACTAACCAATGAACTGTATATTGTGTCCGACTGTTTGGTAAATGCAATGTGCCGCCGAAAACAGCCATTATATAATATGTATATGTTGGTTCTAAATGTACTTAGATGGACACGCTTTAGTGACTCGGCTCACCTAGGAATTTTTTTGTCATTACATCAGCTATGGATTGAAATGTCAAAAGTGTCCTTTATTATTGTGTAGTACATTTTCAATGAAAAATAAAAATTAACCTACCGTTAATAAGTTACGTAACACATCAGTTTATAAACAAATTTTTTATATCTTGAAATTATTTATAAGACAAAATTAGTAGTCTCCCTCTGTGGAAAATACCAAAATTAAGTATGTTTTTATTGATTTTTTTTTTAAGTATAAAGCATAACTGATAAATAGTGCTCATTTCAAGTGGTGAATTTACATTGATGTTATCTCAGGTGATGTATGAAATATGCATATCAACTTTATAAGTGAATGTATGAGTACTCATTCACTAAATTTTTTTGTTATTATTTTATTTTTAGAATTAATTTGGTAAATTAATTTTTTTCCTTTTTCATTAATGTCCCCAAAAATGTTGCAAGGATCTTAATGTAAGGATCTACCTATGTTACAACAGTGGTACCGTACCATAATTTTTGTCCTCATCTAATATAACCATCGGATTTAAAAGTAACTAATCGAATGGAGAAGAGATGGTCACGTTTGTGTTGGATAAGACCGGAGAAATCGATTAAGAAAAAGTAAATTTGGATGTGTGACGAAACACGGTGACTCACCTCTCTCCAAACGCAAGATTACTATTATCAAGAAGGAAATTTGAGGAATTTATGAAGTCCAGGTGAAAATCGAAGGAAGCCCCTGCCAAAGGCCAAATGGATGAAGGGACAATCTTCTGCACCGTTTTCTTTTCTAACACTCCTCTTTCTCTATATTCATAAATCCTGACCAAATTTTCTCGCTCATCAAACATCAAAAGATATCTCAAATCATTTCATGGTGGACTTCTTTAATTTGTTCATTTCTCTACAGTCTTGCGCAACTTTAATTTATCTCATGCGGCAATTTAATTTTTTTTTATTTTATTCTGAAAATCAAATTGAATTATTGTCGCAGTGACGTATGTATGTTGGGTTTCTTCACATCTTCCTCATTGGCTTGAAGTTTTGTTCACTGAAAAGTTCTTCCACGCTTGCATAATTCACGAAGACGAAAGAAAAAAAATGAAAATAACATATATTTCTTGGACAATTGCGCTAGATCGATTTGAGATGAAATCAGTTCCATTGATGCAGTACCAACAAACTTTCTCACTACAAGCTCGCAAATGATATTACATTAAAACGCTACCGACTCCAACAGTTGCAGGTTGCTGCATCAATTATCTAATAATTAATTTCAGCCATTAGATTGACCAGTAAAACATCCAACGACTAGCTGAATAAAGACAAAAACCGTGGTATGGTACCACTATTATAACATAGGTGGATCCTTAATATAAAAGTAAAAAAAAAAAAAGGGTTGGAGTATACATAATTAAACCATAGATGTTTTAAAGTATTTATTCACAATGTTAAAACTAAACGGACATTTTAAAATATAAGAATTAAACAAAAATTTACTTTTATTAAAATTAGTATATTATTATAATAACTGTGTGATGTGGATGCTATTTCAATCGCCGACAACGTTCAAGGTTGGAGAATAATAGAGATCTTCACTGTTGTGACCATCGAAGAAGTTGAAGATCTACATCAAGTAGGGCATCTGTTCAAAAAACTTCAAAAGAACTAAATTACACATGAATTGAATAATTTAATGTTTTATTTTCTTTAATCTCATGCATTACCAAAAAAAGTTCCAATATGCGCAATTACACAGTTGGAGGTAGAAATAGGTAGGGCCAATGGTTTTAGTAATTAAGTCTCCGTTAATAAATTATTCTCATTTTTTGCGGTGAGACCTTTTAATTTCTCATTTGTTGCGACTTCTCCTCTAGTTGCCATCTCATTTTTGAGAAATTTTAGAAAATATTACACGTATTATATCTATTTAATACATGTATGACATGTGTGCACTAATTAAATTTAACTACTAATTACATGGTGATTTTTAAAGTGCACAAATATCATACAATAATTAATTAGGTGTAATATTTTTATTGTAGTCTAAAAAGTAGAACCTTCTCTCTTTCTCTTAATTTGCTACTTCAGTTGCAATCTATCTCTCTTCTTTATTACTATTATAACTCATGAACTTAGCTTTAAAATTTGTCCAATACACAAATATGAGGATGTCTTTATTCTTTTTATTTTATTTTACAATTTGCTTGCTCTACTTAGTAAATGTAATTACTTAATAAATTTAATTTTATCATTTTAAATGACCATTTATTTTAAATATATTATGTATTCGAAAATATATTATATGATACATATC
The DNA here is from genome assembly GCF_000493195.1 of Citrus x clementina. NCBI lineage: Eukaryota > Viridiplantae > Streptophyta > Magnoliopsida > Sapindales > Rutaceae > Citrus > Citrus x clementina. The sequence goes on from NW_006262075.1 coordinate 14,467,066, forward strand.
TAATGTTTTAGCGAAAGGATCGCAGACAAGAGGGTTAAATTCTCGATAGATTCCATATATATGTGTGTATGTATTTGAAAGGGCTAAAAATTGAATTTATCTTTGTTCACCCTCTGCGTTTTTAAATAAATTAAAATAAAAAAATAAATGGAAACGTAATTTAAAATAAATAGAAACATCGTGGAAAATTTTTTAATAAACTAAAAACACAGGGGCATACAAGATAACATTCACGAGCGACTCACCAAACTAGGGTTTTAGGCTTTATAAATCAATCCCTTCGTTTCGTCTCCTCATTTGGAAAACCAGCAGTCGCCAGTCGCAGGCCAACGTGCGCTCTCCGCTAAGGTTTTTTTTTGGGTTCACGTCGCTTATTTGATTTCGATTCAGTTCATAAGTTAACTTTTCAATTTGGATTATAATGTCGTGCTTTTTTTTAGGTAAAAAAGAGTAAATATTTGAACAAACAACAAGAAGACAATGTCAGGGTTAGTACTTACTCTCCTCTTTATCGTGTGCTTCTGTTTTGTGTTTGGCTTCGTGGATTTTGTGAAAGAATAGATTTTGTTTCGTTATCCGAAAGTATCTTGTGTATTATCTTATGTAGCCTAATCCACTTTATTGCTGTATGTTGTTCTTGGTTTTGTATTTTTAATTTAATTTAATTTTTTTGTATGTAATAGGTAATTAGATTGATTTTATGTATTGGGTTCTTGGGTTTTGAATGAGATGTGTTGGTTTTCTGTTATACGTAGAGATGTGTTTCAGTTCCTTGGCATTGTTGAATATGGCAAATGAAGATTTTGAAACTTGTGAAGATAAGCGTAACTTTGTGATGTAATACTTTTATGAGGGATGATTTAGGAGCTTTGGGTTGGTTACTGACTTTCTGATTTTGATCTCTAATGCTTTGCAGTGATGAGGCTGCCCCTGCTGTTGAGACAGCACCTCCTGCCCCCCTTGGTGAGGCAATGGATCTGATGACGGCTTTGCAGGTTGTGTTGAGAAAATCACTTGCTCATGGTGGTCTTGCTCGTGGCCTTCATGAAGGTGCCAAAGTGATTGAAAAGCATGCTGCCCAGCTCTGTGTATTGGCTGAGGATTGTAACCAACCTGACTATGTGAAATTGGTCAAGGCACTCTGTGCTGACCATAACGTAAGCTTGTTGACGGTTCCCAGTGCCAAGACCCTCGGCGAGTGGGCTGGTGTAAGTATTTAATGCATTAAAAAAAAAATTTCTTTAATGTTGGACCTGCAGTGTTAATTTCTTTGTTGGTGATTGTGTTCTTCACTTTGCATATATTTTTTTTAAAAATCATGATGTTTCTCTAATGTTGCCTGCCTGTGTTATTTTGTTTGTTGGTGATTTTGTTCTTTGCTTTGCGAATCATGTCAGTCTTGAACATAACACACTGTGTCGCTGATGCGCCTCCGGTTTCTTGCTAACCATAGATGCTATGTAATGTTTGCCATGTGGGTGTGAGTTGAGTGACAAAGGCATAATTGTTGTCAATAGAAATACAATCTTATGCAAGTGTTTGTTCGGAGCTCAAGTTGTCATTCACTCTCAGTTGAAATACTTGCAACCAATCTTTTGTGGTGGAATGCATTTTTTGGTAGTGGCAACTAAGTTTGCGCACTTTAATGTTTGACCCTCTCTGTGATACAGTTGTGCAAGATTGACTCAGAGGGAAAGGCCAGGAAGGTTGTGGGTTGTTCCTGTGTTGTTGTGAAGGTAAGAATTGTAATCCATAGAAGCATTTTCATGATGTTTCATTGCAATGGGTTGTCATCTGACCTGGTTTTACATTTGCCTGTTTGTTTTCAGGATTTCGGAGAGGAAAGCGATGGTCTTAACGTTGTTCAGCAGCACATCAAGTCTCACTGAGTAGCAGTGATGGATTCGTAGTTCAACTTTTATATTTATAGAGAGGGCCTTGTCTTTTTTCTGTCAAATTGTGTTTGGTTGTCTCACTCCAAGGAGATTTTGTGTTCGTTAGTTGCTATTACTTTTAGTACTTTTGTTCCTCAATCCTTTATTGCAACTGAAAACATCAATCCTTTTCTATATTTTTGCTGGATTGAATCTTTTCAAAGTGAAACTCATTTGTGGTTTTGAGCCAAATATGAAACTCAGTACTGTTAAAATTTGTTTCAGCATCGTACTCTACGCGTTCCATTATACATTTTTATAGACAATGGATATTAAGTTCACATTTCTTTGTGAGTGCTTGCAGTTGTAGCCATGCTGGCTGGCATCATCAAATCGTTGAGTTTATAAATTGGATAATGAGAATTTAACAGATTGCAGCATACTAATAGGACAATTTAGTTAACGTATTTGAGCCATTTTTAATGAAATCTTGTGGGATTTAAATTGAATGGTGGTATGGTAGAACAAAATTAACAAAACATTAACCGTTGTTACTCTGTTTTAATTGCAATTTCCAAATGGCTAATGGTCAAAGCTACGAGGCAATCATGTATTCTAGTTCGATTGAAGACTAATAGTTAAACGGAAATGAGGGTGCAAAAGCCTGCATAAATGGGTTTTAAAGGGAGATGAATTGATGAAAAATTGCATTGGATGGGTGGAAAAATAAAATCGTATAAAAAAAAAAGGAAAAGAGAAAAGGAAAAATGTTTGAAACAGGTCATACTGACGGATGTGAAAGCAACATAGAACAAGGCAAATGATAGAAAAGAATCCGAAACGGGGGTATATTTGTTTTGGTCTCAGTGCTTGCATGCTCCACACTTTGCATGCTTGCTTTAGGTGTTTTTGTTTATTTGCGAGGTGGGCTAGTTACTAGTTAGTAAAGCAACTGAGCGAGCAACTAAGGCAAGTGCGTGCTAGTGTTTTGTTTAATAAGCTATAAATGAGTCAGTTTCTTCGTGGGTTTTCGATAAAAATCCAAACATTTCATTTTGCAATGACTTGAGGAGGGTAAAAAAAGATGGAGTTTTAGTTGTCTTCCAGGATTTGCTTCTAGGGTTTTTGTGTTTGAGTTAGGAAAGTGAAAATGGGTTCTTCAAAGAGAGAGATTGAGCTTGAGGAGCAACTTAAGGATGCTGGCAACTTGCTTCTCAACCCGCCATCTCCTGTTGATGAAGTTATTAATCTACTTGATGTAAAAATCCCACCTTTTGTTTTTGTTCTTTATTATCTCTTCATGTATTTGTTTCTAATTTTTCTGTGTTTTGAATTTTATTACTTGTTGTTTGGTCAAATGGGTTTTTTGTTGTTTGTCGATTAATTTCTTATAAAGGTGTAATCTTCTGGTGTTTTTGTTTTTTTTTTTTATGGGTCTTTCAATTAGTCCAATGGAATGTGAAATAAGGAGCTATAATTTGGACAGGGTTTATCATTGTTTGTAGGTTTAATGGTTTCATGTTCTTGTTATAATTTGTTTGTTTAGATCACCCATTTGCATGTTGAATGATAGATAATATAGACTTTTCAGGTTGATTTTCTGTTTGTGTTATGAGCATAGTGAGTGTCGATGATTGTTAGTTTTATGTGGGCTTTTCTTTATAAATTCATGGTGCAATGTTTGGTACTTCGAATGTGTTTATATAGCCTGCATTTTGTTGTTTTCATGGGTTGATAATTGTTAATTTTATGTCTTTCCTTTTTGCAACTGATAATTGACAGGTTTTGGTACTTTCATCTGATAAATGTTTGTTTGTTTGATAAAATGATGCGAATGTTAGCATTGTTAATATTCAAAGTATTTTTGGGCTCTATGTTCATATAATTGTTTATAGTTTAGGTTTTGGCACATTTGATGAATTGATTGTGTTTTAAATCAACTTTTATGTTTGAGTCATAGCTTCTGTATTTCTTCTAATGCATATCTTGACTGTTTTGTTCTGAAATCATTACCCTTTTTGCCCAATTCTTACCAGTTCATTATGTGCCTTCATATAATGTTAAATCCTTTTGGTTCTGTCTCTGTTAGAAAGTTGAGCACTTGCTTGCAAATGTGGAGCAAGCACCATCAAGATCAATGCGAGATGCTCTTCTACCAACAATGAAGGGATTAATTACAAATGATCTTTTGAGACGCTCAGACATGGATGTGAGGTTGTCAGTAACATCTTGCATTAGTGAGATTACCAGAATAACAGCACCAGATTCTCCCTATGATGATGAACTAATGAAGGTAAATTTTAGAACAGTTCTCATTTCTTCACCATGGCATATTGTATTAATCTAAAAATGCAGTGAAATTTCTTCAATACTGTATATGCAGTTAGGTGATTTTTCATAGATTCTTATGTTGCCTGTTTTCCAATTACTTGGTGCACAGGAATTCTTTCAACTGGCTGTATCAGCTTTTGAAAACTTGTCCCATGCATCTGGTCGCTATTATATGAAGGCACTATCCATTCTTGACACTGTTGCTAAGGTTAGGTCATGCTTGCTGATGTTGGACCTTGAGTGCGACAAATTGGTCGTTGAGATGTTTCAACATTTCCTAAAAGTCATCAGGTAAGCTCCTTATTGATGGTTTTTACATTTTTCTTATTGTCTTCTTGCTTATGCATTTGATTATCTCAATGATTAGAATTATTGCCAACTTCTAGAAATTAAGAATGCTTGACTTGTGGAAGTCTAAGGTTGAACTGAAGTTACAAATTGTAGAACTTTTCTTGATTTTCTTTAGGAATCTTATATAGCCTGCTCAAACTTATTCAATAATGGGACCATAATATTCTTTCTTGAATATTTGACATATGGAACTAGAATGGTTGGCAAACCGCAAAAGATTATGTTACTGGGTAAGAGCTCAAGTGCTCATTTATAGACTATAGTATTCAAGCTCGAACTTGCCAACTCATGTGAGAAGCATTGACAACCTTAGCACTAATGTAACAATAAAAACAACTTAATGTCTTGGGTTAATGCAAATGATGCAAATATAAGACTACTTGATCAAACTAGCCTTTGATACAATGTTAAGTTACCAAAAGATTAAGCTAATAGATAGGGGATATTGTACTAATTTATTGTTTTATATATTATCGTGGCAGATGGATCAAGATATAGAATCAGGGATATATATTCAGATGAGTGAATGGCCGTTTCCTGTTTGATTGTTACCTCTAAGATCTCAAGTTTGAACTATGCAATTCATCATTAGTCTTTTGATGCCTCGCTCAGTCAGAATATCTGAAATTTGGATGGTAGTTTCTGGAGGATGGTGAATACTCGTCTCTGTCCATTGTTGTTTGGTTGCTGTTGACATGTTACCTATGCCACTTTAACGGCTGGAATTGTTATCGAGGGTCCGTGTCTTATTACGTTGTTTAATAATCATTATTGATAGCAGTATGATAGCAGGGGAGCACTGCTATAAAAAATTATCATTTTTTCTTGTTGATTCAAAATATAATTCATACAAAAACAGTAGCTGCCATTTATTTGGTAAAGAAACCGAGTCAGGAGAAGCTGTCTCACTTTAATTGAGTTGACAATCATCTTGGCAATGAAAAGGTGAAATATTACACGAAATTCAAATGCAAGGGAAAATTTGTCTGTGGTATGTGTTCAGGGAAAACTTAGTTTCATTGTAGTTATCCCTGAGTACATTTTCAGTTTCACGAAGTGCAGCATTGTCTTTGGAACATTATAAGTTGGTAGTCATAGTGTTGGTCTATAGGTGAACCTGTAGTGTTTTGTGATATATAGCGCCACTAAAGTTGTTTGTTATGATGTTCTCAATACATTTGATACATGATTTAAAATGAAATGTTCTTTGCCTTTCATTTTACTGTAGCAACAGCTGAAATCTTGATGCAGTGCTACATTTCTTACCAACTGCAACCATCTTCTGTACATGATTCTGACAGTGTTTTTGCTGAATTCTAAGGTCCAACCATCCGCATTTTGTATTTGCGGCCATGGAGACAATTATGACCCTTGTCATCGATGAAAGTGAAGATGTTTCCTGGGATCTTCTTCGTATTCTTTTGGCTAGTGTCCGAAAGGAGAATCAGGTAATCATTCTTTCTCATTTCCCCCTCCCCCCCCCCCCCCCCTCTTTTGATAGTCTCATTAGTTTTCTGATATTTGATTAACCTGGTTTCTTTGTCATTTCAGGATGTCTCTCCTACTTCTTGGAAGCTAGGAGAGAAGGTTTTCACTAAATGTGCTGCTAAGCTTAAAACCAATCTGAAGGAAGCAGTGCAGTCTAGAGGCATTGCGTTGGACGATTATGCTGAGATAGTTGCCTGTATATGTGGAAGTGATGATGAAAACCCTCAGCATGGTCATCTCATTGGTTCTGAGAACCAGTTGGTATGTTAACTTCACTTTCTTTGTAGCCCTATAAATGTGACTGGTTTTCTCTGTGATATTGTCTTATGATCATGGAATTGCATGCATGGAGTGGTTCAGAGTAGATTTAGCACTGATATAGCACTGACATCTTTTGCTGACTTAATATCATGCAAGCTTGTGTCTTTATTATGTTCCTAAAGTTCATTTCAATTCTTAGCTGCTGTCATTTGGACTTCTTCAATTTCTCTTGGATTTTTGGACAAAATACACTAAGCTGTATGAACTGTTTGAACTTGGAAACGTTGCTGTTTCATATTTCTGCATTTTCCTGCAGTCTTTTCTATAATTTTTAAACTCTCCGCCTTTCTACTGGGACAAACCCAATGGTTGGGTAGTTTCTTAATGTTCAGTTTTCAAGGTGCAAAAAATCTAAAGGAAGGTTGTCGGCTAGAGAGCATTTGACCGATAAAATGAACTTCTGCAAATGAAATTGGAGAATACTGAAATTCCTAAACTGTGTCAAAGATGTTCATAAAATGTAAAAGCACATGTCTAGAATGGAGCAATAGCCATGTAAGGGCAGCCCAAATGTGGATACAATGTCTTCAGTGAAATGTCCTTATATCATAATTTCAAGATAAATAATGGAAGGATCTTGTGGACATTTTCTTTTGGTATGTTGGTGTTTGTCTCTCATATGTTTGTGTGCTTGAACACTGACACGCTTGGACTTAGGTATTCCCACTGCATCGGTGCCCAGTTCTGCTGTTTTTTTCCAAGTGTTAAGAGTTTAGAGTAGTATTCCCCTTTTCGGGAGCTTGCTCACCTTCTTGAATCTTTGATTATCTTCTGAAAAAAGGGGATCCCTATTTCTCCTCCTCTGAAACAAGCCTTTACTTTCATGTTGATTTTAGTCAATTGGGGAGAAAAAAAATTCAGAATGGATTCACTAATGCTTATTTGTCCGAAGCTGATTCGGATGGTGCTGAAACCAGCCATCTATTGTTGTTTTAACTTCTGTTCTCTTATATATATCATTCAAACTTTCTTTGGAAGCCATACTAACTTATCTGGCTTATGATTTACTGCATTCATAGCAAACTTGAAGCTAGAGCAGTCTCCATATACATAATCACAACTGTAGATCAGATGTTTTGTTTGATTGCATAAACATGCCTCAGGCAGATTAAACAAGTTGATCATAGTGCAAGTTGAAGTGGGCCTATAATAGTGACATTGATCCCAGAGATATAAGTCTTTTAGTTCTTTTTTTTTTTAACCCCTTTTTTTCTATATTCTTGTATTGTCATCATTTTTCAAAATGATTGTTTTTGAATTATTTGTGCTTTTGTTTGCTTCTGTTGATCAGGCAACTAAGGAACCAGATCCTCCCTGCCTCGGAGAAGTTGTCCATGATGTGGATGGTATTTCCAAGTCAGTGACAAGCAATGGAACTGCCGCAAGTAGAAATGAGGACTCTGTTGTAAAAGATAAGCTCTCAAATGTATTAGAGCGGTGCTCTCAAGTTGAGCGTTCCCAAAGTATTGATGCAAAATGTAGTGCTGGACCTGATACTTCGGACTCTTTGAGGAATCTGAAGTCGGAAACTGAGCCAGAGAGTGCTCCAAGAAAAAGGGGTCGGAAACCTAATTCTTTGATGAACCCAGAGGAAGGCTATGACCATTCTTGGATTTCTAGTGGAAGAAAAATTGCCAAAGTACCTGGTCGCAGAAAGTCAGATGATAAGGGAGTTGATTGTTCACCCTCTTTAAACCAAGATTCCAAGAAAGAAGCTCTAAACTTGACAGATAAAATGTTGGATGACCCTACTGCATCACTAAAAAGTGGCCTTCCTGATGGAAGTCATCACAGAAGGGGCCGGACAAAGAAACAAGGAAGCACAGTGAATCAAAATGCTGATCATAATTCCTTGTCAGTAAGTCTGAGTACCCGAGTCGAGGAGACAGCCTCAGGTTCTGCAGATTTCAGTTTGAGAAAGAAGCCTGAAGACAGATCTGACACTGAAATAAAACATCGCAAACGCTCAAAGACTAATGAGGAGATAAGTCAACCTCCTGGATATGGAGTTTCAGAAAAGGAAGCTGTGGTTCCAAGTGCTGACAAGGAAAAACCATTGCAACTGTCGGTTACAAAGAAAAGGCGAAGGAGTTTGGTTGTTGCAATTTCAGCTCAAAATATTTCTGAAGCATCTGGTGGTAAGGTATGAAATATTTTAACTTTTTAGAGTCGTATTTGGCCTTATAATATATTTTTTTTTGGGCATAAGGTCTCATTTAATTTTTCTCACTTGTCAATTACTATATATAGAAGAAGAAGACTTCTAAGGGTGCAGTTAAATCACCAAATATAGATGAAAATTACTCGGAGGATACTCCTAAAACAGAAATCAAGAGGAAGCATACCTCTGGAAAGGAAGAGGTATGGGTTTGTTGTAATTTTATTGTTGTATTTAATAATTATTAATATTTTATTATTATAATTTATCTATTTTGCCCTATAACCTGTAACTTGTCAGTGGACCAGCAAGTTCCTATTCCCTTTGGGTGTTTAACAAATGTGGGTTGTGATACTACTTCTCATCTTGTCTTCATCTCTTATGAATTATATAGAAAAAGTTAATCTCTAAGGCTCGGGCTAAATCATCTGATAGAGATGGGTCTCACTCAAAGGAAACTCCTAAATCAGAAGTCAAGAAGCATTCTGTTGGGAAGGAAAAGGTATAAATTTGTTATTATTATTGCTTAACTTTTAAATTATTGGTGGATCAGCGATGACTACCTAATCTCACATTATCTTCCACTCACATGAATGGTATAGAAGAAGGTGATTTCTAAGGCTATTGCTAAATCATCTAATAAAAATCACTTGGAGGAAACTCCTACAACAGAAATCAAGAAGAAGCTTACTGCCAGAAAGGAAGAGGTAGGGATTTGTCTGTGTTATTATTTTGCTGTATAACTTATTGGTGGGTTAGCAAGTGTTCCTATTCCCCCTTGGTATTTGATAAATAATTATGATATAAGTTTTCATGCTGCCTTCTAATCTTGTGAACTGTATAGAAGAAGAAGATTTCCAAGGCTGGAGCTAAATCATTTGATGGAAATTGCTCAGCAGAAACTCCTAAAACTGGAGTCAAACGAAAGCATACTGCCGGCAAAGAAATGGTACAAAATTTGGTTTTCCTTTCTGTCCTATAAATTGTAACTTCAAGGTGGTCGGTGTTTTTTTTTTTTTTAAACCTATGTTGCTTTTGTTTTCTTTCTTCTATTTCGTTTGTTCCTTTTCTCCCCAAACCTTTTGTGCCATTGCTTTTGATCTCTGCAATTATAATTCTTCTGGACCATTTGCCTTGTTTACAATAAAGATGTACAGAAAATGCTCAGTTGATTATCAGCATTGCTATTCGTAAATCATTATTGAGAATTATATCAGGTGCTGTATATGCCATTTAGTTCCCCTAATTTAATGGTTGAATTGAATTTGGTTTTACTTTTCCATTGTTTATGGCTTCTGTAGATAGTGTTCCCTGTAGTGCTGTTGAACAGACCGATATATACAGAATTATCTACCGCCATATATCATTTTAACATAAAAAGTTATTCATAATCCATATGACAATAAGCATCTTGAAAGTTCATAAGAAGTTTTGACTGCTGATTATCTGTGTGCCACATTAGTGAGAGAGACTGATATGCATATTCCCTCATTTTAGTAATGATGATGAAATGATAGGAATTGCTTCCAAATCCATGTTAATTATTTGTATGTCAAGACAATAATTTCTGGTTATACATGTCATTTGCCTTAACTAGTGAGGGATGCTTAAGGTTATGTTGTGGCTTGATGAGGGCGGAAGCGTTTTGGAATTTGTTGTCATTGTAGTTCAGAGAACAACTGTCATTGTGGCTTATGGTGTAAGCTAGCTGTATCATTTGGAGTTAGTACCTCTATGTTTTGGCTTGTTTTGGAGAAGATGCCATTAGAGAGCAACAATGGCATTCTTTTGTTGGAATCATATATTAATGTTCTTTTGCTAAGTGGTCTAACCTTAGCTATTACCAGCATTAGAAGAAAAATAGCTTAGGAGATATCAGTAACTTTGGATTTATTATTGTCTTCTACTCTGAATTGGTTGTTAAAATCTCAAATATAGCAGATAGTTCCAGTTACATCTTTCGGGAGTTTTTTTTTTTAAAAATTTTCTTGTTTCTTTGATCATAATTGGTTGAAGCTTATTCATATACTGAAGCTCACGTTGCTTACAAAAATTTGGTGTTCTTGGTTAATTATACTCGTTAGTCTGTGGATTGCTTTTAAACACTCCTTAGATTCTGCTTCTACATATTGTTATTTTGTTTGCCTTATCCTCTCCCTCTTTATTCTCTTGTTAAGTTTGTTCGCATGTTCAATAGCTTATTTCTTTATCGAGTTTAATTATTCATATTCAGGATTCTGAAGCCCCTGCTCTTAATGAGCAATTGGTTGGTAGCAGAATAAAGGTTTGGTGGCCAATGGACGAGACGTGAGTATTAAGTACTTCTAGTCTGATTTCCTGTAGTATAATATCTTAATAAATAGTTAAATGAGTAACTTTCTCCAATTTGTTGATCTTGACAAGTTATTTGTGTTTACTGACTTATGCACTCACTAATTCTTGTTTGCTGTAATAAAGTTTAATTTATGATTGGTTAGAATTCTCCAACTCCTGATCAATTTAGAGAACGGCACTGATTTGAGTACTTCTACATATTTGCTTTAGGTCTGTACAGATCAAGAGCAATCATGCCCCTTTGCCTTTCTAACATATAGCTCAGTACTGCATGGGTCTCTTTAGACAATCTGATATTATGCCAAGTTTGGGTCTCCAAAGCTGCCCAAATAATGTGAATATCACTATCACTTTTTGCCCTTATAAGATCATTTGCCTAGTATATGACAGCATTTAGAATTTGATACACTCGGATTTTTTGTTTGTCGGTAGCTTTCATCTTTTCCAAGAATATTGGTAAGAAGGTTGCAAAAGCACCTATTAATGTTTCTCATGTGCGTTTTCTTCTTCTGTAGGTTTTACAAAGGTGTTGTTGATAACTATGATCCCATCAAAAAGAAGCACAGGGTAAGATGACTTTGAATGTCACGTGGGTAGTTTGTGTAGAACAAAGCCTTATGTTTAATGATAAGTCTGATGCCTTTTCTTATAGCTTTGAGTTGTCTATCCGTAATTTTCCTGCTTATGTTCTTGTCCTAAAATTGATTTTATTGCCATCTCTCCAGTGGTGGAACCATTGGTCTCTGAAACATTGTCCTTGTAACTTATATTTTATTCTTAAATGATTCTTATTTTAATGTCTTCTTTAATGTTCTGGTGGCTTCCTTGATAGATATTGTATGCTGATGGGGATGAAGAGATATTAAATCTCAAAAAGGAACGCTGGGAACTAATTAAAGGTGGTTCATCGGCGGAGGTGAGTATTTTGCTCCATTTATAGTTTCTTTTTCTTGCTTATTTGATGTATTATTTAGTAATTCCTTCATTTCATGCCGATACGATACCATAAACAGCGGCAGTGAGTATTTTGCTCCATTTATAGTTACTTCTTCTTGCTTATTTGATGTATTATTTAGTAATTCCTGCACGTCATGCTGATACCATAAACAGGAGCAAGAAACTGATGTGTTAAAACCTGACGGTTCATCTGACATGTAAGTATGTTCTTTACCTAACATTTTTCCTTTTGGTGAAATTGTTCTGTTAGAAGGGGTATATTGGAGACAACTAGTACATGGACACTGCCATTTTCAACATTTTTGGTGTGTGGATATACTCTGCTTTTATATCTTGATTATAATAACTATATTGTTTGCACTTTGCACTTGATAAGCCGGTATCAAGTACATGGTGATGAAAATTTCTTCTTTTGGGCTGTCAGCTAACCTAAAGCTTATAACTCTTGAGGTTACCAATTTTCTTGTTTCTGTTTTGTCATGGTTGGTACTGATATGGCTTCATGTAATTTTTATGGTTGCTTCTCCTTTAATTCTTTTCCTTCAAATGGACATCTTATACATGTTTGTAAAACACGTATCTCTAGTCCATGATCATAGATTGTTGCATTCCATTTAGTTTATTGTTGCATTGCATTTAGTTTATGCAGTGGACCGTTCTTTATATCTTATATATTTTTCTGTTCTGCATTATCTGAGCAGACTGCCCAAGGGAAAAGAAGAAATTGAGTTTGAACTAGTCAATGAAGTGAAGGCCTCGGCCTTGAAAAGGTTGGTCTGTAAACTGCTATCAGCTGTGAATCTGTTTTTAGTAATTTTTGACGCTTAACTGGAACTTCAGATGGATTTCTAGGAGTACACCTGCTAGTGCATCCAAGCCAAAGGCAAAACAATCTGGTGGTGGTTCTCCCGCTGGTGCTACAATTAACAAACCTATTAATGCAGATGAATCCAAGGCTGATCTGCCTGAGAAAGAGAGCAATCCAAAAGGGGATGATCAAAACTCCCCTGCGAAATTGATACTGAAAGACAGAAAATTGATATTTACTCTAAACAAACAACAGCAGGCTGTGTTCAAGGGTGAACGCCACAATGCTCGTGATGGTGAATCTGCTGTTGACAACCCAGTAGAAAGAAGCAAAGAGGCAGTGAAAGGAAGCAGTTCCAACGATTTTGGCACAATTGTCATGGATGACGAGAAGTGACAGAAGGGCTTCAAAACTTTAAGCTAGGTCTATATGTACAGGGAAACTGTTAGTATTAGCATGTGCTTTCCAGGTGAATGAATATCAGCTCATTTTTGCCATCTATTTTTCTCACAGAGCTGTACATTGCATCGTTTATTAGCATGTAATCGTCCGAGATTGGTACTGATGTCTGAATCTAAAATCCGATGTGTAAAGGGTCTAGTAATATATTAATAGCAGATATTGAGACTGAAATGTAATTATCCATATATGATATCTGAGTGCTAATGACACAATCCTTATAGTAAAATTTTAGTCGTGAATTTGTTGCCAAAGTTCTAAACATGTGGCAGCCAATGTAAACCCGCTTAGTAGTGGAGAAGTATGCAAGTTTAAGCATAATTTTTCTCTGTTCCAAACTCATGTCTACGTTGAAACTTATAACATTACCCATCATTAATATTAAGTCTTAGATGCTGCGAACGCCACCATTTCATCTTATACGCAATACTTTTATGATGATTTTGAATTAGTTTAAGAAGAGTATTGGGTTCATATTACAAGAAGCTATACAAATATGACTACGATCATTTTCTGGGTATGAGCTTTTTAACTGAGCAAATGTAGTGTCGAAGGAGTGGATCTTGACTTTACCTGGGGAATAACACACACATTAAAAAAATTCTTCCAAGTTTAGGTTAGGAGAAAGATCTTAGTTTAATATTAATACGGGTTTATGGTATGCATTACTAATTAATATGAACATAAGGATGAATGTCAATATGACATCTTGATAGCTGGAAAAAAACAAAACACAACAACAAATGGAAATTAATATTAGTGTGGGTGCACAGAAAATTTTTTTAGTAAAATCTTTTGAGTTGAAATGAAAAGTCTAAAATTCGAACCCTGATCACATAATTAGGGACGAAACTTGATTATCATCCATTAAAAAAATGCAATTGATGTCGTTGTGCCGCGTGGCTATACTATACTATATACGTATAAAGAGGGTCTGCAAGAGAAACCATAAGCCTCTGTGCTCTAAAAGAAAATCTAAGAATTTTTTTGAGGTTACAGTTGAAAATAATTTAGAAATTTGAAAGTTAGCTGACAATTATTAATGTAAAAGTGGAATATAAATTACTAAAAATTCTTTTCATTACATACTCATTGGGGAACAAAAAATACATTAACATAATTATTATTCAATCCCCTTAGAAAGTATGTTTTGATGCAAAGACAAACAAAACAAATACAAAATTAGGAAACACTTTCTTATTTTTTGCTTAGTTGCTACAATTTTCATATGAACTTGTTGCTACCAAATTTGTGGCAGCTCGTGCGATCAATTCGATAACTAAGATTGAATTTTCACTGATTCTTCTTGTTGTTGTGTAGGGATTGGAAGGTGACCCTTCTCCTGCAAGCTCTTTACGGTCTCGTATAGGCATTGCTTCACCGGTGTAAATTCTAACCCAAGATCCTTGAGCTTTTGGTTTGAAAACTTGTAGGGTTTTTTTCTGGGGTTCTTTTCATCCGAACATCTGCATTCAAATTAAAAAAAAAAATTAAGATTAATTAACAAAAATGTAACTCAAAGTTCATTATTTCAAATTATGCATATTTATTTATTAAAAGTTTTGATACCCAACCATTAGTGACAGACAGAATGAGGATTTTGGTTCGATGGGAACTATAATAGTAAAAAATGATAAATTTAAAATGGTTATAACATAACACATATCTAAAGGGGCCGAATTATAAGATACACATAAAATTAGCTAGATTCCAAATAATACCCCTATATTTCCTTTTTTTTTTTTTGAAGCCCATGTAGAAAGGTGCTCAACCTATATCATTTAGACACTACTCATGATTTTCATATTAAAGTCAATAAAGAAAAGAGAAATGAGACCATTCTTCTAATTCTAGCCACTTCCCAACAAACAAAAATTCATATTGAAGTCAATAAACAAAAAGGATGATGAATAGTGACAGTAGGTGAAGAGAGTTCGCCGGTCCAAATCTTGACAAAGACTTGAGTTAGGTGAGAAGTATTTTGGTCCATTAATTTTTCTTTATTTGTAATTTTATACGGCTTTTTGTTAGGTTCTTCTTTGGATCACTCTCTCTTAGCTTAGGTGGGATTAATTTATATTTGCTTCTTTTAAGTAACTAGTCAAAGTTGGTGAAACTGCTTCACCACAAGAAGATATCATTATTTTTATTTTATTTTATTTTTTAAATTATTGCATCAGTACTGGGTCAGCATGACGTTTTTACCATTTTTTTTTGGGTTATATTTACTAGAACTTATTATAGACTTTTTAGTACAAAAATGAGTAATATAGTAGCGAGGTCAGTAGGTAAATTTACTTAGATATAAGTTTTATTAAATGTATATTAGGAGACCCTTATTTCCTTAACTTGGTTCCATGATCAATTAATTGTATATGACTTTTTGTTTTAAAAGAATAATACGTCATGCAATTCCTCTATAAAAGGTTAAAAATTTGAAAAAAAAAAAATTAACCTTGTCACTTGAAAGTATATTCTTGTTTTAAAGAGTTTTTGTGGAGTTTTTGAACGTGTCTACAATACAGCTGTTATCAAATAAAATTTCAAATTTTCTATCAAACCCTCAAGTTTTTCATCATCGGCTTCAAAGACTTCGCATCTTATATATACTAAGTAAGAGTCAAAAAAGAAAAAAAATTATAAGAAAATATAATGTAGGACTTAAGTTTTCACAAGAGATTTGACGTTTATAGTTATTTTCATTTTATTTAATTTATTATAGAATAATGAAAGAGACTTTAACATAAAAACAAATTAAAAAATGAGGTTGTAGTTTTAAGATTGGCATTTGATTTATCCGTTAATAAAAATATGCTTGCATGTTTCATTTGTTTCACGTTCAACACATAATTTAAGCTATTTTTGTTTTTCTTTCCTTTTCCATGATTGTCTGGTAGGAAAGACGACTTACACTTCAACTATACGGGCCATAGCCATTAAGATGTTAGTGGAGTGAATTGACAGTATTCTTGTTATTGACGGAAGAAACTTTGATTAGGATGATATGTGCTAACCACTCATTTCATGTACGTCTCTAGATTTGTCAATTTATTATGCCATTA
The DNA here is from genome assembly GCF_000493195.1 of Citrus x clementina. Taxonomy (NCBI): domain Eukaryota; kingdom Viridiplantae; phylum Streptophyta; class Magnoliopsida; order Sapindales; family Rutaceae; genus Citrus; species Citrus x clementina. The sequence continues at coordinate 14,483,209 of NW_006262075.1, forward strand.
CTTCCTAAATTCTAAATAATTACGTAAATATTTTATGCCATACACATATAATAGAGTTCTTATGATTTTTATTGTCAAATGTATCCAATCATTAATCACAAGCAAGAGACGTGTCTCACAGAATGAACCTCGTGGAAGTTCATGTTGATAGCAAATGAAACTTAATTGAAGGTAAACTATTGTAACTCGTGTGTCATAGAAAATAAATTATATATTATAAAGTTTACCTACTTCAAATAATTTATTAATGAAAATTACATGTGACAAGGCCTTCTACCTAACCAAAATGAATCATACGATTGGGGCTGGACAGCAAATTTGGTTTTGAGTTGCACAATTCAATAATCACGTCTAAGTTAGAGCTCCCAAGAAAAGTTAGGTCACCTCTTCTTTTATAATAATTTTCATTAACTTGATTCTAGTGATATAAAACAGATGATATAATCACCTCTTCTCAAATCTTAATGTGAATGTTATTCAAATCTCAAATTTGTTTGTACTATCTAAAAAGAATTACTCATATCCAAAGTTTTTTTAATAATTAAGATAAAGTTGTATTTTCGGCATATAACAGCTATTGGTATAGAGTTCAATATAATAATATTATATCTAAAAAATTTTAATACTCAATTTATTATGTTATTTATGAGCCTGCATGACCTTACTCTTCTAATTGAATAAGGTTATTAATTTTTTTTAAAAAAAATAGATTTTATTCTTTGGAAATTAACATCATGTATAGTCATATACAGTCATATTCATTCATTTAATGGGCTCATGCATTCCTCTTGTTTTTGTTTTTGTTTTTATCTTTATGTCAACAAACAAATGTTTCATTAACATGTCCTATCAGCACATTTTTCTTTGTATTTACACATTTACTTCTTACGTAATTTTTTAAATTCATGATACCTATAAAATACTGTCTAGTAATTTCCACTGTGCTTTATCATGACCTAAATGCCGTAGCAAATAACAAGAAGCAATTTATATTACCAAATTAAGTAAAAAAGCACTTACTTGGTGGGGATAGGATATTCAGGGAAGAACTTAGCCAGAATCTCCACCACCTCGCCGCGGTGGAGCACGCTTTCGGCGCAGAGGTAACGGCCGGAGGCAGATGGAGTCTCATAGACAAGAATGTGGGCTAATGCCACATCCCTAACGTGCACATATGCCTGAACTGAATTAGCATAAGTCTTTGCTGAGCCATTTAAGTACTTAAGAATGTGAATAATGCTAGCATTCACAGTTGATTGCAACAATGGCCCTAGCACCAACACTGGGTTCACCACCACCAGGTCCACCCCTCTTGCCACCGCCTCCTCCCACGCCGCCTTCTCCGCCACGGCTTTTCCGTAGCAATACCAGTTCTGCAAATACAATGCAGATTAATTAAAAGAAAAATAAAAATTGATGTAAATTTCATGGAGTGTATGTACAATCAACTAATAAAATTGTGATATATGTACATTTTCATATGTACAACATGATATTATATATATGAAAAGACGGTGATATCTCTTGGTTTAGTGAAATAGTTATGTTTATCCAATTACATTCAGAAATTTTTATATAAACATTTTTTTGGAACCATTATACTCGGATGAATTACAGTAATTGGTCATTATTATGCAACAAAAACTTGTGATTTATAAAAATAAGAATAAAATGTTAGAGACAGAGAACTAAAATTTTGAAATTTGTAACCGAAATAGATAACCAACTCATCGATATTGATAGGGATATAAGTTTCCAATTTTTGCTGGGTGACTTTGCTAATTAAGACAAGTTTTTGTAAGACTTTCAAATCTCATTTATTAAGATTCCTGTCAATATTTTTCTTGTAAATTTCCCTAATCAGAGGCCATTGCCAAAATAGTTAAGTTTTCAATTAAAACTCCTCAAAATACTTCCCAAAAACTTCGTTAACTATTTATTAATTTGAAATTCGTTTCCTTTTGTATACTTTTCATAGTAGGAAAAGTCTGTTAAAGCTTCTATATTTATGAAAAAAAAAATCTAAAATCCACCTTAAACTTTCTCAAAGTCGCACAAACTTTTTCTATATGGAGACCACAAAATTTACCCTTAATATAATTCGTAATTTATTATTATTATTGAAAATTAATTTGACCTTGGTGTTTTTGCAAAACTCAAGATCACTCCAGCAAGATTCATCAACAACATCATCAGGGCTCCGGTTGGGGTCCATGTAAACTGCACCGATCGACGACGTGAACACAACACGCCGGACCTTGGCCTCAGCCGCCGCAACAATCACGTTCTTGGTTCCGATCACCGCGGGCTCCACCATTTGTTCCTTCATCATTAAACAAAATTATCATCATTAACCACCCCAACCACCATTATCATGTATATAAACGGTTAACCCACTTTAAACAATTTTTTTTTTTAAAAAAAAAGCACATAAAGCACTAAAATCATATTATATGTTGTTCCAAATTTCTTTATAATGACCCACTGAGGGTTTCTACATTATTAAAAAAATGTTTATGAACGATAAACAATCTTAAATACTCTCGCTGTATACATGTCTTTTCTGTTTGATTTTTATCGCGTGAATTTTTTTTTTAATTAATCAAATAAAAGTAAATAAATGCGGCTTAAGAATTCTAACAAAAGGATAAATAACGCACCTGATTATCAAGAATTCGATGAGATATGTTTTCATTTTATTCTTTATTTAATAAAAAGAAAAGTTAGGTGACAATATAGGACTCACTATCTACCATCCGATGAAAGAATGTTGTGGAGACCAGACAAAATTAAGTGCTTTTCGTTATCAACAAAGCAAATGATACGTAGCACTGTCTCTTGTTTTCTTTTTGCATGTATTGTAATGACGTGGCATTCATTTTGTTATTTTCTTAAAGAGTTGGTAAGACGATCGAAATTTTCCCAGTTTCAATGTAATCCATTTTATTTTCTTGGCAACCAAACAGGAAAAGGGAAATTAAAATAACAAAACCAAAAATATAATTTAAAAACAGACTTACTGGATCATCTGTCACAGGGGAAGCAGTATGAAAAACTCCCTCACATCCATTAATGGCCTCTTTGAGACTCTCATAATCAAGAAGATCAGCTTTGCATAAAACTAATCTTTCTTTTGCTCCTTCAAGCTCCCTCAAATGAGCATTCTTTGGATCATCTAAATACATGCAAAACCATAATGTATATATCTCAATATATAAGAAAATAATATGATAAATTTAATTAGGAAATAGTAATAATAATATAAGAAAGTACCTGGGTTCCTGACGGTGCCTTTAACATTGTAACCTTTTTCAAGGAGAAGTTTAACCATCCAAGAAGCGATGAAGCCACCGGCGCCGGTGACACAAATAGTTTGGCCAGAAACTTGGGAGCTGCTATCAATTACCGTCATGGTGAAGTTAAATTGTAATGCTTTGTTTGGAACGGAAGAAAATAAAACGAATAAGTGAGTTGAGACAAAGGGATATGGGGGTACGTGGGTTGTATTTAAAGGGAAAGAAAGTTACCAACCCACCTAACACTGGTAAAAGGATTTGGATTGAGAGAGACTAAATGGGTTTGACGCTTTGAATCTTTTTAATTTACGAGGCATTATTAATATATATGTTCCTGTTTTAGTAGTTTCTTGCTAATTGTTTGGTACTTGGTGTATAAATTAAATAATATATTTATGCTAAGTGGATTGAGTTTTATTGGTTAATTAATCATTACTGTGTATTTTGTAATTGGGTGGTTTAGTCTCTGCGCAAATTGTGCTTAACATAATTAAAATTTTTATTTATAAGATAAATGAAAATGTTTTTCATTTATCCAAATAAATAAAAAGTAATTTAGAGGTTCTAGATTTCTATCTAAATCAAGTAGCAAGACTAAATTTACATTATATTTATTATATTATCATAAAAAATAATCTGAGGGTGTGGATGAGTGTTTTTCAAATAATTTTATTTAGTTGATTATTTGGGTTTAAATTTTTGAAGCGGTAAGGAATTAAAAATTAAATTTGAAACTTATCCACCCTTACCATAAAAAAAAAAATTTTCCAACATGTAATATTTTTGCTAAAGCTTCGCCTACCTTTCTACTTTTTATTAAAAAAATAACCCCCTCTGCCATTTTTTAAGAGGAAAATTCCTCATTTTATTGATGATATCGAGATTTATGACTTCTGCTAGATTTGTTTATACATTCATGCAGTTCTTAATTCAATTACTTTATTTTATTACCTCTTAATCACTGATGCATTTTTAAAGTCATAAACAACTCATTTAAAATCACAAAAAGGAAACAATGAGTCAAATGACAAAATAAATTTATGATCCATGAAACTAATTAATTAATTCTTTCAATAATAATCATCGTAATTATTTTTTGGGGAAAAATCGTAATATTATTTTAAAAAAAAAACAAAATCATAACTTTTTTTTTTTTGGTGATCATTTATGTTTTCTTTTATTACTAGGCACGCGATCGAGCTCCCACTTCACTAACTTTTTGAGCCACAACTTTTTGGACAACCCACCTTCTATTGCTTTTCTCGCCTCTTTACCATAGGTTTGCTTGCGCTCACCTTATGCAATAATAAATTATAAAAATAATAATTTATGAAGAAATTATTAATTTGGGAAATGGTTTTTTAGGTCACCGAAAGTTCTAAAAGATTGCTTTAGTATACCAAACAATGATGTTCTAGCCAAACTTTCACGTGTATTTTTCTTTTTCTTTTCTTTTTCAATTGACTAATTCCTTTTTTATTCTGGATTAGTTTCATTACAAAATTTTGTAGCCGAATAGTGGGTTTAAGGTGGATCCGTGGATATTTGATTCAGTTGAAAGTTGTGGCTGGCATTAGCTTTATGGGTCTATCGTGAAGTTGACATCGAATTAGACCTGTTTGATACCGAATCATTGGTCTATTGTGAAGTTGACATCGAATTAGACCGGTTCAATTCCGAATTATTGTAACTTTTGAGATACTTTAAAAAAAATTATAATTATAAAATAAAAATTAATAGTGTATAATAATTAAATATGATTTGTAAATAAAAATATTTTTCATCGTATAAATGTGAGATAAAATTAACTTAATTTCTAAATCGTAACAATAAGTATTTATCAAATATTTTAGTGTAATAACTTAACCACAATACCAAAAAAGTCTTAGATTTACATATTAAAGTTTGATTTTACACAAAGGCGGAACCATATATAAGTTGAGGGTTGTCAACTTTTTGAAAATTTATGAAATACAAGTTAAAACTTAAAAAAATTTCAAGAAAACCCCAATTTGTTGCGATCTATTTCAGCAACCCTAGATTAAGTTTTCAAAGAAACGCTCAACTAGTAATTTATTTTGGCGGCCCCAAATTAAAATCCTGGCTTTACCCATGAATTTATGGTTTACATAAGATCATCATGGTAAAATGATTTTAAGAAAAAAAAATAGCACAAATCAACGATTTCACATAGACCTACAAGCTAATGGCGGTCCACAATGACTTCACATAGACCCATCAAGCTAATGCCGGTCCACAACTTTCAATTCATAAATATGTAAACCTTTGATCCCATCAAGTTAACATTTAAAATTTCACTAGACACTCTTTAACATTTAAATTTTTTTTAAGGGATATACTTAATTTCGCCAGTGGGTAAATCCCAAATGTTATTGTATTTAAATTACCTCAATCCCACCAATATTTTATATACATATACACACACATACAGATATTGATATACATACAGAAGGGCCAAAAGGCAAGTCAAGAGCATCGTTACTTAAAAACCCAAAAATTACATACAATCCATTTTGAATACAAGTTGGAGGACCATCCCGCCAAGAATAAGCATAGTAAGAAATACCTAATTTATCTAAAGCATCCGCAACAAAATTCGTTGTAATGGTTCAAAAAAAAATTTATTGACTATTTTTTTAGATTTTATTTTTGAAATATCTAAAGCATCCACAACAAATTTCCCTTCTTTATATGGTAGATTTTTTGACCGATCACTTTTTGTAATGTGAGCAACAAGGTTCTTACCAAGTTGCTTGCGTTGAGATTGACTCCTTAGTTGCCTCGTCTTATCTCTTATTCTCAGAGTGGTTTTGTCCCAAGAAGAGTAATTCATGATAATGTGCTTTTGGTTTAGGAGCTGGTTCATGATCTCAACTGTCATACTCGGGGGAATAATGTGGTGCTGAAGCTCGATATGGCCAAGATTTATAATCGGATGTCTTGGTTTTTAATTGTTCAGATGCTGCAATTGATTTAGGTTTTCAGAGTGGTGGGTCTCTTTGATTTGGCGAGCTATCTTTGCCCCTTAGTTCTCGGTGTTGGTGAATAGGATTAGCCATGGATTTTTCCAGCCTCAAGGAGGTCTTACCCAAGGCAATCCTCTTTCCCCATGTTTATTTTATCATTGCTGCTGAGTTTTTATCCCGAGGTTTAAACCATTTATACTCTCAATATCTCTCTTTGCGGAATTGTTCTACTGCACCTATCATTGTCTCCCATTTGACCATTGTAAATGATGTCGTTATTTTTGCAAACGGGAATCACCCGAGCCTCCGGTAGATTATAGATTTTTTACATCATTATGAGGCGGTTTTGGGGCAGTTGATTAGGGAGGCCAAGAACAATTTTTACATTGAGGGCTCAATTTCTGCCTCGCGCCAGGCTATTGTCCATTCTGTCACCGGTTTCTAGTGGTGTTAGCTTATGTTCATTTATCTTGGGTGCCCCGTCTTTATAGGGTGTCTTAAGATTTATCATTTTGATAATATGGTCAGGAAAGTTAGGATAAGATCTCGGGTTGGGCCAATCGGTTGCTATCCTTTGGTGGGAAGTGGTGCTTATTCAACAGGTATTGTCTTCTATGCCACTTAGTTTCATGTTCTTCGCCCTCATGTGGTGCTTATTCAACAGGTATTGTCTTCTATGCCACTTAGTTTCATGTTCTTCGCCCTCATGTGGTTGTGGTTCGGCACTTAGAGAGACTATTCACTTAGTTCTTATGGAGTGATTTTGAGACGAGACGACAGATTCATTGATGTAGATGGCCAGCAGTGTGTTATTCGGTTAAGAAGAGTGGCCTCAATATCCAGTCTTTTGATGATATGGCTGAGGCTTTTGTGCTCAAGCTTTGGTGGCATTTTCGAGAGCAGAGTTCATTATAGACTTCTTATATGAAGTCTAAGTATTGCAAAACTATATATCCGAGTCTGCTTTAGTTTCGTTCTCCTACTTCTCCTCTTTGAAGGTGCCTCTATTCTAATTGATGTGTTACTAGGCCTTATATGCGTTGGTTGATTGGTCATGGGGAGACTAGTTTTTGGTATGATTGTTGGTTGTGCTCTTGTCCTTTGGTCATTTATAATCTTGCGGCGGCTTCTATAGTGCCAGTTTCTTTTTATTGGCGGGGTACAATCTGGGATTTAGTGTAAGCTCCAGGATGTTTTGCCATTTTCTATTGTTGAATAGATTTTATTGGATCATATTTCTAGTGGGGAACCAAACTTGATTAGATAAGATCTTGTCTCTGATGGTATTTTTCATTTACGGATGGCTTGGGAGCTTATGAGTTGTTCTAAGCCGAGGGATAAGGTTTTTTCGGTTATCTAACAACGGCATATCCCGTCTAAGGTATCTTGTTTTTCTTTAGCAATTGTTGCACAAGTTTTTGGCTACTGATGATGCATTTTGTTCGAAGGGTTTTTCTATGGTCTCTCGGTATGTTTGTGGTCCGGCTGCCGAGACTTTTTGACATTTATTTATTGATTGCCTGTGGGTATGCCAGGTTTAGTCTCATTTTCTGTAAATTTTTTAGTGTAAAAGATTTTTCCTTTTTGACCCCCTTGCTTTGCTTCTTTATTGGCGACGGTGTGCCCTTTCTTGGAGTCATCTTCGGGTCCTCCTGCCTTCTTTTATTTTGTGGCAAATTTGGAAGGCTCGTAATGCTTTGAGGTTTGATTCACAACCTTTCTCTATTGATGCAGTTATCTATTAAGTGGTATTGGATCTCAAGCTTGCTGGTTTCGCTTTTGGTTTTAAGTCTTCCCAGTTAAGAGGATTTTTAGGTTCTCAGATTGCGGAGGATTTACGAGTTATAACTCCACTGAAGAGGCTAATTTGATTAGTTTCTTAGATGAGGCTGCCTTCTGGGGTTGTGAAGTTGACTATGGATGGTTGCTCTAAGGACAATCTTGGGATGACTACTTCGGGTAGTATTCTTCGAGATCATTGAGGTGCAGTTTTGGTTGCTTTTGGATCTTTTCTTAGTTGTTAGTCAATTCTTTAAGCTAAGCTTACGGCTGTTTGTGAGGGGTTAGAGTTTACTACTCAGCTTGGTTACTCTATATTTGAAGTGGAGTCGGACTTAGCCACGGTCGTTTCTTGGATTCATTATAGGGTCATGCTTGGTGAGATTATTCTTATTCGTTGTGTCATGTGTGCACTTTGACATCTTCCTCTGGCATTTCAGTTAGGCGTGTGCTTTGCGAGGCTACTTGCTATTGATTTTCTTGCCAACTGGGCTTGCACTCATCGGGTTAGTAGGCGCTTCTTGTGTTCTCAGGATCTTCCTGCAAACTTATCTGGTATTCTACATTTTTATGCACAAGTTATTCCCCAAGTTAGACGCTAGCATCGATGACTTTCCTTATTATTTCATTCTTCTCTTTTTATTCATGTGTATTTTCATTTACTTTAGGAGGTTTTGGCTTGTGTCCCCCTCCTTATATATTTGTTCCATTACTGATTTATATTATAGGTATGGGTCCAGCCTAACCCCCCACCTCTTGGTATTTTTTTATTAAAAAAAAATCCCTTCTTTATAAATATAAGCTCCTAATTGCCTAATTTGCACCCTCTCCGAAATAATTGTAACCCCAGGCTCCCAAGCAAGAAGCGTGCCGAAAAAGCAGTATGTATTGATAGAGCCTTACACGACCGATCAAGTTAAAGAGCCCAGCATGGAATAAATGGGCAATTATCTCGTAACATGGCCAGGGTAAAAGTGCATAAAAGCTTTGAGATGGGCTTTGACAAGAAGTTGGACATGGTCTCTGTGCGAGCGGCCCATTCTCAAATCGCAAAGAATAAAGAATTGATTTGAACAATCACCTATGAATAAAGAATTCATGAAGTATTACTTAAGCTATGGATGTACTCTCTTGTTTTATAATAGTAGTTAAGCTTAGGTAACAATATATTTTGTTTTATTTATTTATTTATTTATTTTGCTGATATGTAAATAAATCTAAGTGCCTAAGTCTGAATTACATTAGTGCCTTTATAACTTTTAAATAACAAAATATTTACAAAAAGCATAGGTAAAATAATTATTTCTCATACGTATGAACACAAATCATGCTAATAAATTTCATTGTATGTTTATGATGTTGCATAGGAAACCTACTTTAAAATAATGAAAAATATATAATTAGTATAAAATAAAATATTATAAAAATAATAATTGTGTTATTATAATATCACAAGTTTTACATTTATTGTGATTCTTAATTCTTTAAGTGTGAAGGTGGGGATAGTTGCTTTCTTTTTACCTCCAGGGACCTAACCTTTAAATAGAGAAAAGAACAGTAAATCCCCTAACATTTGAGAAAAGGGACATAAAACTCATTAACGTTTCAAAAAAAACATATAACCCCAATTATTATTATTAAATTCTATTTGTTTTAATAGTAAATTTATTTTTAATTTATAATTGCTATTATGTCCCTATAATAAATAATTCAATATATTGACTTAAGGCATATCATGGGTATAATGAAATTAATAAGTTTTTATTTAAAACTTAAAATTAAGATGTAATTATCTTTTTCGTAAATTATTCACTCTAAATTACGAACATACCCTTTCCAATGATAATTTTAATTTTAATTTTTACCTATTATTCATCATTTTTTATCATCCTATCAATGGGAAGGGTATATTCATAATTTAGAATGAATAATTTGGGAAAAATGTAATTACAACTCAAGTTTAAGTTTTAAATAAAAAGTTATTGATTTCATTATACACGTTATCAATGACATATCTTAAGTTAATATATTGAATTATTTATTATGGGGATATAATAGTAATTGTAAATTAAAAATAAATTTACTATTAAAACAAATGGAATTTAATAATAAAAATGAGAGTTATATGTCATTTTTGAAACGTTAAAGGGTTTTATGTCATTTTTCCCAAATGTTAGGCAATTGACTGTTCTTTTCTCTTTTTAAATAGTTTTATTTAGCTAATCATAACCAGCCGAGTTTGAATCTTCAAGGAGGTGGAGATTAAAAATTGATTTGACTTTATCTACCCCTTTACTTTTTTCTTAAAAAATATAAATAAGTGTGAAGCCAAGGAAAAAAGCACAAAGAAAAACAAGCTAGTATTTTAAAAAATAAGAAACAATGGTAGATTTGTCTAGACCAATAATGGGTTGGTGCTCAAGGGCGGAGATAATCAAGCATATTTTGATTGATTGCTTATTGAATGTCAGCACGAAATTTTTTTAAAAGAAGTAATAAATATATAAATTTGAAAGAACATATTTATACAATTGTCTTTTACGAGTTTTTTATTGTTGTATGACAACTTCATTATCAATATTATTAATAAAAAATTATTGCAATAAAAGTTATCAATGAGTATGTAGGCCATTTAAAAATAAAATTAATGTTAATATTTGTGAGCTAGATTTTAGTTTGCAAAGTCCGATTCTTTTTAATTTGTATTTAAAAATTTTGAGTATGATAAATTATGTGTAACCTTGAGTACACTTTACTGGGGAATTCCGTGAAAAATCAGTTAAACATTAAATGAATTTTTTTAATTTCAAGTCCCCATTAGTCACATCAATTGGCCTTTAGTCTAATGGGAGAAGCTTTGCACTTACAATGTTGAGTGTAAGGGTTCAAGCTTCCATAAAAGCATTATGTATGTTAGTTTCAGTACTCCCTCAATTATCAACTAATTGAGTGGATACAGTCTCTCCCTTAGGAAATGTGAGTGGAGTAGACACCCCTCGAATATTAGAGATGGTTTAAAGTATCTGGACAAGTGCTTCAGCGGGTTAATGTATAGTATGGCGGTGGATACAGTCTCTCCCTTAGGAAATGTGAGTGGAGTAGACACCCCTCGAATATTAGAGATGGTTTAAAGTATCTGGACAAGTGCTTCAGCGGGTTAATATATAGTATGGCGGTGGTCTCAGTTGTTTAATACAATTATAAATATTGTAATTGTAATGTCTAATATAATATCAGTAACAATCTGTGTATAACATAACTAAAAAGAAAAAGTCTAACAGAACTCAAAAAAAAAAAAAAAAGCACCAATGACAGTGCTCTCACGTGTTGTTGGTTGGAATATATTTTTGAGCTGTGACCAGTAGACCTTTATACTATAAATATACGGCAAACCCTAAATTACATGTAATATAACTTTGGGGATCCTAAATATAGATGTTTAGATTCTCAGCATACCTCCGATTATAATACATTTATAAATTGTAACAATTAGAAAATGATTGATTTGATATAGATGAGGCTATAAATAAATTAAATCAGATCTTGATACTTCTGAGGATATTTCTTTTAATAAAATCATTCAACCATTTTAGACTAAGCAAAACAACCCAAAAAAAAAAAAAATATGGCCTTTACCATTGAGTAAAAGTTTCAGAATTTTGTTTTTATTAACACGTTAAGTTTTAAAAAAAAGTACAACGTCTGGTTTTTGTCAAACTTTTTTCCAAACATTTTATCTAACCAAATAAATATCGAATTTAAATAACCGTACGTTGGGAATATTGTTTAATTGATTTTTGAAATTTTTTGTCACAAGAGGTTATGCATGGTCATGTGGACTAGCGCTTTTCATGGAGGATCCTTCAAAATGTTTCCTAATGTTTTGAACTTCTTTATTTAAATAATTATATTTATTTCTTTAAAAGGTAGAATCAAGGTGGCTAAATTCCTAATAGATTATTTAGTTCTATTTTCAATACAATTTGATTTGGGTGTTCAATTAAATGATACTATCCTTACCTAGTTAGGATACTTAAATTGTATCCCAGCTGATGTGTTACTATGTGATTGGTTTAATTAATAGGTAATTATTAAGACTTATTATTTTTAATTTAAATAATAAATTTCTATTGGTGACATATCATTTGGAATATAAACCAAGTATTCCAACTATGTAGGTGTGGCATTATTGTTAAAAAAAAAAAACTTTTTTTAACCAATCTACCAAACTGTGAGGATAATATTTTGAATTTCTTTTTCACGAGATGCAATCATGATAATTAAATCATTAATCAAGCCAAGAAGATAAGCTCATGAAAAATGTAGGAGGAATTTATTAATTAACCATTTTCATTTGTTTTTTAAAATGGTTCCTAATCTATAATAGCCAACAAGAAATGCCTGCAACAAAATTTATTTTCCATGCAAAGGCTCTAAACAGAAATGGTTTAGAAAATACTTTTATGTGTCAATTTGAGAGAACGGAGAAAAGGAAAAAAAAAACTACTAATCGAATGACTATAATTGGAGGTGTTTCCCATTGTTATCTCTTGCAATTCTTGTACAAGATACTTCACACTTTTATGAACGAATCCAATTTTCCCCCCTCCTTTTTTTCAGTTATCTTGCACCCTACTTTCTACCCACTCTTAATTAAAATTATATATCCCTTGGACTTAAACTTTTATACTCTTATTTAACTTCAAGTGGCCAACCAACTGAGTTGTCGTATGAGAATAAAAGAATCAAATTGCCAGTCAACTTAAACTATAGCATTCCTCAACTCGTGCAATAATTAATTATAGTTGCGTTGAACAAAGAAATCATAACAATATATTAAAATTATACATAAAAGAGAATAAGAAACTCGTTCGTATAACACCGAATTTCATTTTTGGCATGAGTAATGCTGGCTTCACACTCTAATTACTCATTCAACTACTATACAAACTTATAGATGCGCACATCTGCATCTGAACATAATTTTATATAGATTTAGATATAATGATGAACAGAGCAGCCTTCCATATACTTATGCGGTTAATTGCATTAATTCTCATCCATATAGTCTCATTCCAGAATGACCCTCTCTTTACTATAGAGATATAGATGTTGAGTCAATAAATAAAATAGTATTTTATATGCCGCGCATTCGCTACTGTGCTTAAAATCTCAGCATTGTAACAATTACCAATAAGCTGCGAAGACACGGAATTGTAATTTATCCCTATATTTGATGTTTGAGAAGTCCTAATTAGTAACGACTATCTATTTTATAATTTAGTACATTTTAGTCAATGATTCTTTTGCAAAAGTTCAAACTTGTAGCTGTCAATGTTAACCCACTCGTCATTTTTTTTTAATTTTATTTATTTATTTATTTATTTGACAGGAATTAGAAGTTTAAAGTCTTAGCTAGGGGACTGATTGGGTTACATTGAGTTGGTGAAGACCCTTAACATTTACCTATAATTTATAATAAGATTTATGTCTCGTTTGAATTAAGGTTGGACAATTGTAACTTAAAATGTACATCATTAAAGTATTTGCTAACGATATCTGTTGTAACTTAAAAGCTAAATTGATTTGATTTTACACTTGTAGGATGAAAAAACTGTTATATCTTTATTAATTTTATCAAAATTATTATTTAAAAAATATATTTACTACATACCATTAGTTTTTATTTCATAGTTACAGTTACTATAATTTAAAAGTTACAGTACCTCAATACCAAATAAGATCTTAATTAGGTGGTTCTAATATTGCTAAGTCACTGTATATACAATCTATTAATGATTATTTTTTAATCTAGTGTAGTGTCACGATAATATAGTAGTTTTGGGATAACTTAAGACTTTTCAGTCTCGTAAAATTGCAAGCTTCTCTTATAATAGTTTTATCAAGTCTTAGCGGTTTTATACATCCCGATGATTTGTTTGAGTAGCTTTTGAGCAATTTTGCTTTAATTAAGTTTCATTTTAAGTATGAAGAAATGAAAATCACAAATGGTATTTGGCTTTCGTTAAGCTTTGATAATAAAATTCAAGTATAACATAAAATATGTGGAGAATAATTTAATAAAATGTGATAAATTATGCCCTTATTTGATTAAACGTCAACTCAAAAGAAAATTCGAATTTCGAATTCGAATCTTCGAAATTCAATCGATTTTGATTCTATTCTCAATATTATTTGGGTTGCTAACTCAACGGTAGAGTACTCGGCTTTTAAATACGGCTAGCATAATTCAACTCATTTTGTTGATTGGTATGAAGTTGTAAAAAATCCAACCCTTTCCGTCAGTATAACGTATTTCGGAATACTTCTAGCCTACTAAACACAAATGATAAAGTTCCTAATTACTGTTGTTAATATAAAATGAAATAATTTTCATAACATTAGTAGGGAACAAAATATATTATTCAATCCATTGAAACTGCTACATCTTTTTACAAAAAAAAAAAAAAGAGAGAGAGAAGAAAAATGAAAGCACTTCCATAATTTTGTATTAGTACTACAATTTGCGTATAAACATACTGCTAACAAATTGTAAGACCTTAGTTAATATTGAAATTTGACTGATTCTGTGTAGGGATTGGAAGGTGACCTTTCTCCTGCAAGCTCTTAACGCTGTCGTATAGGCACTGCCTCACTGGCGTAAACTTTAAGCCTAGGTCCTTAATCTTCTGATTGGAGTACTTATAGGGTTTTGCTCTTGGGCTCTTTTCATCTTTACACCTGTGTTTCGAATTTAAAAGAAAAAAAGAAATGAAATTAATTTGGTTCATCCGCCCATAATGAAAATATAGCATATTAAATAGGCAATAACATAATTATTGTGTATTCAAGGGGCTAGCATATAATATTAACTTAGAGACGGGCTAACTTTTAATGCAACATTATCTTGCATGAAATGTTCAATTAAGCACCCACCGTGGCAGAAAGGAGCACAATACTCTCAACATGACATGAGGTTCATCATTCGACCTTCTCTAAAGTTGAAGGACAAAAGTTCTTCTAAGAAAGGAAAGTGGAGGCACAAATTTTTTTATTTTTTTTAGATAGATAAATTTAAGATATCTGAATTTTGACATAATATCATAATGTCATATTTAATTTTTATATTGTGCTCGTCCTAAGGTTTGGCCGAATAATTTTCAAATAATTTTATTTAGCTATCCATTCTAGCACAAAGAGAGATAAGATTAAAAAATTCATCTCAACTTTTGTACAGTACCTCCAAGACAAATAACTTCAGAAAGTTACCTCATTGACACTAAAATTTTAATCAACGAAGATTGTTATTTTTCGGCTGGGATATATATATATTTTTAATAGGTTAAATCTTTGGGGTCGAATGGATACCGAAGTACTATTTAAACTGGAAGGATTAAATTAAGAATTTTAGGGTTGAAAGTGATAATATTCCAAATTTTAAAGTTTGAAAGGAATAATAGACTTTACTGCATGTCAAGGTGCCAAAATACAACCAGTGGACTTTAATTAGAGTAATTACTATGGATGAGAGCGACTGATGCCTACTCAATTCATGTACGTCGTTTCAATACTGTGGCAAGTATATGTTGACTGTAAATGAAATTTCATTGAAGCTCTTATAATCAAATCAACGACTAACGTCAAATATCATGGGAAAAAAAAGTATAAATTAAAAATTTGTTATTTACCTAATTGACTAGCTTCTTTGAAACTTACGTATGGCAAGACGTGTACCTACCATTACCGAGAGCCAAGTCATGTCTAAATATCCCTCTAGAAAAGTTAGGTAAAACGCTTACCAACAAAAAGTTAATTTGGTTTATCGCGCATATTTTTCATTTCATGTCCATTTTTAAACCATATAATATTGATAACTAAAGTTAAACGAACTATTCGGTTTAATTGATGAGATCAATAGGTTTGAGATTGATTTCTGTTCACATCAAAATTGAGAATACCAATAATTTGCTATCTGATAATATTTGTCGCGCCATTATTGCTCTAGTTAATAAATAACAATAGCCATAACATGCATGCAATACATAACAAAATTTTGGGGGAAAAAAAAACACACACGCACAAACACACAGAGAGAACAAGCACTTACTTGGTAGGGATTGGATATTCAGGGAAGAACTTGGCCAGAATCTCCACTACCTCGCCGCGATGGATGATGCTGTCGCTGTCAGCGCAGATGTAGCGGCCGGAGGCGGACGGGGTCTCGTAGACGAGAATATGGGCTAATGCCACATCCCTAACATCCACATACCCTTGAACTGAATTGGCATAAGTCTTTACTGAGCCAGTTAAATACTTGAGAATGTGAATAATGCTAGCATTCACAGTCGGTTGTAGCAATGTCCCTATCACCAACATAGGGTTCACCACCACCAGGTCCAGCCCTCTGGCTTTCGCCTCTTCCCACGCGGCCTTCTCTGCCACAGTTTTTGCATAGCAGTACCAGTTCTGTAAATGTCATGTGCATACTGTTAATGAGTAATACTAGAGCCACAATTTCTTTGTACAAATTATCCCATAGAAAAATATTTCGCATATGTTGAAAATTTTTATTGGATGGAGAATTAGTATAAGTTTGAGGATTCTTGAAGTAGTTTCTTTTTTGGCATGACTTGTGCCCCGTAGGCTGCTATCATGCAAACTAATCAGATAAAATAGTATTGTCGGATAAAAAATCAAAATAATTAAAATCAATAACGTGTGAAGTGTGATATATATATATATATATATATATAGTAGTTTTCTGGTCCGGGGATCATAAAGTGTGAGAAACATCCGGAAAAATTTTAAAACTGTGGGGTTTTAAAAACTTAAAACTTAAAGTACTTAAACCGCACGGTTTATTCATTTTTTCGGACATTCTCGCACTTTAAAATTCCGAATTTGAACATTTTTCTCTCTTTATAGATATATATAAATTAAAATAATTAATTTAACCTTAGTGTTCTTGCAATACTCGAGATCACTCCAGCAATGTTCGTCAACAACAATATCAGGGCTCCTGTTGGGGTCCATGTAAACTGTACCGATCGATGACGTGAATACGACACGTCGGACTTTGGCCTCCGCCGCTGCAACAATGACGTTCTTCGTTCCAATCACCGCGGGCTCCAACATTTTTTCCTTTATCATCATTAAACATATATAAGAACGGAATCCAGTTGATAAAAGAGGAAGTATACACGTAATGCATGCATAATCATTAAAAGAAAATAATCCACTGTCTATCAAGAATGGTTTAAGTACTCCAAGTACATACTTGCAAGTTCTCATTTTCTTGACAACTAAAAGAGAAAAATGAGAGACAAAAATATTATTGAAAAGACTCACTGGATCATCTGTCACAGGGGAAGCAGTATGAAAAACTCCATCACATCCATTAAATGCCTCTTTAAGACTCTCATAATCAAGAAGATCAGCTTTGCATAAAGCTAATCTTTCTTTGGCTCCTTCAAGCTCTCTCAGATGAGCATTCTTTGGATCATCTAAAGACATAAAAAACCAAAATATATGTCAATATACAAGAAAAAAAAATATGATAAATGATCTTTGTGAATTAATTAACTAACTAAAATTATATGTGTACCTGGATTCCTAACGGTTCCTTTAACACTGTAACCCTTTTCCAGGAGAAATTTAACGATCCAAGAAGCGATGAAGCCGGCGGCGCCGGTGACACAAACAGTTTGGCCGGAAACTTGCGTGCTGCTATCAATCGGCATGCTGGCTATTTTTGTTAAAAATTGAAGAATGGAAGTAAAATGAGTAAGTTGAGAGAATAAAGAGATGGGTAACTGAGTTGTATATTTATAGGGAAACCAAAGTTTTCCAAGTCTTCAAAGACGTGTGCGTTTAGTGGCAATTTAAATTATTTAATCGACTTTTCTTTTGATCGTATTATTGTAGTTTTGTGGTTGTTGGAGTATAAAATAATAATAATAATAATACTAGACTTGATGCTAATTAAGTACATGTGAATCCATAAGTGTTTAATTTGATGCTTTTGAAATTCGGAGGGATCCGTGATATGATCTAGGCAGCCGCAAAGTGCGTGTAGATTACTCGGTCTACGTTTGACAAAGTAATTGTAACAACAACTAGGGGTCGGCATATTTTAACCGAACCGATCCAAACCGACCATTTGGATCGGTTTGGATCGGTTTCATTAGTAAAAAAACTAGTTTCGGTTTATTGGATTGCAAACCGACATCACTCGGTTTGGATTTCGGTTTGGAAGGATTCCAAACCGATCCAATCCAGAAATATTATATAATTACATTATATTCTAAGTTAAGCAATCTAACTAATTATATTTATCATTTTATGCAGATTTTGACAAATCAAAAGCAATTGGGCCATAAATTTTGACAGACAAGATGCACAATATTTTAATTGTCAAATGTTGTTCAAGTTTATTTTAATTTTGTGAGTTTGTTTTGAATGAACAGGTTAAGAACTTGTTTATTATGATGTATTATGCTGTAAACTTGTATGGATGTATCTTTGAATTGTTATGTAGATATCAAAGTAGATATGAATAATATAAAAGATGTATCAATTTGGATTACGGACACAAAAAAATAACAAATAATTTAGGTAAAATAATATAAAAGAAGTGGAATTTTAGCTAATAAGTTCAAAATGGATCCAAACCGATCCAAACCGACTAGGTCGGTTTGGATCGGTTCGGTTTGAAAAAATTTTTGGTTGATATCGGTTTGAAAATATTTCAAACCGATTAGTTTGGATCGGTTTGAGAATATGTCCCAAACCGATCCAAACCGAATTTACCCACCCCTAACAACAACCGTCAAAAGAAACAAACAATGAGTTGGTGACAAAGAGTTAGACTATTGTCACCACTAAAATAAAAAAAAAAAAATCTTAAAATTTATTTTAGATACTTTACGACCTCAATCTTTCTTAAATTATGATATTGTATAACAAGTGTCTTTTATATCGAATTCTTGGCACCATCAGTGTACAACATCTCAATTTACTTTTTCTTTTTTAAAAGTATCAAAATTCTAAACTCCATCCAACACAGATATTATTTAAGTTTCATAATGGCTTACTTGCAACTGCTAGTAGTTTATTAGTTTTTTAAATGTCTCATTATTTATTCTATAGATTAAATAATTATATAGTTCTTCAGTATTTAAAATCTCAAAGAGTTTTAATTTTAGCTCTAATATGAGTTTGTAGATGTAGTTCTTTGATGGATTTAGTCATAGTGATAAATTCTTTAACAATCAAAAGAGAGATGAGAGGAAAAAAAATTATCATTAAGTGTCTTAATTCAATAAGAAAATTAACAAATAAGAGGAAGATCACAGAAACTTTTTAAACACATAAATGATAAATCTTAATTTTATAGAGAAGAAAAGAGTAAAAAATGAACTAATGGGAAATAACCTTCATATTCTAAAAATTTTAAAAATTAGATAGGGATTTTAGTGCAGTTAATGATAAATGGATTATTCATATAAAAATAATAAAATTTCTTTTTAAAATCAACTAGGGCTTTAGCCCCACATAGAGCTAACTTTGGCCCAATATAGAGCTAATCTTATGTTGCGGCTGGTGATAAATTGATGGTGTTTATGATATATGGTGTCCTGGTGATGATGATAATAGATTTAATGGTGATGAAGATAGATGAATGGAGTGTTGATGATGCTAACAGAAAGAGAGCATATAAAAGAGACAGAAAGAAAAAAAAAAAAAAGAGTACTTTTATTGTTTTTACTATTTTTTAATAAGAGTATTTTAGAAATAAATTGGTGAATTGAAAGTAGGAGATGATGAGATAAATTGAAGAGCTCATATCATTACACAATAAGTGTGCACATAAGTCATAACTAGTCTGATTTATTAGGCTTTACAACAAAACACGTGCTTCCTAAACGTCAACGAAAATAGTACGAGATGACGACGCATATTTATTCGCAAGTCAGATCATGATAGCTTTGAAATCAGTTATAACAATCCTGACCCTACTTTGAACATATAGGCCATTACAATTTTGCTATCGGAATATAAAATCTAAAACGCATCAACTATATTAGGAGAACCTACCACGATTTAAGTATCCAATTGAGTTAAATATTTTTTGATTTAATCCCCGCCCTTTATTTTATAGGGAGATTACTAATTTTTTCTTTACTGAAATTAATACAAACTAGTTATCTCTCCCACCTTTTTCATAAAAGCCAATAACCCTTGGCACTACAATTTAAGTTATAATATTATCATTATTTTCAAAACTATTTTTACTCATATTTATTATTAGTTAACTAGACTATATAAATGGAAGAAAAAAAGGACACTTATTCCCCTCAAAATTTAGGGAAATGGTTATAAAAGCTCCTACGTTTTCAAAATGATACACTAAGATGCCCTTTTTACCATAATATCCTTTGAATATAGTAATTAGAAAATTAATTTTAAAGTTTTTTAGTTAATACAAATTTAATATAAATAATATAATCTATCTAGTAGACTAATAATATTAAATTATTTTTAACATAAAATAAAATTAAAATTTTAAATTATTATATTTATTTTAATAATATATTTATAAAGATCTTAAATAAATCTTTGGTTAAATAGATTTTATAATTAGCAAAAGATCTCCCTATTAATAATATTAAAATTATTTTTTACATAATATTCGAAATAATTTTAAGAATTTATTTATTTTAATATTATATTTCTATTTATTATTAAAAATTACTTTAATGTAATAAAATAAGTCTAATAGATTGTAAAACATCAAAATATCTTTTAAGTATTAAAATTATTTTCAAATATATATATATATTATTTTAATGCTATATTTCTATTTATTTTAATATTTTGGAATCAATTTTTTTGGGTTTATAGAGTCAAAAGGTATTATGGTTAAAAATGTTGGTGTCCCTTATTAAAAACTTAGAGGGTCTTTGTGATCATTTTCCCAAATCGTAAGGATTTAGGCATCCTTTCTCCTAAATGAAAATTTAAAAAAAAATTAAAATACAAAAAATAAGAACTATAAGTTTTGGTGTGAATAAAGAAATTAATAACAAGATATTTTTCGTATACTTTTTGTTGTTTTTAAACATCTTTCCTTATAATTAATATATATTTTATATTTTCAAGATAAAATATCAAACAAATTACCCATTTACTCCCTTTTTCCTTTAATTTTTGCATGTGTGTTTTAGTGTGCAGCTAGCCCCATGAATATATCATTTTTTTAATATCTAAATATCTTTGTACATGCAATAAAATTTTTATCCTTTAATTCGACATTTTTTTTCAAAAGATAGATGTAGGTAAAGCCAAACTAATTTTTAGATCTCCTATTTTCCTTAGGATTCAAGCCTACACGGTGGTCAAATAAAGAAAGATATTTAAAAACTACTTGGTCAAATCCATGAGGCATTTGATCATTTGGGATTAGGGATCAACTAAAACAATTAGCTTATTCTTCTTTGGTAAATATCCCTATGATCCTTAGTATAGGCACATTATTCTGTTACTCTTTATATAATTAGATCACCCTTTGAGAGTAAGAGACCATTTAATCTTCTTCCTTCCTAAATAAAGATGTAAGTGAAGTTCAAATTTATTTTTCAGTCCTTTACCTCTCCCAAGATTAAAATTCGAGTAGCCAACCAAATAAAACTACTTAAAAACCACTCAATCACACTCTTAGAATCTAATTGATAATTAATGTTTATGTCTAAGAAGTTTATTTCATATTCTGCTTGCTTAGTTCTTAATCTATAAGAAAAATTAAGCCCTGTTAGTGAAGCTTAGAGTATAATTAAGTAGCATGCTAGCGATTTATCAAAATATAAAAAGTGTGAGACACAAAGGTTATATGAAGTGTTAAAATATGAGGTTTATTATGCTCCTAATAATTAGGTATAAGTTTTGTAAGCAAGTATTTAAAATGGCATCAATATCTTTAATGGCAGGCTAAAATATTTTATTTGGCAATTGAATAGTTATAACTAAAGGTATTTGGTCCCTAAAAATACTAAAAGCATGTTTATAGAGATTTAGATTTCCTCGAATTAACTCATTTATTACTTTTTTCTTATTTTATATGATTTTTCATTGCAAATAATTTGTGTTTGTAACAGCCACCTATCCATTCAATTATAATTTATTTATTCATTTATTTTCGAAATTGGAATTGTTATAAGCACAATCAGACAATGTATCTGAATCTGAGATTAAATCATCACTTAGCTTGAGGCGCCTTACCATCAAATTATATATAGTATCGCGTGTTGATAACTTAATTAAGTTTATACAATTCAATAAATATATATGGGACAGTACTATCCAATTCAATAAACGCATGTTTCGAATAGAGAAAAAACATATGGGACAGTACTATCAATTCAATAAATGCATGTTTCGAATGTAAAGGCCCCCTCTTAATTATTATTAATCAACTCAAAAAAAAATTGCGTGAATGGGCACACATATGATGTGGTGGCCATTTAAGTTTCTCTCTTAAGTCGGTAAGACATGTTTTTATTTTTCGAAAATTCTTGACCGCATAAATGCAATATCGTAGTAAAATAATAGTGATTATCGTCAACAATCTTCAAATGAAAAATTATCATCTTGGTTGTTTAATTTTAGTAAAGGGGCGGATAAGCAGGCACTAAAATTATCTCAATTTTAATTTATCAATATCTATTGGATTTAAGTTGAACTAATAGATGAGATTTATTAAAATTAAATATTTAAAAAAAATTAATATTTTCTTTCACTGTATAGACCTTGCCTTAAATCTCTCTGTTTATATTTTCTCTCTTCTTTTACACGTGTTCTCTCCCTCTACCTCTCTTCTCTTCTCTACTCTAATTTTTTTTTTCAATCTCCGACTTTTTCGTTCTTTCTTTTTTCCTCAGCCACGAAAATTTCTTTACTCCAAAATAGATATAGTATATTTTCTTTAATTCGCTTTAGCATTTTATAATGAACTGGCCTTTACTAGAAGAGTTTTTTGAACTATTCAATCACTAATTCTTGCAAAGGGACAAAAAAAAGTAAATGGGTTTTGGTTGTTAGTAAAATATTTTTACCAGTTAGATCTAGAGATGAGATTTGAAGGGAAAATTCTAATGTAACGTAGAACAAATTGATTGATCCCAAATCATATTGAAGCAAATACACAATTTGGTATTAACGTGCTTGTTAATAGACAAGTACAATCACAAGGTTTTCTCGTTAAGCTTGTGTTTGATGAATTTTGGGTGGGGGACCAATTTCGATGGTTAAAATTGATCATTTGTGCTTTCAATGCATGCGAAGAGATAAAATAGACGAAGCAAAGAGTCGTGGCTGGGAAAAAAAAAAGCGCAAAACAAAAGTCAAGGACTTAAAAAAAAACAAGAGAAGAGAAGAGAGAGATAGAGAGCGAGAGAGAGCATGTGCGTAACAAGATAGAAAATATGAGAAAGGATTTGTGATGGAGTCCACAGAAAATGAAAAAATATCAAATATTTAATTTTAGTAAATCTCATTTATTAATTCAACTTCAATCTAATAAATATTATTGACTATGAAATTGAGAGTATTTTTAAAAGAATGTTGACCCATATATGTTAGAGGGTCCTAATGGCAAGGGATTTTGCTAACAAAAAAGCCTTCAACACTACCCAATACCCACCTCCTTTTCCAAAAAATGCCTTTCTTTATTATAGAAGTACGATTTTTTTTAAAACTATCATTGAAAAAAGAAAAGGTTATTTATTGATCAAATTAGATATAAAAGACATATGTTGTTAAAACAAACCATTTTTCAGTTTTACAGTTCATTTCATTATTTTTTTTTTATTTTAGTTAATCTCATCCATTGATGCAACTTAAATCTAATATATATGAATAAGTGTAAAATTAAATGTACTTTTAAGGTTACTAATCCGTCCCATTTAAAAGTTCAATTAAACACCAATGTTATTTAAGGTTTAATGATATATCATCCAAAACACATTTTTATTATTACTCCGAAAATTTGCATATGAATTCTTATGTTTACAAACTTAAAACATTATATATATATAGAGAGAGAGAGAGACACACACACAATATATATATATCTTCCATATTGTTAAAATGCGAAATTTCTCATCATCATCCATCTATCTTAGCTATCTTCGATAGAATTGCAAGTGGTACAGCAAGTAGTAGTAATATAAGGATAGCTCATATCTTAGCTATCTTCCATATTATTAAAATGCGAAATTTCTCATCATCATCCAAAACACATTTTTAATAGATATTCTGACTTGCAATTTTTTATTGCATGATGATTTGATTCTCTAGGGCTAGCTGGCTTTGAATGGGTTGGTGGCGAGATAATATCAATATATATATCATTATCAGGAATTGGTGACACCAAACGAAAATTTGTTCCGTGATGTATGAACAAGCAGGTTTTTAACTGACCTTTGATTTTCAAATGGAAAGTTTGACGGACTAAGAAATATTTTAAATGTGAAATTTTGAGAAACCACGAATTGTGGTTATTGACTTTGGTTCGAGTTTATGACGCTTGTAGGGTTTAATCAAAGGGTGACAACAGCTACACTATAGGCAGTCAAATTCTTGTAGCTTCAAAAATTTCCCTGTTGAAATGGAGGTTTATTAATTTCCATGAATTGGGGTTGGTGTTAGTCGGCGGTGACGAAGATGTGATGTAACACCTTCACACACTTCAAATCCGAGTATATTACGGACTCACTTGCAATTGCTGTGACGGGGTTAAAAAATAATTTTATAAAGTTAAAAATTATTTTATTGTTTGATAAATTTTTTTACAAGTTGGAAAATTATATAATTATGCAATGAAAATTACGGCATCAATACTGTAATAAATATAAATATTATAAATTACACATAAAATTAGTAAATGAAAAGTAAAACCAATAAATTCATACAATATTATTAATTATTTAAAAAATTAACATCGTTTCTATAGAATTTTAGTGAAAACTATTTGATTCATTTACAAAAATATTTTCCTTAATAAAAAAAGAAAAAAAAACTCATTAATTAAAAAAAATTATACTGAAAAAAGTGGAATAAGTTTTATTGAATTTGTTTAACCATTAATTCTATATTTATTCTAGGACATTTGTATACTTTTTTTCTCCCATTTTCTATAATAACATCTATTTACTACATAAGTTAATCAAGCACAATTATTTATCTTGATACGGATCAAGCAAAAACAAAATTAAAAAAATATTCTTATATTACTAGACACACATACAATATATCAATAAAATTGTATCTAATTTTGAGTCTTATGCATACTTCATATATTTTCAAACTTTTTACCTCTACTTAGAGACCATTTAGGATTGTTCTTGAGGAAGTGTAGAAATATGCAAAATAACCTCATTTTACAACAACTATGAAAGATATTAAAATAATATTTTTTCAAAATCTAATTTTGAGAATAAATTTCATCCTGAATAAAATATCATATGTATTACATAAATGCAAAACTAGCGTTATTCAATTTAAATTAATATATATATATATAAGGTAATAAAGATTGTAATGAGTTTTTATTTTACAATTGTGGATTTTTTTTTTGTAATAACTCTTATATCAATTTATTTATTTTTTGTTAAAAAAATGTATTTATTTGATCTTTTATTCATAAGTTTTAGGCGTAATCTACAGAATTTATGTTTTATTTTGCACTTAATGTTGATTTACTTGTTTTATGTTATATTTGTAAGTATTCGTTTTATTTATCAATAATACATCAAATTACTAGCTTTATAATAATTTACTTGTTCTACCTTCCTTTTACAAGTCTTATGTTCTATTTCCAAAATTTATATTTCATTTTTTTTATTTAGTGTTGATTTACTAGTTTTATGTTCTATTTACAAGTTTTTGTTTTTTTTACCATTAATACAATAATTAACTAGTTTTATATTAATTTATTTGTTTTACCTTCCATTTACAGGTTTTATGTTCCATTTTTAAATTTAATTTTTTATTTTGCACTTAATGTTGATTTACTAATTTTATGTTATATTTCTAAGTTTTTGTTTTATTTACTAGTAGTGCATCAATTTACCAGTTTTGTTGTAATTTACTTATTTTACCTTTACTTTACAAGTCTTTTGTTTCATTTCCAAAATTTATGTTTTATTTTACAGTTAATGTTGATTTACTAGTTTTAACTTATATTTGCAAGTTTTTGTTTTGTTTACTAGTAGTACATCAATTCACTAGTTTTATATCAATGTTAGAGTGCAATTTATGCACTAGTTTTGCATTGTTTACTTCCCTTAATATCGATGTTTTGCACTTAATAATAGTGATTTACTTGTGATTTATTTTTGTAGGTGCAATTCTATTGATTGGTGATAAAATTGAGCTACAAGATGATGTTTAAGGATGATTGTTCTCTTGTAGAAATTATGAGCGACAGAAGAACTTTGTTGATAAGGCGTGGGCGCGTGCTGTCAACTGCGGACCTGCAGTTTTTAGTTTAACGTGTTTTGTATTTTTGGCTATTTTTGTAATTACGAATTTAATATTTCATATATTAGTATTTTATTTTAAATAGAACTCTAAAAGAGAAGAGAGAGAGATTATTTAAGGGAGGAATCTATTGTGAAAAAGAGGGATTTTGGGGGGATTGGAGAAAAAAGAAATAAACCCTAGATCTTAATCTTTCTCTTCTCTCTATGAAGAACTAAACCTATTTTTCTGGTTGAAAGATAATGAAGTTTGATTCATCACTACTGTGAGATCTTTCTTGTGCTTTAATTGTTTTATTACTTTTTGGGTATTTGTTTATTCTCTGAATTAGTTTCATGATTATATTTGTTAATTAGGTAATTGGCCACTATTTAATTATCAACTTAATCTATTGTCAATTAAAGGATTCACCGTATGAAGAATTTAATGTTTGTGACAAATAACATAGCAGAGAGTTGTGTTGTGAGAATAAACAATCTAATTTAAATAAATCATCATATGTGTTGATTAGGATTTGGGTCTCTCTGGTTTTTCAGGCTGTCAATTGATTAAATCCTATGATCGTATCTAGGGTTGTCTATTGATTAGGGAAATATCCAACGGTCGTACCTTAGTTATCGACTAGTTAAGAAGAGATTGGCTATTAGAGGGTCTCAATAGCTATAACCGGTCTATTCATAAGTAATAATAATCTATATTTGAATCAATGATCAGTAGTCGAATCAAGCTGAGTTAATTCATTCAATCAGAGCTTTCTCCAATTTGAATTACAACTTTAATTTGCATTCTTGTTATTTTAATTTAATTTTATTATTGTCAACAAAACCCCCATTTTATGTTTTACGTTTTAAAAGGATTTAAATAATTACCGATCTCTGTGGACACGACCCTGCTCAATCACTATACACAATTTATTTAGAGTAGGAATTTATTTTTGTTGGCTTCGACAACCATCAATCAATTTACTTGTTTTATCTTTCATTTACAAATCTTATATTTAATTTCTAAAAATTATGTTTTATTTTACACTTAATGTTGATTTATGCGTTTTATGTTATATTTGCAAGTTTTTGTTTTATTTACTAATAATACATCAATTTATCAGTTTTATATTAGTCTACTCATTTTACCTTCCATTTAGAAGTCTTATGTTTAATTTCTAAAATTTATGTTTTATTTTACAGTTAATGTTGATTTACAAGTTTTATATTAAATTTACAAGTTTAATGTTTCGTTTACATAATTTATATTCAATTACAGTATTGATACCGTAACTTTATTCACAACATTATAGATTAAAAGTTTCTTTCGATAAAATTATTTTATTACAACATATTTTGAAAGTAAGAAATGAGTAGTTTATCATTAACATAATTAATTAGTGATACATCCTCAGTTTAATTTTGTGAATTTTTCTTATTTAAGTATTTAACACTGTTTAATTTTAATTTCCACTTTATCTATCAATTTACTTAATTTATTTAATTTATCAAGAAATATGAATAAAAGTACCTTTATAAGGTGATGTTGTAAAATTATGATGTCATATAACTAAGAATAACGAAGTATTATCAAATACTAGGGGATATATAACATATGGTACTGAAAGAAAGAAAATTGATATTTACTCTAAACGAACAACAACAGGGTGTCTTCAAGGGTGAACGCCACAATACTCATGACGGTGAATCTGCCATTGACAACCCAGTAGAAACAAGCAAAGAGGCAGTGAAAGGAAGCAGTTCCAACGATGTTGGCACAATTGTCATGGATGACGAGACGTAACGGAAGGGCTTCAAAACTTTAAGCTAGGTCTATATGTAATGTACAGGGAAACTGTTAGTATTAATTAGCATGTAATTTCCAGGTTAATGAATATCAGCTCATTTTTGCCATCTATTTTTCTCACAGAGCTGTACATTGCATTGTTTATAGCATGTGCTCATTTTTTCTAGGGTTCTTTTCATCCAAACATCTGCGTTCAAAATTTTAAAAAATGAAGATTAATTAACAAAATTGTAACTCAAAGTTCATTATTCCAAATTATGCATATTTATTTATTTATAAATTAAAAGTTTTGATGCTCAATCATTAGTGACAGACAGAATGAGGATTTTGGTTTGACCGGAGCTATAATAGTAAAAAAGAATTATAAAATACACATAAAAATTAGCTAAATTCCAATTTATACCCCTATATTTCTTTTTCTTTTTCTTTTAGCCCATGCAGAAAGGTGCTCAACCTATATCATTTAGACACTCCACATGATTTTCATATTAAAGTCAATAAAGAAAAGAGAAATGGGACCATTCTTCTAATCCCAGTCGCTCCTCAACAAACAAAAATTCAAAGCACAAAAAAAAAATTGTCTTTTACTAACAAAATGGAAAGAACTCCGTACTGGGGCCAGGGCATGATGAACATTATTAGGTGAATAGAGTTTGTAGGTCCAAATCTTGAAAAAGGCTTGAGTTAGGTGAGAAGCATTTTGGTCCATTAATTTTTCATTATTTGTAATTTGATTCAACTTTTTGTTAGGTTCTTCTTTGGGTCACTCTCTCTTAGCTTTGGTGGGATTACTTTATATTTGCTTCTTCTAAGTAGTACTAGGCAAAGTTGGTGGAACTGCTTCACCACAAGAAGATATCAATATTATTATTTTATTTTTTAAATTATTGCACCAGTACTGGGTCAGCATGATATTTATTTCCTAGGCTTTTTAAGTTATATTTATTGGAATTTATTATCAGACTTTTTAGTACAAAAATGAGTAATATAATAATGAGGTCAGAGGGTAAATTTTACTCTGATATAAGTTATATTAAATGTAGTTTAGAAGATCCTTATTTCCTTAACTTGGTCCCATGAATCAATTAATTGTATATGCCTTTTTGTTTTAAAAGAATGTTACTTCATGCAATTATTCCTCTGTAAAAGGTTAAAAAAAAGAAAAAAGAAAAAAAGAAACAAATTAACCTTGGCACTTGAAAGTATATTCTGGTTTTGAGGATTTTATGTGAAGTTTTTGAACGTGTCCGTTATCAAATAAAATTTCAAATTTTCGATCAAACCCTCGAGTTTTTCATTATCGGCTTCAAAGACTGCATATTATATATACTAAGTTAGGGTCAAAAAAGAAAATTTATAAGAAAATATAATATAGGACTTAAGTTTTCACAAGAGATTTGAAG
>NW_006262075.1:14513028-14513719 GCF_000493195.1 Citrus x clementina
CACCTTATAGAATAACGAAAAAGACAACAGAAAGAGACTGTAATATAAAAACAAATTAAAAAAAGAATATAGAAGAGACAGAAAGGAAAAAAAAAGTTTTTATTTTTATTTTTTTACTACTTTTTAATAAGGGTATTTTGGAAATAAATGGGTGAATTGAAAAGTAGGGGATGATGAGATAAATTGAAGGGTTCAAATTATTACACAATAAATATATATGCACATAATCATTCTGATTTATTAAGATTTACAATAACCTAATACGTGTTTTCTAGAGGATATATAACATATGGTATATAGTAATTTCAATAAACGAAAACTGATAGTCTCCGTAACTTTTTAAATGAGACCTAAGAGGAGTACAAAGGGAATTAAAGAAGAAGCATCGAAAAATAAGAAAAGAAACAAATAATAATGGCAATTGTTTAAATGTAGCTTCAGTCTATTTATATGTTGCATCCCTTCCATTGAAGATGTTTTTAATATTTCTTTCTCGTAGAACTTATGAACAAGAAAAAAAAAATTAAATTATTGATTACTTAAAATTATAAAATTAATACCAATAACTTTTTAGTTAAGTTATCATGCACCTCATCACCTTATTTTTAAGGTTTCGTCTCTTCATAATTATGAGAGTTTATTTAATCATTTTTTTTGTTTCAGATTTTTAAATTAAATTTCAACTGCGATA
>NW_006262075.1:14513819-14656586 GCF_000493195.1 Citrus x clementina
ATATAAGCGTAAGACTCTTTGATTCATGGTGCTCAAATTTGTGCAGCTGCAGCATCCAGAGCCCGAGCTTGAACATTAATTAACCGAAGACTGTTTTTATCGACAATCTAGCTAAACTAGAAGTAATAAAAACATAAATTTGAAGGGAAAATAATACCTATGTTCTTAAAATTAAAAAAACAATAGTTATGTAAATCCTCACATTTTTAATAAGAGACATCAATTTTTTTTTTTTACTATAATACTCTTTGTCTTTATTAACTAAAAAAAAGACTCAAATATTTTAAAATAAATAGGAATAAAATATTAAAATAAATATAATAATATATAAAATTAAAAATAATTTTAATATTTTTTTAAAAAATTAATACTTTACAATCTTATATTGTAGTAAAAAAATTATAATAAATAGGCACATAATATTAAAATAAAATCTATAAAAAATTAAAATAAGTTTTAATATCATATAAAATAATTTTAGTATTATTAATACATGAGATATATTTTATCAATTTTAAAATCTATTTGACCCAAATATTTGTTTAAAATTTTTATAAATACAAATATATTATCAAAATAAGCATAATAATTTACATTTTAAAAAATTTTAATATATTTAAAATATTCTAATATTAATAGTCACTAGACAAATTAAAATATTTAAATAATATTTGTATTATTAAAAAATTTTAAAGTCAATTTTTTTAATTACTATCTACAAATGATATTATAGTCAAAAGAAGGTCTGAAGATCCCTTAAATCTTAATGAAAACTTGGGAATTTATATCACTATTTTATTAAATCTTGGGAGTGTAGGTGTCATTTTCCTAAATTTGAAAGCTGCAATACATGTTTACAATTGTCCTTGTAGCATCCCTTTCCTTTAAAATATTTATCACATTTATTGCTTTTTTTTTTTCAAAGGATTGCTCATTTTTGAATGGTTATAATATAGGATCTACTGATTTCAAAATATATACATTTATAGTACATCATAGAAGTCTATTGAGACTAGTCGAAAAATATAGGTTCCATTTAATATTAAGGTACTGTAAAAAAAAAATTTATAAAATAAAAACTAATTGTGTGATTTTTAAATAATAATTTTGACAAAACAATATGTGAATCAAAACAACTTAATTTTCAAACTACAGTTACTAATGTTTATTAAATACTTTAATATTATAATTTAAAAGTTACAACAATGCAACCTTAGTAACAAATAAAATATAATCCCCATAAATAATAATATTGAGAAGATTATATTTTTATTTTATAAAAAGAAAAAAGACCTTAAAAGTCCAAACCAATAACTTCAATATTGAGATTTGAGAACATCAATTCACCAACAACGCAACAAACTATGGACATTTGTTTCCTCTTGCAGCTTATGATTTTGACTTTGAAAAAATAAAAAATCAAAAGAATTGGCAGCTGCTTTAAATGAATCAAGTGAACCATGATTGATAAACTACATCTCAAAGTCTCATGATGGACCAGAAAATATCATTTTCATTCTCTTGGTAGTTGGCTCATGGTCGGCAAAGGCGTGTCTTTATCAAACTTTTCTCAAACATTTTGACAAGTTCATAATACAATATCGAGGTAAAAAATTATATACTACAGAATTTTTTTTTTTTTTTATTTATTGGCCTCAAGAGTTTATGTTGACAATGGCATTTCATGCTCCCTCTATCAAAAGATTGTTGAAGATTTGCGTCGGCCGGTTAGCCGTTGTTTGTTTTTAGAAAAAGGAAAAAAAAAAGAAAAAAGAAAAAAAAGGGTGTTCTTACTTCTTAGGCGCAATCAGAAAAAGTGTTTTAAACAAGTGAATTTGTGGGAGCAGTTCAATATATTCAAAAAGGCAGCTTTGGTTTTGAAACAAGAAGTCTATTGTTGTGACATAAAGTTTTCACATTTCGTGGTCATGAAACTGTTGAATGAAGAAGATAGATATATACATATATAGGCATGAGTTGAAAATTACAATCTCATCTCTATTTTCAAATTTCCATTGAGAATGAAATTCTTATCCCTCATTCTTAAATTTAGTAAAACTCACCGTTCTCATTCTCATTTTAAAACTTAATTTCTAAAAATAAATAAATTCGATGAGAATGAGAAATTATCATTTTAGTTTCTCAATTGACAAACTAAATACATCCTCAATAAACTTTAATTCTCGAAATATCTTTGATCCGATGTAATTTGCCACTGTGAAAATCTCACAATGATGTGATTTCACAATTATAAATTATCTTTTTTCTCTCATCATCGACGTTGAACCTTCATTGAAGAAGTTTCACATTAATTCAAGTAACCAAATATTAAAGAGTGTCGGCCATTCAAAGTTTAAAGGAGCACAAAATATTGAATCATATGCATTCACTCTTGAAAATTTATGTATATTTAAAATTGTCATGAGGATTATTGTATCAGTGTGTTTACACATGATGACTGTGTCCGTGTATTTGAATTTCTGCGTTTATATTTATTTAAGATGAAAAAAAAATCTTGAGCAAATGAGCATAACTTTGTATGGAATTTTTTGAACCAAGCTCAAAAACCATAAATGAAAACTAAATCACTCCCCACTCATGAGGGGTGCAGAGGTGAAAATTGGGTCGTGTCAATATGGCAATAAGAGAGCCCATACGTTGGGCCGGACACACATTTTTAACACAGGTCAATGCGCTAGGTTATGGGTCCCCATCAAAGCTCAAATGAATTATAGTGTGAAGTTCCTTTAACAAAAATTATAAAAAAACAACAAAAGGTTTTAATAGAATTTAATTAAACCTATGGGCTCTCTTACACCTTAATTTCATTGTATGATGAGTAGAGTGTGGGTATAAAAATATATCTTTGTGATTTTTTTATATAAAAAGTTTAATTCATTATTGTTTAAGTGATATAGAGCAAATGAATCTTAAAGTAACAAAGAAGTAACTTCAATGAGAATGTCATCCCTTATTGATTGCAATTGTTTGATTACAGGTTTAATTGAAAATGGAAAAAAAAATCTAGAAGAATGTTGAGTTGAGGGGTTAAAGAAAGGGAAAAAGAAATTACTTTAATAAATTGTAAATGCAGAAGAGATTAAGGGGTGCTGTCAAAAAAGACAAAAAAGGGGTATGGTGTACCCATTGCAGCGTAGCTGATCCTGTTAAGTTTAAACATAATTTTTTCATTAAAATCTTATCATTTTATATAATCTATTACCTTAAAATTATTTTGATTTAAAAAAATTAATTATATCATTTAAAGATGGGAGAGTTCATGATAATTGTAAGTGTAAAAATATTTTAATTTAATTAAATTCATATTTACCCTTTTATGTAATCTCTTCAAGCAATAGAATTATGATTCCAAATGTGGGGTTTTATAAGAATTTCAAACGGGTGTCAAAAGCATGAACTAATATTAATACTTGAACAATGGCATCCCTCCAAATCCTCTTATAACCTCTATTCTATTACTACTACATTTAACAACAAATACTTTACCATGACTCACATGTATTTTCTCTCTCCAAACTCACAAGGGCATTTCTTTTTTCCCCTAACTTCTATGTATCTTTTAGTTAAAGTAAACAAGCACATTAGGCATTCAAGTACTTTGATATTTTACTTTCTCTCTCTTCTTCTCTCTCAACATCCAGAAACCTGAAACATTTCAACTTCTTCTTTCGCTGGAAAATCAGCTCTATGAGTTGGTTTTCCAACAAAACCTTCTTTTTTTCATCTTTTTTATTTTCTTTATTTATTTTCTCCACTCAGATCCTCATATATGTGGTGGTTTTGTTCTTCCACTCAGATTTTTAAATATGTGGTGGTATGTTCTTCCACTCAGATCTAGAGATTTGTGGTGGTTTGTTATTGTTTCTCTAACCAAATTTACAAATCTGGGGTTGTTCATTTTATTTTGCTTGGTTTTGTGTTTTATGATGCGGATTTTTGACAAGAAAAGTTTCTACTTTATGGAAAGTGTTGCAAAGGCAGAATTGATGGATGCCTTTAAGAGACTTAAGAAATCTGGACAAAAGTTTTGTAGAGAAGAAGCTATCTAAGATGCATCAAAAGTAGAGTCCCCTCCCTGCTCATGTTGTCAAGGCTCAGGTAGATGCAGCCTTTAGATGTAATGAGAATATAGCAGATTTGGGAGTTGTAGTTAGGGACTCAGATAATAAAATCATAGATGCAGCAATTCAACAAACTCAAGTTGATGGAGATGTTAAATATTTGGCAGTTGAAGCCGTAAAACGGGGTTTTCAGGCGGCCAGAAATATAGAGTTTCAATTTAAAGCCATAGAAATTGATTGCCAAAATGTTGCAAGCTTAGTAAACAACAAGCAGGGTAGCAAATTAGAAATATTATGGATATTTTCATAAATCCAAAGTAACAACAAGGATTTTCAACATATAAAATGTTAGTGCATCTTTAAATTCTGTATTGCTTATACCCACTCTTTAGCTAAATTATCTTTAGGACACAATAGTCTTGTTGTATGGCTGGACTCTCTACCAACAAATATCAAATGTTTTCAGTTTTCACTGATGTGAATTAATGAAAGGTTTACTTTCTTTATATAAAAAAAAAATCTATGTATCTTTTTACTTCAATAACTAACACAATTTATTGACTAATAACAAAACCCAATCTGACAAATTATATGATTTTTGTTTTATGCTCATCTTATGACTTTTTTCACCATAAGCTTAAAGATATTCAATTTAATTCATTGATTTATATTAAGTTTATCACCCATAGAAATTGTTTGTGTGGAGGCTAAAGTAATAAGACCAAAAAAATTTTAGGAGCAAGAAAATTTAAGGATTCATAAATAAATTGTGTTTATTTAGAAAGAAGGGTACTTTTGACATTAAATTTAATATATTTGAAAAGCTGGTTCTAAAAAGATTTTGGAGGGGTGCCAATAGTCCAACTCTTAATATTAATATATTATGTCCATTTTTTAATTATTTATGTTCGTAGTAGTTTAATAATTAAATTAATTAAACACAGATAATAGCTTTTGAAATTTATAACACTTTAAGAAACAACCAAACTCTTAATTGATCCTCTTCAAGCTAATTATTTTTCCAAAGATACAGAATTATCAAATTGGCCCAATTAATACCGGGCATGCCACTAATTATACCGACAAATATCCAAACTAATTAAGCCTAGCATTATTGCACCAAAAACTCTTTCAATTCTAAGTTTGACAAGTAACGTACGATTTTACCCCCGTATGCTAAGATGAATTAGATTTCCCATGGCAGAATCCGAGCAAGTACTAATGTCCCTTTTGCTACAAATGTTCAAATGAAGTAGAGAACCTTTTATTAACTGATCTTCTACACCTTGAACTGCTAATAACAAAAATCTTTTAATTGTGTAGCTATCAATCGTACAAGTGCTTCCAAATTACCAGGTTGTATAATTCTAGTTAATATGGCCACATAAAAGGATTTATGTATTTGCAACAGAAATATTAATTCTAACAAATGCAACTAAAGATCCTGCTCTTTATTATACTTCAAGCTAAGCTATAAGCCCAGCAGAGCCCAACTGTACACTGAGAACATAATGCATGAGAAGCTGGAAGCTAACATCATGACAAAAAGAGAGGTGCAAACCGAAAAAGAAGGGGAGGGATGTGGGGGAACTGTGGTTATCAGTTTTATTCTAATATACTTCCACCCTACCTTTGCGTTCCTAAATTCACTTACCTGTAGTCCACTAGTCTATGTCTACTGTTCCACTCCTCGAAGGAAGCTGCATGCTTGCTATGTCTTCTCTAGGGAGACTGTAAAGGGATGCATTGCCAGACTCGTTAGTTGAATGTTGGTTTTCATGTGTTGTTAGTGCCAAAAGGTGTGAAGCTTCCTTATTTTTTCGCAAGACCAAGTAAGCCACTCCAGCCAAATATACTGCCATTGCCGAAAACCCAAATATTCCCAAGAAAACAACTTCCACGAGTTTTAAATTGCCATGAAAAAGGAACTTGATGAAGCTTGTCGCGAGATAGTATACATTTATTATCATTATCAGGGAACCGATGATCCATGTAATAGCTGTAATCTGTGAAAAGATAAATATCAAAACAGAAAAATCAGACTACAAATGATGAATGCAAAATACACGCACAGAGGCACATACACATTCTAGACTCTACAGTAACTGCTCTATTTCACAGCATGGTCTTGCCTGAGAACTGAAAAGTCACAATTAATGTTTTCAGTGATGTTTACGATTAGTTAATAATGCAAGTGCATGAGGCCAATCCAACAGGTAGCAAAACCTTCTGAAGTGTCTGTAAAATTCTCAATCACATATTTCTTGTTATCAATATGCCATAAATAGTTTTAGTCATGCAAATTTCAGAAGAGATAAGTAAAGTTTCTTGGGTTGAATGGAAAACCACAAAACAACAATATGACAAAAATCAAAATTAAGCTTTTACCGCAATTGAGTTGGCATGCATCCCCATCTTCACCTTGCTGCTGGTAAACTTGAGAAGTGGCACAAGAGCAAAAGGGAGCTCAAATGAAAGAATCATCTGCCCAAAGCATCAAAGATAAGTTTGCTAAAAATTAAAAGACTCGCGTACATGAGTTTCCTTTAAAATTTAATGCCGTTTTTCTTTTGCTCCCTCTTTCAGGCAGTGGAATGAAACAAAAATTAGCTAGCAGTAAATCTCAGAGGTGGAGACATCTTAAATGCAATTATGAGATGGGGCTAAGAACCTTGACACGAGGTCATCCAGAGTCTTTTTAACAAATCTGAGACACCATTGATAGATATCTTCAATGGGCTCTGCCAGAATGGCATAGTAACTGTTTAACAATTTGAAAGACTAGGTAATAAAATGTCCGATTGAAACCGGATTGGTCCAATGTCATTTACAGAACATTTCATTCTAAAAATAGTTGAATCAGCAAGGACTACTAATTTGAGAAAATATAGTCAAATGAGATGGTATCTGAATATTTGTAAGATGATCAATGAAGTTGCTATTCTCCTAAATGGCTTATTCTAAATATCATGGAAAAGCTATATAGAATGTAGGCACATACAAGCATCGTAATATTAGACTGATGCACCTATGGCAAAGAGTTGACATTAAAGCGTGAATATAGACATTATATTACATCATTCACTTGTAGGCATGATTTATTTTTTGCTACCCACTCAAGACAAACTTAAGCACTCTTAGTATTAAACATTTATTTGTTTCCATCATTCATGATGGTTTAGATTCACAATGCATTCGGTATTATGATGTTTTACGATTATATTTGATAAGAAGATTTGCTGACAATAGCTTTTTTCTTCTAATATGGCATGTTTTCAGTTTAAATAAGCTCAGTTGTTTTGTACTATATCAATTACCGATGCAATAATAATGAGTTGTCCTGCGCCAGCAGAACCACCAATCAGTGCAACAATTAGACTAGGCACTATTGCCAAGCATCGAGTTAGAAAGTTCCGAAGCCATGGCTTCAATCGTAAGTCAAGAAAGCCCTGGAAAACAAGCAAAGGGAAACAGGAAAACAGATGTGTTAGGGCGTCCAATTTAAAGCAATATGCATGCATTTTAACAAGCTAACCTAAAGTTTATGTGAGGCATAAAACCATCATTTTTATAACCTCTGTTAGTATCTTCTGAGAAACATCTATGATCTACCTGTTTTGATTGAATATTAATACTTAGCAGAATGGTAAAACATCTCAACTCTCCAATAAAATCCGGTACATCACAGAAAAGAATTGCCCTAGAAAGTTGCCTAAAAAGGAATGTAAAGAATCTCCCTAAATGTTGCCTAAAAAAGAATGTCTTGCCATGTGATTCAAGTAATATTATTGGATGATTATTCATTTCAAGTAATATAATTAAGGCTGACTATATTAACAAAATCATATTGACTTAAAGATTATTCAACTCCAAAAGATGGTCTCAATGATGATTGCATATTTTCATTGGAAAGGCAAGAATACTTTATGGGTACAGAACCTGAATTATTAGCCAATACCTGCATAACATATTGTCCTGCATAAGTTCCAGTTATAGTAGAACTCTGACCTGATGCCAACAAAGCAATTGCAAAAAGTTTTGAACTCCAACTACCTAAGACATTCTGTAAACAATAAATAGAAATTGCTATCATGAATAAAACGATCAACAGGATGAAATACCGGAGAAATGTAGCTCGTTCACATACTCTAAGTAAAAAGGAGGCTTTATTTAAGTCCAAGTCCTTGCAGCTAGCTTGATCTTCCGGATTTAAGTTTGAGGAACTGCAAACCGCACCACTTACAGAAATAACTGACACATTAATGAGAAAAGCCACTGCTAAAGCAAAGCCACTTTCAATCATATAAAATCTGCAAGCTTCCTGTGAACAAGAATTGATTCAGACACCAGTCATCAGTGCATTTCATGAACATTGCAGCCATATGTGATTACTTTTTACAGTCGGGAGTTATTCTACATAAATTTAACTTTCTTCAACTAGGCTGTCAAGACTATCAGAATTCAGTCATCTGATTTATCAACATGGTTTATCCATTCAACTAGTTTAATGATTAAAACCGTATGGTGATCAGAGATTAAATTATATACCCTTCCATAAAGGAAAATAAACTCAATATGTCCCATAAGACCATTGCCCACAATAAGCAAGAGGAATATGGAACAATCAATTTGAGAACGAGATAAGGTGTTAACCCTATCATCCACACAGGCCTGCTGAGGAAGAAAACCTTCTGCAATGTTGCATAGTAATATAATTTCTGTTTAACTAGATTGGCCCCGAAGGTAAACTCTCAGTCATAACATACCTTGCATATGGACTGCATTGTACATGCAACAGGTCAATACACTAGAAAAACATATTTAAAATAGTCTAGAGTAAACGAAACTTCACCTTGATGCTCCTAACAGATCTTGGGATTTTCCTAGAAAGCACCAATGCTGAGTGGAGAAAGAGATTGTGTCTGAAAAGATACAAATGGAAACAAAGATGACAAACTCCAAACAGGGGAACCAATACAAAGTAGGAAGAACATAAAAAACCTACGGCATAACCATAGCACCAAGAAGTGAAATTGCGAGACCAGTAGCACCATTTCCTTTAAGTTGAGGAACAAAAAGTCCATGCAGAACTTCTTTTGCTTCAGGCTTTGCATAGCCAAGCTCCGCAAAAAAGCATCCGGCCATGGTAAATACAAGAAAAGCAATCAAAAATTCAAGCTTCCTAACCTGCAAAACAAGGACACAAAAAATTAAGGTTTTTCAAATTACTTCAAAAGGTAATAAAGTAATTTCACTTTGATAGCTGATAATAAAACATTAATTTATAGCCGCCCAAGATGAATAGCATATGGGAAATGAATCAAGATACCCCATATTGCTGCAATGCCAGAAGAATCAAAGTACTGAACCCAGTTAGAAGAACACCGATCCACACTGGAATTTTGAAGAGCATATTCAATGCGAAGGCTGTTCCGATCACTGGAAATAGAAGAACAATAAGTCAGAAAAAGTTGAACTGCGAGTATCAGTAAAAATTGATCTAGAAATGCTGCAAAGAGAGGAAGCCTCTGATTCTTTTGATAGCTTCATAAACAAACAGAATTGAAGGCAGAGATTAAAACCCTAAAATCCATAGCCACAGACTAACTTTATATCACAAGAAGAAAGGAATTCAGTTTGTTTTGAATTCAGTTATCTTCTGAGATTGTATCTGCACCATTATGATCAAGTTCTACACTGGTATGATAATTTGGCTAAATAAGCTGCTAAAGAGGTTCTGTCTTCTCTTTGCTTTCCTATTGAAACAGAGTCTTAATTCTTTGCTGGACTCATTCATGTTGAACATACTGTTAAGACTTTTTGAAAAAACAATGTTAACTGAATGTGCTTCAGTGGTGTTTTGCAGATATTTCCTTACAATAGAAATGAAAGCATTCAAATCATTTGACTGCTAGAAAGGAGATACACTATAATGTACCTTCTGGTATGTCACACGCGACTATAGCAATTTCAGCAAGAACCCATAATATGAAGTTCGGCACCTTAGGGTATTCATTTCTACAGTGCTCTGCCAAATGCTTTCCTGCAAGCAAGAAATGGAATTTGTATAAACTGATGCATCACTGATCATATTGAAAGAAGATTTCTAACCAATGTAGCTGGTATACAGATCACATACCCGTGACAACCCCGAGATTGGCTGCTAGAGACTGAATTATAAGAGCCGCACATGAAGCCACTAAAATGATCCAGAGTAACTGCAACAGAAAACAGAGTCCCTCAAGAGCACATGATGATTGAAAAGAAACAAAAATAAACAAGTTTTCATGTGCACATTATATATGTCAAAGAGAGACACCCCTACTATCTTCTGTGAGAGCATTACACAAATATGGAACCTTCAAAAATCAAAAAGCTAGCAATAATTAAGCTGAGAATGGCTAAGGCAAGACATTGACTTCTAGCCATAAGTATAACATACACACCTCGTACTTGTACTGTGCTCCTGACTGCAGATCCGTTTCAACTGTATGTTATCCAAAAGTATACAGAGGATAACAGCGATTAGAAACTCTGTAAGTTGGGATTTGTGATTTCCCAAAAGGATATAAGAATAACTGATCTTACAATTTCCAGGATCTATATATGCTATGGAAACAAGGAATCCAGGGCCTATGTAAGCAAATAAGTTTTTCCAGCTTGTCTTCTGCATGAATGCAGCATAAATGATCAGATATCAAGATATTCATCATATGAAAACTCAATTCTATTACAAAGACAGTGCCAGTACAAATTAGACTTTTATAATGATAGCTTTAATGTAATCTTAAAGAGGATTCCTACTTAATCTTGCAAACAGCATAAACTTAAGAACAGGAAAATACTGAGAATGTTACTCACCAGAAGTCAACAACAATATTCACGAATAGGTCAAGCAAACTCCTACATACACAATCCACCTTCACTTTTCGACTGAATCATTTAAAATCTCAACTCCGTACTGTACTTATTTTTCCCTGTCTTCAACAAGCTAGATAAAGGTCCATAATAACTACTAGACAATGTGTGTGAAGGCAGTAAGGCACCATAATATGACATGGCAAGGCATCATATAAGATGCATGTGATCTGGCTTCTAATAAACGGCCAATTGTTTTCATTTTCGAAATTATGTATCCTGAATGACACATAACTGATTGAAAGCATTCATGTCACAAAGACAGAATTTAGCTTTTTTACTTGAAACAATTATTTGAATCAGCTGAAAGTCTAAGAAGCTTGGTTTCCTCTACAAACTATCTATATTACCATATTCTTTCTATTATAGTATTGTCAACTATCTTAGGAATGTATCAAGATTAGAAAAATATAAAACAGACCTCAACCTATGCCACCTATATCTAGGAGCCATCTATTTTGCCCAAATAGGCTTTCTTTATCCTATTTCATCATCCTAATATTGGCTTGTATAAAAAATTCAATGGCTGCAAACTTTACTGTGCTCAACTCTTCTTGATGATAAACAAATAAAATTCCCACAATCAGACAGATTTTATCAGTTATTTTCATTATATATGCCCGTAGATAAATTTCCACTGAATCAGTATATTTATAGACATTTCTCAACAAGTCACTTAACTCTATGAATTTGTGGCAATTTAAAAACTTTGCATCCCCATAGCAGCAATGACCACCTTTTTTCTCTCTCTCTCTTTTTCCTGGACAATCTGTAATGATCAAGGGACCACAAATAGTTTGAGAGTTTCATAACATCCACAAGCCTATCAAATTTGGAAGGCTTAGTAGGCATCTAGCTATATCATATCCTCTACAATAAAAAACTCACAGTTCCTGTAAAAGTCAATGGTATATCCATATATTTATCAGCAAAACAGTTATATGCGGATACAATTCTTGGATGCATATTTGAATATTCAGAAAGGTCTCATGCAGATATCACCTTATCTGTAGTATTAGGTTTAAAGTCAATATTGCTGATGGTAACCAAGGCTTAATTATTAGAAAAAGAGCACATTGAAATTTAGTCATAACATGGAGTTATTCATTGTCGCGTTACAGCCTCCCCAAGTAATACAACCCGACAAGCAACCAATTAATTGAAAGCACCCCATACAAGTTTTCTCTTTTATAAACTTCTTTCATACTCACTGTCTAACCACTCCACAGCGGCCCCCGCCGCCGCCGCCAAAGGAATAAATAGAGAAGAGTAAAGGAAGGTTTGGCTTAACACACTAATTGGGTCTTTATACCTCTAAATTTTAATCATTGTTTGCTATGAAATCTTCCAAAATTGACATCAAATAACTCAAGTCCAATAAAGATGATCTTTATTAAGTTTGAATATACAAGAAATAAGCAAACTCACATCGGGCACAACAATTTGGTCAGCATCTTCGTTCTTAATGAGTGGTGCATTTGAGAAGCTCCGGTTACCGCCAGTGCTAGCAATGAACTGGGGCTGCCCAGTGGCTGAAGCCGCCATAGCCACCCTTCAATTCTGATGATAGAAGACAAGGTTTCAGTTACCAGCTAAGCATTTGAAAAAAGAATGACAATGGCACATAAAGAAATTAAAGACAAATCAAGAGATTAATATAATATAAACTCATGTTGTGGCTGCCGGGAGACTGAAGGAAAATGAAAGAAAATTTTACAATTCAAGAAAACGACAAAACCCAATTCAAAAATAACAAAACCAAAAACAAACAAACAAAAAATGCACTAAGATATAAGAATTAAATTTCAAAAATTTTCCGCTTTTTTTCTCAACAAGCAAACAGAAAGGGAGTAACCCATTTGAAAGTGCGACAAAAGATTACATTTCCTGCAGAGATATGATACAAAAAGACTAAAACAATGGAATTGGAATAACCCACGTACATTTTCTCGAGAAACAAACAGAAAATAGTAAGGGGGTGCCTCAAAGAAGCGGCCTTGACATGTAAAAGCAGCTCAGCCTCGTAGTGTTTATATAATAACAGGAAAGAACAGAAAAGCGATGACAGTGCTGCGTTTGCGTGTCTATTAAAAATGTCCTTTTTTGTAATTGTCCATTTGAGGGCACGCTCTAAATTCAGTCACTTGCGTCAGTCTATCCAATCGTCACACGCCACGCGTGCATCATTCGTTTTCCCCTAAAAAAAAATAAACAAAGTCGTCGCTTGGGTTGGTTCGTTCGTTCGCTCGCTGGATGAGCTGGCGTGGAGAGTGTTTTTCTGGGTGTGTACAGGGGTTCATGATAATTAACATGATCACTTTTGTATAAAGAAAGGCGTTCTGTTATGCTAACAATAAATGTTTTTTTTTTTAAAAAAATAAAAATTAATATAGCTAGCAAGAATTATGCAACACGTGAAACTTAAAACTCGTAGCTTTAGTTATTTTTAAATAAAATAAAAATAAATAAAATTATTATACATAT
This sequence comes from Citrus x clementina, assembly GCF_000493195.1. Taxonomy (NCBI): domain Eukaryota; kingdom Viridiplantae; phylum Streptophyta; class Magnoliopsida; order Sapindales; family Rutaceae; genus Citrus; species Citrus x clementina. Next base: position 14,527,304 of record NW_006262075.1, read on the forward strand.
TTTTGTTACTAAACTTATGTGTTAATATGCTGTTTATAATTGAAATTAATTCATTCATGCCACATAAGTTATTATTTAATCGTTGTTTCTAAAATAAGTGAGGCTTTTTTAATTTAAAAATTTAACATGAATTTTCAATCAACAATATATGTTGAAAATTCAAATAATATTAATTTTATTCACTATGCAACGATTATGTTGGGTGCCAAAATTTTAGATAAAATATTTGATCCTCCTAAAATCCTAAAAAAAAAAAAAAAAGGGATATCCATCTACTATTTGAGAGATTTTCGGGCTTACAGTTACAGCTAACATGAATCAAATTTCAACGCCTGGGATGTCGTGAAGAAACCTACGACTGATGCTGGCGATTTAAGCTCATAGTAGCCGCCAACGTGCGGTGTACTGTGAGTTTCAGGCAATTGGTCAAACGGAATAACAGGACTTGGGACCTGGCACGCTGCCACGTCACCCAAGCAAGTCGTGGGACCCGGGGTTCGCGAGAACGACAAAGTTCATTCGTCAGAGTTGGAGAAACGACAAAGTCACACAAGATGACAACTTTACGTGATCCGATCTTCCAGTCCGGGGTTTCCACTGATTCCATGACCAACTACAGAGAAGCCTTTGACTTATGGATTTCTCGGAGTAGGTCCCACATTTTGTACTTGGATTGAGTGGTTTAGATTTTGTAAGAGGGGACTGATCAAGTTGATCATTGCTGATCAATCAACGGCTGAGATGATATACAGTTTTAATTTTATTTTTCTGACAATCAGAGCTTTGTTGATTTGATGGGTGGGTTAATACTGTGACATTGGGTGGGATCAGGATTCCTGCGTTACACTGCGACTTCACTGGGGTACACAATGGAGGAATATTCTCCATTGCAAGTAGATGGTGAGAATTTATTTATTTATAAAAAATCTTCTACTATCAGTTAATTTTTAAATTGACCGTTAATTGACTGTGCAAAGATAATATTACCCTTAACAACAGTTTGTAAACTGACATAACTAAGAAAAAACTAAAATTATTGGTGCGAAAAGCACAAACCTTATTTTTTAACAATTGTATCCCTGTCAATTTTAAAAATTTACAATATCATAGGTAAAGATTATGACTATTTTACCCTTTTTAAATTATTGATATTTCCTTAAAGTTCCTACAAGAAAGATAAAATTAAAAACTTGAAAAAAAATAAAGAAGGTGTTGCAATATGACTGTTACAAACCAACAATCATATTGCAAGTCTCTTGCTATTTATAAGATTGTAACGCAATTTAAAGCCTTATGCACAGCACACAAAAACAATTTATGCTTCTCAACATGTCATTCTTCTTCCCTTATACTCTAAATGTTGTCATTCTTCACAACATTTCTCATCATCATCACAAATAACATAGTATTTCTCATCATCATCACATATAACACACTTGCAAAAGCTAGATTTAATAATTTTTTTTTTCAAATGAAACCATCCAGCACTAGTACAATAGCAGCAGTATTAGTTCTGGCCACTCTATACAACCTTCACACAACAGGCAAGAAATACATTCATTTTTTCCATTTTTACAATTGATAACCCAGCAAGCACCACCAAGCTACTTGTATTTGGCATGATTACATAAAGACAGTGGATTAAACTGTACTGCATGAGATCGAATTAATTTTCGAGCCATACATCATTGGAAAGATATTTCTGTTAGCTTTCCAATGAATTTTACTAATCTAAATTTGGAGCTATCTACAGTAAGTTATGATCAGTTAAGTGTAGACTGTTCAGTTTTGAGTAGAATTTCTTACATTAATCAAGTGAGCATAATTTCTGTGCAGAAGGGGCATCTTTGGGAATTAAATTGTACTGCATGAGATCGAATTAATTTTCGAGCCATATAGCATTGGAAAGATATTTATGTTAGCTTTCCAATGCATTTTACTAATCTAAATTTGGAGCTATCTACAGTAAGCTATGATCAGTTAAGTATAGACTGTTAAGTTTTGAATAGAATTTCTTACATTAATCAAGTGTCCGGTGTCAAATAGCTTGGCTCTTATTATTCCTTCCATTAATATTAAACATCACTAAACTTTGTGTCAGAACATCAGTAATTGAAATGACTAGCTACTATTCTCAAGGCAACGAAAGTTGCAAAAGATTTGTTTTATTGCGAAATGTCAACAATGCCCACAACAACCCAAACGGCAACCAAACGGAGCAAAAACGTAGGGAATTTTTTATAAATAAACGGATTCTCGCCATCTACTTACAACAAGCCCAAAACTCAGGGGAGGTTTTTAAAAATTATCCTTTCATCACATCACCTGATGTTGATACACGCACGCTGCATGAGCAGTGTACCCTGACATTGACAATCCATCTTAAAAGAGCACGGTATAATAACATTAGGATCCCCCAATTTGTTTTTTTTTTTTGGTTTTCGCTAAAAGATTATATTTTATTCATTTGTGTTAAAATGGTCCCAAGTGGTCAAGTAAACAGTACTGATTTGACCAAGATATCAATTTGAATGGGCTTGGGCACCGGGTGTGTGTCATATTAAAGATTTCTTAAAAAAAAAAGATTTATTTGAATTTGAGTAATTTGTGTAATTTTTTTTTTAAGATAGGGTGATTGAATTGATTTTTTAGCCTCCATCTTAGTATCCCTTTTAGTTTGGGCCGGCATATAATTATGATTCCCTCAAACCATATGAATCAAATTAAAATTTCTCTTCAGTCTAATTTTCAATATGAAAACCATTTGATTTTAAGATATGAAATCGCTTGTTTTTTCAGTTTGGTTCCAATTAAATTATGTTCAATTTGTGCTACAAAATCAATTTGGTTTTGATTAGTTTACAAACATTTTAATATTAAAAATTAAAAAAAAGGAGAATATACTCTTGTAATGTATATTCATAAATGGATGGGGGTTATAACAGGTGGACTTTGAAATATGTTACAATTAAGAGTTAGACTATTGGCACCCCTTTAAATACCTCTTAAATGAAAGAGTCGTTGTTTGGGTTTTACTTAGGTGTTATTTATTTTTTAGTCTGAAGTCTGAATTTAACTTTTTTTCATACATTTGTTTACTTTAGGTTGTTTATTTTTTTAACTTATCACTTATTGTCAGATAATTTTATCTGAATAGAAAAAGTAGAAAAAGTCTACTTTTATATGAAGTTTGAAGTCTAGATGGAAAATTTTAATTTCAAATCTCAAAAATATCCTTAACAATTCATGTATTTCTAATATTATGTACAAATCTTATATTTTTGTATTATTCTTGAAGTTATTTTTTCAATTGCTTTAAATTTTTAGTCACATGATAACATTAACTAAATTGAAATATTGAACAAATCAAATTATGTCAATTGTGATGAATCAAAAATAAAATAACAGTGTTGACTTTATGATAAAATTTGATGTTATAATTACATCTTTCATTAAAAAATAAATTAAGATCAACAATGGTAGTATTTTTTTTAATGTTACCAAACTAATCAACCTGTGAAAATTAAAAATTGTAAAAAATAAATATATGCGCCACTTAAAATGATATTTATGTCAAATTACTAGCTTTTAAATTTTTCTCTTCAGGTGTTGAAAAAGAAAAAACAAACATGTCATTCAGATATTTTCATTCAGATCTATTCAGATTTTAGCTAAATTCAGACCTATTCAGATTTCAAATAAAAAACAAATGCAACCTTAATTTGTTTTCTGTTTCACTAAATCATAGTTTTGGGGGATGTTGTTATTTGACTTATTCCTTTGTTAAACACGTAGCTAAGTTATGGCTAACGTGTCCTATTTGTATGCTTTCTGTTAGAGTTGAAAATGGCTATTAAAAGCCAACTTGAGTTTCAATAAAAAGGTCATTCAGCCCACTTTATTAAGCTCTCGTTACTACACTCAATTGATTCTAACATTAAAACCCCTTTTCTTTATTTATCCCATCAAATTTGTATAGAGATTATAAAGTTTCTAATGAAACTCCTTTAATTCCAAAAAAATCCCAGATTTCTTCTTGAATAAACCCACCTCAAATACTACCCTTTCTTTCTCTTCATCACTTTGTTCTCCCTCTATAGTTTGTCCTAATCTCTCTTTCTCTCTATCTAGCCACTACTCGATGATTATATAACAAACTAAACTATGTAAATCAATATCTAGATTGATGTTCTAGATTTGCAAGTAAAAAACAAATTTTAATTTTGAGAAAACTTGAGGTTTGGTGAGAATGGTGGAGCTATTTGGTATTTATTTATTATTATTTTTTTTGGCATCATACATAGAAAACAACAGATGAAAAAGGCGCCAACATGCTTTTCCTTACCACTAGCTTTTGCTTTGGTTTGAGGACATTTCTCCAGCCTTTACTTGTGAAATTTCTTTTGATCTTATTGAAGTTACCATTCAAGAGAGAGGGGGGGGGGGGGATCTTAACTTTTTTATGATCATCTTCCTCTTGCATGATTACTACTTCTCAATTTAAATTTTTTAATGTTAATTATGGTTTAAAAAATAAAATAATATTGATGATGATACATGAGTATCAAAACTTGTCAAGTAAAAGAAGATAAAATTAAACAAAAAAAATCCGCATGTTTGTGGGTGTATAGATTTTTAAATTTTAAGGATAAGAAACTGTTTGTGTTTCAATTGTGGGTTTAATTAGATATATTTTTGTACTTTCATGTTATTTAATAAATGTTAAAGTCATCAAGTACCTGAAGTTGTTTTGAAAGGTATTTCAAAGGAGTGCTCATAATCTGACTCTACAATTAAGTTAGCATTTAGGCCCAACACTTGAAATTTCAAAAACTAAACTAGTCAATCTAACAACAAAAAGTCCAAAGCAAACCAAAATTATAAACCAACCTAAACTAATCTGAATGAATTAGGTTTAAGCTTGAGAATTCGAACTTGAGTAATCAAATAAAGAATAACAATTTTTTTTATGCTTCTTATCTTGGAGAGTATCTCAGTTGGTAATAGACTTGTTTGTTGCAATGTTAGTTTGACATATAACTTGGCTTGCACTGCCATTGGCACAACATCAAAGTCCACAAAAATGCAAACTCTTGACGAGAACATTTATTTGCTCAAATATTATACAAAAATATTAAAGTATTGGTATGATTAACTATCTACATTAGTGGCTTCTGCCCATTAATTATTCGAGTTTCCTAATAAAACAACACTCTCATCTTTTGGGTGAAAAGAATCAGACATCAAGACAGAATAATTATATAAGCCAACTGTTTTTTTTTGGCTTTGTACATCCAATTGTTGCCAACAAAACAGTATTCCTTGTTGAACTTTACGGAAAGGTTTCCCGTAATCAACGAAGAAAAAGTTAACAACTTTAAGAACATTATTATATACAACATAATTAAATTAACAATAGAGCCAACAGTAAGATAATAATATCATAATGTAGCAACAATTTGCAAGAGAATATATTCACATTCAAATCCCTTTCCTGTAGATTGAAGTTTAAGTAGGGTCTTAGAGCTAATGATCTTTTCAAGTGTACATCAATTTCACATCATTATTTAGCTTTATTTTCGGAATATATATATAATATGCTATTGCTCCCCAAGTTCTCCCTTCAAAATGCAATAGAATATATAGAGCATATATATTGTTTTTATCTATTATTTTATATAAGATCAAAAGTGCCTGATAGAATCATGCTTCTTGATAGCATACTTTTGACATGAGAATGAATTTTGGGCCATTAGTTCATGTTCATAAATGGAATAATGAAAGTGATCTCTACTTTCTTTAGAAATTAATGGCTGGGCAATTGGCATCATGGCATGTACATGGAAAACAATTCAAGATTTGATGGTTCAAATTCTTGCACCATTAACCAAGCGATGAGCTCTGTTCAAGATTCTTTCAAAAGCTGCCTAATAGTATATATATATCCCTTGAATTTGCACTAGCATGTGGCAAGTTTGGATTGATTGAAGCTTCACAACCATTGAAACCCAATGTCTTTTCCTTCTAAGCATCATGTTCTTGCTTTTCTTTTGTTTGTTATAATTGTGCTAATCTTCCGGCCGGGGGAGGGGGGGGGATTGAATAAGTTGAGTTTACTTGTCAATAATCGAAATGGGTTAGAATAGGAATGAGATTGAATGAAAATGAGGAATAAAAATCAGAATGAGTTGTTTACTTTATTTTAGAATTGGAATCAAAATAAATTGAGTTGTTTTAAGTTACTAAAATGCCCTTAGTTGTTTATTATTATTTCAAGAGTACATGCATTTTTTTTTATGAATTTTGGGCTTTTATATTTTGTATTAATTTAAAGGATAAAATTAGAATAATCAAAGTTCACTAGGGACAATTTTGTCTCTTCAATGTGAGGGTTTCTGATTTCCCAACTTCATTCCCAACCCCTCGCTAGGAATCAAAACCCCATGTTTCATTCTCAAATTTTTGTGAGACCCATTATTCCCATTCTAATTCTTGGTGTTATTATAAAAAGTAAATAAGGTAATGAAATTCATTATGATTCATTGATTCCCATTTATGGGAAGTAGACACAACATAATTGTATCGATGATCAAAGTCCAACCTTAAATTATTATATCTTTTCATGTTGTTCCTTGTAAGAACGAAGTAGAATCCCAACTCATTAATTAGAAGGATATAATAAGAAATTTTGAATTACTTAAAAAGTTACAAAAAGCTAACATGAATCGAAGATTATTTCAACCTTACATTAGTAAAAAATTAATATATTACTGGTCGATATGAGATACATTTCTCCTAGCTCATACCCATGAAGGTTGCCCCATTGAATCAACGCAAAATTGGGGGAGACACGAGCGATTGGGCCTGCTAAGCCCACTAGCCACTCTGCAATGGCTCCTGTTTTTGGAGCCATAATTGCGTGTAAACAGATTTGAAAAGAATGGAGCTTTCTTTTTTCGTGAGCCATACGTGTAAAAAGAATGGTGCATCGGTGCTTACATTTTCGAAAATTGATATCTGGAAATATTTTTATTCCATCAACTTGATGTGAATTATTATAACATCACCCTTTCAAACTTTAAGAGATTGAGATTATTAGGAGACTGTAATTAGTGCAAAGAGAATTTCAAATTTTAAGTGCTGTTTGTTTTTTTATCTGAAATTTGAATTTAATTTTTTTAAATATTTGTTTATTTTAGATTGTTTTTTTTTAATTTATCACTTATTTTAAGACAATTTTATTTAAATAGAAAAAGTAGAAAAAATCCACTTTTATCTTAAGTTTGAAGTCTAAATAAAAAATTTTAATTTCAAATATAAAAAATACCCTTAACAATTCATGTATTTCCAATATTATGTATAAACCTAATATTTTTGTATTATTCTTGAAGTTATTTTTTTTAATTGCTTTAAATTTGTATTCGCATGATAACATTAGCTAAATTGAAATATTGAAAAAATCAAATTATATCCATTGTGATGAATCAAAAATAAAATAAGAATGTTGACTTTATAATAAATTTTGATGTTATAATTACATCTTTTATTAAAAAATTAAATTAAGATCAACAGTAATAGTATTTTTTTTTTGAACGCTACCAAACTAATCAAGTTGTGAAAATTATAAATTGTGAAGAACAAATATATACACCACTTAAAAGAATATTTATGTCAAATTACTAATTTTTAAGTTTTTCTCTTCAGATGTTAAAAAATAAAAAATAAACATGTCATTTAGAGATTTTCATTCAGATCTATTCAGACTTCAACTAAATTCAAATCTATTCAGATTTCAGATAAATAAACAAACGCAACCTTAGTCTCAAAATTTTAGTAAAAATTCAAAAAGAAGTTCACATAGTAATTTTGTAATTTTCGTTGTTGGTACATTATTTGATTATTAAAACAAATGAAACAAATTTAAATTATTATGATCAGACGAAAGAGGTTGAGACCGAAATTTTATATTAATTTAGATATTTATTTACAAGGTTTTTCTATGTATGTAATTAGAGTTTTTTTTTTTGTTTTTGTTTAACTTTAGGATTAAATTATAATTAATTAGAACCCGTAATATAGAGGATAATTCTTGCGTTGAGCTTGATTTAAATAAGAGTTTTATCACCAACTAACAACACCTATGAATCTTCTATGTTTGGTGCCGAAGACAAATTGTTAAAGCTTAAAATGGTAACTTAAATTTCAATACTCCGCAAAAAATTTTCCACAGCAGCCTTATCTCACTTTACTTCTTAATAGATTAGTGATTTTTAATATGAACTGATCACATAAGTGACATTTGTCGCGGATCGAAATCGTGACACCCAAAATATGCGGTTGTACGCTAATATCCCGGGACACATTGCTCTCTTTATAATAAGCGACTCTCTAGATTTTATTAAAAGAGTTGTAGATTTTATTGCACAACTTTTCAAAGAGCGCGACTCCGCTTACTTTTAACAATGCACGTCACTAATAAAATTAATTAATCAATGGAATAACGGAAAGAAAATGACAATCAAAAAGTGATTCTTGTACTACTACTCTTTTCGGCTATTTAGTAAAGCAAGCATAGCATAAAGTGATGTCAATTCACGAACCTGTCGAGTGTCGAATTTAAAAGGGTGACACTTGGAAAAAACGAATTGGATTTGCAATTGAAAAAAAAAAAAAGAAAAATCATAAATATGTGACAGAGAGAAAAAGAACTAAAATTAATAAAAGTTAATTCTATTTATGCTATGAGAATTATGAAGAGGTGTTAATAGTCCAATTTCCATCAACTTGATGTGAATTATTACAGTAATACTACATATTTTAAATTTTTTATCTTAAAAAATTATCTCAAATAATTTGTCATTAATTGAGTGGTTGATAATTCTTTACAAGATCTAAGTGAATTAATTGTATTATCTCACTAATCAATTGATAAATACTATATCATTTAAAATAATTTTTTGAGATAAAAAATTTAAGATGTGTAGTACTGCTAGAATTATTATTATTGGAACATCTTCTCAAACTTTTAAAATTGAGATTATCAAGATACTGTAGTTAGTGCGAATAGAATTTCAAAATTTAGGGCCAAAGTTTAGATAAAATTGAGAAAAAAAGTTTCCATAATTTCGTAATTTCAGTTGTTATATACCGTATACGTTATTTGAACAGAAAACTTATAAAGGATTAATGGTCGGATGAGAGAGGTTGAGACCGAAATCTTATACTAATATAGAGTATTTATTTACAAGTTTTTTTATTTAATATATGTCAATAGAATTTTTTTTTCATTCTTTTTCTAATTGTTTCACTTTAAGATTAAATTATAATTAATTAAAAACGCGTTTTATCCGTCGTACCAACTAACAACCACCTATGAATCTTCTAAATTTATTGTCGACGAACAGATAAAGCTTAAAGCGATTTCTTAATCTCAGTGCACTTTACTAATGATGTATTAGTGATTTTTAATTTAATAGTGCGCATCGTTATCAAATTTGCTAATCAATTGAATAATGAAAAGAAATCGAAAAAGAAAAATTAATTCTTGTGCTATTACTCTCTCTTCAATTATTTAGTTAACACGTATAGCATAGAGTCACGTCAATTCGTGAACCTGTCGAGGCGGCCAAAGTGTGAAAATAAAATTAAAATCAAGAGTGTGACGGACAATGGAATTATTCATTTATCAATCAATATGTGTGTCGGTACTCGGTACATTGTTTAGTCACACAAAGTCATTAGATAAAGCATCAATCAAATATGATTTTGCCAGATTGTAAAATTTTGTCACAGCAAGCATATCTTTATGAAGAAAAAAAAAATCAAAGAATTGGCATCAACTTCATGGGTCTAGCTATGGTGCCGCAATTGTATGATACCACAGCTAGATTCAGCTTTTGGATTTAATTTTGGTGATAATTGTGGACTAAATCTAATGGTTAGATCCAACTATAATACCATAATTTTGCCCCAACTTCATAAGTAGCACAATCTATTCAAATTATAAAATGGTCACTTTACGTGATGGAGTTGATTTTCTTCAGCTTGTGATTTTGTGATCTAAAGTATCAATGATTAATAGTATACTTCCACTTGTTTTTTCTTTATTTTGTCTTTCTCAATTATTATTATTTTTTGGTTTGTAGCTAGTTTCATGGATAGTATGCTTTTTAAAGTAATCTATATTAATTAATATCATTTTGATCCTATGTTTGAACAGATTTTTAAACGCAATTATTCCTAGGATGCTGATGGGGAGGGGAGGGGGCGACCAGGGGAGGGGGGAATTGATATCTCCGTTACTCCGTATCTATCTCTAGTACTCACACTTATATTCTTTTATCCTTCTTGTTTCCTTCAAAATTGCTTTAAGAGTACGCACATATAGAAAATGAGGATCCTCGAATAATAAAAGGGAGATTTCAGGAGTACCCGATTTTTAAATAACTAATGTTTTTATTTATGAATTTAGTTTAATCATATTAAAGTAAAAGTATAAAATCATTATACCAACACAAAAATATCAAAATAAACTAAAGTAATTAAAATCATTATCATCAAAAATAAGTCAGCTTCATCAAAAATCAAAATTACAAGATAAAGTTAAGCAAAGGGTAAAATCCTATTTGATCCCTATATTTTGAAATTAGTGTCTATTTAGTTCTCTCATTTTAAAAAATGTTAGTTCTCTCATTTTAAAAAATGTCTTAAAACACCCGTAACGTTATCGTTAAATTAGTGACATCCTTACTATTACTTTTTGTTATTTTTTGTCTACTTTTACACTAATATCCTTTTACAATAATGTTTCTTTTGTTTGGGACATTAATAAAAAAAATTAAAATACCAAATGAACCCCAAAAATAAAATAAAAAATAAATATTTTTGTATTTATATTTATTTTAGGGTTAATTTGATAATTTAACTTTTACTAATGTAAAAAAAGAATCATTATTGCAAAATGGTATTATTGTAAAAGTAAATAAAAAGTCATGGCAATTGTATCACTGATTTAACAGTAAGGGTGTGTTGAGTTTTTTTTTTTTTTAATATAGAGATTAAACAAGTACTAATATTAAAACATAAGGATTAAACGAGCTTGTACTCTTAAGTAAAAGTGCAAATTCAAAGTTGAAAACATCCATAAAAATCATATGGTATAAATAATCAATAAAATTATCTTCGGTTATAATTATTATGATATTTGTTATTTACATCCATGCCGTTTTTTAAATTTCAGATTAATTTACTAAAAAATTTTAATTTTTTATTTTTAAATAACTAAGTTCTTCAGGATCCGAACACAGAAAATGCTGCAAAAGAAATCATTTGCCCACAGAAAACTAAGTTAATTTTTAATTTTTTTTTAAAATTTCTTCAGGATCCGAACACAGAAAATGCTGTAAAAGGAATCATTTGCCCACAGAAAGTGCTCCGAACGCGAAATTTTACCTGCATGGCCCCCATCCACTTGTCAAACTCTTACAATTAATCCCTGGATCCTTAATTGAAAGCTTCATTTAGGGGCTGAGGGGACCATCTTGAGAGTCAAGCTATACGGCTGACAGAATCAGTGAATGCTACCAAACAAGAAATCATTTGCCCACCACCACATAAGATTAGATATAAGTACTGCCTCAATGCATCTACCTCCACACACCAGAAGATAGAAAGGGATGAAATGGTACCACCAACCAAAACGATACAAATAACTGCCATTCCAAATAATGGAGCTCAAATTATCAAAGTACAATCTGCGCTTAACCCTTGCCCCCACGTGTACATATCCCAGTGAAGTAATTATTCAGAATCAAGACACCCACTTCGGTTTTATTTAGATAAAATGTTGAAATCAAAAGTTTATGTGTGGTTAAGTTTGTGGGTTAAATTAATTTAGTTGGTAAAATTTCTCTGATTGATCAAAAAAAAAAATTAAAGTTTTATGTAAGAAAATACTTTTTTTTATAGATTAACAAAAAAAAAAAAGAAATTAAAACTGTGGTCCTTTGATTCGTTTCTCATATTGAAAAGAAAAGACGTTAGGATATCAAATTATCAATAATTACATATTCAAACATCTAAATATGCCCCTACCTTGTGTCCCTCATTCTTTGCAATTGCTTCAGCGTAAAGAACTGAATTTAACGTGATTTGTTTTGTTCTTATTTTAGTATGAAGTTACCATCACTCTGAAATTCAACATGCCCATTAGTTTGGTTGTTAATTATTAATTTGTCTTTTTTATTTTTAATTTCAGTTGCAAAATTATTACTTAGTCAAGATGATTTGATGATTTTTATTTGTTAAATGCCTGAAATATGAAATTTTTTATTTTCAGACTTTTTAAAAAAATTTCTTGTTTGTTTTTTTGTCATTATCTTTGATTATTATACATTTATATCTAAATAGAAAAAATAAACTTTGGTGACTTTTATTTAAATAAAAAAAGTCCGAATGAACAAGTAAATAATATACCAAAAATATCTTTATTAAATCTATTTATTTTTTATAAAACATAATCCCTTTATTAAGAATATTAAAAAAAAATAGACGTTACCTATGTTCAAATATTATATATTTTAGCTCAAATGGCCATGGTTCCTTTAAATTATGCAATTATGCTAACCATAAATTAAGTTAGTGATAAAGCCATTTTTAGGTCCTCTATGTTGCATCAATCACCATTTTGGTGCAACCCACCGTCTATCTAATTCAATTCCCTACCACACAAGAAGATAAGACGAAAAAAGGAAACCACACACTCAACAAACTACAAGACCCTATTTACAAATTGTTTCCGTAGTTCTAATTTTCCGGCCCCTTGGATTGTTTCTGTTCCCAAAATTGTGTGTGTTCTGTTGACAAGCTACCGTGAAAGAAATTCTGTGGCTAATTGATTAATAAAATATCGGATTGATTTGTTGTAATTATACTTAGTGAGATTGTGCATCTATTAATATTCATGTTTGCATGATTCTTCAAGCTTATCTAAGTATCGATTTGCTTAATTTTGCCGCGAGCCAACTTCAAACTTATATGTATTTTGATTCTTTTTAATAAAATTTTTCTGAATTCATCCCCAAAAAAGTAAAAATTCATCAAAATCAGACGCATACAATAATCAAAATTGTCACCATTTCATCACACTTCGGCCCGAATAAATTATTCTTAGGCACACACCTATTTGCAAAATTCCCTATTCTACTACATCTAGATCTACCCTCTAAATCATCTTATGCTACAATATGATAATTTTTAAAAAGTAAAATATATACATGACAATACTGAGTCAAACATCACCGAAATATGATGAAGAGATAGTCTATTGAGAGTTGTTTTCACCTTGCCAACTCCAAACAATGTCTTTGAGAGCAGGCCTCACATCCTCTTCACAAAACTTCTTGTACTCCAGAGTGTCTCCGGCGGACTTCGAGAACTCCACCACCGCCACCTCCGGCGCCACCTCGTAGACCTCCGCCGTCACCGCCAATTTCCCTTTCCTTCCCTCATCCTTCCCTTGCATCTTCACTTTGAATTCCTTCACACACACCCCAAGATTCAATTTCTTTGCCAAGCTCTCAAGCTTCCCCATTATAGCTGAAGACGAACACTTTGATGTAAACATAGAACCTGATTTCCTCTCGCTCTCAAACAAACTAGACAGATCAAACCCCGACGACATAGATGATATGAACTCAAACGCATTATAAAATCTTGGCGAAGATACCTCTGTTCCTATCAATTCAACATCTCTATTGTCACCATCATCTATACAAACTGCCACAGGTTTGCTAAAACCCTTAATGAACCAAGGGTTTATCATTATTTCAGAAACTGAAATCCTCTTCTGAGGATCAGCAACTAGAATTCTTGAGATCAGCCTCCTTGCATCACAAGAAATCCAGGGCGGAAACTCATATTCCGCCTTGAAAATTTTCCTGTACATCTTCATAATATTCTCATTCTGGAACGGCAAAAAACCTGAAAGCAGAACAAACAAAACTACCCCACAAGACCAAATATCAGATTTCGCTCCATCATAGCCCTTTTTCCGCAGAACCTCAGGAGCAACATAAGCCGGAGTCCCGCATTGCGTGTGCAGCAAGCCATCGTTCCAAAGCTGCTCAGGCAAAGCAGAGAGCCCAAAATCTGAAACTTTCAGGTTTCCATTTTCATCCAACAAGAGATTCTCAGGCTTCAAGTCCCGATGATAAACTCCGCGACTGTGGCAAAAATCAACTGCACTGATCAACTGTTGAAAGTACTTTCTTGCCGATTCTTCTTTCAGTTTCCCCTTGAGGACTTTAGCAAACAATTCTCCTCCCTTCACATACTCAATGACAAAGAAAACTTTGGTCTTTGTAGCCATCACTTCTTTTAATTCAACAATGTTTGGATGTTTCACCAAACGCATGACCGAAATTTCTCTCTTGATTTGCTCCATCAACCCTTGTTTCTTGACTTGATCTTTGTTGATGACCTTGATTGCCACACTCTCTTGAGTCACCAAATTTTTCCCATAATAAACTTTAGCAAAAGTACCTTGCCCTAACATTCTCCCCATCTCATACTTTCCAAATAGAATATTTCTTACTCGCTCATCCATAGTCTCAAATTTCATGCAGCAAACCAAAAATCGATCAATGAAAAGAAAAGGACCCAAATTCTCAATTCACATCAAGAAACACTTTCCTAATGGGGGTTGGTAGAAAAACTGAAATTTTGCTAAAAGGTTTTTGGGGCGCAAGCGTCGATGATTACAAGAATGGTACTTTTGAGTTTGGTCGAAAAGATTTCGTGTTTGGGGAGTGAGAAAATGAGGGAGTAAAGTGAGGAAGCGGACATGGGTGTGCCTTGCACTCATTGGAGGACGTGGTATTTTGGGCAATTAATTCAATGTGGCCAAGCAAATGGACGAATCCGATTGATACAATTTGGCCAATGATAGTGGGGGCACGTAGGGGAAATGTGGACCCGAGTTGTTTATGACATTTTCGTAATGGTGCAGGCGTTAAGTTTTGGAGAAGAATCTGGTCTTGTAGTGGCCCTCTGTTTTGCCAAACAGCAGTCACATTTCAATATTTTCATGTTATTAATAGCCATCAAAGTATTTATTTTGTATTTGACGACCTTAGCATGACTTGTTATTAAACTTCGTCAACACTCACTCATATGAGAGGAGTTGGAACACGTACTATTATTAGACCACTCACCACTGTATCATGTTTATCACAAACTTATCTCTTTACCGTTTCCACACACAAAATTAAGATGTCATATGATGTTTGAATTTTTCAAATTCCATCCGTATCTGACTAAAAGATTGGAAAATTTCTTCAAATTTATCCATACAATTACCCGTTTGCTTATAATTCTAAAAGTAACTATCATTATTAATTAAGAAAATAATAAAATATATAAGTGTTATTTAGCTTTATTCGTAAAATCTCTTGAGTAAAAATTAGAAATTTAAAGATGCTGCTTATATTAAAAATTATATATATAAGGGGCACATCAAATCACGAAAGCATAATTTGGTCAGATAATAAGTTTATAATAAAGGCTCAGATGATCAATGCGGGGTCAGTCTCTCTTTATGTTTGCAATCATAAGAAGGTGAAGTAAGCAAAACTCTTTTTGCAAAAACTTATCAAAATTGCAATCCAATTTAATTTGCTTAAATTGAATGCCTAATTAATTGAGCGCCACGTGTTTCTATAGTAACCGTAGTTTTCGGCAACAAGATTGTAAAAATCTCCATTTGGATGAGGAAAAATAAGATTTAATATCTAATTATGTGTCTCGTATTAAAAATAAATAAATATTCACATCACTCATATGAGATAATGATAAATCATCTACCATATCAATTTAAATAAAAAATTTATACTTGTTCAAAAAAAAAAATACAAATTTTATACTCTAATATATATATATATAGTGATGATACAACCACAAACTCTTGTACAAACTTATCTTGTACAAACTGATATGGCATTAATTCATTGGTTGAATGAAAATATAAAATAATAGAAATAAATCATGTAGACCAAGAGATATTTAATTCAACCAATGAATTAACGCCACATCAGTTTGTACAAAATAAATTTATATAAGAGTTTGTGACTATATCATTACTCATATATATATATAGCCTTCAATTTTTCTAAGTGTGAACAATCTATTAAATCATAATAATTTAATAGAGTATTTGCATAAAAAAAAAGGTCTCTGCATGTGAGAGAGAGTGTGTGTGTGTCTCTCTCTATATATAAAATTTTCAATATAGGATTTTAAGGTGTGGAAAAGTTTGGAACAACTTTAAAACCATGTGGTTTTAAAGTGTTGATTTCATAATTCTTTAAAACTGTACAGTTTTGAATTTTTTCTAGACCTTTCTGCACTTTAAAATTTCAGATCAGATTCTTCTCTAGTGCCGGTGCCCGCATTTTTTTTATGTGATACACTTTAAAACCGCACGGTTTTATAGTTCATTCAATAACTAACTTTTTTAAACTGTACGATTTAAAAGTGTGTCCGTATTAAAAAAAAATGCGAGCGTCCGCACCTGAGAATTATTATATAAAATATGCGGGCGTCCGCATATATATATTCTCTAATTTAAAACCTAGATAATATGAGACGAGGTATAATTTATTACTGTGGATAATTAGTTAATTAGAAGGCTAAGAAATTTTCCTTTCTATCCTAATCCTGTTGACAAATACAATAATCTCATGATTAACTGGTGTTCCTTAATTGTATTCATTAACCTCATGAATGACCTTATGGGTGCTTTTGGCATTTTGTATTATATTCCATTATTCTGTATTATTTTAATAGAAACATATTGTATTATGCTGCATTAAATTAGTATTGTGTTATAATAATGTTGTACAACTTTTAGACCTACATTGTACTATACTAATTTTTAATTATATTATATTTGGTGTTGATGTACATTGTATCAAATTTTTTATATTATTTTAAATGATATATTTTTAAAAAATATTTATTAATTCTTAAAAAAATATAGAAGTTTTAAATTTTAGAACTTTTACATTATGTTTTTTAGTATAAATTAAAAAAGAAGAATAATAACTCTTCATAAAACATATGTAAAATTAACAAAATCTAAATTTTTTTGCCACATATAACATTTATTTTTTTTAACATGTTTCGAGTATATAACCTATGAAATAAAGATCGAAACCGCTAATTCATTCAAATAATGATAGGGAGGATTTTTTTTAAGCAATAATGGAAAAGCTTTATTTATTCAAAAAGGTGAAAAATGTTGATACAGAGACCGCAATTTAGATTCCAAAACGGCAACACATTTATGAGGCATTGAAATCATAGCTTCAAGCTCCTACAAATTAGTCTGAATACTGATCTAGCACATAAAAATACAAAAACACCATCCAACAATCCGTCGCATTGTCGCCACATAACGCACAATGGCTCATCTTCATGACAATCCCAAAAGGCTTGAACGGTAATTTCGCAAAAACTTTCCCTTTGAGAAGTTAAACAAATAGAACGAGGGCGACAATGGCACAAGATTTGAACTTAATGAGAGCATTTGGGGTGTCGTTATTGCAAACCTGTTCAAGCCTTTCTCCCGCACATGTTTAGTTTATGCGGTCTAAACCACGTTGATGTAGAATGTTATTTTAGGATCCTAGAATTTTATTATTTTAAGTCATTTAATTTTTTTATTTTAATTAGAGTCAATTATGATATATATTTTATTTTTTTTATTATAATTGTTATTTAGTTCACTTTCTTAAGTTAACTTAAGAAAGTAAGTTATAAATAGATAAGTCTTATTATTGTTTTTATAATTTCAACTTCAATTATTCAATCAAAACCCTCTTTTGTAATTCTCTTTGGAATTATCTCTTAAAATTTCTCTTGTAGAATCATTTGAATTAGAGTATCACATAATCTCTCGCTTTACGCAATATTAAAAATCTCATTAAATTATTTGAATTATAATGAGATCTAATCATACTTCGATTGGATTATAAACTAATCGCGTTGGTTTATCCTAACACTATAACAATATCTAATGTTTTCAACCTTAATAATTCTGCTTCCGCTACCCCGCTTCGTCATGAATAAACTAAATGTCAACCACATTAAAATACTGTGCGTGGTAACTTTCAACATAATATTATAATACTTTAATACCATGAGGGCTTTTAATACCATATGTATGTATTTAGAAAACAATATAACATCAATAAGTTGTGTCTTTTAAGTTATAATATCCTCTGCTAATTCCATTCCATCATAAAGCGAACTCTATCTCAATCCAAAATCTTATTGACCCAAATTTTAATATTTCGTTTGGAAGTCCACTCCAATGACCTACAATTCTTTCAAGATTGTAAAGTCCCATTTGACAATGTTGGCCCATAATCACATCACACAATCAACCCAAAAAGAAAGGAAATTATTTCCGTGTTCTTTCCTTTAAAATTTATTTTGTGCTTTTCTTTTTTATCACCTTTTTAAAAATGAAGCTAAACTTCAAATCCTTAAGAATCTAAATGTAAAATCATATGATATAATATAATGGGTAGGGTAGGGCTGGGCAAAATGAGATTTGGATCAACCGATTGGATTTCGGATTGGTTAGTTTGGGTAAAAATTTATCCGAACTCCACCCGAATTGGATCAAATCGAGTCAAAAAATCAGGTTGAGTTCAATTCACAAACATATGTGTATTGTGAAACATTTCTAGTTTCCCATAAGATGAGCCTTTTCTTTTCAATAAAAGTGCCAGTAAACTCAAATATCCAAACACTATCACAACAAAAATGAAGAGAAGAAAAAATTTAACAATTAATTTACATTAAAATTAGTAAAATTTCAAAAAACAAAATTCGGGTTGTCGGGTTGGAGTTGAGCTTGGTGGAACTTGGTGATGGTGCGCGGAGCAACAGATCCAATAGTAGCAGATTCGGTGGCCGCGTCTACAAATGATTATTAGCAGGACGAATCGAAAATGACAATCGACGGTGGCAGTGCTATGTCCGTGCATCAGTTTGCCTTTGCGATGTGTGTGCGAGAGTCGACCTATGAGTGAAGACTGGAGATTAGAGAAGAAGAGAGTGGAAAACTGAGAGCATGATGTCGTGATGTGTTATGTGATTGTTTGTATTTGTGAGTGTGTGGAGACCATGTGGTGCGCGTATGTTTTTTAATCATTATTAGATTTATTTCATTTGTTTTTTAAACCAAATCCAATCGGATTTTCAGATCGGATCTAGTGAAACCTGATCCAATCATAATCTGATTGTGTTGGCTAAAATGAAACCAATTGGGGTTGGTCAATAATCCGATCCGATCTAAACCTAACATTTTTCAAGTCGGATCGAATCAATCAGATTATTTGCTTAGTCCTAATAATGGACATAGCTTTCATATTTTTAAATTTGCTATTCTTTCTAAAGAGTACTTTATCTTTTATTTTTAACTTGAAAATGATACATAACTATCCATTAGCTTTAAATATATGTGAATTAGACAGTCGTCTAAACTCTAAAGCCTCACATATTAGGAAGGTCCCATTTTAGTTGCCTAGGCTCCATATATTACAAAACTCTATTTTTTTTGTATTTCCTTGATATAATCAAATCAATAAATTTTTTTTAAGTTACTTATGATAGAAAACCCTATTTTTTAGGCCTTTCTTTAATTAATAATTATTCTACAATTAAGAATTTTTATACAAATTCTATATTTGATAACCTTAATGTTAAAAGTTATACTTAATAGTATTGACTAACAATTAATTTTTTATTAGTTTTTCCAGTAAAAAATTAAAATTCTTTATCTATTAACAAAAAAAAAGAAGCTTAATTAGTTAACATAATAAATTCTCTCTCTTCTCTATAAAGAAAATTATTACATTTGTTGGCTCACTTTTGAAGTTAAAAAAAAATATTTCTTAAAATAATAGTTCTAAAAGAAGTAAATAAGATATTTTATTGACTACTTTTCTTTTTTGAAATTTCTTACTATTTTGTTCATTGTTGATAATCAACGTATAGTTAAAAATTAATAAAATTTTGAGATCTTTTATGTTATTTTAGAGTGATGAAGCTGTTTAATATAAAGAGATCTCATAAAAAAAATTCACCTAAGAACTGTAGTACTCTAGATGCAGCCTTGCTCAATATTAATTGTTGCTTCTTGATCCTCAATTATATATACATGAATAAAGTTCAAATTTAGAACCTGGATGATACGAGAGGAGATATAATTTATTGCTGTAGATAATTAGTTAATTAGAAAGCCACAAAATCTTCCTTTCTGTCCTAATCATGTATGTAGATACGTTACTCTTATGATTAATTAATTTTCCTAAATTGCTTTCATTGAGCCCGTGAATGAAAAGCCAGCTCTATCCCAACCCACAATCCTATTGACCCAAAATTTAATATTTCTGTTTGTTAGCCCAATCCAAGGACCTACAATTCTATGCAAGATAGTCAATTCCCATTTAATAAAATTGGCCCATAATCACCTCACACAATCAACCCAAAACGGAAGGAAACCTTTTCCTTTTTTTTTTTTTTTTTTTTTTCCTTTTCCTTAGTCTTTCCTTTAAATTTTATTTTTCATCACGTCTTTAGAAACGAAGCTAAACTTCAAAGCCTAAAGAATCTAGATGTAAAATCATATGATATAATATAATGGGCATAGCTTTCATATTTTTTAATTTGATATTCTTAGGGTTCGTTTGAGATTGTTTTTAGGTGGTTTAAAAATAATTTTAAAAACTTAAAATTAAATTTTAGTGTTTAGTAATATTTTTTTCCAATAATTGCTTTTGTCAAAATTACCTTATCTTACAGTATATTTTGAAAAAGTAAGGGATGGATAGCTTTTCAAAATTTAATTTTGAGAATTAATTTTATACTTAATATAATTTTATATATCCTCATATATATTATAAAAATTTAAAATTATTCTTAATAATTAGGAAGTAAAATCATTAACTTTAGAGAGATTATCTTTATTACTAATTATATGGAGATTAGCAAAATAAAAATATATATTAATAATATAAAATATTTCTATTAGTTATTATATATAAATAATAAATAAATTATTTATATATATGTAAATAAAATTTATTATTAAATAAAATTTATCAAACACAAGTGACTGTTTTTAAAATTCATAGCCTTTTTAAAATAAAGTTTACTTAACGTTTAACTGATTATTTTTATAACTATTATTTGTTCAACTCAACTAATAACAACTATTTAAACACTATAATATTACCAAAACGATCCTTACCAAAGAGTACTTTACTTTTTCAATTGTAACTTGAAAATGATACAGAACCAACCTCATTATTAATGTTGTTGCTTGGTGAATCCTCAATTATATATGCAAGAATAAAGTTTGAATTTCGTTAACCGTGCTCTGCAGAGTTTATTCTGCACGTGTAAAACAACATATTATTTATTAGATCTCCAACTACTAAACACTGTTCCTATTTCGGCTTCTATAGCAAATTTTTTTATTCATATTAAAAATGCGAGGCTTTAGACACATTTAAAATGCTATTGAATTTGATTTCTTTAAAAAACTTTTGACCCCACACTCACTATTTTCGATGTAATTTATCTATTTAAAAAACAATTCAAGAAGACAGAACAACACACAAACAATTATAAATTACACGTAAGTATAGGGGTGGTCAAATTATCCGACCCAACCCAACTCAAAAAATTTTGGTTTGGATCGGATCGGGTTGTACCTGATCCGATCCAAAAACCCAATCGAGTTTCTTGAAAAAAAAAAAAACCTAAACACACACACACACACACACAGCACAAATCACAGATTCATTCACAACACACACACAAACACAAGGCTGTTGTTGCGCACAAAACACATCCACGAACCACGATCAATCACACCCAATGGCCAATAGCAAGTCGCCAACGGAGTCCACACCTCAAGAAGCGTCCAATCTGTTGCGAATCCGCCTGTGTGCTCACTGCTGCTCAGTGTTGTTGCGAGTTCGCTGGTCCGCGATTACTGCTGCCTGCTGTGCACCTGATCGATTCTCAATCTGCTGCTGCGCAAGTGTCTGTAATCCCATCTGCTGCTCCAAGACTTGATCTACATTTTGCTTCTCCAAGACCCGATCTGCATTTTGCTCCTCCAAGACCTGACCCGATCTACATTTTGCTGCTCCAAGATCCGAACATTCTACTGCTCCAAGACTCGAACTCAACCCGATTTTTTGACCCGATCCAAACCGATCTGAACATATATCGGATCGGGTCGGGTCGGGTTGGGTTGTAAGTTAGAGTTGTATTCGGATCAATGTTTGCCCAACCCGAACAACCCGAAATCCGATCGTGTTGACTCGAAATCGACCCAAACCCGATTTTGCCCACCCCTACGTAAGTATATATAATGTTTAGTAAACAATTGAATTAAGAGAATTGAAACGACAAACAAACTAGGTTCCTCGTTCAATTCAAGGAAGTTGACAAAGGTGATGAATAATTGACAATATAAATATTCTTAATAGCAAATTATGAATTGCAAAACAAGAGAAATAATATAATTGAATCAATAATTGCTTATTTTGTTATAAATTATGCTACCCAATGATGTTGTATTACAAAGCATTATATTATTGTAACACACATGTATTGGAATTATCTGTTGTCCAAAGCATATTGATTCATTTATAATATATTTTCTTATTAACAAAATATTTGAGATATTTTTTTAAATATATTAACTGCATAAATATTTTGAATGAGATCCGTTTAATTTTATTATATGTATTTATGTGATCATCGTATGGATTTACAGAAAACATAAAATAAAAATAATGTTATGATCAAACAAATTAAGTTCGCAGTTAATAAATAGAGTTGGACACATTATTTGTGTTTAGTTTGTTATGAATTCATTGAATGATTTGTCTTAATCAAATATGAACTTATTTTTATAGTTTGATTCTATTTAATTGGATCACATATAAGATTTAATTGACCTTAAAATGACTATCAAGCTTATTAAATCTTTTAGGCATTGATTTTATTCTAATCTCAATCTTGACTTAATTGTAATTTCATAATTATGTTTGTTATTTTATTTGAGTTACAAATAGATGCAACATATATTTGTAATCAAGATTATTCAGTATCTTGATAGGAGCAATTATCAGCAATGAAATTATAAATTTACAATACAGAATTGTACAACATATCTCTTGATGAATTTTGGTCCTTGATCATAGAATCATCTGGATAGAGTGTGTTAACATAACTAGTATGTTGAAAACAATGATTAAAAAAAAACTAGTAAGTAACTATCATTAAAAAAACTAGTAAATAAATGATCAATAAAAAAAAAGTAAGTGTCAAAGAACAAGACACAATTAAATTGATTGGACAGTTGATATATCAATTTAATTAACGATATGATATAAATGATTGTTCAATAAAAAGAAAATCAATAAGTGATTATTCAGTAAAAAGAAAATCGATAAGTCACGGGTTAAATTATTATTTGACAATATATCTTATATAACATATAATTATAGAGGTCAGTTTTAATTTTTTAGTGGAGTAAATTTGGAATTAAGTAATTAGGCTAGTTTGATTACAGACATAGTTATTATATTCACTATTGTATGTACTCAAACAATCACCTGTTAGCTCACTTAATTGACTGCACAATTGCTAAACTGATAAATAAGATAACTAATTATTTAAGTTAAAAGTCTAAATATATTATTTGGTGGGAGGTCTGCATTTAATATACTTTTGTATAAGAGACCTTATATTATTGTATAAGGTAGCCCCTATAACAAGCAAAAGTGAAACGTCACATTTGGCTTTATCTTATCTTTTAATTTAAATTAAATATTTTTTATTCAATAAAATTAAAAAAGAGATAAAGAAAGAGTCTAGGGTTTCCACCAAAAGATATGAAAATGCAAGAAAAAAGATGGAATAATATTCAGAACAAAGAAAAATTTTTTTTCTCTCTAAGTTTGAGAGATTTTTTTTTAATTACTAATTGTTTTTAGTAGTGATAAAAGCTCCTACACACTAAGTGCAGATCAAACTTAAGGTGTAACCTAGAAGATCGCTGGTGACAAATTATAACTTGGGAGCCCAAATTAAGAGTACAAAAAAGTAAAGATACAACTTCTAGATTATGATAATTTTATATATTGCATGAGAATCCCAATCCAATAATTTCCATTGCAAAACAAATTTTAACTAACAATATATTGTTATACATATAGTTTACAGGATAAGTTAAACAATTTTTAACTAACAATATACTGGTATATATATAGTTTACAGGATAAGTTATGTCGTAGATATTTATTAATATAAAATAGTTACGTTCTCATTTGGCACAGACTTTCAAATTATACTAAAGTAAACTTCAGAATTAAGTTCTATGTAATGACTTTATATGTATACCTTGACTGTAATGTCAATATATTCCATTAACACCAAAAAAAAAAAAAAAAAAAAAATTCTTTGTAAGAAAAGTCTATTTCATGTATTCGTATGATTTCATGCATGACATCAATTTCAACACTACTCGCCTAATTGGGCAACTTGGCGAATGAAACTTGACTTTAAAATTCCATGGCTTGGGTAAATGCAGAATGATCGTGTACAAAGTTTTAACTCACTAAAACCATGAGAATATATAAATCATAGTATTGCAATTGATCTAAAGCAGGATTTTCAAATTCGTTATGTGTCAAGGATTTATAATCAGGTAACAGATGTTTCAGTTAATTTTATTTTGAGTTGTTCTGATACTTTTGCATGGATAGAAGATCTTCTATCATATTTTGTTATTTTTGAGGTTTTTGATAATAAGATTTATAATAGTTTACATTCCAAAAAGAAAAATTAAAGGATAGATAAAATTTTAACTTTTATTTTCTAATTTACATTTGCAAAACCAGAAAAAAATAAAAAAATAAATAATATTTTGCCAGTCTTGTGAATCCAAAATTACGGTTGATGTTTTCAAAGATATTGAATATTAGGACAAAAATATGGTTATTGCAAATTTATTCTATTATCTATATAATATTTATAATACTTATTATAGCATACATGACTAAGGTATTAAAAGTTGCTTTGATTGTTTTCAAGCCCATTTGACCCCGTGATAACTATTTGTTCCTTTTTTTTCCTCTAGAAATTTAATGCCGCGTTTGAAATTTCATTTGCCCTTTATTATTACCTTCAAAATATGGATCAATTTATTTGGATACACACACACACACATTGCATGTAATTTTTCAATTGATTATAATTAAAAAATTATAATTAATTAAATAATTAAAAATATTCATATTTTTAACCTCAAATAATTATAAAAAATAAAATAAGAATTTGAATATGTTTTAAAATATTATGAAAATTTCAATTAATTTTATCATATGAAGGTGCTTCACTCTTCTCCCATCTATTTACCCATCTCCCACTGTTGAAATGATGATGAAAATGACATCAATTGGTCATGAGTCAATTATCGGTAGGTGAAGTAAACCAATACGTGAGGCAATTATTTTGAGTACGTTAGGTTCCAATCACGTCATTGTAATTTGTAATGCTGTTCAATACGACCAATATATGAGAATTGTTGGTTTAATATTTTTGGAACATTATTTTCTTTTCAAAAGAAGATAAATGTTTTTGTGGAAGTTGGATATAATTAGTTTAGTTTCACTATTCATATGTAGCCAATTACTAATGAAAATTTTCTCCCATGAAATATTTAAATGATTAAAAAAGATTTCTAGATGATTATGCCAAGTTCAAAAATGGTATTATGTACTCCAGTTGAAGCTTAAATAAACGGGTGAACTTCCCTATTCTTTGGCAAATTTAAGTATTTCTCTCTCGTGTTTTATACCCTACAAGAACTTCTCAGTTGATACAAAAATAAATGAAGGAAATTGATCCTTTTTAATTGACAAGCAGATGTAAAAGGTCAACAAAATTCACAAATAAAGCTTAATATAAAAGTTCACAAAACCCAACATAGAGAATCACATTTAAAAAAAAAAAATTTCGATCCATCTGCCTTAATATAAAGATAATATGATCAACTCAATTAAAGAGTTGTTGGCAAAAATTTTTTAGCCTTTGAAATTATGTTAACATGTTTTATTAATAACATGTGAGAAATTAAAAAAAAAAACTGAGATGCAATCTTGAAAATCTAATTTTTATATTTTGATAAAAAATTGTAATTTTTTAGCATGAATAGGTGATGGACAAGCATGAGTGGGAGAAGATGAGGGAGGAGAAAAAGATTGAAAAAAAAAGAAGAAAAAAAGATAAAAATCAATTTCATCCTTTTTTAATATTTTAACTATTATTTATTGCCAAGGTTGAAACTTTAGTTTCCTGACTCACAAGTGAGATTGATTTATCTTTGTTGATTGTAAAGTAGGATTCGTTGTACCTGGTTGTTTAATTATTGACAACGCACGATGCTCATACTAAATTGTTTTAGATTATTACTGAGGTACAATGTCTACTTTTATGAATGCATAATATCAGGATTAGCCATGTAAATAGATATTGTAATCAACCAATAGATGCTATGGCTAAGTTTGCTCTTAGCTGCTTTGATTGTTTTATACAGCTTATCTTGATATAATGAATTTTTTTTTTTAAAAAAGGGTTTAATAATATGCTTAGAAAGTTGAGAAATAAAATTTGTATTTTTTAAATGATGTATCACAAGCCTATCACTGTCTTGCGTTAGTTAATAATTGATTTTTTTTATTAATTATGTAATTTCGCGACACTAATAAATGAACACACCAAATGTCATAACATTTGAGATACAAGCTTTGTATCTCAACTTTGTTAAAATATTATTACTCTTTACTAATATAAATTTTTGTTACTGTCAAGGGTATTTTAATGCTTTTAATGGTTAACGGTAGTCATTAGTTAATTCTAATGAGATTTAATTAGCTCTTTGAAATTTTCAATAGTTTGAATTTTGAAATTTTCAATAGTTTGAATTTTGAAGGTCAATAAATAAAATTAAGAGTGATGCTATGTTTAAATGATAGGTGACACGTCAGTAAATATTTTAATTAAATATTTAAACTAAGTATATATACTATTATAAATAAACTCTAATATAAATAAACACAAATATTTAGATCAAATTATTGACCATCAATTAGAGTTACAACAGGACAAGGGCTTATTAACATAAATGAGACCCACAAACGATGACAACAAAAATCTCTGTAGTTTTCGTGAAGTCGTATTCAAAATTTCCATGCACGTGAATTTTGTTTGCATTCATTTTTTTTCCCCTCAAAAAAGTCTAATACGTTTTTACTGGGGTTGATTCTGTTTACGACTTGAATAAATTGACTCGACAATTTATTTCATAAATTATTTAAAACGTTAACCCATCCTATTTACCACTAAGACGATAAATAATTTGATAAGAAATTTGACAAAACCCGTTTACTATTATTTTTTGAACAATAAATGAGGCCCGTTGATTTTTTCTAATTTGAAAATAAATTAAAATAGGCTCGTGCGTTGCTGTAATTTACAGTCTAATTAAATTAAGAGATGTCCCATCCTGTTACTTATATTTGATTGTATTGAAAGTTACATTGATGGTAACATAGCTAAAGCCATTAAGATATATCAATTTCTGAAAGGATAAACTGAACTTTACCTATAGTTATCTTTTTAATTTTTATAAAGAAACATGATCCGTACAGTGTTTTATTTGTTCTTTACTCATTTTTGGCAGGTGTGGAAAAACAATAAAAGAAATATGAAGCCTGCAAAACCCATCATTCAATATCAAGTAAAAATAATATTATATATGTAATATCAATAAAAAAAAAAAATAGAAACGTGTCAAACTTTTGCACGGTGGCATTCATTTCATGTGTTCTTTTTCTTTGGTGTTCCAAGTTGTTAAGACCTTTGGGACCTGGGATGGGGAAGTTAATTAAACAATGAAGAAAATTATTCTTTTGAAAAAAAATTCCTTATACGACAGCACATAGCCTCCCTTAATTTATTTTGCCCAACAAAGAAAGTCAAGAAAAGGATATCCAAAGTTCTATGGTCTACCAGAAGTCAAAACTCGTGGGGTATTTTTCTTTAGTCTTTCTTAACTTCAAAAATCTTGGTCTAATCTTGTCTCTTGCTAGCTTAATCAAAGGCTAAATGTTAGTAAGCCACTATGCTTTAGCGTAGTGGTTAAAACCTATATCTCATAATTATAAGGTCATGGATTCGATCCTTACAACGAATTGTGAGGATTTAATTTCATTTCTCAATTTAAGTGAATGTATTTTTATTCTTTTTAAAATGTGAGTGGACGTCTCTCGAATATTAGAGAGGGTGTAAAAATTTAGGTTGTGCTATATTTTAATAATTGTCTGATTGTAAATATCAGTGTATTAATTTCATAAAATATGAGTTGTAATCTGAGCAATAATTTCATGTAATTTAAAAAAAGGGTAAATGTTAGTATGTTACTTGAGTTTTTATGGTTTGAGTTAATTATTTAATTACTTTTTATATTTTGAAGAGTAACTTGAAACACTGATGTGTTCTTTTTTTTTAGACGTTAAATCTAATCTTTTTAGGATAAAACAATTTTTTTATGGGAAAAAGACAAACATACCCCCAACGTTTAGGTAAAGGGACAAAAATCCCCCTAACGTTTTAAAAAAAATATTTACATCCCAATTTATTATAATTTTACCATTATACCCTTCTAGCATATAAAAAAATTATTAGATTATCCAATTTGTCTATATATTGTTAATAAAATTATAAATAGACAAGTTGGATATTATAAAAAAAATTATAAATATACCCTCATTGCCCAATTCCTCTATTTAAATTTTTATCAATAACCAATTGTCAAAAAAAAAATCTATACACCTAAAAATATTGTAAATAAATTATAATTTTAAAAATAAAATTAGTTATTAATAACCAATTTTATTTAAAATTTAAACTTGTATATTTAACAATTCTCCACATGTCAATCATTTAAACTTATATATTTATAACTAATTTTCTATGTTATTTATTATGGTATTAATAACCAATTTTATTTTTAAAATTATAATTTATTTACAATTTTTTTAAGTGTGTAGATGTCTTTTTTGAAAATTGGTTATAGATAAAAATTTAAATAGAAGAATGAGGCAATGAGTGTATATTTATAATTTTATTGACAATATATAGACAAATTGGATAATTTAATATTTTTTTTATATGCTAGAAGGGTATAATGATAAAATTATAATAAATTGGGGTGTAAATATCTTTTTTAAAACGTTAAGTGATTTTTTGTCCATTTACCTAAACATTGGAGGTGTGTTTGTCCTTTTCCTCTTATTTATTAATAAATATGATATACAAAAAGTAAAAGACCATGATAAATAGATATGATTCAGCAGAATTTATCTAAAAAAAAAAATACAACATTGATTATTTGGATAATATTTAAAAATATAAGAACTAATAGAATAATTAGTTCAAACTATAGAGGATAGACGGACACTTACCCTTTACGCAAACAAATACACATGCATGAGCTTATTTTTTAATACATTTTTCGTTTTAATTAGATAAAATTTGTTCTAACCATTGAAATTCTACATATAAAAAATTAGTTCATCCTACCTCATCAAACTTAATATTGTATTAAAATTAAGACAAATAAATTCAGTGCAAAATTTAATGGACTTACGATTTTTTACCTTCAACTTGAGGAAGGGAAGCCAGTGTAAGTCCTTATCTTTAAGTTAGGACTCTTATTCCTTTCTCAAATAAGATAAAAGTAGATGCATGTCTAAATATTAATAGAGATAAATAAATCATAGTACAAAAAAAAAATCTGTAATACTGTAATAGAATCAATCTAAGTTAGTGATAACGTATTCCATAATATAATTTTGTAATTATCTATAAATTCTAAGTAAAAATACCTAAAAAAAAAAAAAAGTGCAAACCAGTTTTAATATTTCCATTTGACTTAATATCGTGCAAGTACAAAGCACCAAACACATTTTGTACAGGCCAAAATTATCTGTAAAATCCCAAGTGGCCACGACCAACACCAAACAACTCACTACTCTGCTGGTTAAAGCTATTCATGCACGTAAGCCCACAAATATTGTTGAGCTTCCAAAAAACAACCTCGATTGTTGTTTTTTTTTTCCCACATTGAATTTTTTCTTGGTCATTATTAGAATCATCTTAATTGAACTAAGTCATGCAACTGGGTTGAAATTAGTTAAGACTGGTCGAAATGGAAAAGTACTCCATCTAATACATATATTTTGGTCATTGGTTTTCATATTCGGTCGTGCAATTAATTGGACATGGACATGGAAATGGACTTGATAATGAAAATACAAATCAGTTCATGAACCAGAACGTTGTTGCCATAGTTTTGATTTTTGTTCAATGGATAGACTCACCAACTTTCATATATTCTTCCAATTCAATATTGACTTTTGTTTTTTTGGGCATTGGGATCAATTTGTGATGAACGCAATGACCTCATTTTCAGTGACCTCATCAGCCCCACCCACCGCCCATTTTTAGGACCTTTGACTTGAGATTTTTTTTTCTTCAAAAAAGGGAATTAAGTTAATCTTTTTTCATGATTTGAACATGCAATTATTTATTTGAGTATCTTAGCACAGCGATTCTTCAATTAATCTTGACTAATTTTTTAACCCCCTCAATGGATGAGATTTTATCCAATTTGTAAGATTTGCTTTTAATTATAACGTCGGCTGTCTTTTGAAGACTGGAAGCCAGGCCACCTTGATTAAACACTTCTTCTTGGGACCACCTGCTTTTGCTTCTCAAAGTTTAAGGAGGTAGACAGATACTTTTTTAAAGAATCACAAATTATTTAGTTTAATTAAGATTAACTGACTATTCTCTAACACGTGTTTATGAAATATCCACACGAAATAGAAATCCATATAAAGTAGTGTTTATTTATTTATTTTTTTTCCTCCCACTCAGAGCGTAATTTTGTGCTAAAATATTGTGCTACTTTAGAATGCGTGTGGCTAAAATTTTTTGTTGCTGTATTTAATTTTGTTGTCACAAGGACAGTGTGAATAAACAATTATACATTGATTTGGACGATGCGATAAATAAAAGCATGATGGGTTTATTTTATTGGAATAACATAATAGTTTTTGTGATCTCAAGTTGAAAATAAGAAATTTAAAATTTGAATTCCATTCATATATGGGTGGAGAGGAGAATAGATTTTCTTTTAAAAAAAAATTTAAAAAAATGTATAAAGTAAAATTTTATTTATATTTATGATATGTTTGAGGGAAACAAATGCTTTATTCATTTTTCTTTCACTTACTTTTTAAAAATCTTGTGACATATGAATAATAATGTATCGTTTAGATATATTATTTTTTATTTATTTTTTAATGAACCATTAATTATTAAATCTCAAAAAAGTAAATCAAAGACAAGATGAGTAGAAAATGTGAATTCATGTTTTAGTTATAAATATAATACACACATTGATCGTACCATTTTTGCACTAAAATTGTCAACAATTAATTGGTAATTTTGACATTGTTCTACAAAGGGAATACGGCTGCGGACTAAACAAGATTTGTTTCACACCTGACAATTTTGTTTATGCAACCACTTTTTTTAAAATTCAATATTAAAGTCAGCCCATAATTCAAGTTGACTGGTTTTTCTGAATTGATGAGCAGAAGTTCAAATGGATTCAGTATTATGCCAAACTTGGAATTAAAAAATGATTTAAAGAAGTATAACTACGTGTGGTCGATACATCAACTAGATAAAGTAGTCTCATAATTACATTTAAGAAACTTATGTAATAACTTAAATTTTAAAATCGATTCTGACTGCTCTTTAATTATTGTGAAAGAACATAAGATAATTTTTATTAGATTATGTCGCATGATTTTATTTTTTTTCAATCATCTCATTAGAGGAAACTAAATTCTGCCCTTCTTCTCCCAACCCATGTGAGTCGCTTCGAGTCCCACTGCCAACCAAAAAATGCTATCGACTACCTGTCTTGCGGTTGTAATTTAATTATATTATATTAAATAGCATCATGATATAAACAAAAAAAAATAATAATAATAAAATAATCTAATCTCCAAGAGTAAAGTTGATCGATTTTCACCATTTCGGATAATTTTATTTTTTAACATTTATTATATATTTTACTATTGCAGTTTTTTTTTTTTTTACAAAATAACGTGACATTACACACTTAATTAAATGAATATAAGAAATAAATAAAAATAAATTATGAGCCAAGTAATATTTTCAATTAACTACTCTACGATGCGATATCAATTTTATTTTTTAAAAAAATTATAGCCTAAGTAATACTCATTTCTTAGTCACAAACTTAATTTACAATTTAGATTGTTGATCTTGATCCATTAATATCCATTAATTATTACGAGAATAATTATGACTTACATAACAAGAGAAACAAGTGGGAATCTAGAAGACATGAATTTCTAGACTTTCTCAATAATATAATGAAACATAAAATATTCCATTTTCGTGTGTAGAAACAAAAGTATTCCGTTCAGAAAAATAAAATAATAGTACTTTAACGTGGAAAATACTTCAAAACTCGAAAATAAAGCAAAGCCAATTGGTAGACAGAGATAGCAATCGGGTCAATTTAAAACTTCTAACGCCTTCCAAAAAATTAATTGTGCATGCACTTTTCTATTTCTGCTTGTTGACCTTTGACAAAAGAAAATGAAAAAAATAAGAAGTTCAAAAACAAGTAACCGACAGCTTCCTTAACTCACCCACTTTCATTCTTCGTTCTTGTACGGTATTGGCTTATATAATAATAGCACATGCCAGCTCTTGTGACAAATATTATCTATATTTTGTATCTTATCTTTTCTCTCACTCTTTTTCCACCAAGTTTCCAACAAGTTGAGCTTTCTCTAATGCATGGTTTGAATTTGAGAAAACTTTGGATTTTAGTCTTGAGTTTTGTTTTGGTCAATTTGAGGCCACTTTTGGTGGGTATATATTTACTTGGCTTTGTGGGTTTGCTAGAAGTTTGAGAAAATTTAAGTAATACAAGTCTTTTGAGAAAATTTAAGTAATACAAGTCTTTTGAGTAAATTTGTTCTTCTTGTTGGTCGTTAGCTATGGATTCTTTTTCATGGGTTGATACTTCATTGGATCTCAACTCCAACCCTCTCCGATTGAATGATGAAGTTCTGGCGCCGGCGGTACGTCGAACTTACCATACTCTTGGTTAATTTCCACTTGTTTTGAGATATATTATATCATTCAGAAGCTTAAAAATTCTTTGTTGTTATTGGGTTTCAGAAGAAAGAATTGCAAGGCGATTTTTCTGGTTTTGGGAACAAGGATTCTGTGAAACAAGAGGTGATTACATGTACAAGATTCCGTTAGTTAGCATTACTCTATTATTTTTATTATTATTTGTAGATTAATGTATTGGGAACTGCATAAGTTGTACTAAAAAGAAATTTGATTTACTTAATTTGCTCTTCCAGGAAACATTTTTTGATGAGTAACATTAATTAAAATGTTGTTAAAATGTTGATCTTTTTGTTTTTTATAATTTTTAGACCGGAGCTTTAGTGGCGGAATTGAACCGCGTGAGTGCAGAAAATAAGAAGCTAACAGAAACGTTAACAGCGTTGTGTGAGAGTTACAATGCTTTGAGAAACCAATTGATGGATTATATGAGCAAGAATCCTGAGATTAGTAAGGAGGTTTTTATTAGTTCATCGAAGAAACGAAAATCCGAAAGCAGCAACAACGACAACAATGTTGCGCTAACAATGGGAAATTCTGAAAGCAGTTCTACTGATGAAGAATCTTGCAAGAAACCAAGGGAAGAACACATCAAGGCAAAGATTTCGAGAGTTCATTATAGGACCGAGCCATCTGATACCACCAGCCTTGTAAGTCCAAAAAACAAAAGCACCCACTATGTTGCATAAAATATTGATGGGATTTTTGCTATGCAATTTGTTATGTTATGTGGTTGAATAATCTAATTTTGAACGTGTTTTATATAGGTTGTGAAAGATGGATATCAATGGAGGAAATACGGACAAAAGGTCACTAGAGATAATCCTTCTCCTAGAGCTTACTTCAAATGCTCTTTCGCTCCAAGCTGCCCAGTTAAAAAGAAGGTAAGCCCGAATGGAATTTCTTTACACAATCAATGCACAACTTATTACATGAATCCTTTTGAAAAGAATCACATATGATATGCATCATATGCAATCAGATTCATATCTTTTTTAAAACTTTCTTGGAAAAATATTTTTCTTTAAGGGAAAAAAAAATAAGTTTTGCAATTTAATTATGTTTCAGGTACAAAGAAGTGTTGAGGACCAATCTGTATTGGTAGCGACTTACGAGGGGGAGCACAACCATCCACTTCCGTGTCAAATGGACGCAGCATCCGGTTCAACAAGCCGTTGTGTGACGGCCGGTTCGGTCCCCTGCTCGACCGGACAAACCATCACTCTTGATCTCACAAGGTCTAATAATAAGTCCAGCAACGAAGATAAGGCTTTGAAACCAAGAATTGACACCAGTCCAGAAGTGAGAAATTTTTTGGTGGAACAGATGGCTTCTTCATTGACAAAAGATCCTAATTTTACGACGGCGCTGGCTGCGGCAATTTCTGGGAAAATATTTCAACATAATCCGAGAGAGAAATGGTGAACTTCATTAGAAGATTGCATGAGTGTTCTGCTGTTTCTTTCTTTTTTCTTTTTTTCAAATTAGGAATTTAGGCTGCTGTGAGATTTAGGATGTCTTTGTAAATACAGCATTGTAAAGGGAAAAAGAAAAAGGAAAATTCCCAAGATTAATTTTTGAGTCTTATGTAAAGTCAGAGGGAAACAGAAAATTTTCCTCTGCTTCAATATCAAAAATTGGAGCTCCACGGCCCCCAAAAAAAAAAAAATGGCAGAACAAAGTTATTTACCTAAGAGTTTTGGAGTCCTTTTCTTTTCTTAAATTTAATACTTTAAAACTGAAATAATTTTTATTTTTCTTTAGAGTTAGGAAAGAAATCAAAAGACGACTTCTTTTCGTTTTTTCTTTGATAAATTTTTACTTTTAGCAGCATGCGTGATTGGGATGAGCTCAATCATTACATTAATATTTTCCGGTTCACATGAAAAAGTGACAACTGAAAATTTGAGGGACCACATAGTGTTTTTTTTTTTTTAAAGAAGAAAATAGACTTTCCATTAAGCAAAATTTTTAAAAATACAAACAATATCATCCAGGTAAGAGTCCATCCAAACATTAGACGTTTCACTCTTAAGGGCATACTTAGCTAATCTATGAGCTAGTTCATTAGTGAATCTAGGGATGTGTTGAAAGGTAACCTTGTGAAAGTCACCTCTCATATCTTGAATTGCTGATATCACTTAGCAAATTTCTGTTTTGCTCCCTTTCTTATGGTTGACCAAATCAGCAATCTCCTGGCAGTTTGTCTCAATGATAATTGATGTCAATTGAGCTTCTTTGGCCACTTGAAGTCCCAGTTCTACAGCCTCTGCTTCTGCAAACTGCACATCCCAGCTTAGTCGTGATGGTTTAATTGCAGCTGCCACCACTCTTCCTTTATCATCCCCAATAACAGCCCCCAAGCCTACTGTTTTAGCGTCAACATTGGTAGCAGCATCCACGTTAATTTTGAAGCTTCCAGCAGGAGGTGGAGTCACTGATGATGCTTTTTGTCTTCTTGGTTTGCAGCTTGAGAACTTCCAACATGCTTCACTCTTCGATAGGCTTCGACTATAGCTTGGGCCTTTGCAGCTGAGACATTTGAGTTGATTTTCTCCCCTTTGAAAAGTAATTGATTTCTAGTATTCCAAGTAATCCACCAAGTAGCACCCAATAATTCCAAGTCTGCTTTGCACAGCCTCTTAGACATCTGAAACCACACTTCCAGCATATCCTGCCCTTTATAAACTTCAATGCCTTTATCAGCTAAGATTGTCTGTTTCCAAATCTTACCCGCTGCTTTGCACTCGATCAGGGCATGAGAAACAGTTTCCACACTTCTTCTGCAAATTTGGCATAAAGGAGATGCAGTCACTTTCTTCTTCCATAAATTCTCCATGGTTGGTAGCATGTTTTGAGCAGATCACCATAAAAAGATTTTTGTTTTTTCAGACAGCTCCAATCTCCATATGGCCTTCCAGTAACAAGAGCAATCCTCCGAGGTGCTAGGGATATCATGATATTTCAGTCTTAGATCAATTTGATAGCCGCTCTTAACTGTGTACATGCCTTTCTTGTCAAAATACCAGCAAACTTCATCCATTTTTAGGCTTCTAGGGAGAGGGATCCTTATTATGTAGGCTTGGCAAAATCCGGGTCCGGTCCGGGTTTTGGTGTTGCCCGGGACTGGACTGGATGAGTGAAATATAAGATCGGACCCGGGTTAAAACCTGATTTTTCCGGGTTCGGTCCGGGCTCGAGCCCGACACCTTCTGGGTCCGGGTTTTGATCCGGGCTTCTAAACCCGCATTGATAACTTCAATTTTTTTTCTTCAACTTTTTTTTCATTTCTCTAACAATGCAAATTTTTAAAAAGAAAATAATCAAATAAACACATTCAATCTCAAGTTTTAAAAAAGTATAATAGTCAAATACAAATATATAACATACTAATAATGCAAATTTTGCACAAATAATAAATAAAAATTATTTCAATCTACTTTCTAATACCTAAATTCATCCAATTTCAAACTTAAACTCATTCAATCTATATATAAAAAAATAAATAAATTAAATTCAACAACACAATAATCACACAATAAATTTAAATAACATCCAACATATCATAAATTCATAATTATATATATATATATATATATATATATATATATATATATTAATTTATTAAAAAACCGGGTTCGGTCCGGGTTTTGGGTTTTTGGTGTTGAACCCGGACCCGAGCCCGGAAATGTTCGGGTTTGAGAATTTCAAACCCGAGTCCGGTTTTTATATGAAAACCTGGACCGGATTGGCCGGGTCCGGGCCAAGTCCGGTCCGGGCGGGCTTTTTTGACACCTCTATCATTATGGCTGCTGCATCTTCCTTGTTAAAGTGCTCCAAAATTAAATCTGCTTTCCACTGGTTCCTTGCATCAATTAGCTCTGCAACTTTAGCATCCTCCGACAAAGATGGTATTGAGAAGGGTTTAAAGGTATTTGGCCTTGGGATCCAATTACTCTTATAAACTTGCACCATATCGCCTCTACCGATTCTCCATCTAGCCCCATTTTTTAAAACCTGTCTACCCCACAACAAGCTCCTCCAGAGGAAAGATGGATTTGATCCCAAGTTAGCATTCCAGAAATCTGAGCATTTAAAGTATTTGGCTTTTAGAACTTGGCCAGTCAAAGAATTTGGATCCTGAAGTATTCTCCATCCTTGTTTTGCCACCATCGCTTGGTTGCAACTACAAAAATCTCTAGAGCCCATACCACCTCTACACTTTGCGTGGCTTAATCTCTCCCATCTTGCCCAGTGAATTTTGTGTTTGTCTTCCTTCGAGCCCCACTAAAATTTTGCTACCGCTCTTTGAATATCTTCGCACAGCCCGATAGGGAGCTTAAAAACACTCATGGCGTAGGCTGGAATTGCTTGAGCTACTTCCTTGATTAACACCTCTTTCCCTCCAGTTGAAAAAATTTGTGCTGCCAATTAGATATCTTACTCAGTACCCTGAGCTTTACATCATTAAAAAAACTCATCTTTTTCAGACCAATCATCGAAGGCAGCCCCAAATACCTCTCGTGTCTCGATACTACATTCAGCTGGAAGATGTTTTTAATGGTTTCAGCTTGTTGCTCACTCACCTTGCCGCCAAAGAACATCGATGACTTCTCATAGTTGAAGATTTTCCATGAGGCTGATGCATAAGAGTCAAACAAAGCTTTCAACTGATTACACTCATTTGTTGAGGCTCTTGCAAAAATTAAACTGTCATCAGTAAATAATAAGTGAGTGATGGAGATCTCCTGCCCAAACCGCAGCCCATGGATCAAGTTTTGTCTTTTTGCCTGCATCAACAGATTTGAAAAAGCTTCCGCACATATGAGGAATAGATATGGAGATAGAGGGCACCCTTGCCTAAGACCTCTTTGAGCACGGAACAACCCTTTGAGTTTGCCATGTATGATTACAGAAAAATTTGCTGTTGTAATACAATTCAAGACTAGCTTTATCCATTTATGTGAAAAGCCTAGCCACCCCATAGTTTGTTCAAGGAACCTCTATTCCACTCTATCATAGGCCTTGCTAATATCTAGTTTTACAGCTACTAACCCATTTTTTGCACTTTTATTATGCCTAATTTTGTGAAGACATTCATACCCAATAATAGTATTATTTGTGATAAGTCTATTAGGTATAAAGACACTTTGTGTAGGCGAGATAACTTGATGAAAGATCTGTTTTAGTCTATTAGCCATAGTATTCGCCACTATTCTGTAAATCACATTACACAGATTTATAGGCCTAAATTCGGTCACCTTTTTGGGCTTGGCAACCTTTGAGATAAAAGCAATATAAGGGTGAAGGGACCACATAGTTCATGCCATATAAGTGGGGAATTTTTTTTTTTTGGATGTAAAAATCAAATCACACTTTATGAACTGTGTATCTTTAATAAAAGTTAATGTGATCTTGTAGTTTAATAGAGGCACCCAACTATAGCAGTCTGACATATTTCAAATAAATTCTAGATATTATTTTAAGATATTGGCGTGAATTAAATAAAAATAATACCGCTCATTATTCTAAATAGCAATGTCATAAGCAATTAACGCTCCTTATTCTAAATAGCAATGTCATAAGCAATTCAAATTTCGACAGATTTGGGTACCGAAATTATATTTTCCAATAGGGCTTGAACCCCCATTGACCATGAGATTTATATAGTTAAATTGCTTATAGCTTTCAAAATTCCTCTTTTTTCGACTCAGTTCTTCTATTACCACGAACTACTTTGATAAGAATTTATATGAATTTTATAAGGATAAAGTCTATATGAAGTTTTACCATTGGGCAAATATCGGTTCAATCAGGGCTGATGCCTGCCTAGTGGTAGACGATCATGGAAGTTGGTGACATGATGACAGGGGAGCCGACAATCAAAGGCCACAATCAAATTACCTTTAGGAGGTCCAATTAGGACATCCAAAAACTGCACAGCAATAATGGAGTCAATCAATGACATGTTTCGATCCTCTAGACACTTATCCATACTTTGTATTTGGTCGCTTAATTTTCTGGACTTTTGACAGTATTTATCATGCATGCACTTCGGGCCTGAGACATTGCAATCCTATGAATCACGTGAGAGTATGATCCTATTTAGGAATCATTTCAAAATTATATGGCCGGTCTGTTGGGAAAATATGCTCTCTAAAAGCATATGTGTTTATTTAATTGTAATAAATATTTTTTCTGATTAATAAAATTAATGAGGTATTTTATTCAAATATCTTAATTGCATTAATATTTTTATTAAAGTTCATTTAATCATATTATATGTATTTATGTGATCACCATGTGAATTCACAGAAGACATAAATACAAGTTATCTTATGATTAGATAAATTTAGTTCGCAGTTGATAAATAAAGTTGGACATTTTATTTAGGTATAGACTGTAATAAATTCATTGAATGATTTGTCTTAATCATGTATGAATTTATTGATGTAGTACGACTATATTGAACAGGATCACATATGAGATTTAATTAACTTTGTAATAACTGTCAGACTTATTAAATCTCATAGGCATTGATTTTACTATAATCTTAATCTTGAGTTAATTATAATTTCATGATTATAATTGTTATTCCATTTGAGTTACCAATAGACATGACACATACTTGTAGTCTAGATTACCCGGTATCTTAGTGGGAGCATTTATGAGTATTGGAGTTATAAATTAATAATATAGAATTTGTTCAACACATCTTTTGCTGGGTTTTCGGCATTTGATCATAGAATTCTCTAGTCAGAGTGTGTCAATATATTTAGTATGTTGAAAATGATCATTAGAGAAAACCAGTAAGTATCAAGGAATAAGATGTAATTAAATCGATTGGACAGTTAAGATATCGATTTAATTAATGATGTGGTACAAATGATTGTGCAGTAAAGAAATCAATGTGGCTTAGGACGTATTATTATTCGAGCATACAATTATGGAGGTCAATTCCAATCTTTTAGTGGAGTAGATTTAGAATTAAATAATTAGGTTAGTTTAATTACAGACCTAATTGTTATAGCCACTATTGTATGTTCCCAAATGATCCTCGAGTTAGCTTATTTAATTGACTGCACCACTACTGGATTAATAAGCAAGATAACTAGCTATTTGGGTCAAAAGCCTAAATATATCATTTAGTGGGAGGCTCCATTTAATTAGCTTGTGTGTAAGGGGCCTCATGTTATTTTATAAGGTGGGTCCCCTATAGAAAAAGCAAGTAACGCGAGTTTTGATTTTCATTATTTGGAGCCTAGGGTTTTCACTAAAGGGAGATATAAAAAGACTTATTTTCTCTAAAGAAAGAGAGAGCAGCCACTTTATACACATCAGAGAAAAAGTTTTTTCTCTCTACTGTTGAGAGAAAAATTTTCTCGTGCTAGTTGCTTTAGTAGTGATAAAGGCGCCCACACGTCAAGTGCAAATCAAACATGAGTCATAACCTGGAAGATCATTGGTGATAGTTCGTGATCTAACAAGCGTGGTGGTGACAGATCGTGATCTAACAGGCATAGTTGTGACGGAACGTGATCTGGGAGCCTAAATCACTTCAGCATAAAAAGTTAAATCAGATTTTCAAGGTACGATTTCTAGATTACAAATTCTTATATATTGTATGAGAGCAATCTTAAAAAGTTTTATAAAAAAAATTTTAAAAAATGTATTTTTCTCCAACACGGTCATCATCACCAACTTGGTTTTTGGCAATTCGTTGTGGTGGGATGAATCAAGATAATTTTTAATTTGATCTAGGATGTGATATGGTTCCAAAGAATGAATTTTTGATATGAACAATTCTAATAAGATTTCTTTCTTCTACGAGAATAAAGCTACGTGAAAATGATTCGTTATAAACTAAAAGAACAAAAGAAAAAACCAACGAGGTGTTGGTTCAGCTGGCACGGTTGAACCCCTTAAGTGGCTCGACTGGGTTTGCTCCCCAGTTCGAGTCCCCTGGGAGTCACCCTCGTTGGGAGGACTTTCTTGGCACCCGGCCCGAATCCGGAATAGTCAGGGCCTAATGTGGTCGCCGGATACCAGATGGTTCAAACAAAAAAAAAAAAAAAGAACAAAAGAAAAACAGGGATTCTCATCACTTCCAGTTACATGCTTTGTGACTCTTTTTGTGCTGAGGAAACCTCTCTTCATGTTTTTGCTCAATGGCCGTTTGCAATCAAATTAGCAAACTGAAATATGACTTGTTAAGAGTATCATTGATATGTACAAGTGATCACATCACAACTCACAACAAGAAGAAATACAAAACCCCATCTTGTAGGTATGCATTGTTACAACATCAAAAGCATACCTTCAGATCAAAGCCAGCTTCAACAAAAATACTTCCACCAGCATCATTTTAATTAATCACTTGTCTTATAAAAGAGGCTCCTTCAGTTAGAAGAACTTTGATAGGCTCAATCCCCACTAATTCCGGGCCCCAAAATCCCAAAAAACAGGGAGCGGCTCGGGTTAGTAAGTTGACATATTTGAAACAGAATTCAAGTTGTATGAGGAAAAAGAATTATTTTAGTTCAAAATAGATTCACTCTCTCTGACCCTTATGGAACGAGTGTATAGGAACTAGGACTGGTCTTTTGTAAATATAATATAATCAGTGCGTGCGATTTGCACCCAAAGTATTTGTTCTTCGTTTTCTTGCTCTTTTTTGTCGTTACTTTTCTTCTAATGGGTGAAAGAAAAGTGTTGAATAAGTATTACCCACGGATTTTGATCCATCAAAAATTCCAAGGATTCGATGAAAACGAAACCAACAAATGAGTGTTTGTTCCATGATATCCATGAGCATCTGGTGCAGCACTTGTGGCAGTTTCATCTATAAATGGACCAAATTTAATTTTCGCCAAGAAGACGTAATCGGCGAGAAGTATCTAGGAATTCAAATATTTAGGTTTTATTTTAAGTGCACACGTTGCTCAGCCGAGCTGACAATAAAAACGGATCCTCAAAATTCAGATTATGTAGTGGAGTCTGGTGCAACTGTAGTTTTGAACCTTGGCGTGCAGAGGAGGCTGAGGAAGAGAGAGATGGGGACGACGCTATGAAAGCCTTGGAGAAAAGAACCTTGGATTCCAAGAGGGAGATGGATACCCTTGGAGCACTTGATGACATTATGTCAGCAAGTCTGGATATGTAACTGTTTGTGTAGATGATATGCTTGGGGCCTTGCAGAGACAGAGCACAAGCACGGCTCCTGCTGCAGAAGAAGAAAAGGAAGAGAGCTCGGAAGATGAAGCACTTGTTAGATCAATTTTCAAGAAATCAGTTATGCGGAGGATTTCTGATGAAGTTGTTGATAATGACGATAGAGAATTTCAGTTTACGAGCAGTGAAAGTAGTTTGAAGAAGAGCAAGCTTTCTGAACAAGTTCCAAGGAAACCAAAATTGCCTCCAAAGTCTTCATCAATTCAGATTGAAGTTCTGCGGAAGTCGGTTGAAAAAATCTCTGGATTGAAGTCACTCTGCCAAAACAACTACAGTGATGATGATGAGCAGTCATCTTTTTTTCCTTTTCTTGATTCCTGAAATGTAACATCTTCCAAGAATTATCACATATTCCGGAATATAATTTCAGTCGTTGACAAAATGTAAATAGCTGTCAAATACTTAGAAGCAAACTCTGCAAGTTCTGGTTACAGATTATCAACAACTGCAATAATAGTGCTATTTCTGAACATAATAAGAGCTAGAGAGGCATTTCAAGAAACATATACAAAATGTACAATATAGTACCCAAGTTGACCGATTGTAAAACGAATATGATTTTAAACATTTTAGCATTTCTGTAAAATATTTTCGAACAATTAGAAGAAATTATTTAGAAAAAAAACCCAAAAGGGCGTACTTTCTTTTTTGTTTCTGCTCTCGGATGTAAAAGAAACCAGTTCATTGTACGGCTGACATGGCAGGTCAATTTGTCAAAGTCAAGGGGATCAAGTTAGTTGATTTTGTTTGTATCGTCAATTACTGTTAAGTAATAGATTTCTATAAAAATAATGTTATAATTGACTAATATTCACCATAGAATTTTTTTTCACTTCCTCTGTTGCCAAACACTAAATTGATTGACAAAAACAAAAGTATTTGATGAACTCAATATATATCTACATTAAAAAGCAACAGTTCACAATGAATTCATATGTGATTTAATGAGTAGATTAAAACTAAAAACAGAGAGTTTTGGCCACCAAAAGTTTTGTTGCAGAATGTATTGAGTAATTTAAATTCGCAGATAAAAATTATGAATAAAAAGCTCTCATTTCTGTTTCTTAATAACACAATTTTCTCTTATTTTCCTTTCCTTTTTTTTCTTTTGTCAATAAAAGCACCAAACAAGATCATTGCACTTTTAAATTCTAAATCACTTTTGATAATTTTATTTTCCATATTCCATTTTCATAATTGAATTTGAAAAAAAAAATTCTGTGGGATAAACATTTTCAAACTTAAATTGATTTTTGTTTTTAAATTTTAGAAGTAGAAAATTAAAAGACAACTTATTGCTGTTATTTTAAATAGTTGTTATAGCATGCACGTTTTGTAAATATCATATAGCATTCATGATGTATATTAACAATGAAAAAAAATGATTACAGTCTTCTCCCAGTTAGATTCGTTTTAATCATAAATTAAAAGGGCATGTTTAAATTGATGCTTCATAAATGACTGTTTTGTATTCTAATAGATAGACATTCCAACCATAATTTGTTGAAGTGTT
The DNA here is from genome assembly GCF_000493195.1 of Citrus x clementina. Classification (NCBI taxonomy): domain Eukaryota; kingdom Viridiplantae; phylum Streptophyta; class Magnoliopsida; order Sapindales; family Rutaceae; genus Citrus; species Citrus x clementina. Next base: position 14,571,453 of record NW_006262075.1, read on the forward strand.
ATATATTCTTAAAAATATTTAGGCTACTAAATTTAAATCCAATGATTCCAAAATTGGATGCCGTACTTCAATTTAAATGCTTATATATCACTAATAAATAGTACTGTTACAATTTGGGTGATGACAAGTACTTGTTACTGTTTATACTGAATAATTATTAATTGTTACTAGTCCCGAGTGATTATTTATTTAAGGGAAATTATCACCGGTATACTCTTAAATGTCACCAGTATCAAACGTACTACAACACTTTTCGCTTATATCACTCTTATACCTTAAGTTGACAAAAGAGTTCCGGCGTCCACCTTTCCGTTTACTACCGTTAAGAACTTAACATAATTTGAGCAAAATGACTATTTTACCCTTTAAACTCAAAATGAGGTAAAAAAAATAAATTTGCCTTGAAAATTAATGTAATTTTCAATACACAATTTTTTTTATTTTGTTATTAACAATACATTTTTTTATTAGAAAAAGAATTATTAATGGTACATATTATTAACAATTATTCATAAAAAATATCCATCTTATACCGTAAAAAATTATTAACAACATATTATTTATAATTATACATATTATACCATAAAAAAATAATGATGCTTGGAGGAGTAAATCTTCAATAATTTAGGTTAAATTTGGAGGAGTAGATTCGGTTGTAAAGTAGCTTTTTTTCTAGCAATTATTAACAATTATCCGATAAATGGGATGACATGTCATTTTTATCAAAATATATCATATGACATGTCGTTTTTTACTAGGTAAATGGGATGACATGTCGTTTTAAAAAAAAAGACTAAATTACCCTTATGATGTCAGCGCTCGCAAACGACAGTTAACGGATCGGTAGACGACAGAAGTGTTTTGTCAACTTAGGGTATACGAGTGATACACTTGAAAAATATTGTAGCACGTTTGATACTGGTGTCATTTAAGGGTATATAGCTGATAATTTCCCTTTATTTAATAAACGAGTCCGACTACTTTGTAAAGGCTTCATTAACACTTCACGTATAAGATATGCAAATTAAGAGTTTGTGCTAGGTTTTTTTAAGTTCAGGCCCAATCTTAATAAATAAGAAGTGTAAGGCTTAGGCTTGGGTCGGGCTCATGTGGGCTTAGATTAGGCTTGGGCCGGACTTAAACTTTTACTTATTTTTTAAAATTTTATTAAAATTATTATAAACTTGAAAGTTGTTATAGTCAATAACGAATTAAAAAATAATTATTTGAAAATAAAATAATAAATAAAGTAATTAAAAGTTTAGATATTTAATTTTTTAGTATTGGATTCTCTAATTTAAGCATTTTATTAACTAATTAGCACTTAAGTTTAATATTATAATTTTAAATTTTTTTATTCATTATTGATATATAAATTAGGAATTTAAACTTACATTTTTTATTTTTCCATTATTATTCAAATTTAAATTTATAATTTTTTTTTTTAAAAAAAGAGGGCTTACGCCTGGTCCGAATTTCTTTTTCTAAACTCTTGTCTAGGCCCTCATATGCGAAGGGTGGGCCAAATCCCGTGTGAATGGGCATGACCAACCCAACCTTGGGTTAGCCCGTACTTTTTTGCCATCCATATTCATGTTGATGTGAAAATGTTTAATATTTTTAATTAAACATTTCTGTCTGAGATTGCTAACAAATTTTACAGATTATTGTATTAATTGCTATAAACATCATTGAGAAACAAAAACTAACATTTTGAATGATTTTTCTCCTTTTAAAAAATTAATTAGACTTCAACTTGTGTTGGGGAATAAAAAAGAGAGAGAGAGGGGCACATGGGTTCTGATTTTCTTTAAAAGACAGAAGAAATATAACTTCTTTCATTTAGGTTTTTATTTTCCTCCTTACCAAGCAGCGTGTAGAGTTGAAATAACTTCTTCAGAGATGTAAATCATAGAAAATATAGGGAATTTTCTCCATTTTAAGGTTTTTAAGCAAACTGAAAATATCAATAAGCATGGCAAAATTCGGATCCAAGTTTAGGTTCAACCTTTTCGAATTCAGACAGGGATGTAAATTTGTTGTACTGGACTTAGATATGAACTCGGTTTCTTTACTTAGTGTTTGGGCCGAGTTTAACTCGGAAAAATTTAGGTTTCCAAATTGCTAGTTTTAAACCCGGATTGATGAATCCAACTAAAAAAAAAAATCTGCATTCAACTGAAAAAAATCAAATACAAAAAAAAAAATTCTATTTATATTATAAACAATTTAAAAAACTAATATTAACATTAACAAAATCCAGATTTAGGTTCTGGACATGCAGGTTCACTCGGCCCGGGACATATCCACGTTTATAAAATGGCATCTAGATATCGAATTTAAATTAATCTGGTATGGTTGGACCTAGCCCAAACAATCCGGATTCTTCTGGGCCATGATTAAATTGTCATCCTATACATCACGCTATTCAAAGTGGAAGAGATTTGTGAGTTTTATCTCATGAAGAAAATAAATGATAACATTTTCATGATACATCATGAACAATGCTGGTAAGAAAACAAGAAATCATAATTTATTAATGATTTATTTAATAAAAGTATGCTTTTAGATCAACACTTTGTTTTCTATATAATAATAATAGAACTACGTAACTATATATATATTTTTTCAAAAATGATAGACCTATCTAATTATATTTTTTAAAACTATTTCAATTTAAATGAATTTTTAAATAATATTCTGAGATATTGGCGTGAGCCAAATTATAAAAATATCAGATGTTTATCCTTATGGTGCCTCAAGACTTCATCCACCTTAAATAAATACTGTAACCAGTATTTCCAAATCAATAGAATCAATTTATTGTTCTCAACCCTTAATTGTTTGAAGAGGAATATAAAAAATTGTGTTTGTAATTATACAATGCCTATAATATTTTATCGATTAATCAGTTTTGAATTTTAAAATGACTGTAATGTTGTGTAGCAATGGATTTACTACCACTTTAATGTAGTTCATTTATGGCTTAAATTTAATAAGCCTATGGTTCATTCATTTTACAAATTAAAGGTGATGGAAATTTTCACTATAAATAGCAATGAGTTGTAATTATCTCTTTATTCTAATACACAATAGAGAATTAAGACACATTATGTTTCTCTCTTAAATTTACTTTCTCATTAATTATTATTGCTTTATTTATTACGTGCTATCAGCACGGATAGCTAATCTAAGATATACTAATTGGTAAGTGTAGAATTTTATTTTACTTTTATTATAGTAGTCCTTATATGCTCTATGATTGCCACTAAGTTGGATCCTTCACATCAGAAAATAAGGATTATGATATGATATTGTTTATTATGATTCTTTTAAGTTATATTATCGTATAAACATTAATTATTAATGCAACTTGAAGTTTGCAAAAAGAAAGAAGAACTCGAAGTTCTGAATTTTAAAATGCAATTCTTAGAACCGAAAGTTCTAAAATCCATGACATCTATATATGAACTTGAAGTTCTAAATTGATAAATGAAATTCTACATCATTATTTCTTTATATCTAACATGCTTTGAGTTTGGTATTTATTTTTCTTTATTAGTAAGATATTCTTCAAAAGATGTCAAACCTCACAGATCTACAAATTCCCGCTCTCGATGTCTTTAGAAGTAATTATTTTTCTGGGCTTTTAGATGCAAAGATGCACCTCCAAGCTATGGGTCTAGAAGATGCCATAAGTTAAGGAAATCATGCATTCCAACAAGACAAGGCAAAAGCCATGATTTTTCTCTATCATCATTTACATGGAAGCTTAAAGCTCAATATTTGACTATAGAAGACCCACTGATTTTCTGGGATAATGTAAAGGAAAATTATGATCACCAGAGAGACATATTCCTTCCTAAGGCACAATATAAATAGATGAACTTAAGATTGCAAGACTACTCGAGAGTATCTGATTATAACTTTGAGTTATTTCGCATCACCTCACAATTGAAATTGTGTGGAGAATAAGTTAGCGAAAATACAATGCTTGAAATGACATTTTTCACTTTTCATGCATTAAATACAATCCTACAACAAAAAGTACCTAGAGTGCTGATTCAACAATTATTTAGATTTGATATCATGTCTTCTAATAGCTGAACAAAACAACGAGCTCTTGATGAAGAATCATCAATCACATTTATCTGGTTCTGGATCATTTCAAAAAACGAATGGAAATGAATAAAGAAATAAGGGATGTAATCAAGGAGGCGGAAAAAAATATGGTGATTACTCCCGTCATGATCATTAAAACTTAGAAAATTAAAATAATAAATATGGACACCACCGAAAGTGGAATGTCGATAAAAAAGAGAGTAAAGACAAGGGTTCAGAAAAAGAAACTTTATAAAAACAATAATTATGATATTTGTTATCAGTATAGAAAAAAGGGCTTTTAGTCACGTTTCTGCTGTGCAAATAAGCAAGCGATAAACCTTTATTAGGCATCCAAAATAGGCTAAGGAAAAAATATTGAGGCTAATTTTATCGATGAGTGAGATCCTGCAGATGGAGAACTGATCATTTAATTAGTGATGGAAATATCGATACTAACTAAACTTTATTTATTACTCTACTTATATTTTATTCATATACTTTTGTTATATTAAACTTTAGTTATTACTCTACTTATATTTTATTTATATACTTTTGTTATCACATCAAACTTACCTTATGTTTTATGTTTTAATAATTTTGATGTCCAACATGAACTTTTCTAGAATAAAAGGATATGAAGAAATGAATTACCTACCATGGAAAAGAAAATTGGCGATGTATGCTTCGTTGATACTGCAACTACACATACTATTCTTCAAGATAAAAATATTTCTTGAAAGAAATGTAAGCATTATTTCAGGTTCTGCAGACTTAATTGACGGCTTTAGAAGAGCCATTATGTTATTAGTAAATGGAACAATATTATTTATTCCAAATGCCTTACATTCAGCAAGATCTAAAAGAAATCTGTTAAGTTTTAAATATATTAGTATAAATGAGTATCATATTGAATTTTTAAATAAAAATAATATAAAATACCCCCACATCACTAAAAATGCCACGGAGAGGGAATACACATTGGAAAAACATCCAAGTTTCTCATTTGGGTTGTATTATACAATTATAAATTGAATTGAAAGCTATGTACTAATGAACCAAAAGTTCATTGATCTAAAAATATTTATTTTATGGCGTAAACACCTTGGTCGAGAATTCTCATGGCACCTATTAAAGAACTAGAAGATTCCATTGTCCAATAAAATTAGTTATACCACTTGCTCATAAGGTAAATTTGTAGTTAGGTCATCCCCTTCTAAGATTGGTTTTGAATCTTCAACTTTTCTCCAAAAAATTCAAAAAAATATATGTGGGCAAATCCATCCATCAAGTGAACCATTTTGTTGCTTTATAATTTTAATTGAAGCATCTGCATAATGGTCACATGTTTGTTTGTTGTCCATTTATGATGTTGCATTAGCCAGACTACTTGTCTAAATTATAAGATTAAAGTCACAGTTTTCAAATAGTTCTATAAAAAACAAAATGTCTTGATAACGTTTGTGAATTTACTTTTAAGACATTTGATGACTATTGTATATATATTTGCTCGAATCAATGTAGAACATTCAATTCTACATGTTCAAACACAAAATAGAATGGCAGAATCATTGATTAAATCACTTTAGGTGATTGCACGAAGATTGTTGTTTAATACACAATTACCAATATCTATACGGAATCATGCCATTTTACATTATGCAACATTAATTCGTCTTAGACCTTCTTATTATCAATATTTTCTATTATAACTTGTGCTTGGTTATCAACCTAATCTTTTCTATCTATACAATTTTGGTTGTGCTATGTATGTTCCATATCACCTACACAGCGCACAAAGATAGGACTTCAACATCATTTGAGGATTGAATGCACAATAACAAGCTCAATAATAATTGTAGAATATGTTATGATTTGAATTTGATTGAGCATTTTTATAGTTGGAGAAGAAAACTAACCATTGTTGACTTTCTGGGCATATTTGGATCGCTGTTAACTTCTGTCGCATTACTGTTTTGACTTTGTCCAAGATACTGTTATGCATATTTTAAATAGTCAGCTTACCGTTTTCTAGTATTCGGTTTGGCAATTGATTCTAGTGACTAATATACTCAAAGTCGACTTATCGTTTGGAGTTGTCAGTTTGCCGTTTAATTTCAAAAACATGCAAGAAATTATTGGCTACCCATTTATGCTAAATGGTTCATCGTTTTCAGTTAAATTGCTCTTTGGAATTTTTTGGTTAACAATTTTTCAATAAACGACTCATCATTATCTTCTAAAATCAAAATTTTATGTCGTCTTTATAAAATCGATTTGCCATTTCAAGATTAACGGTTACCCATTTTTGTCCAAATTCTTAAATTTGTCCAAAAACTTTATATGACCTTAAAGAATTAACCAATTTTAAAGACTCCAACATTCTTAATCTTGCTTGTTATCATCAAAATCAATATTATGGAAATATTTATGTTATCACAGTCAAGTGTAAAGGTAACTAATAAGTTCTACGTTGCATGCCAGAAGCGTGCATACCACTTGGTCCTATAAATACTATTTCTCAAAATAGAAGAATGAAAAATCAAGATCCAAATGAAAATAATGCTCAAAAAATGAATATTCCCACATTACTTGAATCACAAGTTCTAGATGAACTGATAGTCCCAGCATGTCCTGACAGAGACACAAGTCCTAGGAGTGATGGAAGTCCTTGAAGAGGCATTAGGTCCCAACAAAGCACAAAAATTCAAAAATGAAGAAAAATCTAGAAATAATACTTACACTAAGAAAATATGTGATTGTAATAAAATTGTCGTCAACATTGTCTTCTCATTCAAACTGAAATTACAAATGATTTTGACCTAAAACTATCGATGAATGTAGACAAATGCATGATTAGCCTCAATGAAAATAAGCAATTCAAGCATAATTGACTTATGAAGTATTTGGATCTTTAGTCCAGACATCTAAAAATGTCAAACATGTTTGATACAAATAAGTGTTTATAAGGAAATGTAATGAATATAACAAAATCATAAGATATAAAGCGCGAATGGTTGCACAAAATTTCTCGTAGAGATTTGGTATTGATTATGAGTATAACATATACTCCAGTAGGACACCATTACGTTTCGATTTTTAATCAGTTTGACAGTCTCAGAAAAACTTGATATGTGTCTCATGGATATAGTGACAATATATTTATTTAAATGGGTCACTTGATTTTAAAATGTCTGAAGCATATATAGATCAAATGATCATATTTTGTATTCAATAAAGCTACAACAATCCTTTTATAGATTAAAACAATATAGGCACAGGTAGTATAATTGTTTAAGTGAATATTTAATAAAAGAAGAATGTATAAATGATCCTATTTACCCATATATATTTATTAGAAAATCTAAATATGGATTCACTATTGCAGCAGTATATGTAGATGACATGAATTTAATTGGAACTCCTAAAGAGCTCTTAAAAGTTGTTCAATATTTAAAAAGAAAATCTGAAATGAAACATTTAACGAAATAATATTGTCTGCTGATTGAGCATAACACTGATGCAATACTTGTCCATCAGTCTGCCTATGTTGAGAAAATCTTAAAGCGCTTCAACACAAATAATGCCTATTCATTAAGTACTCTTATGCTTGATCTAAAAATGATCCATTCCACCCTAAAGAAGATAATGAAAAGACACTTGGGCTATACGTGTTCTTATGGATGATATTGGCGCATTATTATACTTAGCTTAGGGCACTAAGCCACACATTGCATTCTTAGGGAACTTATTGGCAAGATTTAGATCTGCACTAATTCGAAGACAATGGAAGGGCATTTAACATGTATTTCGCTATCTCCATGGAATGATGGATTGAGGTTTATTTTATTCAAACAGAGCAAACAAAACAAATCAAGCTTGTTGGTTATGCAAAATGCAAGTTATCTTTATAATCCTCATAAAACTCGTTCATAGACAAGATTTATTTTTACATGTAATAATACAACAATTTTATGGCGATCTATGAAGCAAAATTTTGTTGCCACTTCTCTGATCATTCAGAGATTCTTACTCTACATGAAGCAAGTAAGGAATGTATATGGCTACAATCTCTTATCTATCATATTTAAGACACATGTAATCTAACTTCTGTTATAGACATGCCAATAGTAACATTTGAAGACAATACAGCTTGTACTACACAAGTTAGAGGAGGATATATCAAGGGAGATAAAACCAAACACATGTCACCAAAGTTCTTTTACACTCATGAGCTCCAGCAGAGCTAGAAAATTGATGTCAAATAGATACACTACATTGATAATTTTGCAACTTATTTTACTAAAAGCTTTGCCCACTTTAACATTTGAGAAGTTATACTATAGCATTGGCATGTGTTGACTCAATAGATTATTAAATTGATATTTATCTCTTTGAGGGGGATCATTTTATCAGGGGGAGTATAAATATTTAAGGGAAGAACTACTACAAAAATTATACCTATGTGTATTGTACTCTTTTTTTTTCTTATGGCCAGTTTTTCCTACTGGGTTTTTACCAATTAAGGTTTTTAATGAGACAATTATTATAGCACATCTAGTGGCATTATGATCCTCTTAGAGTGGTAAATATTCGAGGGGAAGTGTTTTATAATAGTGGATTTACTATCAATTTAATGTAGTTCATTTATGGCTTAAATTTAATAGGCCTACTGTTCATTCATTTTTACACATTAAAGCTAATGGAAATTTTCACTATAAATAACATGACATTGCAAGTGAAAGATTATCCAATTCTTATTATCTCTTTTTATTCTAACACACAATAAAGAATTACGAGTCATTATTTTTCTCTTAAATTTACTTTCTCATTAATTATTATTGCCTTATTTATTATATATAATTAATTATTTTTATTAAGAACCTATTTTGATAAGCATACAAAATTTGTTGCTTCAATTTGAGGAAACAAACTTAAAGGCTTTATCAAATTCAAAGGTGCCAATCCAATTATGAGAGGATCATTACTAAGATTGCTCAATCTGTTATCAATTGTATACAATGAACTATGACGATAAATGAATTATACTCTTTAATTAAACAATTCAATTAATATACAAGATTTAAAATTCAAAATTTTGATCACATCAAAGTGAATTAATGTTTTATTTTTATTTACAAATTCAAAATTTCACCCCAATCAAATTTAAGAGTAGTTCCGTTTTATGTATATATTATTTTTATTTTTTCAAATGTGTTTTATGCAATATTTAAAGCAAAAATGAAAGAAAAGAAAGGTGATTCATTGATTATAGTAACCGATTTGCTTATGTTGTTGTACTGGAGTGAAATCTCAAAATAAGTTTACTAGTAAACCTTGCCAACGGTCTCGGAATCTCGTTTATGGTTTTGGTTGTTTTTCAATTAATTTTGCCGAATAAATTACCAAAAGTACTGTTAAGGGACCCACCTATCCAACTTCCTGCCACACATTGAGATCCCAAACATCTACCAAGTACCAACGACCCGAAAGCACATAACCAACTAAACTAACACAAAAGCTTGAATAAGGAAAAAGGCTAGCCAATCCCAACTCAAGAAAACCCAAATGGCAACGACTTCTCTGCTTCCCAAAAGCACTTCCCCATTTCTCTCAAACCCACTTTCTTCACTTCCCTCAACCCACTTCATCAAACCATCACCACTCTTCAACCCACCAGACAACCACTCTCTGTTGATCACCACCAAAAGACTGTCTTTTCAGACTCATGCAAAGAAAAAGAACCCATGGCTTGACCCTTTTGATGATGGAGAAGATCCTGATATGCAGTATGGCTCATTGTTTGCTGATGGCAAGCAAGATGAAGATCCCAGGCCACCTGATGATCCCAATAACCCTTATGGGTTCCTGAAGTTCCCAATGGGATTTAACCCTGAGATTGCCTCATTGCCATTGAAAATTAGAGGTGATGTTAGAAGATGTTGTTGTATCATCTCTGGTGGTGTCTACGAAAACCTCCTGTTTTTCCCTGCTATTCAGTTGTTAAAGGACAGGTTAAATGTTTAATCTTGAATATATAAAAAGATTGGATTTCATTTGCTTATAATGATGGTGTTTTGTTATGTATTTACATGTAATTAGGTACCCTGGTGTTCTTATTGATGTGATTGCATCAGCAAGAGGGAAGCAGACTTTTGAACTGAACAAGAATGTGAGATGGGCTAATGTTTATGATCCTGATGATGATTGGCCTGAACCTGCCGAATACACTGACATTCTTGGTGTAATGAAGGTGTTTTTACATATTATCTTATTGTATTATGGGGATTGTTAACTTTGTGCCTTCTGGTATTTGAAGAGGTAAAAATTCGACTAAAATTCTCTTGGGGTGTACAAGAGGTTTGACGTTGAATCCTGCTCACACTACATTTCTGGAGGGATTTGGTTTGTTTAATTTCTAGTGGAATGAGTTCCTTTTTATTTGGATCTTCTAAAGCTGTTTGTTTTTCAAAACTGAAAGTTAGGATGCATTTAATCATTATACGGTAAATATAATCAAGGAAATTTAGATGACACCATCATGTAACAGATCCAAAATGCACTTTGTTTATATCCATATTTGATCAGTTCACTTTGTGCATATCTACAACTTACTGGGCAATCAATTTGGGTTAGATTGTTAAGCATATTGCACTATGCTCGCAGAATAGATACTATGACATGGTGTTATCAACCAAATTGGCGGGACTTGGTCATGCAGCATTCCTGTTTATGACAACAGCTCGAGACAGAGTTAGTTATATTTACCCAAATGTGAATGCAGCAGGAGCAGGATTACTTCTATCTGAAACTTTCACCGCAGAGAGTATGAATCTTTCAGAAAGAGGGTACAATATGTAAGTTATTCAAAAGTACTTGTATGATTTTTTCAATGTAAAAAGCTTTTAGTTTCAGTATAAGCTTGTTTGGTTTAGGTATGAGCAGATGGTAGATTGGCTAGGGAGACCATTTCGCAGTGTGCCAAGGCATCTGGTGCCCCCACTGAGAGTTTCGATCTCAAGGAGACTGAAGGAGGTGGTAGCAGAGAAGTATAAGAATGCAGGTGCGGAGCAAGGGAAATATATTGTGATTCATGGGATAGAGTCAACTTCAAAGGCCTCGATGCAGTCGAGGGGTGATACTGATAGCTTGCTTCCAATTCAAGTGTGGGCTGAAATTGCCAATGGTTTAAGGTACAAAACTTTTCAATTCATATGATTGAAATAATGAATCATCAAAGATCAATTATTCATATAAGATGCACAGCTTTCTTCAATCATGTCAAATCTCTTCTTTCCTGCAATACCTCTGCATAAACAACACTCATAGAGTGAAAAGCTGCATAAGCTTGAATTCAGAAAACTTTTAAATTGGAAATAGAAAAAAATGAAGTGAAACATAACTTGAGTAATGTTAAATCAGGCAATCCAATGCTGGTGAACCGGCATAAATACTTGTGTGTCTCAATTGTTAAGTTCTTTACCATACAGTTTTAAGTGTTGACCCTTCTTTTCTACCTCCTGTGAAAGGCTCCTGTAGTGTTGATGAACATTTGTTATGCTATATTCAACTTAAATTAGTGATACATCATGAAACAGGGAATTTAGGCCAGTTTTTGTTATTCCACATGAGAAAGAAAGGGAAGGTGTGGAGGATGTAGTAGGTGATGATGCCAGTATTGTGTTTATTACCACACCTGGACAGGTACGTATGTCTTCTTATACTATTTTCAATATTGCTGAAGGAAAATAATGAAAGAAATGAGGAGAAAAACTGTGATTTTGACTCATGAATTAGGTTCTAAATTGAAATGAAACCGTATCATAATTTATTTTTATGAGGCCTACCATAATATTTGTTAAGTTTTAATTAGCGGCCTTCTTGTTGTTTTTATTACATTTTTTTCAGTCTCAACTAGGACAACAGCATGAAAATTTAAACAAGTTAACAAAATGGTAATAATAAAATAAAGACATGAAATATTTTCTAATTTTAAATTTATACGGTTCGGTCAACGATTCCATCTTATTTAGCTTGCTGCACTCATCAATGACTCGGCTGGGGTGATAGCTACAAATACAGCAGCCATACAACTTGCAAACGCGCGTGAAAAGCCCAGGTAATTTATATTTTCGAGTAAATTAGCTCACGAACCTGAAGACTATCTGCTGCAATTTTCTGTTACCATGAACATGACCACAAACTCTAACGATGTCGAAAAGTGTTATAAATCATATTTGTCTCTCTGTTGCCAATTTTTGCAGCATTGCATTGTTCAGCTCTGAGCTGAAGGGGAGACTATTTGTTCCAAATGCAGAAGAGAAGAAATGCACTGTCATTTCATCTAGGACAGGAAAATTAATTGATACTCCAGTTGAGGCTGTGCTAAATGCAATGCAGATTTTTAATGAATCACTAGCACTAGCGTAAAGCAAGAGGGTTATTGTTTTTCTCATATTTCTATTTTGCTTCTGTTTATTTCCAAATGTATATTTAAATTAATAAAATGATAGTTGTGGCCGGCACACAGGCTTCGGTGTACAGCAATTATGTTACTTCTCTTTGCCATGATCTCTGTATGAATGATTGAGACCGAAGAAAGTTTTAAGGGAAAGAAAATTGGTATATAAACAGATAGGATAAGTTTAATTAATGCATGATCTTGGATAATTGAAAAATCGTTGCAAGTTCTGAAGTTCGATTTATTTCAATGAAATAAAATTATAAATCAAGTCATTTTGATCATAAGACCTGTTTCATTTTTTTCCATCGTTTCAGACTTTCAGTATCCAATTATTCATTACAGGCTGCACTATTCATAGCAGCATGCCTTAACATGATTTACAGCAAACAGCAGAAGAAAAAGCATAGTTCAGTGCTCAAGGCCTGAACAGTTCTTAATGGAGAAACATCCATGAATGATGTTCATTCATTGCATTTCCTCAGTCTTTCAAATTTCAAATTTCAAAGTCATTGTAAACTGATTGTTATGCAGAAAGAATTACATATAAAGCAACGATGATTAAAAATCTCAAATGGGAAACAATCTGGAAACAGGGTAAATAATCAAAGATTCAAGCGTACTCCTACTAGAAGCAAAAATCCCAAGAAAGCATTCTTGGCCAACTTTAGCCCTTTAATGCTCTTCCTAGATAATTCATCAGTTTACTGCAACTTCCTGATCAAGAGAGTGGCTTTGCACGAGTAGCTGGGTCTTCCTTCGACTCCAAACGTATCATGAACAAATAGCCAAGAATCCACAAGAGAATGTACCGAAAAGGGACCCAGGATAGACAAGCAAGAAGACTCAGAATACTCCCAACATATTGAGGATCTTTTATGTACCCAAATGGAAACTCTGTTACCCACGGAATGTTCGTCCCAAAACGTACGCCATAATAAGTGCCTGATTCACCAAGTAGCTGATATACCCTGTCATGTAATTGTTTTAGTACGATGATAAGCAAATAGAGAATTACAGACTGATGCACATAGACTCAAAATCAGGAGTTTTATAAACAGAAAGCAGCATCAAGACAGAAGCGATATATAATCTGCTCATAATTGTCGCAGTTGCAAGATGAGAAAATATGATTTTCAGTGAAAGATTATCACTTAAAACATAAGACATTTCCATCCAAAGCACTATATCAACAATACAGTACCAATAAACAATGCATCAGTGGAGAAAAAGCTTTTGAACTAACTTCAGTTCTAGAAATAGCAATTATGGCAAGAACACAAATAAGCTTCTCATGCTTGTCAGAGTTGATCCTAACTGCTTCTCAAGTATGTCGATTCCTATGCTAAAGGAAATACAAGGGGTTTGGACATGCATATATAAAGTGGATTCTTACTCAGCAAAACCGAACTCTCAACCCCCCAGCAAAGTGGATTCTTACTCTCAAATTCATAAAAAGATAGTACATTAATCCTGTTCATCCTTGGGAAACTTTTTTGTAATTCTGAAGAGAGCAAATCATCAGCCGTCTTAGTTGCATAACTGCCAACTGCCAAAGTTGACCAGCAGGTTCTTTTCACTAATGCACTCCTTTTCTCCTTCTTTCATTTTCAGTCTCGTTTTTTCCTGTATGAAATTCTCTCTCACGCACAGTTTCTACCTTATGATCCAGCTTCTACTAAAGAACAGGATATAGTATGTTGACCCAAGAGCCAACCTATAAGGTACTTTAAGACTGTTTACTACAAGTTCTTCCTTAAATGCTCCCCCTTTTTCCTGCCCCTCAACTTACAAACACAATATCCTATATGATTTATATAGCTTTTTACCTCATTACCTGCCACTAAAAACAAATAGAGACTAAACAAGACAGGGACATAAGCATTGGTGATTGAGATATGTATATACATTATTGAGACATCAAAACAACATAGCATTCTTCTCACTAGCATTTTCAATCGTAGAAACATCTTGGCCAAAAACAGAAGTTACTTCTTTTCAAGTAGGCCTGTAAAGCTCCAATAATTGTGCTCCTATTGCATAGCTTCTATTTTCCAACAGAAGTCCCCTTATTCCAAAGTTTTTGCTTCTTTGCTCAACTGCAACAAACAATTTTGTTGAGCAAGATACATCACTTTCCCGAAGAACACATGAATCTATTTCAATTTTTATTTAAAAAAAATCCTATTGAAAAGTGCATTCAGCAATGCTAAAAGCACTCCCAAATGCACTCGTTTTTATTATTATTTTTTTAATTCTCATACACATTGTACTATTGTAGTAACCTTCAAGCTGCAAACTTAGACAATATCTGCTTCTTTTAACATAACTACATAAAATACAAGTAAAGCAAAGCAATGATTTCACATAAGTTCAAAGATCCCATTTTTCATAAAAGCAGAATACACACACACACACACACACACACACACACACACACACACACACACAGTATTGACCTGAAGTTGAGAAACTGGCCAAAGGCAAAAAGAGGGTAGAAGTAGAACGGAGGAGGCCAAGAAAGAGAGGAGACTGAGTAAAGATAAATGAACTGCAAAAGCTTCAAGAAATGAGAGACATATGCCATTATCTTTGATGGGTCTTTCCCTTTTCCGCATAAGTTTACCCATGTCTGTGGCTGAGTCCATAGCCAATAGTAGAATGGGAAGGGAAGTAGGATTCCTATTGCTGCCACTAGCCCCATATTTTTCGCTGATTTTTTCTTGCTGATTTTCTCGGAAAAGGTCCAGCTTCCAGGCATTCGCTGGTTTTTGAGGAGTGCGAAAGATATGGGCCGGGCTAGGCCCGATATGCTTAATGCTTCTTCGATGGGCGTAAAGAGATTATGCATTTTAACTTTTTAAATATTACATTACACTCTATTAATATTCGGATTAAAAAGACCAAAACTTTTAATATTATTAGGGTTGGCAAAAGTCCAGGTCTGGTCCGAATTTGGGACTGCCCGATACTAGCCCACATGAATAACATAGCTGCCTAGTCCCGGACCACTGCTTGGATTTTTCACATGCGTGCCGAGTTATGACCGACACCTCCCGGGTATGGGCTTTTTATCCAAGCTTTCTCTGCCCACATCTGAATTGAATTAAAAGCGGAAAAAAGTCATGTAACAATTTGTTACAACATCTCCACTAAATTATTTCAATCTACTTTGTCAATTTTACGTAAATAACAAATAAATTGTTTTAATCTACCATCTATTACGTAAATTCATTCAATTTCTAAACTAAATTCATTTAATTCCTATCAAAAATTTAAATTCAACATGACAATAATCACCAAATAAATCTAAATAAATGTAGCATACTAACATCTACCTTATTACATAATATATATCTTAACTACAATACCAATGAGGCAATAACAACAGAACATATGAAATTCCCAAAATATCTAACAAAAATAATTCATAAAAGAGTCTAAAATACTCTAATGTAAAACATGTAAACAATAACTTCATGTCAAGCACCTTGACGATTGTGCCCCATCATCATCATTTGAAATTACCTCCTCCCCAACAAAAATCTCATCTTCCGGAACTCCACCTAATAACAAAAATAACACAATAAGATTTAAAAGCATTTTAATCAAATAACTATATACCTCGAGAAGTAGAAGCCCAAATCCAATTTCGAGCACTTATTAAGGATTCTAAAGTGTCAGGATAAAGTTTACTACGATGCGAACTCAAAAATCTATCCCTTATATTGAAAACTGACTTAGAGGCAACAATGGATACATGAATGGCCAAGATATCCTAGGCCAACTCACCCAAAATAGGATATTGGCCTGTGTGCATCTTTCAAAAAGCTAAAATATCAAAGTTCAAAGTAATATCCAACAATTCCTCATCTAAATACTTATCCAACTTTGACTTAGTCACCTTAACATGCTTATTTCGACTTTAAAATGTTTCAAACTCATCTACATCTCAATACTTATTTGAATTCAAAGAAGATTTCAAATGAATATTTTCTGATCCAACATCCTGCCCACCACTCAAAACCATAGCCTTCAATTCGTATTCTTTCACTAAATCATGACAAAGCTTACGTGCATGCTCAATATGCTCATCTGTTATATCACCATAGATCTTTGGGAAATAAAAATCAATTAACAACATCTTAGATCTCCGGGTCAAGTACTATAGCCACAACTAACATCGGATGAATTTCATTCCAATATTTTTCAAATTTATCAGTCATAATTATAATAGTAGGGTTATTGAAGGTGTGCCACCTATTAATTAACATTTTCATTTTGTACCTGAAAACATCTCCGTTAACATATAAAATGATCTCAAATGCTCCACCATTGTGGCTATCAAATCCCATTCACTATCACTAGGCAAACTCTTATATTGAGGCTCACACTATTGCAACCGAGAAAAAAAAAATTTATACATCAATGCTACATCAAGTATGTCATAAGTAGAGTTTCAACGAGTTGGACAGTCTAATTTCAAAATTTTTTTTTTACAATTAATTTGCAATTGCCTAGCAGCTAGCTCAAAAATTTCAAATCTTTTTGGTGTTTGTGTCCAGTAACTCACACTCTCCCTAATCTTTCCAACCCCATTTTCTATAACTTTCAACCCATCTCGCACAATCAAGTTCAATATATGAGCAGTATATCTCACATGAAAAATTTTACCATTAGAAATTAAGGTACCAATATGAAAGCTTAACAACAATTTCTCCATCATCACATCATTAGTGGTACAATTATCCAATATCACTGAAGATAGCTTTTTATCCACATTCCAATTCAGCAGACATTGAACTAACTCATTAGAAAGGGTGTCAGGAGTATGGGGGCTCAGAACATAAATAAACCTATCAAGTATTCAAGTGTTAGTATTAAATGCATAAACTTAAAATATTATAACAATTTAAAATTGAAAAGAAATCAAATATAAGTAATTAAAAAAACTAAAAGAGAAATTAGGCAGATAAAAAATTATAGAAAAATTACCTTAAGATTCGACTATGTAATTTTCAGGAGTTGTCAATGAAATGTGTTGTGATAACTATGTATCCCTTTTTCTAATTACTAGTTATCCATAAATCCGCAGTAACAACCACTCTACCATGATTTTTCTCCAACAAATGCAAAGTCTTAACCTTCTCAATATGACACAGCTTCAAAATCTCATTCTTCAAAGTATTTCTGCTCATTGGCTTAACCACAGGGTTGGCATGTGTTATCATTTCTCTAAAGCCTTTATATTCAACAAATCTAAGTGGAAGCTCATGTATTATTACCATTCTTGCAATCAAACTCTACAAACCATTTTGATCGAAATTTCCATAGCCAATGTCACAAGTTCCATCCTCTCTTTTGAGCACTTTGAGACTTCCCTAAAGTGCTTTCTCTATTGTTGGTTGATTTTTTGAAAAATAAGATTCCACGTGTTTGTTCAAGCTCATAATCCCTTATATGTATTTGGCTTCTAAAATTGCACTACAGTGCAAGTACTTTGCCTTTTGTTCTCCATTAACAATTATTTTTGTAAAACGATCCCAAGCCTTAGAGACTTTCTTCTTATTTCAAGTGTTTTTCACCACTTTCTTTCCCTTCTTATCATTCACGGTTGACAACGAAATTTCCTCAACCTCGTTATCAATGCTATCTTCAACATTATAGGATAAATTTAGAGCATTTGATGAATTCATTTCTACATTGTTTGACATCGCACTGCTGTTTATTACAGAAAAAATTATAAATAATCATACAAATTACATAGTTATAATATAATGTAACAAAATTAACTTAAAAGCAACCTAAATGCTAAATTCAGCTCCTATTAATAAAAAATTATCATACAAATTATATAATTATAAATATTATGTAAGAAATTAACTTAAAGCAACCTAAATCTAAATTTAGCTCCTTTAATAAAAAATAATCATATAAATTACCTAATTATAAATATTATGTAACAAATTAACATAAAAGCAGCCTAAATGCTAAATTCAGCTCCTATTAATAAAAAAATTACCATGCAAATTACATAATTATAAATATTATGTGACAAATTAACTTAAACCAACCTAAATCTAAATTCAACTCCCATTAATTAAAAATAATAATATAAGCATAGCATCCAAGAAAAACATTAAGCATATATATAACACCTAATAATAATAATAATGTTAATTTCATCATTTTTTTTCAAAAAAAACCTAGAAAAAGACAATACTTCGTGGCTATGATTAGGGCTGGGTACTATTTGGTTCGGTTCGGTTCAAGTTAAGCACCGAACCAAATTGAACCCAATCGGTTTTCTAAAACTAAAACCGAATACGAACCGAATTTTGAAACCGAACCAATCAGTTCGGTTCGGTTTCAAAATTTGGTTCGAATTTAAAATTCGGTTCGGTTTCAACCTTGATGAAAAGGCCATTTTACTGGTGAATGCTGCTCTTTCTTAATTCATTTAAGAATTTACTTATACATCATCAACAACTTAAATCCCAAATTAAGAATCCTAACTCAAAAATTTAAGGAAAAATTTTGAAGGAACAATCAATGAATAACTAAAAAAAAGTCAACACAAATTACAAAACCCTACTAGCTCGATAACCACGGTGGACAGCTAGCACTAGTAAAATCGCGAAAAACCATAGGAGAGGCTGACATGAATGGGATGAATTGGAGGCAAGGCTGATAGCGCGATGTGATGAATAGTGACAAACGAGCTGCAACGACGATGACAACAACGTTATAGTAAGAAAAACGACAAAGGGGTGACTAATAAGTGATGGCGGTGGATTGGGTGTGTGTGTGTTGCCGAGAGTGAGAGAAATGGTGAGGGGGTGTGTGCATTGGTGTGAGATGAGGTAAAAGAGATGGACATGTGTGTCGGTGTGAGATGGAGAGTGAAGCTGTGATGAAGGGGTATGTGTGTGTTGGTGTGAGATGGAGAGTGAAGTTGTGATGGGGGGTATGTGTGTGTTGGTGTGTGAGAGATGGAGTGAGAGATGGTGAGGCCATGAGGGTGTGTGTGTGCTGGTGTGAGATGGAGAGTGAGGCCGTGAGGGTGGGTGTGCTGGTGTGAGAGAGTTAGTGAGTGTGGGTGTCGGCTGCTGTGACTTGTGAGGGAGAGATAGGGAGGATGGGGTGTGTGTGTGTGTGACATCTTAGGGTTTAGAAATATTTTACTTATTTATATTTTTTATTTTAAATATTTTTTTAGTTTTAAAGAGAAGAAACGATCGGTTTCTCGGTTCGGTTCGGTTTTGAACCGAATCAAACACAAACCGATCGGTTTGCTTATTTTTGACCCTTTTGGTTTTTGTTCTTCGAACCGAACCGAATTGAATTCAAAAAATTCAGTTCGGTTCGGCAAAAACCGAACCGTTTGCCCACCCCTAGCTGTGATGGCAGAGTTGCTGCTGAGAAGGTGACGAAACAATGGAGTGAGACTGGTTATGATGGTTGACGTCATCACACGGTGGCTACCGTTGAGAAGATGACGAAACGGTGGAGACAATGGCTATGATGGCTGTGCTCTGTGAGAAGTGAGAAAACTAACCGAAGGAGGTTCGTGGAGGCGCGCAGCAGCACTGCAGCGGCGGGTGGTGGTTGCTGCCTACTAGCTTTGAATATTGGAGAGACGGAGGGAGGTACTGAGGTTGGCAGCTAATTGTTTCAGTGTGTAAGTGTGTTTAGTTATGATTTAGGGTTGATTCCATTGGGTTTGATTATTTCTTATGGAATTGACTTTTCTTTTTTGTTTTTACTAGATTTTTAGAAGTAAATTTTGATCTAGATATTCAATTTGTACATTTTTCTTTTTCTTTTTCCTTAGTTTTGTTGTTGATTATGCTGTTGTTGATTATGCATAATTGAGATTTCAAAGTTAAATACTTTACATCTACTAGAACAAACTCAAAATTTAAATTTTTGGAAGTGTCAAAACTTAGATATATGAGCTAAAAAACCAAAACTTTTATGTTATTAATATAACTCAAGAGTCATTTAATAAACATACAATATATTATCCATTGGATTCAAGCATTTCTTGTGGTTGTAATTTTGTTTTTAGATATTTAGAAGTAGATTTGTTTTATTCGAGGTCTAAATAATTGAAGCATGTCTTAACTCTTTTTTGCATTTCTTGTGGTTGTAAATTTTTTTTAGATATTTATATGTATTTTCGTTTTATTCTAGGTCTAAATAGTTGAAGCATGTCTTAACTTTTTTTTTTTTTTGTTTTTTGGTTGTAACGTGAGTAGAATAGAGATTGTGGGTCTGAACATGCTATTTTGCATCTATTAGAATAAACTCAAATTTTAGAATATTGGACATAGTGTAGAGGTTGTAGTGTATCTATCGATAATTAAATTATCTAAATTAGATCTTTAATCCAACATTGGACTTGTATATGAATAATTATGTATTGCGATTTTTCTTATAAGGCTAAACCTAATTAAAAGTGATCTATTAAGGATTTTCAGTAATTCGGGCTTTAAAGTATATGATAGAGTATAAGCCTTTAATGTGTAGAGTCTTAAAGGTAATTTCCATTTCTATGATGTGTTGAAATATGAATACCTAATAATAATAGGAAAAATTATTTAAGTAATTATGATTCTCAGGACACACGTATCATTCTATTTTCTTCTGACATCCCATCATCAGATAAATAGAGTGCCAAGATAAAGTTAAAAAATTCTTTAGGATAACATGCTAATCTAGAAAACTAACCACATGACTTTAGAGAGTAATTATACATTATGAATTTAAGCACACTTTCATATATTTAATTATTGATTCTTAGTGATACAACATGAATATTTTTGGAATTTACGTGATGATTTTCAATAAAGGATTTATTGTTCTAACAATCTAGAATATCTTTATTTAATTTTATAACCTCATTTCATTTCTTTCGTAATATACTTATTAAAAAATTATATTTATTTATTTTTATCTTAACTACGAGGTATCCTGGGGAGGGTCCCAATTGTGGGAGGCACCTTTAAGCTCGTACCATAACTCAAACTAGAAGTCCCCGCTCGAACCGGGAGGCACGTGTTCTCCTAACAAAGTGTTGTTAATAATAAATATACTTAAAAAGAATGGATATTTAAAAAACTGTAACAAATGTATCATAATTGATTTAGGAGGTTCCGAACTTCTGGTAATAAATATTAATAAATTTGTAATCTAATATTAAGAAATAAACAATAAAAGATTTCTCTTCAATTGATATGATAATGACTTTGTTTTTAGTGTTATCAATGCTTTATTGTTTATGAAAACACTAGGGGTGTGTGCTGTGTGTGATGAGGAATAAGATAGGTGGTTTTACGGTAAATCTATAATGGGCTTGATCTTGAGGCCCATAGGATCCGGGAGGTTCAGTTAGTTAGGGTCGGGCTCAAGGATGGGCTAACTTAAGATTTATTTTTAATTTTTTGATGCAAACTTAACATTTAGTTGAGTGCCTTATGTCACATGCTATTTAGGGCATCCATCCATCCAGAGGATGCCAATTCAATGTAGAATGGTGAACATGATATATTATTAACAAGGATAGAAACAAAAATTTAGAGGTCAATTACAAAGATAACGGTTTCTTTGTTTTTTTTTTAAATTTTATTTTTATAATTATCATGCATCCATCCCATCTCACCTTAAATTAAACCTTTCCCATTAAAAATTAAACTAAATCCTTTTACTTCTATGGCAAATGGACTAGAGTAGTCTCCGAGGACAACCTCCTCTAACAATAATTAAGCTTATAAAGAGCATAATCTTAGCATAGCATAGCTTCAAGCTTGTAACTTAAGCAATTCTGTTGACAAAGCTGCACAAGGCCTTATAACTTATAAGACGTCACCATAGCACTAGTTTTCTTTTCTTTTAATCGATCACTGTAGTTGGTCTGGATTCAGATAACATCAAGAAAATTAAATAATTATTCAGCTACATGATCATGCGGCTATATATACTACTAGCGATTATTAAATGTTCTATTTGCTTATATAATTCCTTCAAGATAACATAACATCTAGCAACGGACACCAAACTACATCAATCAACTAATGTTCCAAAAGATACAGGACTATTAATTTTCTCCGAACATTGTGGTTCACAGCGTGGCAGTGTTATAAAACTCAGTTCTTTAAGTAAATAAAGCAACTTTCATTTATGTTTTTTACTACCGAATCCAAGATATTCTATGGAGGAAAGCAAACATAATTTGAACAGGATTTGGTTTGGAGCCTATGATTTGTTATCATGATTTACATTCTTTCAACAAGATTCTTGATGTGCATGTTGTCGTTTCTATCCAACACTAAAACTTAACCTATTATTATTGTTTTGTTTCGTTGAGAGATAATTTACTCGTAAATTTGATTTTTACTTTAGTGTATCTTTTACCAATAGTGTGTGCGTATATATAAGGGATAGGTAATTGAATTTTAGGTCCTTACCTCCCTCAATACTCCAGCATGAGTTATCAACTAAAAAAAGCTACTTAAAAGCTATTCGATCGATGCTGTTTGAAAACCAATCAATTGGTTAAATTCCTAAGGAAAAAATATAATGCTAAGCAACAATCAAAAAAGTCTATTCAATATGACATAAGGCAAAATGTTAATTCTCTTATATGGGCAAGACTGCATGTGGTAGATTTCTCTCAATATAAAGGGTAGGCATATGTACATGTCGAAGATTTCTCTCAATATAAATGCTAGGCATAGCACACCTTAATTTAGAAATAATGGCTTCATAGTAGTTGTACTGCACCTATAGATTTCTCTCAATTAGATTTCTCTTAATTACGTTTATTGGTTAGATCTTTACCCATTAATCTAAACATAATGAGATTGATGCCAACGAATCACCTCCAAAAACATTGCTTTTCATATAGTGGAAAATAGTGGTGTATTTTTTTTTTTTTTTCTTTTCATTTCTCAGCTTCTTTTTTTAACTTCTCTCTTTCTTGATTAGTTCTCAATGCACTAAAGATTATAAATGTTTTGTATATTTATTTTTATTTATCCTGTAAAGAGAGAGTACTTTGAGCTCTAGAATAAGATTAGTTGTTAAAGAGGCTTTTAACTTCTTAACCAATAATGATGATGTCAATATAGATTAAGCAAGTTCATGCATTATCACCAATTATACCTACTCTAAATTACACTTTAGGAATCTTATAAATTAGTAATTACGCAATAGTACAAATTGTAAGGGACCACATGTTCTTAAGGTTATCGACCACCAAACCCATGTGATGCCAAGTGCCAATTAGAAAAGCTAATTGTTACTTTTTCCACTAATTCTAAAGCTAATTACTTTTCCACTAGCTATAATTTAATTTATACGTCTTACATATGTTCCAGTGCATCAAATTAAAAATCCCATTCAAAATTCCTTTCATATTTTAGGAAAAAAAAATATTTAAGCTATTAATTGTTCTGTGTGAAATTATATCTAATTAACAAAATAAAATTATCTAAAACCCATTCTGCCATACCACGAGTTCAATCAACTAAAGGTCCTTAATTATTTGCGCAACATATATGTACGTAATTGCTCTTCTAGAGAGATGAGTGGTGTCATTCAATTTATTATTAAAGCTTCAGCCGTTGAAGTACAAAAGGAATGCCAAATGTCTGGGCATAGAAACATAAGATGAATGAACGGTAAATGCTCTTCTTAATTTCTTTATTAAAATATGTCATAATGCCTTGAGAATGTTTCACTATCATTCCTTTAGAAAGTGAGTGCACGAGCCATTAACTTGTATAATCTAAAGTAGCTTTACAAACGAATTTGCAAAAGTTCCAAACATCAATTTTTTTTTTTAGATTAAGATAATATCTACTCATATGATCTAAATCTTGATATTCAAAGGAGTAAGTTTGGAACTTTTGTAAATTCGGTAAGATCAAGAATAGCTAGCTCTATCAAATTGAATAGACCAAATTTATTTTAAGATATTTAGAAGAAAATCAATCCGCATGCTTCGAATTAAAGCCTTGCATCCAATTAGAAAGAAAAGAAAATTGAAAAAGAGAGAGAGATTGAAGAAATCTCAAAAGGCACTAAAAGAAAAAAAAAGTATGATCGAATCATATAATTCCCCTGGATATATAGTATGATTTTTACCAGAACAATGGTTGTTTAAGAATATTCTTAATTTTCTTACCACATATCTGACTCACATAAAAAATTATGTTAGATTCTGGAAGCATCGTTTGACCAGTCAATGCACCTTTATTAGGAAAAAAACGTCAGGAGGATTGGCCTATTAACATTATTGTGATCTTGTGTGATTACCCAGGCTATGTGAGCTTGAAGCCGTCGTAGACACTAGAATCTCCAAGGTATATTTAGATTCATTTCGTCGATTTTATTTAGGTTATTTTAAATCATTTTTTAATTAAACGTAGTAAAAGTTGCTCAAAGTGCGGGCTATAGGAAAAGCTCTCTGAGACAATAAATCTTTGTTATATATGTTGTCAATACCTCAATAAATTTATACAAAATCTTTCAAAGTAACAATATCTTTGTTATATGTGTTGTCAATATCTCAATAAATTTATACAAATCTTTCGAAGTTTTAGTGACAAAAAGGACCCAGCCTACAGCGTTATAGGCATAAAACCATACATGATCTCTAGCTAGGAACAAGACATAAGACATATTATCCAAGGTGATCGCTAGCTGGATAAAGATCCTAATGAAGGGGACATTTGTCGCCAACTTACCATCATTTCTCACACTATAAAGATTTGTCAACATTCAGATTTATGAATGTATCAATTCTCCCTCGAGGCCTTTGAACATTATTGTTGCAACATTTACAGTATAGATCTCTTCAAAGAATCCAAATCACCAAAGTTAGATAAACTTTTCCCAATTCAGGAGTGTGTCCAAGCAATTTTGGCTTGGTTCATGATGCATCATTTTTGCTTCAAAATAATGGGCAAAGTTTTGTCACCTACAAAATTGGGATAGGACACATCAGCTAGCCTAGTGAGAATAATGATAGCAAGCAACTTCAATGAAGGGAGCTGGGGGGAGGCAGAATCCAGACTCTTCGCCACATGTGCAATTTTCGAACACTAAAGAACAAAGAGCTAAAATGCAATTTAATTTCTTTCTCTTTTTTTTTTTAAATGAATTAATCTTCTTTTGGCTAAGAGGAAGATGTTCATATAAATTCTATGCTTATGCTGATGATGTTGATCATCAGAGTCATATATGATCATTCACTTGCTCAGCAGAAACTTTGTATCCGGCCTGGTTGCTCTCCCCACTCACCAATAATTGGTGAACTCAAAAAAAGTAATATTATATGGAAACAGCTACCTTCAAAATTCTTGGATTTTCATGCTATTCAATTATTATTTTCCCATTTAAAAACTTTGAGCTATTGGTGAGAGTTCAAACGTAGAGATATATAGGCAGAGTGGTGATTTTGGCTCACTTTCTTAATGGGACGAATTAATAATCTTGTGAATATATTTTTATAACATTGTAAAAATATATTTCCATCGTTTTCAACTCGTCTTGAATTTTAATCTCTGCAAGTCCAAATTACATACACATATATATCTTTACAATCAGAAGTTCACCTAAATTAATTTATACAACTAAATTTTATTATAGCACAACTTAAATTTTACCCATCAATATTCAAAGAACATATTCACCCTCCATATATTTGTGAGAGAAGGAAATAGGGATCCTTGTGACTGCAGGAACTTGTACTCTCTCTTTCAACTTTTACCGTGAGAGTGGGCTGCGCATAACTATTAAACTATTCTATAATTGTCAATTACTTAACTTAAAAGTTCAATTGTTAATGATCACATAAAACTCAACACTAATTAAGATCTTATCACTTTTATTCTTCACTTCCAACTATTTAAACACTTTTTTTAATACGTTGCAAATTTATTAATTATATAGAAACCCCTCTAAATCAACTCTATAATAGCACCAAATTATTCGTAATTACTTCCACATAAATCCAAAAATACACTTCGTCTCAAACCCCTTCCCACAGAATAGTGGTTTATCATCTAACTATTGGATGATTCTCAATGATCCAAATACATACATACATACATACATATTAAAGTCTAATATAATTGAAGTTTATTGAAGTCTAGTATAACAATAAATTCTCATAACTATTGAGAAGAATCAAACAGTCCACTTTAAATTTAAGGGAGAAGGTATCGACCACTCCACCAAGAGGCTATTGGTAATGACCCAAGTAGTTAAATACTTGTAAGTTTCCATTTTCCCTAGTTTTATACTTGATTTTTAGGAATGATTAAAGTTTATGGGTAATGAAGAATATCTAGGGATAAGTCATGAAAAGAAAGACAATGAGAAATATCCAAATTAGATAATGGAAAAATTAGGCGGACAATAAAGTGATATTACTTATGAGATAATCAAGCCAAAAGCCACTACATAAATGCATATTATTATTCAATGCCTCGATCATATACTCATCATCAACAGATGGAATGGCACATATATGATGATGAAGATTATGCACCTTATGAAGCAATAATTGTAACCCCATTATCTTATGATTCTTATCCATTTTAATAAATCACATCCAAAGTTTAGTATACACATTTTGCGGCTATATGCACAATAATGTGATAAAACTATAATGCCACTGTGACATTATGAGTGGAAAAAGCAGTCCACTAAAACTTGGTGAGTTTTAAAAAGCTGCCCCAGAAGCACTTCCTACTACCTATAAATAGGAGCTCAAGCAGCACAACCCCAAAATCACATCAAATTCCAACTCCTCAGAAAAAAAATAAAATCGCATATCAGCAACTCTACACAATAGTACCAATTCTACCACTTAACTTTCATATCATGTCAATGAAGATAGCTGCTGAAAATTCTCCTGAATTTCCAATGAAAACAAAGGTGAATTCAGTAGTTATTGTGAGAGAATATAATGAAGAGCGTGACAAGTTGGGAGTTGAGGAGATTGAGAGACGATGTGAGACTGGGCAAAGAGGGAAGCCCACTCTTGTCACTGACCTTATGGGTGATCCTGTTTGTCGCGTTCGCCATTTCCCATCTCACATCGCACTGGTAATTAATTAAATTAATTCTATTGAGTAATTCTACCATTAATACTACTGGTTCTTCACTGAACTTTCACATTGTGATTATATGAATTACACACCACCTCGTTTGCATTATGAACAAATTATGCTGACAAATTTTATGATGTGATGAACATATAGGTCGCTGAGTATGGAGAGGAGAAAGAAATTGTTGGGGTGATAAGAGGATGTGTAAAGACTGTAACAACAGGAGGCTCAAATTTTGTTAAGCTTGCTTATCTTTTGGGACTTAGAGTTTCTCCAACTCACAGGTTATTTTTTATTTTTCGCAGAATTTTGCATATAGTTTGGCTCTTCATTTTCAACAATTATTTGTTTCGTACAGTTACTGCATGCATTGATTCAAGAGATAAACGTGGCAATAACTGAAGTTAATTATTCTATTTATAATTAGATCATAATGTGCATGATATTTTCACCTTGCATGGCAATAAATGATAATATGAGAGAGAACAAAAGAGCTTGAGAGAAATGAATAGTTCCTGTTTTTTTCAAAGCTTTAAATTTTGTACTTCCTTTTTTTCTCTATTCAAAGTCATGCATTTACAATTTCAAGTAAATGTTTGGCATTTTTTCTTTTGGAATTCTAATCGTAAATTGCCACCACTTAAATAAAAAGAATGATTAGATTCCACACAAAAGAGAACAAATTGTTCCTCGTATCATGGAAAGAAATTAAGCACCAGCCAGCCTAGCCACCAGCCACCCTAGCCACCAGCCACTAGCCTCTAGCCTCTCCCTTGACACTTGTTTGTTTCCACTAATTCTTAATTCCCAAAAACAAAAGGAAAAAAAAAAGATATAGTCTCATTCTTACATCAAGATTTTTTTCTTAATTTAATCATATACTGAGTAAATAATTTAATTATTAATTAATAGTTAATAAATTAAAAAAATTATACTCTACCTATACATTGTCACGAAAAAAAATATAACAATTTTTTTTAAAAAATTCAGTAAAATTAAAATTAAAAAAGAATCTCATTCTCTTATTCTCATCTTATGTTAAGATTTACTTTATAATCTTCTAAAATGTTCCATACTTTTTTGTAACTGTTAGATCACTATTAAAAGTGATCCACAATAATTATTATGTCACTATCCACAACTGATGGATATTTTCCTTGTGCCACTCATTAGATTCCCTAGACCAAAAAAACCACTTGTACTAAATTTTTATCGTTTGCAAATTATACAGGAGGCTAGGTATTGGCACAAAACTTGTGCAAAAATTAGAAGAATGGTGCAAGCAACAAGGAGCTGAGTACTCATACATGGCCACCGACTGTGGCAATGAGGCTTCAATCAATTTGTTCACCAGAAAATGCTCATACACCAAATTTCGTACCCCGACCATGCTGGTGCAACCGGTTCATGCTCACTATAAGCCGGTAGGTGCCGGCATCTCGATTGTCCGCCTCCCGAGAAAATCCGCGGAAACAATCTATCGCCGAGTTTTCGCTAATTCGGAGTTTTTCCCTAAAGATATTGACCTGATTTTGTCTAGTAATCTCAATTTGGGCACATTCATGGCCGTGCCCAAAAAATTTGTACCTAGATGGGATCCCAAAACCGGTATTCTTCCCCCGAGTTTTGCAATTTTAAGTGTTTGGAACACAAAGGAAGTGTTCAAATTGCAATTGAAAGGTGTTAGTGCCTTAAAATATGCATTTTGTGTTGGTTCAAGGTTGCTTGATGCATGGATGCCATGGCTCAGGCTGCCTTCATTTCCTGATGTGTTTAGACAATTTGGGGTTTATTTTTTGTATGGTTTGCATATGGAAGGTAAGCATGCTTCGCTGCTCATGAAGTCTCTATGTGCCTTCGCTCATAACATGGCTAGAGATGATGGGGAATGTGGGGCCCTAGTGGCTGAAGTGGGTGCGAAGGACCCTGTAAGAGAGACCATCCCCCATTGGAGGAAGTTTTCTTGGGCTGAAGATTTGTGGTGCATCAAGAAGATTGGTGCTGTAGATGAGGATAGGAATGAAAGATGTCCACCGTCTGACTGGATGAAATCACGATCATCTACATCGGTTATTTTTGTGGACCCACGTGACATTTGAATTCCACGAAAAAGAAAAAAGAGAGTTAATAATCTTGCACTTGTAGACTCTTGAACCAATTGTAAGTTCTAACAATACTATAGAATTTTTTTTTTTCATACATGAAGTGTATATTTGCATCATTAATTAACTACTTTTTAAATGAAGACTTATTTTTAATACTACTATTACATTTTTATATATCAATTTGAATGTTTGTTTTAAATTTTAAACAGCTTCTAACATGATATCAAAATTAAAATGTCGTATCTGATTTCTCTCCCATGTTCTCTCTTGTAAATACATTAATTTAAATCAGGCACGAAAGTTGAAAACTTTGGTCACACGAGCTGGAGTGAATAATATATATATATATATAGTTTAGAAATATTTTTTAATTTCTATTATAATTTAGGAGATATTATGTATATTTAAAAAAAATTAAAATTTTTACGAGGGCCATGGCCCACTCTAGTCTTCAAAGATTCGTCCCTGACTTAAATGATTTTCTAGCTAATTTTTGAGCACGTAAGATCTCAATCTATATATTCAAAAACTAAACTGTCGTCTGATATACTTTTTATTTGGTAAGATTTCTTAATAGTCATCAATTTATCAACTAAACTTTTAATTATCTGTGTCTATATTACCAAAAATGGCCTATGAAAGATTATTTTTTTGGGTCAAATAATTTCTCTAACATTAAAATGAAGGATCGGAGTTCTCTTATAATTTAATCATGTATTGAACAAATAACTCGTGCGGATTGATAATTAATAAATAAAAAAATAAAAAAGTTAAATGCTAGGAAACTTTCGCTCTGTCTCTTCGCACGTGAATCTTGATATTCCTTTTGCCGGGCTAGAGAGCATTTCTTCTCAACTGTGTCGAGCCTTCACTGGTTGAATCCTCGCTGATCAAACTCTTCAAGGAGACAAGTAAAGCACTTATTCTATTTTTGGCCCCTACTAGGTAGTACTGTAGTAGGTTTTTTAAGATGTTTTCTCGGAGATCATAAGGAATTTCTTATACTGGCACTCCCTTTATCCAGTAGATTCTGTAGGCAAACCTACTTCAAAATGAGTTTGTTGTGGCACTAGTTCTTCATCCCTTCTGGCAATAGATCTGAATCTATAGAGTGGTGGCCTAGGGAAAGAGCTTCAACTCCAAGGACTCCCGTGCTACTTTGACCTTGCTTTACCCATCCACTATCACTGAAAAACGCACGTCAGAAGATTTTTAAAAGTTTAGTAGAATTCAGTTTAGGAGATGATTCAATTTCTAGGATGAATAGTTTGGCGTTTGTTCTAAAATTAAGAAGAGATCAATCATATTGTGACGATGCAACGTCTGTATGGTAACAAAACCACAAAATTATTCAATGATTGATTCTTCAAGAAGCAATACACATGTATTGAATCAGAGCTTCTTGCAACTTGGTGAATTATTGTCCGTATTGACAAAAATTGCTTACATGATACACAAGATTCCTCAGAGATGTGAAAATTCAAAATCAAAATGATAGCAAGGGATTATGTGGCTAGGCTTTTTCCATTGATTGCAGCCTTTTGAATTGGCAAGTGTCGAAGAATACCTTCATTCAGAAAATAAAAAATGTAAAAGATGTTGGGGTTTGTTGGGTTATTTGGGTACAAAACTGAACCTTTCGAATCCTTTGAGCTATTTGCAGAATTACAGACTGTGGGGAACTGGCAATCTAACAAGATAATGGACGTACTGAATCGATATCGATCTACACTGTCCCAATTTGGCTACCCGGGCTTTGTCTGGCCGTTGCTTTTTTTTATCGATACTGAAACGTGTTAAAGCTTTCAACTTCTGGCCTTTTCTTTTGATAATTTTTGATGTTGCATTTTGTGGTTCACATCGTGGTACGACTGCAGCATCATTGCCGCATATGACCCATTTTCAGGTGATGTGAAATGTTATACTTCTTAAAAATATTTTAAAGGTGTAGCAATTAGAAAAATATCTTACACTATCGTGTAATTTGATTAAGACCCATATATTTTATTTGTTTTATATATATATACACACACACATATATAAATAAGGAAAACTCATTAAAACTTAAACTAAATCACTCCTTATCATCAAAGGTAGACTCTGGCTCGAATCCATTGGAGATCGATATTACGTGGATCACAAGCACTATTGCATGTCTCTTTCCCGTTGCTTTTGAACTTTTAACATAAAAGCACAATAAAACATGTGTTGCCATAAAAGAGAAGCACGTGTATGCAACTACTCAAATAAAGTGAAAAAAAAATTAGTATGTAATTATAAATTATGATTTGTAATTAGCATGTTGTCTTATAAAATTAACCTGATCGTTGGTCCCCACCTTCGCACCCCCACGTCGCTAGCAAGTGAGTACCAAACCCTTTCGGCTTGTGAAACAATTGATCCGACTACTATGATGAGATTAAATCTTAAAAGGTTAAATTAAAATGGAATTTGTAAAATTTAATCACTTTTTCAAATAAATAAAAACAGAACATCCAGAATCTATTTTAGCTTCATACCAATGCCCATCCGTGCAAGTGTCAGCGCTCCCAGCTGAGATCGTTGGACCACAATTGCAATAACTTAAAAAGTTTGTCCCCCCCCCCCCCCCCCCATTTATTTTTCTGGGGTTAGCTCAAGAATGTGAAACAGATTAAAATATTTTTATTGAAAAAAGGATAATGATATTTTCATCTCATAACTTTTATAAATTTATTCTAATTTTTAAAAAAAATTATTACAACGAGTTAGCATTATCTTTAAAAAAATTTAAATAACAAAAAGAATTGGAGAACTAATGAATTAAACCCATCTTAGTTTTTTTATGACTTATTTTTTTATATTTTATTCGACCATTAAAGTTACTTTAACATAATTTGGTATGACTATTTTACCCTCATAAGGGAAAAAAACTAAAATTCTCAAAAATTTATTTTATCTTCAATAAATAAAAAACTTATTGTTCCTAAATGATGTATGATTATTAATATTCACATAAACTAGGAAAGTATATTTATGATATGTGGGTTATTGAAAATTATTGAATTTAATTTAAAACATATTAGATTGTAAAACATGAAACTAAATGCTTGGACTGTTAGATACAAGTGCATGTTAGTTTTGGCAATTTGATCATTTCATATTACAAGAATAAAATAGTTAAAATGAAATTATCTTAAAGTAACTTAAATGTGTCAAAGATTGTTAAAAAACTTGAGTCAGAATAAAAAATAAATTATTTTATAAGAATGCATTAATTAATAATTTGTTCAAATTTATTGTCAATTTGTAAAATTTTTAAACTGATATGAACTTATTTTAATTATCTTATGGAGGGGGAATGGGTTTACAATAATAATGGGATAGGAATATTCTCAACCTAGAAAAAAAAAAGAAAATCACCTTAATTTGAGAAAATCTCCTTATTTTTAAAAATGATCATACAAACTCTTTTTTTTCAAAAAAAAATATACAAACTCCTTTTTATGTTTAGGAATAACCATGCAAATCCTTTTTGGGACACTAAAAACATATTTTATGCTCAGAATTGATCACAGATTCATGACTCCTGAGGATTGTCCAAAAGGAAGTATGTGTCCTCCCAAAAGGAATATATTTGACATTTATGAAAATATAGGATTCTTTATAACCATTTCACCAAACTATGGAAGTGTTGGTTTTCTTTTCCTTTTTTTTTTTTATTGTATTCTCAAGTTATTTAGTGATAGTATTTTCAAAAATCACATCAGCACATAAAACGTATTAAAGTACAAACATTTATCGAACTTTTTATCATAAAGAATTACATTATCATTCGCATATTTGAGTTTGTGTTTAGAATTATAAGTATGATGCCACATATTACAGATTTTAAGTACAACATTGCATATTACAAATTTTACGTTTAAGATACACTAAATTCTCGACGCTACTCATATCCAGGTCAATCTCATGAATCTAATGTCTCTTAATGCAAGTAGCTCCGTGAATGCAAATCTCTTAAGCGTTGTTTGGTATTGAGATGATGTAACGTTTAACCTATAATTATTGTTAAAAAAAAGTAAAATTATAAAATAAAAATCAATAATATGTAACAAATATAATTTTTTTAAATAATAATTTTGACAAAAATAGTAAAAATAATATAAATTTTTTATCATACAAATAATGAATCATCAAATCAACTTAACTTTTAAGTCACAAAATTAATATTTACTAAATATTTTCATACTATAATTTAATCTCAATATTAAGTGGGGCTTTAGTACTGCTTGGTACTATTTTCACAGAAGCTTTCTCCTTTGTGTGTGAATGAACTAATAAAAGTGCAGTTGTTGTGCCTGGAAACTTGAGGGCAAATTCTAAAAAAGTGGTGCCATAAAATCCATGGTCACAGCAATTATGCTTGAACAAACGTCAGAAAATATCCACCTGTTATCAAAACAATATACACCATCAATTAAAAGAACATCTTATTCCTAGTGAATATAAGGCTTTGACTTCCATCTTTCAGTCGCCATGTGTTCCTGAAGTAGATTTTTCTCGATTTCTTTTGTTCAAGCATTTCATGATTATCTTTCAGCACTAATCTCAATAGTTCATAATATAAAATAGTCAAATTACCAAAGAGGGAAAAAAAAGAAAAAAGAAAAAAATTAATTTCAAGTTTACATGTCCTGTCCTAAACATTTAGATACCGCTCAGATTCATAACTAATGGCTTTAGCTAGTATTTTATGGTTGGTGTGCATGGATATTAGAATCCCTGGTAAACAGGATGAGATACAAATGAAGAACACCGCAAACCCGACATGTGATGATAGCTTTTCAGCGTTACATCGTGGAAGCCCTCACAAAACTCGAAAATACGGAGCACTCATCTTGCAGAAGAGTTTGTGGGTTTCCTTGTTCAACCTGCACAGCCAGAATTTTATTTTTTCAACTCTTAGATAGAAAACATGAGGTCACTAGGGGCCGCTTGGGGCAGCTGCGCAGCCACAGTGCGGCTGCTCCACCCCCTTTATTTTAAGAGAATCCTCCTAAAGTAAAAGGCATGGAGCAGCTGCCCCGAACGAATCCTAGAACTCTTAGACCAACACTTGCACCAAGATATTTTATGCCATACAATTAATGGAACCAAGATCAGCATGCAAGAAAACTGCATAACAAATTTAAGTAAAGATGGCAAATAAATTCCTTCTAGAGTTACACTGCCTTCAGTTAAAAGACTGAAAAAATTCTACAGTATTATGCATTAATTGTTGAAATTGTCAAGTGAGAAACCAAAGATATGGAATTTCCTACAAAATCAAGCAATAACATTTTCTACATAAATGTGTTATTATCATTATATTTTAACTGTGCAGCAAACAAAATGATTATTGGATTTGGTCCAGAACTTAACTGAAGAAACTACAGAAGGGATCATGAAGAGCTCTTTGAGACATTGCCATTTAAAGGTGATCCATATAAAGTACCTTAGATGTGACCACACAAGAATCTAGAGAACAGTAGTCACTACAAATTTAAATGAAATTATAAACCGCGCATTGATAATGTTTTTTTAAAACAAATAAGAACTGCAGGGTGAAATTTAAACGAATCCAAGAAGGAAAATAAAATATCTACATATGAAAGATATGCATACCAGGTGACCATGATCAAGAATGAGTATCTCATCCATATTCAAAACTGTGGAAATGCGGTGAGCAATTGTGATAACAGTCATGCCTTTACATTCACTAGATATTGCATTCTGTAATATTGAAGCTGTTTGAGCATCAACATTAGCCGTGCATTCATCCAAACAGAGTACCTGAAATTTTTAATATGGTAAGTACTCAGTCTCTCACAGACATACACAGTGTAAATAATACATTTCACCGTCATCTAAGCAAAAATTGAGTGAAGTTCAGTCAAATCATCCCCAAATGTCCCTAAAACTAGAGGAGATGAAAGCCTTAAATAAACTATGCAGAAGGTTTGCATACAGCAGAAAAGCCTCCCCCTATTCCATTCGGCTTCACTTTCTACCCAATTAATATCTCCTAGTTTTTTATTTTTCGATGAATAAGGATCAGATAATTTACTTTCTAGTTGAGATGGAAATAAAATTTATAGGAATAACTGTAATTGAGGAGATGAAATGTATCAGAAATAGTCAAGTGACTCAACTTTTGTGGGATAGGCTAATCACGAACTGAATGAGCAATAAGCGCTATTTGAAAGGTTCTAGAAAATTCAATAAAGATCAACAACTTTGATTCAAGAAAAGATAACTTGGTGCAAGTAAAAGGTCCTGGAATGGGGAAGTAGAGAAAGAAACAGAAGTATAATAGTTCGATTGAAGTCATTAATGTCAAACAGGCACTCATATGTCAATTATCAATCTAGTAGCAACCTGTATAAAAATATACAGTCTTTTATTCAAGAACCAAGCAAGCATTTAAAAAACTTGATTAAAGTTTAAAATAGTATTGAGTCATCTCACATCAATATTATAAAAATATTTCTCTTTCACCTTAGAAGACTTGAGAAGAGCACGTGCAAGACATATAAGCTGCCTTTGCCCAACAGAAAATGAAATCCCAGATTCCTTCACAAACGTCTCCAGTCCTACTGCTTCTACTTCCTCTTTGACATGGCATTTCTCCAAAACACTCCAGATTTTTAAGTCATCATTCATGTGAAATGGGTCTAAATTATCCCTAGAAAATTGAAAAAGGAATAAATATGCATGTAAATGAGCGCTGGGGTTGTCAAATGAGCTTAAGTACTGCATAAATGTTAAATTATTAGCAAAAGATATACCCACAGTATAATTATTACGTCAAGCAGAAACAGCAAAGGATGTACTAAAATGTACCTTAAAGACCCCTCAAACAAGAAGGGGCTCTGTGGAACAACAGCAAACCGTCCCCGGAGATCTCTCACAGGAGTATTGATTATGTTGAGTCCATCCACCAAAATTTGTCCACCACAAATTGGGGTAAGGCGAAAAAGGGCATTCAATATGCTAGATTTTCCGGCACCTGTTCTTCCAACAATTCCAACCTGAAAGCATATGAATTTACAGTGACAGTATGCTAACTGAAGGGAACATAACTTTCAAACCCATTATTGTTATAAAATGCAAATTTTGAGACAGTCAATATCAGGCATCATTTGTACCCTGACCTGTGTTCCTCCCTCTATTGTAAAGTTAATGTCGTGCAAAGCAGCTGGCAAAGAAGGCTTATATCTCATAGTAACATTCTGAAACTCAATCAATCCTTGAAATGGCCAATCTGGACTTAAGGACTGGTATCCGCAGAGTTCTTCTTGAGGCACATCCATATACTAGTAGAATCAACAATGAGTAATCAGATGGAAAGAATGTATTAAAACTAGAGGCTATCCTCATACCTCAAGAACTCTCTCAAGTGAAACCATTTCTTTCTCTGTTTCTGTAAAACTTGACAAGAAATTCCCCAACAAAGAAACAATGGGTGCTGCATAGGATAGAGCCAATCCTACCTGTGGAAGAATAAACCTTCTAAAACTGTTTAATTGCTTGAATGACATTATCTTGAGGGAAATAATTGACAGAATGTGGCTCACAACTCAGAATAAGGACTGCAACACTTTAAAGGTTAAAGGGGGATCGAAGAAGATACCAGCCCTGGGGTACTGAAAGTAGCTGGTAAATTGCCACGAGATCCAATGACAGCCATTGTCGCAATGAATGAGATGATAAATGCTGCTAATAGCTGAATGACAGCCAGTTACGATAATTTTACTCTAACAAGTAGATAATATAAATGAAAACAAAAACATCAAAGAGGCCGAGTCACATGATTAATGATACCTTCAGAATATGATGATAACTTTAGCATATCAACATCAAATGTTACTATTAGAATCTTGTATAGTTTTTGTAAGCATTTTATTGAAACGGCATACATTTGAAATCTGAGATATACCTGAAGACGCAAGGAAAGCCACAAACTTGCCGTCAACTCTGAATAAGAAGTTCGCTGATACAAAACCACATGCTCCTTGAATTTTGCCATGAAATAGTCCTGTCACCAGCTTATATATTAGTGCAAATCCCCTTTTCTTTTAATTAGATTCTGTCACCTCTATTCATTTCATTATTGAGTAGTACAACAGTATCTCCCAAAAACAAAAGGTGCTATACCAAAATGAGTTGTCAGAGCTTTATAAGAAACAGATTAAGATATTGTCAATGACAAGAAGTTGGTAGTAAGGCCTGAATAAAGTTACAATATGTGAGGTTTTAAACCCTAGCCATTCCTTTACAGCAAAGCCTTGGAATATCTCTTGAAGTGTTTCCAAGTCTACTTCCAATGGCAACTGAAAAAAAGTCTACTTTCCCCGGTAAAGATTCTTTACTTGTTATTGGAGGCAATACGTCACAGCTTTAATGTAATTTTACTATAAAATTCTGATGTTTTCAGCACATTTGTCTTAGAAATCGAATGGAACTTCTAAAGGAATGACGCAAATAAAATGTACAGAACTTTCGCAGATCTGGTACTTTTGTGAAGTCTGCAGAAAAAAGATAAGCTACCAGGTGCCAATAAGAAAGATCCATGAAAAAAAGCAGTAATTAAAAAATCAACCTCAGACTTGAAAGCCCTTATAGTTGACGATCCATTGAGTGTCTCTGTAAATGATGCGTATATTGGAGAACGAGAAACACTGTCCAGCCTTCGCAATTCCCTTGATGTTGACCTGTAGAAGAACTGCAGAAGTTCTGACTTAGTAGATGGATTTAAATTGAGTATGATTTTCCTTTATCAGAACTAATTTAAAATGACATGCACAAATGCACATGGACACACATAGACACTGACACGTGACCTTAGTGATGAAGTTTAAATTTAAAAGCCTGGCCATGACCAAGTAAAAACATTACCTGTAGCTTGCTATAGATGAACCAAAACGGCACTAGTAGAAGCAAGAAGAAGACCTACACATGCACAAACACACACCTCTTGTAAAACAACAGCTTGTTTCTCAGATGGTTAAAGATTACACTTCTAGAAAAGCATAACATCATAGTGAACTTTTATTTTTCTCCAGCACCTGCACACATGACAAAACCACTGCAATACCCAATAAGCCAACAAAATTGGCTAGGAGAATGTTGAGGATGAATGGAAGAGAATCATCAATCATATACAGATCTGAAGAGAACCTACAATATAACAGATATGTGGAATTAAATTGTAAAT
Organism: Citrus x clementina; assembly: GCF_000493195.1. Classification (NCBI taxonomy): domain Eukaryota; kingdom Viridiplantae; phylum Streptophyta; class Magnoliopsida; order Sapindales; family Rutaceae; genus Citrus; species Citrus x clementina. Next base: position 14,610,480 of record NW_006262075.1, read on the forward strand.
TTCTTGTAACAGAATGATAATGAGGAACAGAAAAAGAGGATCAGATACCAACGGAGAATACATTGCTTTCTATTTGAAGTGGATCACTAAATTGCAGTGTAAACAAAGAGTGAGATGGATATAAAACAATTGGTATACCCTGAAAAAAAATCCAGATCTTACCTGTTAAGTATTCTTCCACCTGGTGTCTGATCAAAGAACAGAACAGGTGCATTTATGATCTTAGTAAGCAGCGTATTGTGCACCTTAACTGCAGCCCGTAAGCTACCGAATGCAAATGAGAAAGCCCTCACCAATGTTAGGAAGGAATTGAAGATGCAAAAGATGCAAAGTACGACCTACATCATGAATTAGTAAGTCCACCAAAACAGAACAAATCTTTCAATTAAAGCAAGTTCATTGCCCCTTCTGTTAGATGCTATTGGAAAGCAACAAATACGATATACATATCATATAAATAATATTGCAACCCCAAACAACTCTTTCCATGTGCTAAATGGCAAACTGTGCAGGGCTAAGACTTTGTCGAGTCAAGTTGAGTTGAATATCTTCTAGATGCCAGACGATTGAACATCAAAGAGAATTTTGCAGGAACAGCTTATTCAACCATATAATAAAAATATAAGTTGGAACAACTTACAGTTCAACAAGATATGTCAACCAAAATTTTATTCCTTGGGGTAACACTGTAATTTTAATAATAACTAGAAGTAGAGACCCACCAACAATGCTAGTCCTAGATAATTATTTCATAGATCTAAAATTTACTCAAAGACAACCCAAATAAATATCATCTGTCTGTACATTTAGAAAGGGTATAAATACAAGCATACAAATTCTATCATGTAGAAAATGAGAGAAACAAATTACCAAATAAAAGGATGTAGAGTATTTGGTTTGACTGCTTCCTGTTGTATCAACCCAATATGACAGCCACAGATCATTTCCATTACGAGAAGCTTGCATTAATATTGCTGAGAGGCATATAACAAGTGTGATGAACCAACCAGAAAATCTGGCATAATTTCTGCAAAGATAACATTTGTAAAACTATAAATGTTAACAACAAAAATTACGTCTTTTACTCTGAAAAATTTCTGTAATTGTGTCTTACTTGTATACAGTAAGCTCTACTCTGCCCTCTTTCCTCTGCTCAACCTCAATGATCTCTTGAGCATCATCTGACACAGACACAACATCTTTCTCCTGGAGGAGAATTTGTTTGTTTGCACTGGAAGCGTTTGTCCTGATTTCTTGTTTCTGCATGTGTAAGGACGTATCAAACTCGTTCGTTGACCAGAACCCCGAATACAAGGAAACTGCCAGGTCAGCTGAACTTCCTATCCACTTCACTTGTCCTTTGTCCATTACTACAACCATATCCGCAGCAGATATTGCCTGAGATTTGAAAGGAAGATTAAACCTCATTTCAGAAACTACTTCAGTAATTTAAATGTAAATTAAACCTTCCTGGATCATAATATATTTTGCATGAGTATATAATACAATATCATAAAAAGAAGATAATACAATACCATAAAAAGAAGTACATTCAACAACTTCTTTCTGAACTTGTTGGTTGGGAACAGAAGTTAATGGGTATTGAATGGTATCGTTGAAGCTAAAACAAGTTTCTCATAAGTGTTTGTGGGAAAAATGTCTATTGCTGAAATTAGTATAGATATCATAAAAATACCTGAGCAAACAGTGCAAATATACAAGAAAGAGCAAATAATTCAAGGGGACAACCTGAACATTATGGGTACAAAGAATGCGAGTCTTCTGAAGCATATGAGGACCCATAATAGCATTTGATAAAATCCACCTAGCAACTTGTGCATCTACTGCACTGAGGACATCATCAAGCATATATATGTCGGAGCCATGATAGACAGCCCTGGTGGTAATAGTCCCATAAACCCAGCATTAAATATTAGAAAAATCAGGCTAATTAATACACCAAGTTAAATATGAGTAACACATAGTGATGACAAAACCTTGCTAAAGCAAGACGAGCTCGCTGTCCACCAGATAAGTTGACTCCCTTCTCTCCAATATAAGCCATGTCACCTCCAACCATTAACGATATATCAACATCAAGTGTGCATGCCTTTAAGGTTTCTGAATAGCTGCTCCGGAAACAGAACTTGTCCACAATTAAGAGAAGTATGAAAAAAATACTTTCAAGATATGTGCTATATAAATATACGGCGAAATATTTGATCAGACACTTAATTTCCACATCTTTTAACTATGCACTGACAGCTTATCTTCACTTGGGGAGGGCATGATACAAGCTGGAACTCGTAATTTTTTTCGTTTGTCCTTTAAATTCAGATTTCTTTTCCTCCCCTGGTTCTTTTAAGCTTCTCCTTGTGGACACCTGATCCACAATAGTACCTTTATTTTCATATACAATCTGCACGTACATCCGTGGTTTACATATTGTGTGGACTTCAGACCACTGCATTTTACATCCGTAGTTTGTATATTGTTTCTTGTATATAAAGTGATTTTTTTCATTGCATACAGTGGCCAAAAATATTTAGTTTCATATACAGATCCAACTAAATCCCAATTATTAATAATGAGGGTGAGGATGGTAGAAAATAATTGTAAATGGGAAGTGGAATTATTTTTGATTTATTACGTTAAAAGGAAAAGCTTTTCAACGAACAATCAGCCATTGGGCAATTGCTAGAAGTTTGTTCAGCATATTTGTTTTACTCTGTCATTTAGCCTTTATGAAATTTATGGCAGCAAATTCAAATCCGGGTGATTTATATATATATATATATATATATATATATATATATACACATGGAAGAAATGGAACAAAGAAGCAATGGAATAAAATCAGGAAATACATAAGGTCATTTCTTTGTTATTTTTATGTCAATAGATTTTCACCTTTGCGGATCGTAGTTCTTCCCAAACAATATATTATCACGTATTGTTCCTGATAAAATCCAGGGGACCTACAGTTTAAAAAAAAAAAAAGTCCTATGAGTGAATATATTGTATCCAACATGCTTCATAATTACAAGATTGATAACAGAACAAGTTTTGAAAACCTGTGGTACATAAGCTATAGATCCACTGGCATGTATTGATCCATGAGTGAGCATCATTTCTCCCAATATAGAATTTAAGAGAGATGATTTTCCTGAACCAACCTGAATACATGCACACCTCCGTAAAAAGCCAATCATCAATAGATTCATTCCTTACCATGTTAGCGCACTTAAATCAATTTAATCTGAGGTTCAAGGCAAATAGAGACTTCCTTGAATTTATTATGATTAAATAGTCACATCAAAAGAGATTCCAACCAACAACCCAAAAAAAAAAAAAATTCCTCACCCAAATATCTAAGAACCAAACCAACCAAGACAATAACTGGTCAGATTCTTATTTGCAATTGCATATGGTAAGCAAAATTTTTTAAGTATTAAAAGCGAAAACAACCCCCTTATGTATCATATTTAAAAGAATAATGAATAAATAGAAAATAAAAATTTTCCAGGCAGACTTACCTCCCCAATAACGGCAACCAGTGAGCCCTTTGGTAGGCATAGACTAACTTGATTCAACACAACATTTTGTTCCTCTTCATTATTACAATACCAGGAACAAGTTGCATCTTGCATGATGACTGCCATATCTTTAGAATTAAAATTAGATAGGCCATTTGAGATATATGATGGAGAATTAGCTGCCTGTTCTAGTTCATGTTTGTACTCAGAACAGCCAAGGAACCTGGTCAATCGTCTGATTGATATAAAAGCCTGGGAGTGAGTAAAGGAAAAATGTAGCATTTCATCAATAACTACTGGTGAGAACAATTATTGTTAAGCGCTTATAGAATGTGGACAACTCACATCTATCAATCCATTAATGACCCATGGAAAGGAATTAAGAGGAGAGATCAAACTATTAAACAAGGCAAGACAAGTGAAGACCTGCAATAAAATTCTCAGAGAAATCAGTTTTGTATAAAATTACAATGTTCTTGTGAAACACACATAACAAATACAATCATAGAATTTAAATATTAAAGTGAAAAGAACTTTGTCATTTATTTATCACATGTAGTTTCATGTACCATTGCAGCGTCAAGTTGATGCCCCATCAATGCAAAGAGTCCAAATGTGAATAAAGAGAAAAGAGTTGGTGTTGTGGCCCAAAAGAATACACACCAAGCATCCAAATACTTCCGCGTCTAGAAAGGAGTTAGGCATAATTGTTAAGAACTATTCTAGCAGTAAAAAGAAAAAGAAAAGTATACCCTGTGAACAGTAGCAGTATCATACAGATAGGTGCTTCACTTCTGAGGATCTTGTCTTCATCAACCAAGAAGAAAATATCTGCTCCCAGCCGTACATCTTCAAAGTGCGAATGTGTGTCAAAATTTCTCCTGTCCTTCTAATCCTGTCAGAGATTATAATATGAGAATTTAGGTGTTTCAACAATAAGAAATTTCCCACATAGTATTTCTCTTACATGTTGTAACTAGTAGTACTTCAGGAAGACAGAAATGTAATCAGAAAATCATGTTGAAACTATACACGAACTGTAAAGAATGAAATACTATAGGTTCCTTCCAGAAGAAAATTAATAAAAAAATAAAAGAGAAAGACAATATAAAATTTATGCCTATACCTTTCATCCTTTTGCTTCATCATTTTCTCGGTAGCATTTGCAATCAAATTAGCAATCCATTTGTTCACTACAAACAAGAAGTATCCTCCATGAGACTATATATTTCACCCATGGTAAGCTGCAATGACGTGAATGTGGGACCACCGGAGCACCAATGAACTCCAATTGTGAAAACTAGTCAAGACACATTTAGCAAGAGTAATGCTATAGCTACAAACTCTTGTACAAATTATATTTTTTACAAACTGATGTAGTATCGCATGATTGGTTGAATGAAAATATAAAATAATAAAAACAAATTTTGTGGGCCAAGTGATATCTTCATTCAACCACTCATGTGATGTCACATCAATTTATACAAAATAATGTGTGTATCAAGAATTTGTAACTGTATCATTGCTCATTTAGTAAAAATGCATACAGAAAACTAATTTATGAATTTATTCTATCTGCCACTCTTTTCTGTCCGAAATGATTATAGTAGAATTTCATGTATTACATGAACATAAATTTATTTAGAATAAAAGCTTTTATAGTTAGAACATAGAGAATAACAATATCATACCCATCATACTGGTACAAAAAAGGTTCTTCCAAGCAGTATGAGCTAGTGAAAGGCGAGAGCAATAGAGGGGAAAAAAGACTAAATAATATTCTTCTACATTAATGAGCAATAGAACATATGTATAATTTTATTCATTTATTAGGCACTTCCATGTACCAATGTTAAGAAGGCCTATGTCATGCACGTGCTCTGATAATTCAAAGATATTTAGTACAGTTCTGTAGTGAATTATACTGCTTATGGCAGACATCATTTAAAAAATTAATAACCAATAATGATACCTGGTATCAGTAAGATGGTTATTGCAAGTCCTGAAACAAAAGCAAATTTGACTTGTGTATACAGAAGATATAGTGCCACTCCAATTTGAAAAGGCAAGCTGAAAATTCATGAAACTAGATTAACTAATGACACTTGTGTACCAAAGACCACAATGCCAATGCAGCTAAACAAAATTAAAGAAGTCGTGTTTCATATGGACAAAGAACAAATAAACTAACTACTAGTGGTCAAAAAAGCACAAGCTTAAAAAATTAATTAAGTTTCATACTTCTGAATTTAAAAAATTGATACTTTACGAGAATTAAAATGAAATGAAATAGAACCAAAGCCTGTTAGTAAAAAACTTGACCTAAAAGCTTGAGTTTATAGGCAAGGGCTTATAACAACAAATAGAGCTTATTATAATCTCATTAAATGAAGGATGATTTCGAACACAAGACTACTGGTCATACTGGCTGTGATACCGTAAGTTTTTATAATTTACTTTATAAGATGGGGAAAATCTAACATATGATTAGTTGGTCACCCAGGCTCTCACAATAGGTTAATTAACCACTTGACCTAAAATCTTAGGTTTATTGGTAAGGCAACATTAAGGGCCCAACAACTTAAAGATCTAACAAAACCCAGGTCAAAAGGGTGAAACACAAAACAAAATAAATTTTAATAAGGACCCATGGAACATAATTATCTCCATTAAGTCATTTCTCTCATTTTAACTTCTTAAATAATTTTCAGTCACTGTCTCAACCAATTTTAAAGGATTTCACCAATAATAATAAAAATAAAAGGGAAGAAGAAAAAAAGAAATACAGAAAGAAAATAGACCATCAGCCTCCAGTAATACAGTATTTTACCAAAATGCTATTCAAGCAAAAAGATAAGTGAGTTCCAACAGATTGCCATTGATACTACAGTGCTCCTTAGCCATACATTGACAGGGAATGGAATGTTAATGATTGAGGAATGTAATCATGATCTCAATAGATTAAATTAATTCAACGTATCAATACAATTTTCTCTATATAAAGAAACCAAGGGTTTTAAAACAGTACAGAAAAACTGTAGCAGTTTACATATACCAGCTAAACATCAGTAAGTGTAGTCTTTTCTATGTACAACAAGATTACACCATTACCTCCATGCATCATGGAAACTGTTGGCCAAATTAACAGTGCGATCAGTATCTACAGACATGAATGTCTGAATCTCTCCATCGGAAAATTCTGATCTCTCTGCTAAGCGAACATATAGACACTGAGATCAAAGAGTGAATGCAGTAAAACAGGTCATAAAGCAACGGACGATATAACATGCAAACATATCAAAAGACTAGATCAAAGAAGATGGAAAAAATTGTTAAAATTATCTAGATGATGTACTTCACAGCTAGGTGGTTTACAAGCCTGTATTTTATAAACATCAGCAAGTAATGTTCTTCTCCAAATAAACACCAAAAATTAAAAATAAACTTTGGTAGTTTCAACTAAATCAACATTCATTGTATTGAAAAACTTTATTAAGTTTCTGCTGTACGTGGGGAAGCCAACTTGGATGAGTTCTGTAACCTGAATCTTAATGCCTTCTTATTTATTCTTGCATTGCAATTCCAATCATTCTCCTCACGTACTGATTTTGTATTTATTATTTACAAAAATGTTTTTTAATTGCCTACATTCTGCCAGTAATCACAAAAATCCTTATCCAACAACAAATAATAACGGCATTGATCGTCCATCTGACTTTATCCTACTCTGATTCAGCATAATGTCCTTTCCATGAGTATTAAGTGAGAATTAGATTTTTAAGAATCAATATTTATATTATGACAAACAAAGAAATTTAAAATTCACATAATATGACAATATTTCTATCATGACAACCAAAGAAATTTTAGTATTTTATTTATTTTTTTTTCCAAATTATTAATGTGAAAACGTAATATAAAACTGATAAAAGATATCATCAGGAATTAACCACAGTTTTTAAGTGTCATCGTGATTTGAGTTGTAATAATCTTCTTTTGAAAATATGGGAAATAAGAAATCTATTAGCTAAGCCAAGGTAATCACTTTCTACACGAATTGGATATTCTCATTACATTTCTTGAGATTCTCTCAGATGAACAGCAAATAATATCATGCTCATTAACTTGTATGGATCCATATATGAAAACTTATGACTGAAATATGTTAAGAGTCAATAATATCATGCCCATAAGCCCATTAACTTGAATAGATCCATATATGAAAACTTATGACTGAAATATGTTAGAATATACCTTCTGATAGATAATTGTCATTATACTTGACCGTAGCTTTAACTTCAGCTTTGAGAGGTGAAAAGAATATTGTGTATCAAAGAAGGATCTGCATCATCATGCCAACCATTTAGGAACTATAGCTATCATGCTTGGTCTTTAGCATTTAGGCAAAATTTGGTACCATGCACTACAAATTACAAACCAATCTTTAAGCCAAAAAAACGACAAAAATAAGAGGTAAATTACAACAAATATGCCACATGTGGCCAGATGATCATTATCCTTATACATTCTTAGCTTTCAACAACACAATACATTAGAAATATGAACTACAGAAACAACATTAGGATGACATCATAGGTATTTTCCACTTGGGTGCCAAGTAATAAACAGGAAAAAACAGAAAACAAAATGGGAAACAACAAAATATCTTATCACTTTGTTTCCGGTAAGGCTCAAAGCATTAATAAGATCATATCAAGGTAAGAAGTAATTTTTTGCTTAGGACTGATTTAAGAATATTATTCAACCAGAAGCATGGTAAACATTGTATCCCCTGACTAATTTCTGGACATGTGTTAGATCCATACACTACTATTCTAAAATTTTATCGAGGAAAGCAATAAGAAGATATGCAGAGCATGAATAGGAACCAAAAAAAGGAAAAATAAAATTATCATTCAGTACTTAAATAGTATTTACTTCAAGATAGATGTGAGGCCCAAGGCAATTGCAAGGACATAGCCATCCAAATGCCCAGAACCTGACAGAAGAAAAAGGAAATCAACCTTGGTCAGTAGAAACTTATCTCCAGTTAAAACTTATTAGTAAGTAAACAACTGAGCATAATACTATAATAACAGGCCAGGCATTCAGGTATATGTTGAATGTTCTATTACAAGAGAGAGGAAAAAAAAAAAAAACATGCAGTGAGAAAATTCCAACCAACTATCTGACAGACCGACACAGTTACCAACCAAAATCTTTGGGGATTCAAAAAACTATAAACTAAACACAATTACTCCTATTTAAAGAAAAATATTAGAGGAACTAATTGAAGTATATAATAAATCATTAAATTCTTTACAACCTAGGAGGTAGTTACAAAGCTGATATTATATCACATATGAGAACCCCAAAGTCAGAAACCCAGAAGCCAACATCTCTGAGCAGCAGAGTGTGGCCATATTTACTACAGTAGAGAAACAATCAGGGATGGAGCCAGGAATTTAGTTTATATGGGGCAACTTAACAATGAATTCAATATAAGGGATCAAAACTTCAACTTATGGGGCATTTCAATTAAGTTCAGTGGGGCAGGATCTTAAATTCTTCAACTCATTGGGGCATTTTAATTAAGTTCACGGGGGCAGGGGCTTAATTAATGGATGCAATTTAAGGACCTTTTAATCAAGAGGGCAGCTGCCCCAACTTGTCTAATGCTAGCTCTGTCCTTGGAAACAATCTCAAGAAAGAATGAAAACTGATCTAGCTATAGAAAGCATGACTTGATCCTGCTAAAACTATGCATCATACAGATGTTGAATTTGCAAAAACAAAACTGCAAGCAAACATGGTTAAGAAAACAATTGAAGATATTTTAGCAGCCATGCAGTTTACCTCAGAAACATGTTAAACAATAAGCAACAGAGTAAAAGCTCAACCCAAATTATGAAAAATTCATTACAACAGTTAAAAAAATTAAAGCCAAGTACTCAATAAATGGTACAAACCTTGTTGAAGAAACTTAATGAGCTTATTGAGAAGCAACGGTCCAGCAAAGCCAATGCTATCATTGACAACCTGAAAAATCATTTTCAGTAATCAATCAGGTAAGGTACAAGATTTATTCTTCATTCCCAGAATTCCTTTTAGCTATTAGGAGTCTAAGCTGACAACACGAATGCATGATCAAGTGTCCGCCAATTTATGTATATGTCCTGGGATGCATTATGACCCAAGATCTTCCAACTATTACCTTAAACTGCAAAACGGATGCGGGTAAAATCGAGTGGAGAAGCACACACACAAGTGCATGTAAACAACAATACAGGGAGAAAGAAAGAAATAAGATCAAATACTCAGTACAATGACAAAAGTCATGCGGTGAAATAAACCAGAAATTTGAAGCAGTTCATTTATTTTGAAAATTAATCTATACATGTATAAGCTCTCATATGTTTAGCGTCAATATCTAAATGGTATAGAGGTTCTGATGAAATATATATACCTTCAACAAACCAAGACAAATATATGGGTATCCATAGGCACAACAGATTGCTCTGACCAATGATGGATTTGTGCAATTGCAACTCCGCTGAGCTTGCCAGCAGCTTAACAATTTACTATGACAGGTAGAAGGATCCATATCAGTAGGTAATCCAAGCAAATCTTCAAAGTCCAGTTGCTTTATTACACCACGGTTCATCACGGAATCAATAGATTTGAAGGCCATAAGATCCCAGTAGCTCTGATTGTTTCCCTTTGAGAACGAAGTTTTATTCAGATGGTTGCTTACAACTTAGTGATTTCCAGAATAATATTCAGACTAATAAACAGCTTGAAAGAGGAGGGATCTTATTACAGATCATGGTCCTGACTCCTGAACTAATGATCGCAGATTCTATTTACAACAATGATGTTATTGACATTGAACTTATAATCAAAGAAAAAAGGAAAGTACCATGAACTTACAAAAAGTTACATTTTCAGAAATCATAAGAAGACCAAGGGGAAACTGCCACACAAGAATAAGAGGCCTCCAAGTAGTGTTCTTAAATAAAATATTACTTTGAAAATTATCTAACCTTTGTCTCCTATGAAGTTATCAAATAATTCTGAATTGAAATCATAAAGGTCCCCATTCTGCCATTCAATTGAAAAGCTTTCTCAAGTTGTTCCTATATTCCAAGAACATTTTGACAGCATCTTTTCATGGCATGTGGAAGACTGTCTATAGAAACTTCTATTTTTTTATAGCATCATATATTCATATTGGAGACAAAAATTATACTACGTTGAAAAGATGCTAAAAACCCATCAACTACCCCCTTCATTCATTATCCAAATATAACATAATACTAGGAGAAAGAGTAGACAATGAATAATAAAGTATTCGCTACTGTGAACGAGGAAATTGAGAAAATTGACCAAAAACAACATTACAAAATTATTGAAAAGTCAAATGAAGGAAAACATAAATGTAAATACTTACAGAGTCTGTATTACAGTCTTCCTCAACATCCCCATCCACAGAAAGAAGTGATTCTTCTATTGAGCTACAATTTGTGTTAGCAGACATTACAATCCACATATAACCAAAAAGCTAAAGACAAAATTAGATTTATAGACTTCCTTCTTGATGGAACAAATTCATATGTGAAACCTCTAGATATCATGAATTCCAGAAATTTAAGGAAGAAATAGTACAGACGTTAGAGTAAGGAGTGTGCAATCACGAAGCAAGAATAGTTGAAGCTGCTGAATAACTATCTAGATGATGAAAGAAATCTGAGGAGGGAGCTATTTTCACTGCTTATATGTGATAGAAATTTTAAACCTATTAGGTTTCAACCCTTTCCTTTCTAACATTGATAAACCATCATAATAAGTTTTTGCATTTATAACACTGTTCTTTACAGCTATTTTACACATTTGTGTCTGTAGTCCTATGGTATATCACTGGTGTTGAATAACTGGGAGCTATTAGGTTTCAACCCTTTCCTTTCTAACATTGATAAACCATCATAATAAGTTTTTGCATTTATAACACTGTTCTTTACAGTTATTTCACACATTTGTGTCTGCAGTCCTATCATAATTTGTTGGTTGAAGTAAAAAGGCCATGGCACCTAATTTCCCAGAATGATGCTTATGATATGACTAAAATCTGAAAGAAGAGAATTAGCAAATGGTTAACAAGATGATACCTTCTCCTGGAAGACGCTCGCTTCACCCTGATAATGTTAATGGAAATGCCAAACATGATATCCAACAAAACAAGACAGATCTCTTTCAGACATTTCAAAACCTGCTACAATAAAATTATCGTGCATTATGATTCTATCTACAAATAAATTTAAATACCACATGACTGACGCATAAATTCTTTCTAAAAGTTAAAAGGATATTGTAGCTGCTAAGGACAATCATATAGAGGAAAGTTTTAAGAGGTCATATTGACTTTTATTTATCTTCTTCTTTATGATAGTTCATAAGCCTTAGTATCACAAATAGGCCACTAGTTGGTAAATGGTCAGAATAGTTTACTGCTACCAATATCTAGGAGAGGCTTAAATGAGAGCTCTGACCCTGAGACATAAACAACAAACCAATTTTTTCCACAATATCACTTTTGCCGTGGCCATCTTTTAAGGGAAAAAAAAAAATCAATCCTCTAATTAAGTGTGATGGCACAGATATCATTTATTGTATTACGCATGAGATGACTAAGGATGGTTATGAGAACACAAAGCAATTTAAACTTTCTTACCTCTGCATCACCAAAAATGAATTAGCTAATAAGCTTTTGACGTAAATAGGCATCTAATAGCTATGATGAAATGGACGTAAACACCAGAAATCACGTGGCAACTATGCAATTTAGCAAGAAGAAATTTTGAAAAGGAAACCAAAAAAAAAAAGTACCTCGAATGAAGAAAAAGTTACTAGCTGATGAAGGATTCCCATTACTGGCTTTATAATCCACCAGAAACAAAGAATACGGTGACAAAATAAGCAGTGAAAACAGGCACACCTTGATAGCAGTACGATAATTGTCTACATATTTCCAAAACGAAGAGTCAAGGTGCAAATAATAAACTACCCCAGCAAACTTCACAATTATCATAGCCAACAACTTAAAATAAAAGGCTTACCCACACTGCAAATTCAGAACAACTGGAAAGCCATTCATGATATGAAACAAATTCTCCATGTAGTTTTTCCTTTAGAAGCAAAATTACATCCACGGATGACAGACATGCTCCAACAAGAGGTAGAATATGCAGGAAAACCTTTTCCATTAAGTTTATCTGAGAAATGTCCGCAAAATCATTAATTTATGTATCAATTTGTTCAAACAAAATTTACATAGACAGTTCCCTGGTTTTGCTACTCCACATTTTACTTACCCTCTGGTTTTGACTAGGATTCCGTTGAGTAATTCCGATTATAAGAATGATAAAAATAGTTACCATATTTGTTGCAAAGTCTAAAATCGTAAACATTGTTAAGGGAGAGCAATTTACAAAAGCGAAGATCATTTTATTGCTCGGTAGCAAATTAGAATCAAACCCACAATCTAATAAAAGGATATATGTCATCGAAACACTTCGAAAATGTACTTCCATCCCATACCTGACAATCCAGGAGGAAAAAAAAAAGAAAAAAAGGAAAGGATAATCACCATATCAACCACAGAGAGTCATATTAATGAAAATCCAAATTTTCTTTCTTTCACAATACACTAATCATGTAACATTCTATTCAATAACCAAAACAAATAAAGTTTTCAGCAAACCCCTTTTAGTTTAAACCAAATATAATCAAATTCTCAAGTATAATTAACAGAAAGTCCAAGATTCTAAAGAAGCAGTTGTGAGCAAACAAACAGAGCTTTGAATTCCTTTTGCTTTTCTGTGCAAACAAAATAAGCGTTAAGAGTTAAAATTGTATACAGGCAGAGTCTATTAGTCAGTTACTCAACTTTTAGGACACATTTATTAAACAGCATTACTAAATAATAAATAAGAAATTTTAAATTGGATACAATTAAGAAATGAAAATAAATAAATTGATATGAAGGAGAATAATTAGAAGGGAAAAAGGAAGAAGAAACCAAGTTCTTACAAAAGGAGAATTTGGGCAAATAAAATCCATGTTTGTTGGAAGGAGTCAGTGAGTGAAGGAAGCAGATGAAATGAAAGCGCCTTGCAAGAGGAAGTTATTGGCACTGTGTGTAAGTGTGGTAGCCTTTCATGCAGTACAGTACAGTTACAGTCAGCGATGTTATTGTTACAGGTTGATGTCTTTATGATTCCACGTGGCAAGTATTGCACGTGTAAATTGGCGATGAGTCTATTTTATTTACTGAAATTTTCTTGGAATCTAATGAAATCAACATATAAAATTATTATTAGTTAAATTATGGAGATTATTGTTTTAAGTCAATTGCCGAATAACAAATTTATTGGATGTGGGGGTTAAAAATTGAGCAGCATATTCATCCACGCATTGAGTCACGAGAATTTTATAATACGAAATTTATTGGATGTCCCCTAGACTTAGAGATGTAAAAATAATAATAATAATAACAACAATAAGGGAGTGATTAAAATTTCGTTATTTTTATGTATATTTTATATTTACCTCGCTCAAATTTATAACTTTTATATTATAATTTACTTAAGTTTGTCATATTTATATTAAGACTCCTTGAACGGTGGAACCAAATCGTAGTCGTTGTTGGTTAAAGACATGTTATCATTTGCATCAATTATTATAGGATAACTGATAGTAAATAATTGACGGAAATTAAAAGAAAAAAAAAAACAAAACTTAAGAACACTTGATAGGATATTAAGATATTAAAAGATTGTTTGTTCCATTTGGAAAAACATTAGATGATTGGGCAAATGATAAAAAATCTTGCACACTTTCCTGGTATTTAACCATTCAACTTTAGGAATTTTAAACTTCGAGCCCCACACCAATTTTTGCAAAGAAAGCACTTTACTTTTGGAAGTGCTTTTGACTTATCAAAGATTCTCTGGCTTTATGCTCCTTTGGTGTAGTAGCCTTGTATGACACAACGCTATCAGCACTAATATCTAGAGAACTAAAATTTCAGAACCTTAGAGGAACGCACTTTTGCACATCTAGCATGCACTTAGTGGATTTAAAAGGCGCACTGCACGCCACATTTCCACTCATTATCATTGCAATTGTGCTGATCAAACTTAATTCTGATAATTCTTTTTAATATAATATTAATAAAGTTATAACGTGACTCTAAAAAAAGTTAATATAAATTCTCTCGACGTTGGACTCAGTTTAGAAAAGAACAAAATGGTAGGAAAAATGATACATAGTTTCCTTGGCTGATAATATAAGACTATTAGTGTAGGTACAACATTGTACTAAACAGAAGTGTGTATAGAGTGACGTAATAAGAAGAGTTGTTTATATAAAAATATCAATCTTAAGCCGCATGTATTTAAAGTAAATAGGATGTGGGGGCTAAAAGATATAGCTAGGCTGAACACTAAGTTATAGGATTTTATTGATCGATATACACTACTGTTATGCCGGTGGTTACATGTAGAATCTAAGTACACACTATAAGTTAAATCTTTAAAAGTGTCTTGGAGATGCATATCTTTATATAGGCAATAGAAAATCAATTACATGTTTGAATTTAAACCAATAACTTCAACCAACCGTTTGGAAGTTGTTTAAATTGAAACATGTTGTTGATGCGAGATTCCGGTTCTCCTCGTTCTACGACCAGGATCCCTGCTCGATCAACTCTACCACGACCAGGAGGTCTCCTAGTAATGCTTCTTCTCCGGATGTCCCTGCACACACAGACAAGTCAGAGTACGCCGGTTGTTCTCCCGACGCAAACCCTCCGACGCTCAAGTCAGATACGAAGGTTCGGGGAACGCTTGCCACAGGTCTTATGGCTTTTTTGTGGTTTTCTCTTTTATCTTAAAAATGCTAACCCTTTTACCTTCGTTGGCTACCTTTTTATAGGCTTCCTCTGAATCTCAGTCTTCCGCTCTTTTCGAGACGGTATGGGACTCCAACTGCTGCGTTATGGGCAAAACATGGGATCTAGCGTGTTACGCCACGGTTCAGGGGAAAGCGTGGCTGCCACGGCTCTGTGAGACCTTGCGTGTTACGCCACGGTTCTGGGGAAAGTGTGGCTGTCATGGCTCCGTGAGATCTTGCGTGTTACGTCGCGGTTCTGGGGAAAGCGTGGCTGTTGTGCCTAGGTTCTCGTGCTGGAGAGCGCGTCTTGCCAACTGCCGTCGACCGGGTCTCCTCGCCTCTCGGTCTCTAGCCGGAATGGCCTCATGCCTTTTATAGGAATTGGCCTCGCGGACGACAACATCGTGGACGAGCAGGATGTTTCTGTTCCTGTTCTTCCACGCGCCAGGCTTTAACGGAAAACACCGGTGCGCAGAACTCCGCCATCAGATGTCTGCTCGTCATTCCTGGTCCCTTCGACGCATTTGTCCCAAACAGTATCCCTCCCAAACACCGGTCCCCCAGTTTCTGGTGTTGGGTAATGTAGTGGACCAGCAGTAGAAACTCGATAGTACTCGCTCGCGTGGGTTTGGAAAAGGCTGCCAGGAGTCATGTCGCATTTAATTGCGGACGAGGTGACGTGGCAGAAATCCCCCCCTCCATTTGAATTTCAAACCGACGGTTACGGGATTCTCGGAATATGCGTCATTAAATGCTGGCAGCCCAAGAGTTTGCTTCTCAGTAAGGAAACCCAAAATCTTCAAACACGAACTCGTCATTTTCTCCATTCTTGTCTCTCCGGCGAATGAACCTCGGCGCCAAAGCTGTCATCCCTGTCTCTCTCTGACCGAGTCCCTGCTTCAGGTATTTTTTCTATTTTTTTTTTTTTTTCGGTATCGGTTAGTTGTAGGTAATCTCCTTTCTCTCTGCTTTGCTTGAGGTTGTAGTTGGCGGTGGTGTTTTGGTTAGAACTTAGGATATGTCGAAGGGTAAGGAGAAGGTCGTTGAGGTTGGTGACGACGAACTAGGTTTTTTGCCTAGTCTGCCCGCTGATTTTGCTTTTGATCCCGGGATCCCCTTAGAGCCCATTAGGTCTAGTGTTGGTACTAGCGCTAGGAGGATGTCTCCCCAAACAACCTCCTCGAGCGACAGTAGCGATGAAGAAGGGTCTTCTGGATCGGAGAACACTTTGAGTGAGGGTCAAGGGGATGATTCTAGTGAGGCGTCCCCATCAGGAGCATCACGACCAGAAGAACGGGGTACAGTAGGGGGTAGAGCCTTGTCGCGTGATTATGCCATTGACTACATGTCGTGTACGACCACGTTTGACGAGCTCAATGACCTCCGACTTAGGTATAGTATTCCTGGTGAGATACCTCTTAGGATCCCAGGAAAAAAGGATACACCTAGCCGGCCTCCCAGGGGACACGTTACCCTGTATCTGGAGAGCTTTAAGTATGGGCTGAGGTGTCCCTTGCAGCCTTACTTTGCCCGGATACTTAACGGGCTAAATCTGGCTCCTGGTCAGCTGAACCCCAACGGGTGGAGAGTGCTCTCTGGTCTGTTCATATTGTGGGACAGATGTTGCCAAAGCGAGCCCACGGTTGATGAGGTGAAGCATCTGTACCAGCTGAAGAGCAGCCCTAAAGATGCCGGCTGATACTACTTCCAATCTGGTACCAAGAGCAGGAAACCCATAACTGATCTTCCAACTGGTGGTGGTGGGACTTGGAAGAGGAAATTCTTTTTTGCTGGGGGTCCCTGGGGTCAAGTTGCACAAATAGACGGGAAGGATTGTCGCGTCCCACCCCGTTTCACGGTCCCAGGTTGCCTGCTCGCTTTAGATGTCTTGTATCCATAATTGTTCCTGCTGTATTGGTTTGTCTCTAACCAAGTGTCTGTTTGTGCTGTAGTTTCCTGGGGTGTTCACTTCCCGCTCCGACCTGGTCTGCTTAAACGGGTCGAGGCTGTATTGGCCAATTCCTGCTCGAGCCGAGAACTGCTATCTACATACAACTTCCTCGAGTCTCGGTTGATACTTCCTGGCCATAAGATGGAGGACGCAGTGATTGGAGCTCTGACCAGGAAACGCTCTCGGCCTCCAACAACCGATAGGGACCAGGACAAAGATGCTCCCGCTGCGAAGCGAAAGAACATCGTGCAGCAGGTTCCTCCCTTGCAGGCTCTCCCTCCTACCTCTGCTAGAGTCGGGGAATCCAGTAGAGCGGCCACTGATCCTGCTTCCTCTTCTCCACCTGTTGTGCCTCGGTCCCGCTTACCCGACAGCCGACCAGAACACTTGGTTCCCTATCTCAATGAGTTGTCTAAACTCGTGAGCAAGAAGGACCTGGAGGGCTTTGACGGTTGTACCCTGGGCGAGCTGGTGGGAGCCATGCAGTACAGTGCTTTCCATCTCAGCTGCATGGCCACCTACTATAAGGCCAAGGTTGGCCGTTACGACAGGAAGATGAAGGAGGACATTCAATCGGCGACGACCAGAGCTGACGTTGCCGAGAAAAAGGCGGGGGAGCTAAACGTTGAGAACCTCAAGCTGATAGAGCAAGAGTCCCTTGCTCAAGCAAAAGCCATTACACTCGAGGAGGAGCTGACCAAGGTTAAGGAGGACCTCCAAGGGCAGAGGGCTATGTATGAGGCTCAGCTCGAATCTCTCCGCGATTCCCACCGAGCTCATGTAGAGAACTTGGAGAGGGAGGCCGACAACCAGTACGACCAGGGACTTCGGCATTCGTATCGTTGTATCATGGCCGTCCTCGGGAAGCAACACCCTGATCTGAAGATGGATGACCTTGCAGCTGGTGTTGCTCAACATATGGACGAGGAGGCGGCCAAGGAAGATGCCGAGGGGTTAGAGCCGATCGTGATTGAGGAGGGTAACTCTCCTCCTCGTGCAGTCCCTGCTGATGTTGGCGAGGCGAGCACCCCCCCGGACGCAACTGGTGATACCCCTCCCGCACCCGAGGAGGTCCAGCCAACCGATGCTGCTCGGCTCACTGACCCACCATCTTTTTGATATATTTCTTCTTGTATTGTAATGAACAACGTTTATGAAATTTATCCCCTCTGTTAGCCATTAATAAAAATGTTGTTGATTACTATCTCGTGTCGTACTCATGAATTAATTTTCGTCTGAAACGCTGATCGCTTCTGTCTCGCCGTAAGACAGGCTTTGAGACTTGGTGAGGCCTTTGCGTGCCGTAGGAAACTTTCCAAATGCTTTGGAGCCTGCTCGCCTTCTCGCGAACGAGCAGATCCTTGCATGCTGGGCTTTTGTCTGGCCCTAAGACAGGCTTTGAGACTTTGTCGAGCCTTCGCATGCCTTAGGATTTTCTTCAAACGATTTGGATCGCGCGCTGCAGCTTGATCCCGCTCTCGCTCTGCATCATGTAAGTGTTGCCTCAGTTCTGTTTCCTCTGCGTTCACCACCCCGTCGCCCCCGTCACAAGTCTGTCTTACCGGGGACTGCTCTCTTTCTCTATGAAATTCTCCCCGCAGAGGTACGTTACCTCTCTCACCGCCAAATCTCCCAGCGGTTCGACTTCTCTCCGCACTATCGGTACCTGGTGCCGCTCCACTGCCTCTCACCCTTCCCTCTTGGGTTACCCTTCGCTCGTTCCGCAGCTCATGCAGGATGGTTGTCAAGGTTTCCATCTGCTTTTCCATTCGCTCCATCCGGTCGAACATGACTTTTTCCCGTGCTTCGCTGATCACCTCCCTCAGCGTCACGGAATCGTTAAGCCTTATGTCACCCCCTTGTGCGCTACTTCCTCCTATCTCCATTGACTTTCGCTTACTCCACCCCTCTTCTTGCTACCGACAGAAGCTTTTTGCTCTGGATCCCCACAGACGGCGCCAAAATATTGATGCGAGATTCCGGTTCTCCTCGTTCTACGACCAGGATCCCTGCTCGATCAACTCTACCACGACCAGGAGGTCTCCTAGTAATGCTTCTTCTCCGGATGTCCCTGCACACACAGACAAGTCAGAGTACGCCGGTTGTTCTCCCGGCGCAAACCCTCCGACGCTCAAGTCAGATACGAAGGTTCGGGGAACGCTTGCCACAGGTCTTATGGCTTTTTTGTGGTTTTCTCTTTTATCTTAAAAATGCTAACCCTTTTACCTTCGTTGGCTACCTTTTTATAGGCTTCCTCTGAATCTCAGTCTTCCGCTCTTTTCGAGACGGTATGGGACTCCAACTGCTGCGTTATGGGCAAAACATGGGATCTAGCGTGTTATGCCACGGTTCAGGGGAAAGCGTGGCTGCCACGGCTCTGTGAGACCTTGCGTGTTACGCCACGGTTCTGGGGAAAGTGTGGCTGTCATGGCTCCGTGAGATCTTGCGTGTTACGTCGCGGTTCTGGGGAAAGCGTGGCTGTTGTGCCTAGGTTCTCGTGCTGGAGAGCGCGTCTTGCCAACTGCCGTCGACCGGGTCTCCTCGCCTCTCGGTCTCTAGCCGGAATGGCCTCATGCCTTTTATAGGAATTGGCCTCGCGGACGACAACATCGTGGACGAGCAGGATGTTTCTGTTCCTGTTCTTCCACGCGCCAGGCTTTAACGGAAAACACCGGTGCGCAGAACTCCGCCATCAGATGTCTGCTCGTCATTCCTGGTCCCTTCGACGCATTTGTCCCAAACAGTATCCCTCCCAAACACATGTAACAATGTGTCCCTTGTAAGAGACACACATTTTTATCATATTAGATGGCCAGCATAATATATCAACATTGTGATATATTATATAAGTCATGATTTTTGCATTTACCATTTGATCACACATATATTAACATTTCTCTCTTTATCAAATGATGTAGTTTATACTTCTTTAGATGATTATAGTTTTCATGTGCGTATTCTCGTTAACCATCATATATCATGATACCAAGAATAAACCATAAAAATAAAGGTAATGGCATTAATATCCTGAATTAGGAATAACCTGTTTGTACCTAATTTTATTGGTTGACTTTACACCGAACACCTAGTGTTACATAGATTCGTCTTTGATGCCTCTAAATAAACTTTACATACAAGATGATCTATTACAACCCTTGTTTCCTTGCTTAGTGTTCTCTATCTTTCAGCTAACCAGTATATGAATTAGATAGAGTTGTATCGATAGTTTTCCGAAGCATCCCTGAGAAATTTTCAATGATACCCTTAGATTGCGTGCTATGAATACGCATCTAAATGATTCTTAAACCTACACTAGTCACACATTATCTGAACTTTCCTATCTCTTGGTCATAGGATCAGTACCATTTGCCAGAGAGAACATAGTCGACATTTATTTCTCCCCTCTCACTATATCCTGTATATAGTGATAATCTATATCGATGTGTTTGCCTTTTGAACTATTTGCTCCACTTTTAACTAAAAAGATGGCAGACTTGTTGTTGCAAAACAAATTAATAGGTTCTTCATATAAATCTGGTTGTAGATTATCAATGAACCTTTTAGCCCATACAACAGTGCTAACTGCGATGCTGTAAGATATGTATTCTGCTTCCATTTTTGACTTTGTAATGCAAGCTTGTTTTTTATTTAGCTAAGAAACATATGTTCCACCAAACAAAAATATATTACCATTTGTTGACTTTTTATCATCTATATCACTTATAAAATTTACATCACAATAGCCAAAAGGTTTCTAGATCATTTAAGCAAAACATAATTTCATATCTTTAGTCCCTTTTAGGTACCTCATAATCCCTTTAACTGTTTGCCCATGTGCTTTTCCTAGATTTGATTGATACCTACTAACAACTACAATTGCATGTGAAATATCTGGTCTAGTACTGGTCATTGTATATATAAAATTTCCAACAACCTATGCATAAGATACGTTTTCCATTTCTTTTATGTCAATTTTATTTGTTGGACACAATTTGTGATGGAGAATTGTTGCCTTACACACATGTGTACTAACTGGTTTACAGTTTGTCATATTAAATTGCTTAAGTACTTTATCTCGATAATTTTCTTGATCTAGATGTTTTAACTAGATTTTGGGATAAAGGAAAAAGAAACTAAAAACCTTGTAAAGCACCATAAAATTTGTATTAAGGTGACATGGTGCCTCGCTTAACCGAGGTGTGTTACTTGATATGGATGTGGATGAAACTTGAAAGAAAAGGAAGAAGTGAGAGTGGTGTGAGAGACTTAGATTTGGAGAGAGTTAGTTTGATGGGCTATGTTTAACCTATAAAATGGAGAAAAAAGATTAAAGGTGGAGCCGGGGTGGCCAATTGAAACAATAAAAAAAATGAATAAAGAAATGGGTTAATGACAAAATGAAATCCAAACCTTATCTCTAGCTAGGCTTCCTCATCCACTCCTCTCTCCTCACGCAAATCACCATCATCGTTCACAACAAAAGCACTCCTTATGGCAACGCACCATCATTGTTCACGGCAAAGCACTCCTCACGGCAAAGCATGCTTCCTCATCCACTCGTCTCTCCTCACGAAAAATCACCATCATTGTTCACGGCAAAGCCCTCATTCTCGTTCGCGGCAAATCACTCCTTACGGCAACGCACCATCATCGTTCATGGCAAAACACTCCTTCCGTCTCTCCTCCTCACGACAAAGCAACACTGGTTTTGTCTCCCTCCTCTGTCACAGGCTCACGACAAAGCAGCACTCTTTCTGTTTCTCGTCTGTCACGGCAAAGCAGCACCGTTTCTGTGTTCTCCTCCCGGAAAGCAGCACTGTTTCCCTCTCTCTCTTGGCTTTCTCGGCAAACAAGTAAGCAAAATCGTGCCTTTTTTTCAACTTTTTCTTTTTCTTTTACTTTTCTTGCATTTTCTCGGCAAACAATAAATAAATGGAATTTAAGCAATGCAAGATATGATAAGCTTCTGTGATTTTGTGTAATAAGCTTCTGGGATTTATTTTTATTTTTTTACATTTCTTTTGCAGGTTCGAAACTAATTGAAAAACAAATTGATGTTTGAATTTATGTTTTGACATTTCTATGAAATATCTAGTTTTTGTGCAGAATTTAAAAAGTTGGTTTAATTTGTGTGAAATTTGTTAAATTTTGGTTTATTGTGATGTAGAATTGCTGGGAATTTGGGAAAGTTGGTTTCAATTCTAGCTTCTTGTAATTTTGAATTTAGATGTGTGCTTCTGAAGTTGTTGAAGTTTATGTTGCGACCTTAAAAGAATAATATGAATTAATTTATTTAAATTTTGTGAGGGTGGTTATTGATAAATGATAATGAATTTTGTTTTATTTGAATTCTATTTGGTTTAGAATTTTTTTAAATTTAAATTTTTAGAAACTGAATACAAATGTTAATTATTTTGTAGAAATAGAAAATTTTAAAAATGAGCGTGCAATTGAAGATGTGGAACCGGAAAAATATAAGCCAACTAGTCATGAAGAAATGTTTGAGTTTTACAAAGCGTATGGTAAACAAGAAGGGTTTCCTGTGAAGAAGCTAACTAGTAAGAAAGGGAGCGACGAGACTGTAAAATATGCGCAACATTTGCATGTGGCCGTAGCGGTGAATCAGATAATAGATCTACTAATATGCTGAAGTTGAAACCTATTGTGAAAACTGGTTGTGAAGCTAGAATCGGAGGTTGTGTAAATGAAGAGGGAAAATGAATTTTTCAAAATTTAAACCTTCAGCATAATCATGGATTGAGTCCAGAAAAAGCAAGATATTTTCCTTGTAATTATAGAATTAGTGCAAGTGTAAAAAAGCATATTGAAATGAATGATTCTGCGGGAATTAACGTTGCCCAAAATTTTAATTCTATTATTGTCGAAGTTGGTGGGCATGAAAATGTGTCATTTTTAGAAAAAAAATTGTAGAAATCTTGTTGATAAAGTAAGACGATTACAGCTTGGAGAAGAAAATGCTATGGCAATTTTAAAGTACTTCGAGAAAAAACAAGCAGAATGCAATGGGTTTTTTTTAGCATTAACTTGGATGAACAGGATCGATTAAAGAATGTATTTTGGGCAGATCAAAGGAATATGGTAGCTTACAAATATTTTGGAGAGATTGTCACATTTGACACCACGTATCTTATGAACAACTATGACATGCCGTTTGCCCCTTTTGTCGGAGTTAATCATCATGGGCAATCTATTTTATTATGACACAGATTGATTTTTCACAAGGATACAGAGACATTTACGTGGCTATTTGAGGCATGACTATCATACATGTCTGATTCTCCTCCCATTGGTATTATTACATACCAAGATAAAGCAATGTAAAAGGTAATTGAGAATGTTTTTCCTATGACTAGGCATTGATGGTATTTGTGGCATATAATGAAGAAGGTGCCTGAGAAGTTAGGGGCTTTTAAAGAACGTGAATGTATTATTTTTTCGTCACTTTCTACTGTTTATGATCCGTTGAGCCCTATTGCATTTGAGGAACCTTGGCATGACATGATTACAACATATGATTTATGGGATAATGATTAGCTAAATGGTTTATATGATGAGAGGCATCGTTGGGTTTGTTAACTCAAAAACAAATTTAAAAGCAGTTTGTAAAGCAATATGAAAATGCATTGCGAAGGAAAGCTAAATTGGAATGGCAAGCAAATGCCAAGTGTTTCAGTAAAAATACTCCATGTGTAATAAGATATGAGATGGAGAAGCAAGTTGAGAAGATGTACATCATTTCTAAGTTCAAAGAATTCCAGTAAGAATTAATTGCACTGATGTATTGTGATACATTGGATTCTGTTGGGTCAATATATGAAATCGGTGAATCATATGCACAAGGAAAGAAAAAAAGTTTTGACGTTGTTTTTGAAGAAACTAAATGTGAAGTTAGTTGTATCTACTCAAAGTTTCAGTTTAAGGGGATTCTTTGTAGACATGCCCTTGCAGTGCTGATATGTCACCGTGTTGAATTACTTCCAGAGATGTACATTTTATCAAGGTGGATGAAAGATATGAAGAGATGTTATAGTAAGGTGAAAATTAGTTATGGTGTGCATAATTTATCCATTTAGCATAAGATATATGACAAAATGTGTACTGATTTCACTGAGGTTGCAAACATAACTGCTGATGATGAGAGTAGTTACAAATTTGTGTTGGATTGAATTAATAAAACAATGAAGGATCTGCCCAAGCAAATTCGGTGTGCAAGTGTGGAAACAACTGCTATTGGTGAAGTATGTTGTAGCAGCAACAATATTGAACATGTAATTAATGATTCGGTAGCGGCATGTTATAAAGGTTGTCCTCTTTATTTGAGGAAACAATTTTCACTTCGAAAAAAAATCTGCCCAAAAGAACAAGGCTGTCAAAAAAAAAAAAGTTTGTTTAAATGCATATATATGTTTTCTAATTTTATTTTATCTTCATTTTATCCTAATTTTATTGTATATTATAATTTTACAGGATTTACAAGAAAATGTTTCAACATCTTTTGAAATGCCTAATGAAATCTCCACATAACAGAGCAACATGGCCATTGTATATTTTTGCGAGTTTTTATTATTAATGTTAGTTCAACTATTTTGAACATATGTAACGAAGTATGTTGTTGAGTATATGTAGACGTTTCAGGAAGGAAATACTATTAATGCAAATCTCAATCAGTACGAGAGTTTAGGCTATTCTAATGTAAGAATCAAATTCATGAATAATTTTTAATTTTAAAATTTCAATATGAATTTTACATAATTTTTTTTTGTTTAGGTACCTATATACTCAGTTTAAGTTGGTGGAAATAATATTTACCAGTAATTTCCTTATAGCTGGCACACAGTAAATATACTTATATTTTTAAATTTTTTAATGCATACTTATATTTTACGTTGTCAAATTTTTAAATTGTATAGTGATATTTTAATTTTTTGTGTATTATAGCAACCAGTCTCATCGTATGCTTTGCAGTCGCATTATTCTTCTCTTTTGATGACGTATAAAGGATCTAGAAGTGGGAATTTTCAATAATTGTTACATCAACAATGTAATGAAGATAACAATCGCCGCAATTGATGTTTGACTTGTATTTGTTTCGATTATTTTCACTATCATTTCAGTTAGATTTGGCTTGTCTCAATTATTTTCACTATCATTTCGGTTAGATTTGGCTTGAGACGACAAATTGCAGTAATGAATTAATGATATGAGAATATTATGTTTTTGTTGACATCATTCATTGCACTATTGTTTAATCTTTTGATAATTTTTGTTGGTTAAGTGATTATTTCAGCATTATTAAACTTATTGTTATTAGTTTTATTAAGGCATTTGAATCTAATTTCAAACTTAATAAAGCTTATATTTCAAAGGAAAATGCTATTATATTTGTCTACAAGTTTTTTTAGTACATACTACAAATTAAAATAACTTTAAAAAAATTCTTGAATATAAAACATATTAAAATAATCACAAGTATTCTAATGAAATCATAACATGGTGTTTGTCTTCTTCGAAGTTCATCATCAAACAATCGTCTCTGCGTTTCACATTCTTGTATATGCTCAAGTTCTTTATGAAATAATTGAAACTTAACAGACAAGCATTCAATCTCCAATGCCAACTTCCTAACTTCCTCCACTAACAAATCAATTTTCTCTTCACTGGATTTACGGTCTTCTACCCATTGAAAGTTCTTACATCCTCTACATTTCTAAAATTTGTGATTTGGATTCTTTGTAGTACGTGATATTAACAACTCCATTTGCTCACCGCATTCGTTACATATTTCATATTTGCAACGAATTTCGAGTTTCATTTGTAGTAGATGACATCGTCATTAATAAACTACTTAAATTGCCAAAATATAAAAAAAAAAAAACAAAGCATTAAAACACAAAACACTCATAAGACAAAGTATAAAAAGCCTTTCCCCTTTAAAATTCCAAGGATAATCACAAGCAAAAATTACGGTGGGATAACAGGTCACCATTAATGAATGAGGAAAATTTAGTACAAAACTAATACTAATAAAGTTTAATTACTGCAATTTATTACGACACCAACATTATAAGAGTAGCAAACATTAAATAGAACACAGAAATAGGCTACTGATTAATGTAAGACAATACCAATATTGTGCTATATTAAGGGAGAAAAGGGTAGCATACACACGTAAATAATTATATGTAATAAAAACTCAATGCTGATACATATTAAGATTACCAATCAGTAATAAAGTGGATAAATTTTCTTCGTTGTAGAATTAACACACATAAGCTTGATGATTAACAATATAATTGCGTTACTAAGGTTAGGAGAAGAAAATTCACTTAAAAATTTGAGCTAATCTTCTTATTTTCTTTCACTAGGCATGCAATCTAAACCAAAATTCACAGCAATTCTACCCAATTTTTCCAATTCTGCAAAAAAACCACCCAGCTAGACAAAAAAAAAAAAAAACCCAAATCCAATACACCCACCAAAAACAAAATTTTTCACAGAAATGTCAAAACAAAAATTCAAACATCAATCAATTATTTTTCAATTAGTTTCGAACCTGCAGAAGAAATGTCAAAAGAAAAAATTAAATTCCAAAAGCTTATTACACAAAATCATACCAGCTTATCATATCTTGCATTGCTTAAATTCTAGAAGCTTAAATTCCATTTATTTATTGTTTGCCGAGAAAATGCAAGAAAAGTAAAAGAAAAAGAAAAAGTTGAAAAAAAGGCACGATTTTCCTTACTTAATGTTTGCCAAGAGAGAGTTGGAAACAGTGCTGCTTGTCGTGAGGAGGACACAGAAACAGAGCTACTTTGCTGTGACAGACGAGAAACGGAAAGAGTGATGCTTTGTCGTGAGCCCGTGACAGAGGAGGGAGACAAAAACAGTGCTGCTTTGCTGTGAGGAGGAGTGCTTTGTTGTGAACGATGATGGTGCGTCGCCGTGAGGAGTGCTTTGTTGCGAACGAGGATAAGGGCTTTGCTGTGAACGATGATGGTGATTTTTCGTGAGGAGAGACGAGTGGATGAGGAAGCGTGCTTTGTCGTGAGGAGTGCTTTGCCGTGAACGATAATAGTGATTTGCGTGAGGAGAGAGGAGTGGATGAGGAAGCCTGGCTAGAGATAAGGTTTGGATTTCATTCTATCGTTAACCCATTTCTTTATTCATTTTTTAAATTTTTTTATTGTTTCAATTGGTGAGAGAAATAAGAATCGTAACGACAGCAACTGCTGCCGTTTCTCTCATGATTCTCTTATTTCTCTCGCTCCCTAACATTTTCCTTTTATCATCATCCCTTTTGCACCCCAATGCCCACTTGTTTCATTTGCCTTTTACGTGTAAAAAAAAAAAAATTTTAAAGAAAACGCTAGAGGAAGGCTTTGAACCTGGGACCTTGTGGTTAACAGCTACAGGCTCTAACCAACTTACAACCAAGCAAATCTCACCAGCCTGTTTGGTCCCATGACTTTTTTATTCATTTTCTGATTATAAGTTACAATACTTACGAAAATCCTGCCAAGCAACTTTGTAAATCATTTTAAATGGATCCCACTCAAAAAATAAATTATTTATATTATAAAATAAAATAATATATCTCATTTGTTTTATATTTTACTAATTTTTCAAATATCACCGCCAAACTTTTTTTATTTTTTCAAAGCTACATATGAAATAAACGACAAGGGTTAACAAATTTACCGAAAACTAATAATATCTACTTTACGAAACAAATACAAAGCATCACTTAAAACACAACACCAAACGCACCCTTTATCTCCATTCTCCTCACACATGCCAATCCTCAATTTCATTGGTTTGTCACTTTAGACTTATGCCCAAACCATTGACGCAGTAAGGTTCAGTTGCATGTGGTTGACTTGTGATAATCAATATGTGCATCCATCTAAGTTATAGTAAATTTTCAATTTTTTTCTAGTCACCAAATCATTATTTTTCAATTTTAGGCTAGTATTTAATCACAGTTGTGTGTGTGCGTGTGTGTATAAAATACCTTTAGCAGGTAAAAGCGAATGTCTAAGATAAGGATACTCCCGAATTAGATGATAGGCCAGCCACTCCTATAAATAGCGGTAGACACACTGCAACCACAATAGGCACGCTTGTCCATTTGTGTCGACAAGTCGATAACTTATCATCATGTTGTCCATGCATTTATACTCTTTGGCTGTGAGGTCAATATATCGTTCCTGGCCGCAACTACAATAATATATAATTTCGAATAGGGATAGACATCGGTTCAGTATCAGTATCAGGCAGATCTAAAGATTTGGTACATAATTAAAGTATAAGCCGAACTAAAACCAAACCAGTCAGTTCATTTATGTGCGTGTGTGTCTGTATATAATTTTATGAAATGAAATTACTTATAATATCTTATTATATCATGCCATGTGGACAGGGGCGGATGCAATATGTGACCAGTGGGCCCCCGTTGGCTAAAAAAATTCTAAGAATAAAAGAATGAATATTTAAGATTTTTAATTAACCCCCATTAAATCTATTAAAATTGACCTTATAAATTTATAAACTCACAAAATTTAAACTTTATCTTTTAGAATTATAAAAGCCTACACTATAATTAAAAATAATGATAGGTCATCATTACAAATATTTTTCTATTCTTCAAAATACGTCGAGAATAATTATAAATGTATAAACAAATATTTTATATATTTAAAGTTTTAGTTTTAAAATTTTACTATTTTGTAATCTAGCGCCCAGTAAATTATTTTTCTAGATCCGCCACTGCATTATGTATATATACATATATATTTAATTCGGTATTGGTTCTAAAAATTTGAACCAAGAACCGAATTGGAAATCGGTTTGATTCTCGGTTCATATTTATCAATTTTTCTAAAAATTTAGAACCGAATTAAAATTAGAAAAAAATGAATCGAACCAATTTTTTTGGGAACTGGTTCAATTCTGTCGCCCCCCTAACTTTTATACCTACTGGAAACAGAATTTTTATTATCACAATTTTTACTAAATGCATTCAACACATGATTATTATTCTCAAGTGAGTTGATTTTCGTTTTAATAAAGTAAGGACGTTGCTAAAATATAAAGAGGAGGGGAAAAAAAAAGAACTCTATTGGGCAGACTTAATTTTCATTTATAGAATTCAAATTTCAATCCAATTTCAAAATTCAATCCAACGGTGTATTCTCAAGTAAAAATGTTTGGCATCTGAATATCATTCATCTACTATTTGATTGAATGGATCAAATAAATAAGAAATAAGTATCTTATAATTTATCTCCTTCTAAATTGGCTTATTAGCGTATAGTGTGCATAACAAACCAAATTTTGAGATTGTTTGAGGAGAAAATGTTGAATTGCTCTCAAATCACCTTGTAAACGCTACTTCACTGATGGTCTTTAATTCTCTAACCCCTACTTCGAGAGTATTCAAGAAGCTCCTTTTAAAGATCACTAGGATTTCCAAGAAAAGAATAAATTTTGCAGTAATGTTGTTCTATTATATATTTAAAATAATGCCCCCCGAATGGTTATATATATTTTCAGAGTGAATTTTACTAATAAAACTTTATATCCAAGTTTTATATTCCTGTTTCAGCAAGGACCCTTCTATTGAAGTAACTCTTTAAAGGACCGGATTCATAACATTTTATCAAGATATTTTAGGACAAATCCTATAAACATTTCTTTGTAAACGTTGAAGTTATATGTAAGATATGATTCCTCTAAATTTATCAACTGTTTTTTTCTCTTTCGAATATACATAATATACCCAATAAGTTCAAAAGAAGGTCGTCTTAATTTTGTTTCAAAGTTTTCAGTCTTAACAGATAATGTGAGGAAACCAAAATGGTGCACATGTAAACATTGGCGCACTGATTTAAACTGATAATTGAATTTGAAATCAATCAAAAATCTCCCTGAAAAGGAACTGAACCATAATTAACAGTGGGGAAAGGAAACTACTGGTTCTCATTTCTTAATCAATTGTAGACCATGTATTTCGGCGTTGCACTGAACTTTTGGTACCCTTTGATGACTTTATTCACTGCATCAAGGAAATCTTTCTCTGTCACGGTTTTCCTACGTGCTCGAATGGCAAACATTCCAGCTTCGGTGCACACGCTTCTTATATCAGCTCCTGTAGAAAAGACTCAAATGTCAGGAAACCAAACCAAACCAAATAATTAAAGATAAGGCATAAATACATACACATCAAAGATGACTTCAGTTACATTATTAATATAACTCCTATAAACATAAAGCATTTTGCAGTAGTCATCATGAGGATTTACCATGAAGCAACTCCTAAAAGGTGAATGCTTACCAGTGGAATTGGGGCAAAGCCGAGACAAAAGTTCAAACCGGATATCTCTTTCGCAGTTCATGGTTCGTGTATGGATCTTAAATATTTGCGTCCGGCTCTCCAAATCCGGGAGGCCAAACTCAACCTTACGATCCAACCGTCCAGGACGTAGCAGCGCAGGATCAAGTGTGTCAGGCCTGAAAAAGAAAGAAGCATGAGCACCTGAAAACAATTCTGCAACACTACAACTTCACAATCATCATTAACTTCAACACCACCAATGCACGCATGCATGCTTAGGAAAGTGAAAGTAACAGAAAGCAAGTTCATGCAAAACAGGTGTCGTACAGTAGGTAGCTAACTTAACCTGTTTGTAGCCATCAGAACTTTGATGTTTCCTCGAGCATCAAACCCATCAAGCTGATTCACAATTTCAAGCATTGTACGTTGAACCTCATTGTCTCCACCGACGCCATCATCAAAACGTGCACCTCCTATGGCATCAACTTCATCGAAAAATACAATACATGCCTTTTTCGAACGTGCCATCTGCAGCAGACAACATTCTTGTTGGGTAATGAGGAAACATGCAATGCAAAGGTGTAACAAAAAATCATAATATGAAATGAATGGAGCAACGCCTGACCTGAAACAGTTCACGAACCATCCGGGCTCCCTCACCTACATACTTCTGAACAAGTTCACTTCCAATGACACGAATGAAACAAGCATCAGTTCTATTAGCCACAGCTCTGGCTAGAAGCGTTTTACCAGTCCCTGGAGGACCATAGCATAGAACACCCTTAGGAGGATCAATTCCAAGCTTTACGAACTTCTCAGGATGAAGCATAGGTAGCTCAACAACCTACAAGAAATGAAATTCATTAATACATCTGCCAGTTATAACTATCTTGTTTCTTAAGTCATTTTCAAATTTATTATTTACTCATGTTGTTCACTCAATTTGTATTCAAGTAATAAGCAAGTAAAAGTATGAAATACTAACTTCTCGCATCTTTTCAATCTGCTCCTTACATCCACCAACATCATTATATGTCACATCTGGTTTCTCTTCCACAGTCATCATGGTTACACTTGGATCAATTTTTGGAGGCAAGGGAATTTGAATTTGATATTTATTCCGGTCAACCCTGGAATGGTCAGTATGAAATAATATTATTCCATTAGTAAACTTTTTTTCCCTATTTTTAGGTAATTCAATTCAGTTAAACACCAATGCAGTGTAGAAAAAATTAGATTGAACATCCATTCCAAAAGAAAATTAAATAACATACAAAATAAAATACGAAGAACAACCCAAGTATCCACTGGTTTGCTCAAATCTTGTAATATGTTATTGACATAATTATTGTTATTATTATTTTAATAGAATTGTAATATATATTTCACTCTCCACTTATTAGTATGATTACTTGATATTCTCATCATTTACTACATCAAACCATAAATTCCATTTTATCAAAATATCTCCTTCCACTTTCAAACAAAATCATCAATCAGAGACATCTGACAGCCAAGTATGCACACTTCGAACTTTCCAACTAACTCTATTTATATTGATCCGATATAGGAAACCCAGATTTACAGTTCAGTGTAACACATAAACATTCCATATGTACTATGAATTAGGAATATGACGGAAAAGGAAATTAATAAAACAATAGAGTATAGAGGCTCATCACGATAATTCTAGACAAAATTCATTCAAAAGCACAAAACTTACCCCACACGCATCCCTTCTTCAATATCAGTAGGGGAAACTTTGTCACCAAGCCCAACGACAAACTGAGTTGAGATAGTAAAAAGTTATGTTAGACCCAACATGCACAAAAACAACATTATAATCAAAGGCTGATCATACAATTTGCACACAATTGATGTGAGACAATCCATAATGACATTTATTTTTGCATCCAAAAAGGACTAAGTATTACATCTGCACATTATTTCAGACCAGAAACTTTAGGAGAATGCTCATCAAAAAGAAAGAGTTACTAGTTCCAGTAAACATTTAATCATTAATCAAAATGGTAAATTTTATATATAGGAAACATTGATATATAAAAAGAATAAAAATTACACACAAAATTTATTCACAAGAACTAATAAATTACTGGTAAAAAAGGACATAGGAAATAAAAATATACCTTGGCAATTTGCTTAACATTTATTACATATTTAGCATCTTCAGAATTTGGATTGATAATCTTGGTGCATCTCGCAACCTAAGCCGCAAAATCATTGAACAAGTGAGAAACACAAAGCCCAAATATTTTATTAAACCTTATAAAAAAGTACAATACCTGAAGAGGCTGCTCCTCTTGCATCATCTGCTTATCAGAAACAAGATCCCACTGGCTGGGTGCAGCTAAGCCTGTGTCAGATTCCTTGATACCTATTACATTACAGAAGTGACATGATCTCATTAAACAGAATCAGGGGTTTGTCCCATAAAATGACACATACCAAATGAGTGATGCAGATGTAATTATAACAAAGTTCTATACCACACAAGTCATTGACTTTCTTGGCCATGTCCTTAATCTCCTTCTCTGCTTTCTTTATGCTAGTAGAATACGGTCCTAAACCCTGCATAAACAATTTCAAGCGACACAAATATCAGCCTTCGCTGGTGATTATTACCATATCCAATGAATGACAGACAAGAAATTAGAGTTCAAGAAAGAAAGAATCCATACATATGTTTTAAGCAGTGCAATGTCATCTTCATCAAGAGGTCTGGGATTCTTCTCGTCCTTGATCTCATCTTCCGGCTCAGGTGCCATTGTTTTATGAATTTCCTGATTGCTTGCAAGTTCTAAGACCAAAATTAAATCATATATAATTTGATGGATTAAAGAAAACCCAAATTAAATACAATTCATAATCGGCAGAGGTTTTCAAAAAGTTTCCAATCACCCATTCTAGTCTTGAAAAATTAAAATCACCCAACAAAAGGACTAACATTTATATAACCATGAAAATGATAAATATCATTTGACAAAACTTCTTTTTCCTCTTTGTTTATATAATTAAGTAATATTTTCTTCTACATTAATGATAACTAACACAAAGCATAAATAATACATCATAAATTTTTAATAGTTATGCAGAATTGCTCACACTCAACTTAACAAAATAAAAAGAATATTATTTGTGATATAGAAAATTAACTCTTTAACTCTGTACAATTTTTTTTTCATAAACCCTAATTAAATCTTAAACGGCAAACGGCAAACCAAAACCGTAAAACGTTAAAAACAAAATTACAAGAACGAAATAGTTGATTGAGATTTGAGAGCTGATGTGTACCTAGAGAGGAAGATTGGGCGTTGAAAACCGTCGGCGAGGTCTTTCTGAGGAAACGGTGTCGTCGAGGTGTTTGGCTTGAAAGAGAGGCACGACCGCACGAGTTTCCTTGAGGTGGTAGGATCCGATCTGTGGTGACGAGTTTCTTTATCGGGTCAGGTATTCACAATTTTTGTTAAAGTTTCATATAGCCCATGTTTTTATGTTTTCACTGAATTTCCCGTTTTCATTTTTGTTTCCGTAATAAAGTTTCGGCCGTCATACTGTAAAGTGAAAAACACATAAAACATGATTAATTTGACAATAATTAAAAAAAAAAAAATAGTTATACATGTTTTACTTATTCCACAAAACATACTCTAAAATATATTATAAAGCGGTTTTTTGTGCGCTCGTCAATGTTTAATAAAAATACTTTTATTTCATCTTTCACTGAAGAACCAAATCTCTATTGTAAGTAATATTTTTTTCTTTTCATTATTGATATCTTTATTTATGAAATAATAACCAACGAATACACGCCCACTATTTTTTATTACATTCAATTTCAAACAAAATTGCTGTTTTTATTTTCAAAATACAGACACACTAAATTCAAAATCAACAAGTCATTGAAATTCCATTTTCATGCTCATTTATTTTATGAAAAATAACAATTGAGAAACAATATCGATGCACCCTAGAATCTCAACATGTCCGAATTAATTAAGGTGGTAGTTTTTTTTAAAAAATCTGAATAGACCTGAATTAGTCTGAATTCTGAATAAAATTAAATTTTTTAATCTAAATGATATATTTATTTTTTTAATCTAAATCTTTGATAACAAGCATTAGGTTGGTTTTTTTTTTTTCATTTTAAAAGGTTTAAAAGATAGTACTTTTACATTTGTGCGTTTACAAATTTTAAATACTAGGTAAACAAATATTTCAAGGAATATAAATAAGAGTATTTTATCATAATATAAATCATGTTCAATTAAATGCAAACCTTTAATATTCTAAATTAGAGCATGTTAATCAATTTTATTATAGTTTATAATGTATTATATGAAAAATATTCAAAAAAATTGTAAATATAAATAATGTTAATTTGAATATATAAAAAGATAAAAATAATAATAATCTACTACTATATTTTCATTATCAAAACTCATGAAGATGAATAAT
Source organism: Citrus x clementina (assembly GCF_000493195.1). Lineage (NCBI taxonomy): Eukaryota > Viridiplantae > Streptophyta > Magnoliopsida > Sapindales > Rutaceae > Citrus > Citrus x clementina. Next base: position 14,645,746 of record NW_006262075.1, read on the forward strand.
AATACTAATTGCTAAGTTTTTATTTAAATAACGATAAAAAATAATTAATTAGATAGGGTCATTTTTGGAGAATATCTTTTTTGATTTATTCAAACTTTTTAAATTAAATAAAAAGTTAAAAAAATTGACTTAATAACTTAACAACTTAATGACTAAAAATTTTCATTAAGTTGAAAATCAAACAAATTTAATGACTTAACTGATTGAAATTAAATCAAATATGTCATTAAATTTAAAACAAAAAAACAAAAAATAAAAAAAACAAACGCACCCTAAGACAAATCTACCTTCAACACGCATAAAAATGACTAAGAAAAAAAGCCGCACAAAGGAGGAGCGTGGGTTGGGTAGGCATAGCCAGCCACAAGCAGTGAAGGCATTAGATGAGAGAATGACGAGCATAGTGCAATACAACCCCCTCCCATTTTACGTTTAAATTTTAAGTTCTCAATTCTAGCTCCAAAGTTTTCGTTTTTAAGTAACTAACTTATGATATATTGTGCATAATGTATCGTAATTAGGTGATTAACAATAAAAAATTTGAAAGACCTAGAAAAAATTTAGATTTAGACCAATTTTGATATCTTATTAATTTGTCATTAAAAGTAATTATATCCTCAACTCCTCAAGAATATTGAAAATATAATTAACCATTACAAGCTTCTAATAATATTTCATAAGTTCTTCAAGTTTTTGTTTTACATCAACCATTAATTTCATTAGTCACTATTAAATTATTTAAGATAAAAAAACTAATTTGCCTTGTTCTAAAATATTAAATAAGATTTTATTTTAGATTTTTCTTTACAGTGTTTAACAGTTATAATAGAAAGTTGGTTGATATAAAATAAAAATTTGTGGTGGTTTTAAAATATTATTAAAAACTATTAGTGACTACCAGTATTTTTGATATTCTTTGCTTGAGGGATAATTTCCCATATAATGCACTATTATGCAATTCTTTAATCTTCGCTTAAAAAGTTTTAATTTTTTATAGCAACAACCAAGACTTTTATCTTATAGGGAAAGATCTCGCCTAATTTATATCAAATTGGTTGGTCATTCTGTTTAGAACTTTCTTTCACAATAAAATCCAATTTAACAAAAATAAATAAATAAAATAAAACGGATTTTGCTATGTTACAATTAATGTAACATACACAAGCCACAAGAACCACACAAATATGTGGGTCCCATAATTTGTGTGGTTCTGGTGGCTTGTGTATGTTACATTAATTGTAATATAGGGACTCCCAAAACAAATAAAACAAGATTGACTATAAAACGAACACGTGTAGCAATCCTAGCGTTGAAGTTGATTCCCATATCCAAAGGCAATCCATACTTTCCCTCGCTCTCATGAATCAGAGCAACTTAACCGTAACCGATTAACCGTTAACGACAACCTTCAATGGCCATGTCTCACATGGCGTCCACTCTCCCCTCTCCTCTCTCTTTCCTCCTCCTCCGCCATTCTCTCCCTCCATATATTCCACGTCAGCATTCTCTCTCCTCTCCTCTCTCAAAACGCCAACACTCGCACCAAATCCTCTGCGCTAAAAAGAGCAGCAGCAGCAGCAACAACAGCAAGCAGCAGAAGCCAAAAGCACAAACAGCTTCTAGTTCTTTGGGACCCAAAGCTGGGATTGCCATTTACAAGCCAAAGTCTTATGAAGTACTCGCCGCTGATGCTGCTAACTCACTCGCTTTTGCTCTTCAAGATGGCAAAACCCGCTTGGAAATCGACTTCCCGTAATTACCCTTTTCTTTTTGTTTTTTTTTTTATAATAATTCTGCATTTTTATGGAAATTTTTTAATTTAGGTACTGTATGCAATTACTTGAATTAAGCAGAAGATATCCATTTAAGGCCCATGTTTGAATTGGTGTTTTTGAGCTTTTTTTTGTTATTTGATTACTTATTTTGGAAGAAGAATGGCATATTATTTAATTTTGAGCTGCTCAAATAGTGAAAGTTCTGTTCTTTAGTGGTTTTATGAATACCCATTTGATTGGTTCAGCTTCAAATTGAATGCTGGCAACACCTTTTTTTTTTTGTTTTGACTTTGTACCCGTTTCTTTCTATACTTATTCTTGAACTTTAATACTGAAATCTGGATGTTGGGGAATAACAATCTCAAATTTTGCGGGTTATCTTTTGGGATTAGCTTTGCTGGATTTCTTAGGATGTCTTGTTGAGTTTGACAATGAGCTTACTATTTAAAGGGAATTTTATGTTCACGTTTAATTGGTTACCTGTGGGTTGCTTGGTTTTGAGTTCGCGTGAGTTAATTTAGTACAAAAACTGGGTGGTTTTTCGGATTTGAACATTTTCAATAAATTGTCCTCCCACTTGTTTCTTAAAAATTGGGTGGCATTTCATATTTGAGGATTTTTCCTAATGTCTGTCTTGTTCTTATTTTGGAATTGTAATTAGCTAGCAATAATGATAATACTGCTTTTTAGTTTTGGATTGTTCATATTCCTCATTAAGTTGGGATTTTGTAATCAATCAGTTCCTAATCAAGAACAAGTTTGAAAAAAAATAGTGAAATATTAGAACATTATTATGAAGCTCTTTGGAAAAAGATGGGATTTGATTGCATGAATAGTGGCAAGCAGTGTGTAAACTGGGCTGCATGATGGTGATGATATGACACCTAAGGTCAGAAAACCTTTTTGCAGTTGTAAAAATAATGTTATTTTTTGTTTGGGGATACGTGTCATGGACTCCAACACTGAACTTTCCCATTAGCCCCTCATAAAAATTAAAAGATAATAATTATGTTTTTTATTATTGTCAATCACTTATCTTTATTTTTCTCTTCTCCAGGCCCTTACCAAGCAACATTTCCTCTTATAAGGTACCTCTTTGATCTCCTAAGTTCCTTAGAAAGTTTACTGAACCATTTATAATTGATCAAGGTGCTGATGTTTTGATAGCTTTCTGCAAATTTTTGACTGGTTTTATGTATTGACCAGTTTCCGTTATTATATATAGTTTAGGTTTTAGAATCTCATTTTATGATTTTTAGATGATATGCATGAATGATTTTGTTACTGGAAGGAATTTTGCAGTATTAATGCAATTTTATTTACAAGTAAATTTGTTTGTCCGTGAAAATATTAGTTCAGCAGATGATTTTTACAAAGAAAAGAAATAGAACATGTACATGCCTTTCTTGAAATCTTATTTATGTGAAGGGGTCTTCAGATGAGTTCATAGATGCCAACATTCAACTTGCATTGGCTGTTGTCAGAAAGCTCCAAGAAAGAATGGAAACCAGAGCTTGCATCGTAAGAAGAAAGTTCCTTTCATATAAACTTTTGATACTCCAATTGGATAAATGACTTGATGGAGTTTGTCCAATCTCAGGTGTTTCCTGATAAGCCAGAAAAGGGCAGGGCCTCTCGGCTTTTCAAAACAGCTCTTGATTCTGTAAGTATACACATTCTGACCAGGTTACATTTTGTTTTGTTGCACTTTAGCATTGTGCTAGGTTCCTTTTGGTTTTCTGCTTTTTTTTTTTTTTTGGGGGGGGGGGGGGGGGGGGGTGAAGTTTTGGGTTTTCACATTTCAAGAAGCACTTTGTATGGTTTCGCTTCAGCGCACGTGTGGATTGTTGGCTTGTTCAGGTGGAGCTGGGTAAGACTGAAGCCAATGCTCAAAAGAAGAACAAAACAACTTTCCCTGCACTAGAATAATTAATATTTCCAAACAACATTTTCCATTGATGCTATTTATAATTTTTTAACATGTTAATGACTAAATCTAATTTTTTCTTATGTAGAGTATACAGCATTGGTTTCAAAAACTCTTACTAACATAAAAACCTTTAGCATAGGAGTTCTTGTATTCTTAGTTGGATTTCAGTCTTTGATTCATTTCTTTCAGATTGATGGTATAACCATAGGTTCCCTGGATGACGTCCCCACTGGTGCTGTCAGAAGTTTTTTCAGCTCAATTAGGAACACCCTGGATTTTGATTTTGATGATCAAGAGGAAGGTTGGTTTTACAAATGCTTGTGAATAGGGTCCATTATTTACCATTGTATGGGTTATGCTGACTCGGGTAATGTTTGCCACTATTTTTAAACTTTTAAAGTGCAAGGAATAAGTGTGATTCAGTTATTTTTATAACAACTATAATTCTTTTTATTTGAATCAAAAGAATTATTGAATTCAATTGATTTTCTTCTACTTGAATAAGAAAGTGGGAACTACAATTTTGATGTAGTAAATTTTGCTATTAGCACCTTAAACATGTGAATCTAGGAAAAATTCTCTTGAAACTTTTGCAGGAATCTTATGTTTCAATGTAATTTAATCATTTATTTCTGAGCTCAAAATCCTTAACCAAACCACCCACCCCCCCCGCCCCAAAAAAAATGCAGGTCGTTGGCAGTCTGATGAGCCACCCACACTTTATGTGTTTATTAATTGCAGCACACGCGAACTTTCTGTCATAGAGAAGTATGTGGTATGTTGTCTTTGCTTTTAAGAAATTCGCTCACCTAGCTAATGACCTTAATGTCCAAGTTTTATTTTGGTAATAAACTCTGAGTTCATATACTGTAAACTCGTTAAAATGATGCACTGGAACTTATATAATTGTACCGCTCGACAGTTGAACAGTAATGATGTCACATAGCTAAATCCTCTTTTTTGGTTATGGCTTTCCCGAGAATCATAACAGTTGCTATTTTTTAATTTTACATCGTGCAAGAGAGAGTTAAATAAAGAACTGTTGATAGTTAAGTAGGTCTGTTGAGCAATGGTCTATTTCAGAATCCAGAAGGCATACTGGTACTCTAAAAGTAATTTAAAATGAATTATATTGTTTACTATTCTCTGGGAAGCTCCATAAATCAATACTTGCCTCTAGGTTTTATTTGAAGAAGCGTATAGCCCTCTGTGTGGAAAATTTCTTAAGACGGTGAGATGCCTCCTCCTAAACCTATCTCAGTTATAATATTTAAAAAGCAGAATCCAGTGGTTGATGGAAAAGTTCTCTTAAAAATTTGATGTAATAAAAATTCAGTGTACCTTATGGACTATTACTGTAATGTGCATCACTACTGAATGTCACTGAGGCCTTATTTTTGGTGCTTAGACATTTAATGTAATGGCGAGAGTGCCATCAATTCCGGAACACCTTTATTGACTTACTTTGAGAAAATCCTCAAATCACAGAAAATCTTCCCCCACCTTAATTCTTTTTATAAGATTTACAGGAGAAATTTGCTATGTCAACCCCAGCGCTGCTCTTCAATCTTGAACTGGACACATTACGGTATCATCGTACCTTTGCCTTACATTGACTGATATTTGATTCCCTTATCATTGAATTACATGTTCAATACCAATATAAAAAGATGAAAAATGTTTGCTTTTGCAGCGCTGACTTGGGCATTCTGGGATTTCCATCCAAAGATTTGCATTACCGGTTTCTTTCTCAGTTTACCCCAGTGTTTTATATCCGCATCAGAGAGTACTCAAAGGTATTTCCTCTTTTGCAACTCTTCGTTGCTGTTATCGTTATCATTATTATACTTCATTTTTGTTGATTGTTTTCTAACTCCAGTTTCTGAGTAACCACTTATGGTTTACAATGTAAGACTGTACCAGTGGCACCTTTTACCATAAATTACAGTGGAGCATTATTTCGCCAGTATCCTGGTATGAAATAAAATCTTCTAAGACAGTTAAATTGATTTCTTTTTTATCATATAATTTTTCATGATTTTATTTTTGCAAATTCAATTCTGAGTTAGCTTACATTTTAGGAGATTTATGTTGTCAACGTCCAAGGTCAAGGAATCACTAGATTTCAAAATTTCATAATTTTTTATGGCCGAAGCAGTGAATGGAAAGGCTTTCCCTTCATTTTCATTCTGTTAGGACAATAATTGGGTTTCCCCCTCATTTTGTAGAAGTTCTGTTAGCATTTCTGCAGATATTTCTTGTTAGTCATTGTTAGATACTTACTGTGGAAAGTCTCTCTGTGTGCCTGACTGCTGTGGTATTCATCATGGCTTTATCGGAGAATTTTTTCTAATCTTAAGGTATGGGAAAATTCAAAATATATACTTGAATAGATACTTCCAAAATATTTATTTCGTAATTTTCTTCTGCATGGATTTCAAAAGATTTCCCTCGCCTCGTTGATTGGCTTCCTGATAGACTAGCTCCATATTATCGTCAACTTCTAGCAATTGTCTATGTTTTGTTTTGGCACTTCCCCTTTTAAAAATACATCCTCTATTTCCTCAATATTTTTATGTGCCTGATATTTGAACTCTAAACTATAACTTCATTCCTTCAAGCTCCCTTAAATGACTAGAGTTTGTGCAGGGCCTTGGCAGGTGATGCTTAAACAAGCAGATAGTTCTTATGCTTGCATAGCAGAGAGTGAAACACGCTTTACACTGAGTGAAGTATGCATCTTATTCGCCAAACTCAATTTTGATAAAATTTATCTCATGCTTCAAAAGTAATTATTGTCTGTGCTCTAGACCAAAGAAGAGCTGCTGAGAGTCCTAGGACTACAAGAAGAAGAAGGAAGTTCTTTACAGTTTCTCCGAAGAGGCTATAAGGTTTAATCTCCATACTTGAATTTCATTTTTATATATTCTACTTAAGGCTATTAGTGGTGCGATTGTGTAACTTCTTTTCTCATATTTGATGACTTTATTAAGGTCTCCATATCACACTTGATGTTCTATTCTTTTCTGACATCCTATCATCAGATAGAGTGCAAAGAGAAAATTAAAGGATTCTCTAATAAAACATGTTAATCTAAAAGGCAAACCAGCTCTGGAAAGCAAATTTTCATTATGGATTTAGGTACACTTCTGCATATTTAATTATTGATTCTTGATAGTAGAACATGAATGTTATTGGGATTCTAAGTGATGGTTTTCACCAAGCGTTCTTTTCTAAGAAGTGGTATCAAAGCCTATTCATATTAAATCCTTGAGAATTAAACAATTGGTGGTTGTTTTATAAAATTAAGAAAAATATATTTGAAAATTTAGTTTCTTAGGCTTTTTGCTGGTAGTAATGATAGCCGCCGGTGCTGAGGTTTTGGCCAAGGAAGGCGCAGTTGTTGAATCGCATCGGCAAGTAAGCCGTGGTCTAAGTAACAGCAGTAGGCCATGGATGAGGAAAAAAATAGAGTTTAAAGAAAGGTACGAGGCTAATTTGGAATTGCGTTGGGTTGATCTGACCTAATCTAGCTCTTAACCCGATCAATAGTTGACCATTAACCATTGACTGTTGATTTTGACCAAAAAAAATTTCCTGGACCACTTATCTTTTTGGACATGGAGCCCTAAATGCTTCCGAAATGACCTTCTTTATGATCATGATGCATATGTGATTTGATTTCTTTCATGTTTATATTAGAAGCGAGGGACAATTATCCTTTAATGCAAGGTTGAGATCCATGATTGCGAGAACTACTAAGAGATTCTCTTGTTATGACTTGAAGTTAGAGCCATTTAGTATAGGAATAGAATTGATATTGGTAGTAATATTAGCAAAAGTTATAGCTTAACAGAGAACAAACAAGCAAAACAAGCTTGTAGAAGTCTCAAAACAAATGTAAATTCAAATAAAGGGAAAACACATCTCAAGATATGATTGCTCTATTAATTTTTTTGGTCAAAGTCAACGATTAACAGGCAATGGTCAATTGTTGACCGAGTTAGGGCTGGATCGAGTTGGGTCAACCTAACCCGAATTCTAAACTTGTCATATGCCTTTTTTCAAAAGCTATTTTTTCTTCTCTTGATGCGTCGTTGCTTCTGTTAAATCTGCCATGGCTCGCTTCTTGGCATAGCCAACAACTGCACCTTGGTTGATCTAAATTTTACTCAATCTGCCACACTTTGGTGGTCGCGGCTTGTTTGTTGGCAGGGCCTAATAACTGCGCTTTGTTTGGCCGAACACCTCAATGATTGTGGTAACCAGAACCCGAATTTCTAAGTATATTTTTCCTTAATTCTAGAAGATAACTACTAATTGTTTAATTTTCAATTGAAGAGGCTCTAATGCCACATATTAGATAATAATATTTGGTGAAAACCATCACATAAATTCAAGGAACGTTTATGTTGTATCATTAAGAATCAATAATCGAATATGCGGAAGCGTATTTGAATCCATAATGACTAATTGCTTTCTAGAGTCATGCGGTTTGCCTTTTACATCAACACATTAAAGGACTACACCTTATGTCTCTATACATATATAAAAATTACTCTTATGTCTCTATACATTAAAGGACTACACCTTATTAGATATAGTAAAGTTCAAATTACCAAAAATTTTAATAAATCACTTTTAATTTAGTTTAATTTTATATGACAGTCTGCAATATATAATTATTCACATAGAAACCCAACGTTAGATTAAGAATTTAACATAATTGTTTCAGAAATTAAATGATAAAAAAAGTCTTCATAGTTAAATGTTTTGTGCAATAATGCATATTAACCATGTTATATAATGTGCAGAATGCCACTTGGTGGGAAGAAGATGTCGATCTAGAATTATCTTCTGCATGGCGTAGTTAAGTGATTGCAGGAATACTAATCAAGTCTTTGTAAAAGGACCAACACCACCACATTCAAGTATTTTCTCAAGCGCGTGTTGCGTTTGAAGAATGCTTTTACTTTACTCTTAGTGAAGTCTCGTTCGTGCCTTATGATGGGGTGCAAAACGAATGAATATAGGGCAAGAAAGAATCTCAGAGTTGGTTAACATATGGATTCTGATAAAGCATTGTTAAAAAGATCAAATTCGAACTTTATTCATTATTTGAATGTAATATACTGTTTATTATATTAAATTTATTGCAAATCTCAATCATCCTTCTATTAACTAAAGTTCAATCATGTTCTTTAGTAGTACAATTTTCTTTTTCATGAGGTAAAATTGTTCTTTGCAGTAAAAGAAATTAATAAAGGAATAAGGACGGGGAGTGGGATGCTTTTAAAAAAAAATATTTATGCGTTTAAATATTGTTCAAACATTTGTGGTAAAATAAAATTAACTCATTCCACTGGATCATCTCAAATAGTTTCTTTTGCAAATAATTATTGATTTGGCCAATTCAATTCTGAATACATTTTAGTTTTCTCTACCATCCCAAAGATAAAAATAATATTTATAATAGTTTTCTTTAACATCTTAACATATATATATATATAAGTAATAATAATACAAATACAATTAAAATTCATCATCAATTTTCATGTTAAAATTTTTTATATACAATGCATGCTGTAATTATTGTGATGGTTTTATATAATGCAAAATTTTTTCTTGTCAGTTGCCGAGGTGGTGTCTGGCATAGCTTTTGTTTTGGTGTTTTTTTATTTTCTAAAAACAGATGCGTAATATGCTCTTTTTTTTTTTGGGTTGGGTTATTTTTCTCACGTTGTTCTATCTTTTATTTATATTTATTTTTTTGGATATAAGTTTTTTTATATTTTGAGGTTAGTATTTGTTTAGTCCTTATATTTTTAAAAAATACATCGAAACCTTCTTATTGTTGAACTATTGACACCCTTACCGTTAGTTTTTGTTCCTTACAACTTGCTTTACAATATGACTCTCTTAGAATAATATTTCTTTTTCTTTTTCTTTTTCTTTTTGGAGAGTAATAAAAAAATAAATTAACAATTGAAGCCCAAAAATAAAATAAAAATAAAAGAATATATATTAATTTTTGTGGAAGTTCATGTATGTTCAAAAAAATTAATTTTGTAAAAAAATAAATTACCAATTATTTTTGGACATTATATTAACTCTTCATAAGAGTGTTCCACAAATATATATATATATATATATACGATCTACACTAGTAATCAACATATTCAAAGTCAGGAAGAGAAGGAACCTTCTCCTCCAACATCTCCTACGTTTTCTGCTGTTACAGAAAATGTCATTAGTGTCATTGAAAAAGAATTTGAATTAGATAAAACTCTTCTGCATAATGATTTTTATTCTGATTTAAACAAAGAAAAAAGACTTTGGTTTTTCAAACACTTTTTAAACCAAAGAAAAGAAATCCAACAATCTTATTATGAATTTGTGAATCTTCATAAAGTTCATATATTATTTTTTGATTGGTTCGAGATATATTCCTCTAATAACAACATCTCTTACCCCTTCAAAGAGTCAAATCCTATTACTATTAGGAAAAAGACCACTGAGTGGAAACTCTCCGAAAGTAATAGAACAGTCGATTCCGAGCATCCACCTCTCCGGAGTATAACCGTTGACCACGGTGAACCTCCCATTGACATTAGAGCTTCACCTTATAAAATCCCTAAACCCAATGATACTGATAGTAATTTAAGCAGTATTATCCAACAGAATAATTTCTGTAATACTAACTTAAATACTATAGGAAAACAGTTGACTAGAATAGAAAACCAATTCCAACAGTCAACCATATCTGTTTTTCCTAGTCAAAAGCCCATTCCTTCAAAACCAGATTCTGATAAAAAGCTTAAGGAACCTATTTTCAAACCTTTTCAGGTTTCGAAAACTAGCCAAAAGCTTGTTCAATAATCAAAATCAGATTTTGCTAAAGCCATTAGAGAACAACTAGATAGGATAGAAGCTGCTTCTTCCTCATCTAGCAAAGCCCAGATAGCTCCTGATACTCCTCAATCTAGCAAAATTGGAGTATTAGAAAGAGATGACCAAACTTCTATAGCCTCTTCGGATGTTGAAGCCTTCCAAGAGGAATCCACTCCTAAAGCAAACAAAATCCATTGGGAATTAGCCCTTCCCACTGTCAAGACTCCACCTGATCTAGCAATAGA